>NW_018742879.1:1200000-2400000 GCF_001683475.1 Chenopodium quinoa
AGGTGGCCGAAGTGAGCATTGACAGTCTCGCGCTTCAACTCAAAGAGGGCCCGGGCATGTTCTGGAACAGGGACCAGCGGCGCCAAACCGAAGCCCATATCAGAAGAGTGGAAGCTTATGAAAGAATTGGCAGCCGAAACAGAAGGCGCCTCTTCGTTCTTTGGCCCTTCAAACTCAGTCACATGAGGAGTGACATGAGTTGCAGCAGCATCTTCAGTTCAGCGCATCCATCTCCTGCTGAATGCTATCTTAAAACATTCCAGGGTCACGAGGAGGAGTTGGAGGAGAAGTCTGCAGATTAACAACCTCCACCAGAACATCTCGAGAGGGAGAGGTGACTTCCCTCATCTCAGCTTCCTCGACTTGAACTTCCTCGTGCCGAGGCTTCTTAGCAGGCGGCTTCGGCGCCTTAAATTGTCCAGGACGGACAAGGATTCTTCGGCCACCGGCCATTTCTTCAACTGCTGGCTCGGAAAGAGGGTTGTCTTCTCCTCCCTCCTTAACCTCTTCTCCTTTCTCTTCTTCTTCCCCTTCGGACTGCAGAAGCAAAGAAAGAGGGGGCAGGAAGACGAGTAAGAGATCAGAGAAGTAAAAAAAAAAACAAAAAACAACAACAAACAGCAAGCAGGCTCAAGGCAGAAGCACACAGATGTTTCAGCCGAAGCCACATACTTAACAGTTTTAGCAAAATAAAACTATATCAGACAGAGGTGCATCCGAAGAACTACACTTAGCAAAGTTTACGTGCAAATTCAAAGGAAGCTACGTGTAACATGCATGCTCAGAGGCTGAAGCTACGTATGAATATATTCAGAAAAATGCTTTGCAAGCTAAACAATCAAAATGCTGAAGTTCTAAACTGGGAAAATCACTAAGTGAAGGACTTACCGAAGGATCGAACAGCTCTTCGGTATCTTCTGACTCCGAATCTTCCTCTTTGATAGGCTCGGATGGAGGAGGTGGTGGCTGTACAACGTCACCTCCTTCAGCATCAGCAGCGGCAGCAGCAGCAGCAGCTTCCTCTTCAGCTGAGAGTAGGAAGAAAGGGTCGATCTTCTTATACCAAGGCTTCTGCGCCAGATACTCAAAGGCACTGACCACCTCGAGCTTCCTCGGCTGCAATGTCAGTGGCCGATCCTTCACAGCTGTGTTGGGAGGAGTATTGGTAATCGGCACTCTGGTCTGACTGATTCCCAACACCTCGTAATTGATACCAGAAGTCTCTTCGCAGATAGCTGAAAAAAAAATAACAGAGCAAAAGATTAGCTTCAGACAGAAAACCTCGGATCATGAAAGCTTAAAAAGCAGAAAGTAAATGCCTCGGCCCCAGCCGAATCACTTACCACCTTGGTATCTTCGGCTGAGGCCGGCAACGGCTAATATCTTCTCTTGGAAGATGTAATGATAACATGGCAGCCAGACGGTTGGCACAATTTTCATTCGGCCTGTTGCGCCAGGGTTCGTGGATCTGCCGAATAGTTCCATCTGCAGGCGGTCCAGTTCGGTGAAATCATCATCGCCGATGCTTGCATGGATGGGTCTGGCTTCCTGACATAGCGAGGCCCCCCGAAGTAATTAGGGTGGCTCTCATCCGAAGGAGCTCACACCCAAATCCATTGCTCCCTCCAATGTTTATCCGAGGTGTCGTTCGGATAAGAGGTCAGATAACCCCTTTCGTCTTCTATGTGCCACCAGCCTCGGCCGTGTATTCTGCTGGGCTGGGTGTTCGGCGACAGCTTGTGTATGCACCAAAAACAGTGAACGCTCGGCTGCAGCCCGTAGAAGATACACACCCAGAGATAGGTCATGATTCTCTTGATGCTGACAGGGGTTAACTGGGCCAATGAAATATTGTACCCATTCAGGACGTTGATGACGAAGGGGTGCACTGGAAATCGCAGCCCGAACTGCAGCTGCCGAACATAGACCCCAATATAACCAGGAGGGGCCCGATAGATCCTCTCCAGCACTGTGGGCATTCGGCACCAATACCCATTGGCTTCCATTATGCCGTAGTAGACCTCCAACTGCTCGGCAAAGTGGTACCGAGCATCATTTGCAAGCCACCATTCGGCTGGCTCGGTCTTCAACAAACCAGAGTTCTTGTATTCATCGGTCCATTCCCTCTCTTCAGGGGTCAAGGGCCGAGGTCTAGTAGGAGCCCTTCAGCCAGAAGTACATGCTTCGGCTGGCTCCCTAGGAGGGGCGCTGTTTAGCGGAATAACCCTTAATCCTTCTCCCCTTGAGGATGAACCAACCTCAATTCGGGCGTTTGGGTTTCGGCCGCTAAAAAACGGCATTACTGGCAGAGGACGGTTCCTCTTCAGAATTAATTGCGGCACTTCCTCCTCAATAGTCTCATCTTCAGGCTCCATTGCCCTTTTACCAGGGTTGCCGGCCATTTCTAGGTCGACGGCGACGCGAAAAAAGTGGGAAAAAGGGGAATAGCTTAAAAGAAGGGGAAATCCGAATGAAATTCGGAGGAAATTACCTTTATCTGACTCGAAATTCGCCGATTTAGTGGTTCGGAGCAATGAATTCTGCTGAAAAGCTTCGGAAAAGGCGAAAATGGGTGAAAGAGAAAAAGAGCTTGCGCGAGTTCGCTGGAAAAGTGAGAGTGAAATGCGAAGAGTGTTTTATTTGGGAATTCCGGAAATGATTATGCAAAATGCAAATTAAATACTTGGTGCAAAAACCCACTCACTTAATGTCAGTTTACAAACTCTTCAAATTCTTCCCAAACCAATTGCAAACCGCCAAAATTTAATTTCCACTAAGTCCACTCCACTTCCCCACTATCATTAGTTAACCGTCATTAAGGTTAATTAATCATCATTAACGGTTATATTAACTGTACTGAATTATCAAAAACATTTAAATTATTTTCATTTATTTCCCTCCAAATCCTTCAGCTGCTGAAACCCGACCCGTTATCCTCACGAATCGGGTCTGGGGGGCAAGTTGTTTGGGGTCCAAAATACTTATATTTGGGCCCAGTCATAATGAAAATAATAAAAGCCCAATAGGCAAGGTACAACCCTCCATGCATTTGCTAAGTCAATTATAGCAAGGCCCAATCAAATGGCAGCTCATTTGACTGATCAAGCCCAACCTAACTAATGGAACAAAGGTATAAAATCTTTCATTTCAATACAATTACATTCATACACATTAAATGCCTCAAGCAACAAATACTCTTGCATAGCTTTTCCCTAATACTTTTTCATCCGTACTGACTTCGGCATCGGAGGGGCCTTCCTCGGCACACCCCACGAGGCTAGTTTACGTTTGCATTGCTGTGCAGGAAATCCCCAATTCGGTCATCGCTCGAATTGGGCTTCGTCTCCACTTATCCGAAGGGCCAGACGAAGGCCCATTGTTTTCTGACTGAAACAATTTATATTTTGGACTATATAGAGGATTTTACCTTTCTTCTTTCCATGTCAATGTTAGCTTTCTTCTTCTTCTCATTCTCCCACTCGATGATCTTCTTGCTCATCTTCACATACCTAATATTATATAGCACCCTTAATTAGTTCTGTTGTTTATTCATTATCGATGTTTATGTATGTTTACGATTATATGAATATGATTCGTGTAATATGTATTATGTACCAATTATTGATCTTGGCTAATCGCGCTTGCTCCCATTCATCTGCTTTATTTGGCATCCTTCTGCTCCCCCTTTGCTCTAATCCTGATATTTCAATAGCTCTTGTTGAAGTCCTTGGCACAGAAATTGAACCTTGATCACCTGCACATGTTATCTTACCGTACTTAAAAATGTCATACATAACATATACATACTAATTAAATAAACAAAATTATAGCTAGGGAGGTCCAAAAGTATAGTATAAAATTACATCTTACGTATTTTAATTTGCTTAAAACTAAGGGTTACTTAAGCTAAACCAATACTTGTAATGACTAGTGAAGTACTGATAGACAAATATTCTTAAAGATTGCGTGCGAACAAATAGTTTGGATTGTGTTTGATTTGAGTCAATTTTAGACTGGTGATATTCGAGTTTAATGATAAATTCTATTTCCATTTTTGGAAAAGCAAATAATGTTACCCAATGTTTTGGTCAAAATTATATTCATCGTATACAAGTCAGTTTTACTAGGTCTATATTACGCTCCAATGCAGACTAAGCTGATTAATCTTGGTTAAATCATGCCTCAAATTCAGAAACCTTACCACCATCTCTCCTTTCTACTTGCGATGATCGTCCCATTAGATTTCCTAAACTCGACCGTTCAAAAGAGTTATCATCTCGACTATTTATCCTGCTCTTGCTCTTGATTGAATTAGGATCCTCTCTAAAGCTCTCTACCATTCTTTTCTCGAACTCGGCTCTCGTTTCTTCTAGGGAGTATATCGCATAAGCTGCTGCTGCAATGGTTGCTGCGAATTGATCGCTTTCCTTGCTGTTCATTATTGAGCTCCCTTTCAACAACCAACACACAGTACATTTCATAAATAAAACTTTATAATAAGTGGATAGATATTTAATTATACAGTATTATTATTGGATTGAAAATACAAAAAATGCAAGCTAAGGTTTTCAATTTAAGAAAAGTACCTCGTCTAAAAGATTCTGATTTCATAATGTCTCTGGTGTTTACGTAATCTTCAGGTCTCTCTTGTTGTACATCTGAAAAACTCACTCTAATATATGCTATACGTCAATAATAATGTTTGCTCAAAATGATTAACGAACCATGATTTACATGGGAAAGATAATTAAACTACCTCATAAATTCATAATCAATTGCTTTTATTTTATCATGGGACAAAGGGAACATGTATTTATTCTTATTTATTTGTGTACAACATTGTTATTACATGACGACACACTAAATGCTTTTAAAATCTCCCAAAAACAAAGGCATGATGTTGTATGATAAATATTTTTCATTTTTTCACATAGTTATTTGATAGAGTGTAAAACATATTCCTAGGCCTTAATCATCAGTTTCAGTTTTTAGTTGAGTTGATATTCTAACATGGTATTAGAGCCAACGTGACATAAAAGTTACGGGTTCGAATCTCATCCTACCGTACCGTACCCTCCTTTTCAAACGGAGGACACATGCTGCATCCACACATCAAGCCTGATAGAGTATAAAACATATTCACTATAACTAATTTATGTTTTTCCCCTTTAAGGAGACAAAAAATGGATGATAATGGTGTTTCATTAGTTGCAACTTGCAAATATGAACAATTTTATGAATTTTTATATCTTATATTTTAGGTACCACTTTTTGAAAGTTGTTCGCTTGTTCTTACTATCTATTTCTTCGATTAATTAAGGAGCCTAACTTAAATTTTTTTCATTTCAAAACATCGTTTTTTTATTTTAAAAAAAATCCTCTATCTTTTTCTTCTACCTAATTAATTCCTAAACACCTTTAGTAAAATCTGCTTAGAATTTGGGAGAGGCTAAGATCATCACATACATCACATTGTGGTGCAACCACGGTATACAATTTCAATTGTGTTAAGATGGTTTAAACTAAATGTATCGATGTACATATAGGTTTTATTGAAACAATGGTAAAATTCAAATAAGGCATGAATAGAAAGTATTATACCTTCGGCGATGCCTCTTTTGCTGGTCCATTATCCTTTACAATGTGCACATACAACACGTAGAACAATCTATCAATCTTCTTTGTAAACTGATCTTATTCGTTATATATATTCTTGATGGAGCGATACGCAGCTTCCCTAGCTTGATATATATGCAAACTAGCTAGATCATTGAAAAAAAATTAAACAGATTATGCATTTAGGTATTTGCATTGTGGTATGAATAATATACAGTAGAACTATATATGAGAGAACGAGAGACCGTTAGGGAAGTAATATGTAACGTGTAAATAATATACTTTGCATACGTACTAAGAATGGTTTTGGCAATCTTATACTTAATCCTCGAACTGATGGTTAGGCAAAATTACTAATGAAGCAAGGAATCTTTTTATGCATCAATGAAATGTTTTCATAATTAATCATAAACTTGAACATTAGAGAAATGTTTTAATTTTTAAGGTGCTACAGTTGCTACACGTACAGCTACGTGTTAACAGTTATTTTTATCTTTGTTTTGGTTTAAGAAATCTTTAATTAAGGTAAAGTTACCAAAAAAATAAAAAAATAAAAAAACTGATTTTATTGTAAAGAATTGAAAAATGAAAATAGTGTCTTATCAACTTTATCTAATTAATTTAGTTGTAAACTTGATTTGTTGTACAATGAAATCAAAGCATCAAGGAGCTCAAAATAAGCAAATGATAGAGTAAAATTAAGTTGTATTATGCATATGTTGTCTGAAACAATAATTACTCTTGTATTCAATGACAATAATAGGGGCTTATTGGTACAATTAGACTTCATGTTGGTACTTTTGTCTTCAATGACAATAACAAGGGTTTGTTGGTACAATTAGACCTCATATTGGTATAGTAATTGTACCAGCACGAGGTCTAAAAGTACAATGCAACAATCTAATGAACATTTGTTATCATCATTTATGACAAGAGTAATTAATAGCATGCATTTCCTCTACAATAATGGAGGCTTTGTACCCTCTGCTTTTGTTGATTGGCCGATGAGTTATAGATTAGCATTTTGATGTATGATGCAACCATATATGAAAATTTAAATGTATTTGGGTTTGGACAATAAACTATGTAAAACTTGTAGGCAAATATCCCTCCTCTTTGCACTACCTACTTGTATGGAGGACAAGGGTTTGGCTTTTGTTGTTTCCAAGCCTAAGTGGACATTAAAAGGTGCTTTTTTTCAAATATCAAATGAGCAACACGGATCCAATGCCATGTTTTATATTTTGGGAGCGAAACCTTTTAAATCAAAACTCGAAAACCGGCAATTTTAGTCTTCAAACCTTTCTTTGCCCGCGTTAGCATCAAAGCTCTCTCCTTTCCTGATTTCCCCCCTCAAAACTCAAAAAGAATCCAGCAGTAAGCAGTGTACTAACCCACCCACCTTCTTCAATCAACAATGGCGGAGGACCCATCTCCGCCATCACCAGAACTCACCGAAGAGTTAAGGCAAAGGATAGAAACCAACCGTTTACGTGCCTTAGCCAAGCGCCAAGCATCCTTATTATCAAACCCTCAACACCCAATTGATTACTGGAAATCATTCAAATCACGGAAAGTAATCGACCCATCAACCAATTTACCCGTTCCCTCCAAAATTGAACCCGTTTCTCCGCCTTCGAGGTTTCGGGTTCGACTCGAAATCTGTTCTTCTGATTCTTTCTTCATTAATCCTGATCGAATTCAAGGGTTTTGCTTTCCGGGTCAAGAAGATTGCTTTCAAATTATTGAGGCTTGTCTTTCAAATGTGAGCATTTGGGTATTTTGGGATTTTTATTTCATTGTTGGGTTTTAGTTGAATTGGGGTTTTACTTGGTTTTAACTTTTAAGCTTCATGTTCTAATTTTAATGAGTTTTGCAATTTTTGTGTGGAAATTGTGGTATATATGTTAAGCTTGACTCATTTCATGTTTTCATTTTTTGCTTGAAGTATTATCCAATTGTGTTTGATGAACAAAGATTGTTGTTTTTAAATATTCCGTCGGGTGTGAACTATGCTGTGAAATTTATTTTTTTGGCAAATTTGATTCATTATGTGAGTATGTTTTGCTTGCAATATGTACATATTCGTTTGATGATAATAGTTGCATTCTGCAATCCTGGTTTGTTGTGAGAATGCAGTTCATGCTAAGCTTTCTATAATTGTGTTCTGCTGGACCTGTATGCTTTTATGTTTGATGATTGTAGCTGCATTTGATTCTACTTATGCTACTATCTCAAAACAACTTATAGCTTCAACACACATTCTATTTTTGCTGGAACAGAACAAACTTGGATGTTCGATTTAATTAATTTGTCAGTAAAGGGTGTGTATTTGTCTCCAGTAATACACAATTATCTGGACAATGTTTGCTTCGAATTGGTGGTTGCTGAGCTTCTGTGTGATGAACAACAATGCAAAGCTATAAGTTGGTGTCTCTTGTGTGGTCACTTAGCTGGAGGAATGTGTGTTGAAGCTATTCTACTTTCTGCATAAACTTCCCTGACTTGTGCTGTTTTGTGCTCTCTTCTTTGACTAGGTTATGTCGACACATTATACACAAATCCATGGTGGTGGGAAGGCGTCTGTTTATAAGCTTACATATTATGACGCAGTTCTTAAATGCTTAAAGAACTGCACTGACATTGAAGAAGTTGAAGAAATACCATGGACAACTTATAATGTGATGATGAAACTTTCTCATTCCCACATGCCTGGAAATTGGACACCGTGTAGGCCTGAGCATTTGCCTGATGAGAAGGTTGAGGAACTGATAAAGAAGCTGCCAAGAAAATTGTTGGATACTCTCTTGCCTTTTCAGCTTGATGGACTAAAATTTGGATTGCAAAGGGGGGGTCGGTGTCTTATTGCTGATGAAATGGGGCTTGGCAAGACCCTTCAGGTAGCATGAGCTTTGATATATCAACTCACTTTCTTACTTGGTTTGGAGTCATGCTTTGTTCCATTCTTATTGTCTTGATTTTTATCCCTTCTTAAGTTCTCTTATACGAGTATATATTATGCTGTAACCTGAATCTGTGACGATCTTAATATTTAATTGTGGCCTAAAGAATTTGCATGTGCTCATGAACTTTAATTTGATGATATAGGGAATGAACATTGTTTAGGAGCCCTTGTGTAGAGGAGAAGGATAAAGATGAATTAAAAGAGGGTTCCTTATGATAAGGAGAGAGAAAGAGAGAACCCATAGCCAAGTTTATTGATGTTGCATTTTATAAGCAACTTCCAAATAAGGAAAATGTTTTGATCGTTAAAAACCGAGGAAGGCTTTATAAATTCATGGATGAGTATATATTAAATTTGTTTGTTTCCTGCTGGAATGTAATCCACTTCATTGACATGATGTTTTCTTGGTTTCAGGCCATTGCCATTGCAAGCTGCTTTGCCAGTGAAGGCTTAATACTTGTTGTTTGCCCTGCTATCTTACGCTATGCATGGGCTGAAGAATTGGAACATTGGCTTCCTTCTTATTTGCCAGCTGATATCCATCTTGGTACTGTCCTGGATGACCTTTTCTATTAATTTCTTTAGCTAATAGCTTTTTTCTCTTCCATCCCTGTAAGAAGCCTGTATTGGTAGGGTTTAATGCACCTTAAGATCTTTCCTGCCCTCTTAGGAACGTTAATCATTTTCATAGGATGAACTATGGTTAGAGCATAGCATTCTGATTGGATTAGAAAGTTTGGCCTAGGACTCATTGTTCTCTCAAATGATATCTTTGTAAATGAGTGATAACTATTTTGATTGGCTATTTGGCAAGGGAGTTTAAAACCCATTTTTTTCCTTTGCTTATGGTCTACTGGCTTCTGATTTATGATTGCCCCGTTGTTCATTTTACCAGTTTCATCTTGTTTCCACAATAACATCTAATGATGAGCTTAAGTGTTCTAGAACTTTCTTATTATCTTTTTGTTAACATATGGCTGAGCAATTTTTGGCATTTTGATACATAAGTATACCACTTTCTAGCTAGTTGATGTATCGCTCTTAGGGTCCTTCTTACTTCATTATAATCATAGACAAAAGTTTACATGTTTGCTTTTGTTTTCATTATGGGTTTACGCGTGTATAGGGTGCGTTGTAAGTAGCCCTATTAGCTACTGGCGTTGCATCTGGTTTTTTTTATTTTATTTTTATTTGTATATATATATATATATGTATATATATATGTATATATATGTATATACATATATACATATATATGTATATAAATGTATATATTTGTACATATATATATATATATATATATATAATTGCTGATATACTTCCTTCACCCTCTAAGAGTGTGTTTTATTCACCTGGTTTTCTTATTAGACCTTATTAAAACGTATTTTAGTAATGAACTTGGGTTACCCTTATACTTATTTTTCCTGAACTTATATCATATGAACTTATTTAAATTAAGTGAAAATAAAGGTGAACAGAACATGGCCTTAGTGTATTACAAATATGGGAGCATTGTACCACTTTATCCCATATCTAACTACATATATTTTTGGCATATTATATGTTGGAAGAATTTCTGCATTATGTAAAATAATAGTTGTCACAAATGCAAAAGTAGTCCTTTGATTTAATGAAGTATAACTTATAATTATTGGAAATTTGATAAGTATTGCTTGCTTTGGCTTCTTCTTACTAGATCAAATTGTAAAAGCAGGTGATGTTTGTCTTGTTTTGATTTTAACACTTGCACATTTATTTTCTTCAGTATTTGGTTATAAAGACAATCCTGTGCATTTGAAGAGATGTCCAAAAGTTGTTGTCATTTCTTATACTATGCTTAAACACTTGCGAGATAGTATACTGAAATGGGAATGGAGTGTCATGATAGTCGATGAATCACATCATATACGATGTTCAAAGAAGAAATCAGAGCCTGGAGAGGTAGACTATTTTATTTCCCTTGTTTTATCGGAATATTGTTGGTGAGCACATGACTTGGCTGTATTTTGTATATTTGCTAAACAATCCTAGATTTTGTTTCTAGTTGCATAACTTTGCAACAGTTGGTTATCTAAGTCATGATAACATGATTTCGTAAGCTCTGAACACTTGTTATGAGAAGAATGGATCATTTAAAGAGTAGAAGATTAGATTTTTTTTCCCAGATCATGTTATTATCTAAAGAGGCTACTATGGGAATTTTTTTTTTTTTTTACCTAACATAGTTACTCAGCTGTCTCTGCTGGTATGTTTTAGGGGCCTTTGTTTTGTACTTTCATTTTCCAAACAGGAAAGTCCCTGCACTACTTTTGCAAGTACCTTATAGATAATTAATATGTATGGGAAATTTAAACTTGAAATTGTGATATTAGTATCGTGGTCGTAGGACTTCAGAAGCTTTTCTTTTCTGTATATTTTCAATTTAAGGATTTCTTGTCTTGTGGTTGTATGCCATTCCTTTTAGTTTCCAATTATTATCTTACAACCAAAAAAGACTTCCTACTCTTTGTACGGAGTATTTTTTTAATAAAGAATTGACATGGAAAAATGAGTGTTAATAGAAGCATATTACTCTTCCATGATCCATCCATGTTTTTGCGCTCTAAACAAGGAGGCGATATGCTAGCTAAAAATTTAGCCCTTGACATTGAACACCATTTCAACATGCTTTGTCATGTGTTAATACTCTATTGTGTTTAATGATACCTTCAAGGGTTATAATATTCTCCTCAAATTTGTTGAAAGTAATCTTTTTATCCTAAAATTGGTTGAACAATTCCCTTAAGGGTTAAGATATTCACCCTAAGGGCATGCTTGGATTGAGAGTAATAACTAAACAAAATGAATGTGAATATTGGGGAGGAGTAGATAGTGATGGAGTTATTGCAAGGAGTTTTATGTAATGGTGGTGTGGTGATAGGTGAAGATAGGGAACTAATACCTTCATTTTGGGGGTAATGGTTACACTAGGGGAAAGGTGGGTAAGTGGGTTACTATTATCCTCATTAGGAAGATAATGATTTCTCCACCTCTCTCTTTTCTTCATGTCACAAATACCTTATTTCATTTATAAACACCTTACAACACCACCTCTATTCACTTATGTTTTTCCTAACTTGACTTTTATTGCCTCCTTTATTTATTACCCCCAATCCAAGCATGGCCTAAAGGATATATCTCTAATTTAGAGCTGACATTAGTTGGATTAATTCCTTTTGTGCTTTTAAGAATAATAGTAATGCTATGTTGCACAATTGTGTGTATAGTGTTATACTTTCTCCGTATTTATTTACTTGCAACACAACCTTGTGGCACGTGCTTTGAGGTTGAGATTATATAATGCAAACGGACAAATTATTCAAAATAAATTTTACACATGATATACCTAACCCTACTCTAATCATCATGTTAAAATTATTTTAAATCGCTCGTTCCTAATCATCTCCTAAAACTGCTTGCATAAAAGGTGTGTTATGAGTAAAAAGGAAACAACGGAAATAAAACTTATTCTATTCATCTTATTTCAGAAACTTATTACTAATTCTTTTTTATAATCAGGCAAGGTCGGATCAAACTGAACGCAAAAGATTTAAACCTAAACTTCTTATTTCTAATTACTTTTATTTTATTTTATTTTTTATTATTTTTTTTTTCATATATGTGATTGTGTGACTAAATATTGTTAAAAAAAAAAATAGATTTATGGAAAAACAGATCGAGACAAATTCAACAAGATACTGTTTTTTCTTATACATTACGGTCAAAGTCTAGTCCAACCTAGAAACCAGATCTGACCAGACCTTAATTAAAACAGATTAGAACGCCTTAATCAAGTCAAAATATATTTCAATTGGAGGAGAACATGTTCTGAGTAACATGAAATCCATTGGTATACTTTTGTTTTAGTGAATTGTAGGTGATCCATTTTATCTAATAAAAATAAAATATCATGCTGTCCCTTGTTTATACTCATCTCTACTTTAATGGGGAAAAGTGGCTACCCATTTCTAGTTCCAGGAAGACAATGAAAATTAGAAATTAAAAAAATTTGGATCCCGTGAAGAAGATTTGCTACCTCTGATCACATCATGTCAGATTTCTGGAATGATCTTGAACGTGTAATGGTGTAAGTCATTTAAAAACAACTTGCAATAACAAGAATAAATTGACTGTAGATAAATTCTTGGATTATTTCACTAATTTGACAAGAGTAATGGAGGGAGAGGATCTTGGTTGGTGACTACAGAATTCAAATACATTCAGTGTGGTATAGACTTTCTACTTTCATTGATATCTTTGGAAGGGGTTTTATTTTGTGCAGTTTTTCAGGCTTTATGTTTGTTGAAAAGAAGTATGAAACTGTAATGTTTGAGGAAGGAAATAGGCAGTTTACAAGGGGCTTGATGAGCTAGAATAAATAAGTGAGTGTTGCTCAGACTGAGGTTGAGACGTATAGCCATATACAATGAATTTGTTGAGACTTGAGTTCCTTCTTAAGGGTTTATATTGCTTTCATAATTGAAAAATGAATCCTTTTCTTTTAGAGGCTGAAAAGATGAGTGCGGTGCATTGAGAAGCCAGTCTGAATAAGATTATTGATCACTAATTTTTGTAGGTTTTATTTCAAAAGAATATTATTGAGACCATGTTAAAGTTGTGAAGGGTGGGAATTTTATTGCTACGTTTGAGATGGAGGGAGATGATATGCTTAGACCCTATTCTTGAAGTATGGGAGCTTCTTCATGTATGACATGCTTTGGGTTTTTGTGGAGTCTTATTATTGGGAAGCTTCACCAAGTCTTTATTAGAATTATAGTGCTAGATACCAACTTCTAATGGCATTATATAGATTATATACAATGGCTTGTTAATGTGCAATATTGGCATTATTGATGGTATAATAAAAGTAGTATAATCAAAGGGAAGAGAATGAAGATTGAGTGGTAGGGTTTGAAGTGACAACACCATTGTAGTGGGTGTGGTTTATTTTAAGTATCATCTTGTTTATGCTCAAGTGTTTTTAACGTAATGGAGCTCAAGTTTAAGCTTTCAATCAAAATTAAAAATATGTTCATTCTTGGCATGTATGTATAAATTAAAGATTTAAAGATATTGACCGATTATTCAATGTGCATTAGTTATGAAACCAAAATTAGAAATTTGTAAAGAATTTAAAATGAACAAAAAAACCTCCAAATTATCTCTTGATAGTCTTGAAATGAAAATAAATCATATTTTATTTTGTTTGCTGTTGTTCATGAGCAACAAATTTATCTGTGGTCAATCTCATATTTTAATGTAAATGAGCTTTTAAACTTTTTAGAAATTGGTTTATCTATTTATTTAAGCAAACACAAACAAGTTTTAGCTAAGCCAGGCTCAAGCTGCTCATTGATAGTTTGGTTCATGTATACCAATAGACGTGGCTGGAAGTTGGATAAGATCATGTGGTATCATGTTTGTTGAGCCTTGGAAGGGCTTTTGAGATTCATCTTTGGCATTGATGAGGTTGTGATGACAATGTAAAGAATGGAAGGTGGGTGCGTGTGCATGAATGCATGATCATGCTCTTGAGCTCACAAACAACCATAAATGGCCACCCACCATTAAACTTCTTCAAAAGGCATCTGATGAGGGTGTGCCAAGAAAAGCGCAGTGTGTCATCCAGTGTTATTTATACATATAGTGAAGCTAACTTTGTGCCACAAGTATTGTCGACTATAAATTTTGTGTCCCAAATGTAAAGTTTGTAGCTTGACATGTTTAGTCGACTTAAAAATCTTGTGATTTTGTAAGCGGTCTGCTTATAATAAGCTTTGCAGAGGTGAAGATTGTATCATCAATTTTCCTAAGCTAGTAGAATTTGATAAGTCCTAAACTACTAGAATTTATGAGTGCAATAGGGTATCATTAAATCATTCTCTGTCGCCTATGACAAAGGTCCCTTTGGTAGTTGGTACAGAAGGTAAAGCAGCATGTCCGTAAGGTTAATTCATTTTTATTGATTTTTGAGCAATATTACGAGGAGGAGAATTGATTGAGCTTAAGCAATCTATTTATGCAGACCCAAGAAGTTTAGGGTCATTAAGGGGTTTGATGGATAAATTAGAGTTATATTCATTTTGCTGTGGAAAAAAAATTTATTCAACCCTCTTTCTTAAGTAAGCCTTTCCATAGTTTAACTTGTTTAGACCACTAATGGACATGCCTATGAATTCGGAGGTGTTTATGTTGTATTTTTTTTGTTGAGGCTCATGATGTGGGTTCTGAAGTAGAGGAGAGATTACCTTGTCAGAACATTTGTTGAAGCTCAAATTACATTTCTTAAATGGGAGTGGATCTGGCATTTTCTCTTAGAATCTAGCAATAATGAGTGACGATCAATGAATTTTATTTGCTTACAAACAACAATAACAATGTGTAAAATAAGTTCTATGATATGACCTTTTTTTTTTTTATTTTTTTTTTATTCCATTCATATCTGATTAGAACTTGTTTAGATTGGTTTGATCTGATTTGAAGTAAGGTCAACTGAACTGAGTCTTACTGTTTTACTTTAGAATGTAGACTAGTCATTGATGGGTATCTACCCATCCAGGTTATTACAAATATAGTGTGCCACAGAAATTTTGTTTTTTCATTATTAATGTACCATTTTGGCTGCCAGTCTCTAGTCTAAATTAATCAATGCAATGCATTTTTAAATCTGATCAGAGTTGGACATGAAGAACAGAAATTGTACAAGGCCCATTCGCTACCATTCTTTTGCCTGGAATTAAATACTATGGTTATTAAAATATTGGGTTTTGTCATTTGCAAATGATCTAACTGCAGGTCATTTATTATGTAGTATCAATAATGGCTTTATTTCCCAATAACACACCTTAACTTGATGCCTTTTCTTGTTAATAGATACAAGCTGTTCTCGATGTGGCATCTGAGGCTAAACGCATAATTCTGCTATCAGGAACACCATCTTTGTCAAGGTTACACATACAGCCAAAGCTTCAATACTGCAATTAATGGCATTATCTTCATAAAGTCTTGGCATTCTATTTTTAATCTTGTCATGCTGTGGATATTTTTCTTTTAATTTTTGTGAATGTCTAAACAGTGAAATTCTTGCTAGGTGATCATAGGCCATTTGATATTTATCATCAGATAAATATGTTATGGTGAGCCTCTTTGTCTTATGTTGCATAAACCTAATTTTCCTTGCCTTGTGAAATCCTAAGGTGATTTTTTCTCCTTTTAGGCCTGGCCTGCTGGGTAAAGACAAATATGAGTATGCAACTACTTACTGTTCTGCAAAACTTATCAACAATCATAAAGGAAAGACATTCATGGTAAAGTTTGTATCCTTCATTGAATTTGGATTACCTCATCCTTATTTAAGGAAAAGAATTATGTCAAATTTTAAAAATTATGCATTTGTTCAAACTATTTTCTTAGGTAATGAATGAGTTCTCCATCTTTTGTTTATATTGATTAAGACACATTTCAAAATGCTTGAAGTGTGTATTATATGTACAATGTCATGCATTCAGTGGCAAGTCTTTACTTGAGCTTTATGGAAATGTCTATGTGTAATCAACCTACATAATTGGAGAAGTACTTGGTTTGGTTAAGATATCCACTATCCAGGGTATTCCTTTCTTCTAAGAATATTAGCTTGTACTTGGTGTTAAATTCAATCCAAACTAGATTGAGCTCCTTTGGAACATTTTCTTTCGTTTCTAAAGAAATAGTGCCATTCTCAAAGCAAAGTTGGGCTTGACACATGAAATCTATACTTGGCATAAATAATAATACACCCGTGATATTGTTCGTGAGAGAGCTCACCTCCCAAAGTCCCATGGCTCTCTTTGTATCGATTGCCTTGTTGCAGAGAACAAGTGGTCCTCATTTTTTTTTTCGCAAATGAGATTATTATTAAGCCTTGGCTGTGTAGAAGTAATTTAATTTAGAATTTATTACAAGTCTCTGAAATTATTGAAAGTCAATTAACCCAATCTTCCTGCATCTTTTGTAGGATGTCTCAAGGGGCACCCGTTTGGAGGAGCTGAATGTTTTACTTAGACAAACTGTCATGGTCTTCCTCTCTTCTCTGCTTGACCATGCATCTATTGAGCTTTTTTCATCTTATATAGTCTGTTCATATGCATGTAACTAGTATAGAGTTTATTGGTTGATAAACTTTTGAATTTCTACTGTTGCAATTTCTTTTCTGCTAATATTTGAAATTTGGATATTTCTTTGACTACATATATCCAACTTACCTATATTCGCTTCTGCTTTCTAGATACGGCGTTTGAAGGAGCATTTGCTAGTGCAGTTACCGCCTAAACGTAGACAAATTATTAGCTTATCTTTAAAAAAATCAGACATTGCTTTTGCGAAGAATGTTGTGGCAAATCTGGGAGAGTCACATACTAATCATGCTGGTAAAGATGATGATAACAGTACGATATAACTATAAGATTTAAATTTATTTGCAATGTCATGTTTTTGTCTTATTGTATTGTCCTTTTCTGATCCCTTTGAGTGAGGCAATTTCTTTTTGGGGTTCAGTTGGTTTCCTTTTCCTTTCTGCTCATGATTTTTGTACCTTGTTCCCTTTTTTTTTAAGGATGCTATCGGTTTCTAATATAGTATAATAGTATTAGGCTTTACAATTTCCATGGCAAATTGAATGACATATTATAAGTTTTTTATTTTTTATTATGTATATACAACCAGATTAAAGTTAGTTTTGGACTGATTATTGCTTATTTCTACTAGTATGTGCTGGTATGGTAGATGTGATAAGTTAGTGAAGTAAATAGATCTATCATTAATGTCTACATTGGTGGTATATAGGTTTCAAGGTGAATTATGATCCCTCATGATGTTACCATATAGATGGTTCTCACTTTGAGGTGATTTTTTTTTGTCTGCAGACGCTGGAGGGCATGATCGAGAGCTATCTGATCAAGTGCTTGGTATTTCTAAGGTGCTTGGATTTCTTGATTGGCTTTCCCTTCACCCTATTGTTACTGAAGCAGATGACTCAAATAATGCCGAGCTGGATGCGAGTTCTCACAAAATGATAATATTTGCTCACCATCTCAAGGTCCTAGATAAATTACAGGTGAAGAGCTCTTCATATTTCTCTTGCTTCAGGTGTTGCCAATGTTGGCTAACCAACTTTAATAATGATGGAATTGTTATATCATTATTAAAGCTGCAAATATACCGTGATAGTTGTGTTCTCTGGCTGTGTAATTTTACTTTCAGCAACTGCAAAATGATAAAATTGAATCCTTTCATTCATAAGAGGACCACCTTTCTATAGACCAATGTGCATTTTAGTTAAGAGAAGTTAGGTTCTTGTTGTTCCTTTTACGTCAAATACCCTTTAGTAGCAAGCTACATAGGGAATTTCCATTTCCATGGTAATTGATCAATCTGTGGGGCATGGCGATTTCCATAAAAAGGAAAGCCCCATTTAAACCTAAGATTAAATCACTGCAACCAAACAACTAAGGCTTATATCTTTTTTTCTAAATTGAGCAGGAAGTTAAAAAACCTAAGATTAAATGGAAAGATTAGCTATTTGGAAGTGTTATGTTATACACTTCTTGTGTTTATTCTTATGAATGGTTACCCATTTTCAGGCGTTCCTTTGTAACAAAGGCATTGGTTTTGTACGCATTGATGGTAATATACTTGATCGCGACAGGCAAATTGCTGTGAGGTCATTTCAGTCATCAAAAGAGGTTACTTATGCTCTTTATCCTCACTTATGCTCTTTATATTGTCATCGTTTGATGCTTTGCAATTTTCACCGTATTTGAATTTGCCTCTAGAATTCAGTTGATTGTCCCTTCTAACTTACTATGAGTTCATTCTCAGTATGCGAGCTCAATGTGTGTGATTTTGCATGTAGAATTCAGTTGATTATCCCTTCCATCTTACTATGAGTTCATCCTCAGTATGCAAGCTCAATGTGTTCCTATCCATGTGCTGACCATAGTGACCAGAGTGTATGTTTTCCTATCCATGTGCCGACCACGGTGACCAGTGTTCCCTCTAATTTTCTTGTCTAGCAAAGGTTTAACAATACCTCAGAATGTTTTTTTTATTTAAAGACATGCTTTTAGAATTACTCTAGTTTCTACGACAGAAACACGTCATCTTCCTGTCTTGTTTTGAAGAATTAAATAAAAAAGAATGATGTAAGCTGTTATATTTGTAGATGGATACATTTGGTTGAAGTGATGAATGGATCCACCCAGATAATGTGCATTATTTTCAAAATTGAATGAGTTTATGTAACAAACTAGTTCAGCTAAGCAATAAAAACACACACACAAGTAAACACTAGTGACTGATTTAGAGAAGAAGGCAGCTATTTTCGTTAATAAAGGTTCAAACTTTCTTACAAGGAGGCTTGAGGCCACCACTCTCACTCAGTGACTTGAGGTCACCACTCTCCTTTCCCAAATGACTTCAAATATCTAGCTACCTAGCATATTCCTCCCTCCCCTTTCTTATATATACACAAACAGCCAAAATAAAGTAATATCAAAAGACAAAAGGTGTGCAGCTGTCATCATGTGATATGATAGCAGACCACTGCCTTGGCTGCTCACTGATTTTCATGTTGCTGCTCCACAACTCCTACCCTTGACGGCTTTCCCTGTCCTTTCTTGCTCCTTCTTGTGTATGTGATCCAGTCACCCTTCTGCTTGCTTGAGGCGTTCATTACAGTTTATTATAGTGATCTTAAAGGCAACAATAATTTTTTTGACTAGCATTATAATATGATATCCTGTATTTATATTCAGAAATTATGTGATGTAGGTCAAGATTGCAATCATCGGAATTTCAGTTGGCTATGCAGGACTGGATCTTTCAGTGGCTCGTAATGTGGTCTTCCTGGAGCTTCCCAAAGACCCAACTTCCTTGCAGCAGGTATAGTTGAGCTGGTAATTGATAATGTGCTGAAGTCCATAATCTTATATAATTATTGAATAAAAAATTTGAAACTACTGATGTATACTTTCTATTTTTTTACGGTCTCCAATGCACACCTTTGACTATCACAAGTGACTTTGTGTGCTATTCTCTTAAAATTGGTAAATAAGTGTGCATGTTTGCTGTCTAATTGTGCTTAGCATTTTAGGACTTGGCTGAGGAAATATTCGAAATAATAGATCTTTTTTCAAGAGGACTATGCTCCTTTAGAAGCTTTTGTGTTCTATCCTCATTTCAAAAGTGAGGGTTTGGAACAAAGTTGTCTATGTAGCATCACTTTGGCTATAATCTTCTTATGAGTATCTTTGACTGGTATGATGATGAATTTGAGAAATTAATTGCAACATATAGTAACATTTTTTCCTCCAAATGTTGCAACCTTTTTTTTTCTCCCCTTTCTATAAATTTTTCTTTTTAAAATGAAATAAATAAATAAAGGAGAGGGAGAGAA
Organism: Chenopodium quinoa; assembly: GCF_001683475.1. NCBI lineage: Eukaryota > Viridiplantae > Streptophyta > Magnoliopsida > Caryophyllales > Amaranthaceae > Chenopodium > Chenopodium quinoa. Next base: position 1,220,052 of record NW_018742879.1, read on the forward strand.
GGATGAAAATTGTATAAGAAAACAATGACGCTTCAGGACTCTCCCTCTTAACTTGAGATATGTTGGAGATGAAGCATATAAAGGTACGCAGGAAAACAAATGTGCTTTGATTTCTATAGAAATAAACCAACACCTTCAATTTTGAGCATGGAATGGGCCAATGTGTAACATGTCTACTGTAGGATGTGTAAATTCTTGTCGTTGATTTCATGAGTTGAAGATACGGTTTTGTTGCGATTGCGGGAACAGATATGATGCGTGATCACAGACCATGTCACGATTGTCACAATGCGAATTTGATTTCAAAGCCTTCTTAGGATTTTATTCTAGTTGTACGTTATTAGAATCGTTAGAATAGATTAGTAGGGGATTAGAGCCTTTAGTGGGGAGACATGGGGAATTATTCACTATGTCTCTGAATAGGAAGTAACTTTTGTGTGAAACACGGGATGTTATGTTAAACAGGTTTTTAAAACACCCCCTGTTGATACGGACAAGATCACAGGTGTTTGAAACACCCCCTGTTGATACGGACGAGATCACAGGTTTTGAAACACTCCCTATTGATACTAACAAATTTGGTTTGGTCAATTGTAAAGGATTTTCATAGAATGGAGAGAATTAGAAATCATAAAGAGGATAGGAGAGAAAGAAACGCAAAGGGGGGGAAAAAAAAAACCAACAGACCTCATCCTGGGATTTAAACTCAGGACTTTCAGTTTATGGCACTCGCATTTCACCACTGTGCCACTGCTCTTTAGTCATTATTGTCTCCTGATTTATTTCTATCCAATTTTGGGGGCCCTGTGTGGTGGCATTGCCCCTGTTTGAGACCAATCTTCTCACAATACTTCTTCCTTCTGTTAACTATTGAGTCATCTTAGCATCAACTCTTTTCAATGTCATTTACTAAGCACATTTGCTATCTGTATTATGATTGCTTTTGAGTAGAACTTTGATTAACCTTTGCAGTTGCTTGTTTAGGCTGAGGATAGAGCGCATAGAAGAGGACAAACCAATGCAGTCAACATTTACATATTTTGTGCAAAGGTTTTTCCCCTCCCTTTTGGCTTCATGCCTTTATGTTAGATTATGTGATCTTCATGTTTAATTTTCTCATGGAACTCTAGGATACATCTGATGAATCACGCTGGCGAAAGTTGAACAGGATTATTCAACGTGTTTCATCTGCAATTGATGGGAAGTATGACGCAATAAGAGAGATTGCGGTATTCTTTCTTTTCTTTGCCCAGTGGATTGTAAGATCATCATTGTACAGAAATAGGATCCACCAATACAGAAAGAGGGTGGAGGACATCATATTGAATGTTTATCTAGATTTTAGAATAATATAAAAAGAAGGGATTAGGGAACATAGAGGAATGACACTGGAATTTAATTGAGATATAAAATCTGACTGCTATTTATTGTCAAGGAAGAGAAAAATTCTTACAGTTCGTTTCTTACTTGGTAGTAACAGGCAGTATTGAGGAATGAATATAAATCAAAATTTGTGAGAAAAATTCATTCTAATGTCTATCTATGGTTATGCTACTCCATCTGCAGATACTTTTGGGTGTAAAAGACTAAAGAGATACGTTTGGGTGAACTAGCATTACCATGGGCATTGGAACATGACTTCTCTTACAAATTTTCATACAAATTATACTCATCACCAACATATAATATCACCTAACAAGCAGTTGATAAAAGTTATAAGATGAATTATAACTTGGACTTGGTGGACTGTGCTTTAAAGATTAAAAGTTGAATTAAAATGGTCCAAAACTTTTCAGTATCCAAGAATATGATTATGTTAAAAAATCATTGGGAAATTGGTTTCCTCGTTGCATGATGTCCATTTCTTATGTAGACTATTGAGTGAAATGGGTTCTAATTACAAACAGGTTGATAATGTATCATGTATCAGAAACATGAACTTATTTCAAAGTGTGAATTCAAGTTATGCTGCTCCATCTATAGAGAAGTGTCCTACAGATGACAACGTACAGCAGAATGGAGCCGATTATGATGATGATGTTAAGGTAGGTAAATGAGAACTCGAGACATTGGTCATTAATTTTAACATGCTGATTTATGATGCTTTAGTACTACAACGGTTGAAATTTGAATTTTAACTTTCTCTTGCTTACTTCCCCCCTTGTTTGAATTTTTTATTCATCATTTAGAAAACCCTGTAAATAAACAGGAGAATTGAAGTATACTGCTACAAAGATACACAACCCATGGACATTGGTAAAAGTCGTATATTTATTTATGGACACTAGAAATCAAAGGAAGTCAAGCGAAGTGATTACAGATGTTCGACCTGTTCCCCTTATACCTCCAAACTGCTGACATTAAACTCTCAGTCCTGTATGACATAGTTCAACTGGGTTTTCTTTCTAATATATAGTGCATATGGTTCACCCTAGATAGTCATACTTGGGTTTGCTTCCACGTTGTCATGAAAATTACCTTTATGGATTACATTTGCCTAATCCAAAACATCTTAGACACTGACAATGTTACAAAGTTAGGTATATATTGTAGCTGAAGTCAGTGGAATCTAGAGTCTAATGCTCTCTTACTCCACATGTTTCCAGTTCTAGGTGATTGTGACTTGTATCTGGATTACAATCTGTTCAGTTATATATTGTAGGTATTGCACTGCATAAACCCATATTATAGTGTATTGTTATGAAATCAAGGATACTGGACTTCTCAATATTTCTTTTATCTAGAAAGGTCAGGGGGCAGCTCATCGAATACCTGAACATCTTGCACAAGGTTGCTGATGTATAATTTACTAGATTCTATGTATAGATTTCTTGCCTGGAAGCACCCACTATGATAGTTGGAGTAAGAAAAAGATGATCACATTTTAAAATTTGTGGTCCTAGTTGAATAGAGAATTCCAATAATACATATATATTATATATATAAAGGTAAGAAGAAATAAATAGGGGTTTGTGTTTCATCAATCCTGTATTTGTAGGTGCTGACTCTTATGTTCAATATGTTATGCAGACAGATGAAATGGTTGAAGTGACACAGGAGTTAACTAAAGAGAATGATTGTTTGACCATAAGTCAGAGCTTTGTCCAAGTAAATATGGATTCACTGCGCTTTGCGGTGAGCATTTACACCTACCTTTTTACTTCATTTTAGTTTTATACTCCTTGCTTTCAATTAAACTACTTGTGTCCTCATTCTAGCGTGCCACTAAGATCTGTGCATGAAGTCGTACGAGTTTGTATATGTTGTTATGCATAAACAATTTAATTGTTATGTATATGATTGATACACTTCATGCACAAATCTACTTTTGCAGCTTAACAAGAACAAGTTTATCCCATTTACCACATTAGCTGATGAAGTTTGTAGGAAAAAAAAAAAGAATTCAAATCTATGTGGAGAATTTTAACACCCAATTCAATACTTTTATGAATGTCTTGGCATTAACTTGCTAGTTATGGAATGGTCTGGTAGAGGGTCATTAAGCTTGGATTTATTAAACAATGCGGACTACCACCAATTATTATAGGATGGCATATTGTTTCAAGATAGATTTTCAGTAATTGAAGTACAGCTGTAGAAGAAACCCTAATATATCTATTAAATATTTATTATGTGTTTTTTATATTGTGAAATTATATTTGACAGTGATGGAATTTAATATGGATTGTTATAATGGTTGATTTTCAGTAATTGAAGTACAGCTGTAGAAGAAACCCTAATATATCTATAAAGTATTTATTGTGATTTTTATATTGTGAAAAATAATATTTGACAATGATGGAATTTAATCTGGATTGTTATAATGGTAATTTATGTTTGATTCTATCTTCTTCAATACTAGATTCGATATTTCCAGTTTTGTTTCCGCGTTGCTGGAAAATATGTTTTGATATGACTCCACCTTCCATTTGCAATTTTTTTGCCAATGAATAATGACTATAATCTTTACCTGAATTGTAGGTGAGTCAGTATACTGGAAGAGTCCACTTGTGCACTTGTGATCTTGCAGAAGATTCAGCACCTAGATCATTATCTGAAAATTTCCGGCTAGAGGAAATCTCTGCTGATCCCAGTGAGTGGAGTTCTGTCTTCATCAAGGAGAATCCTACTTGCCAGCTTGCTATTGTGAGCTTCATAAATGAGTGGAAGAACCTGAAACACATTGAAAAGAAGAAGTTGTTTGGAAAGCCTTTGCAGTTACCTTTAGCCATTGAACTATTGCGCCTCAGTGAAAGCAACAACCACGATAGAAATGTACATTCAATAGCCATGAATTTCTTATAGATTATTGTATTATTACACTCTTCTAAAACATATTTAGTTCATCTTAACATGGACTTCTGAAAGGAGGAAGCAAGAGAAGGCATACACCATTATTTGAAATAAGTTTCCCTCTTCAATCTAACGCAGCATTAAAGCAAGTTTGTCTCCGTGATGGTAGAAAGAAGAAGACATTGCACTTACAGTATTGGACGCTAATGGATGAACCCTTATGCAAATTCTGCCAAAATACTTGCCAGTGAGTATATTTTTGGAGTATATTAGATCTCTTACAGTTGTTCATGATTGAAATTAACTCTCTGCTTTCAGAGGTATCAATGCCAAGAAGCCCAAGGGGTTTTTTGATCTTTTCTGCTCAAACGTCTGTTATGACGAGTATCGCTCAAGAACTAGTGGCAGATACCTTCGTCAGGTTTGCATCTTACACTTGTGTCAGTATTAATGTGACACTTGAACACTGCTCAAATCTTTTATGTCCTAAACACTGCCGTTTGGTGTTTCAGGAGCTTTTTCAAATTGAACGTGGTATCTGTACAAATTGTCAGCTCGACTGCCACAAGCTTGTGCAGCACTTAATACCATTAGCAATGGGAAATCGAGAGAAGTATATCGAGCGTGAGGCGCCGCAATTGACTAAGCACAGAAAGTTGTATGAGGCCATATCATACTATGCTATTTTCATTTTAATTTAGTTGTAGCTTGTGATGTCTTATGTCATGGTTAATACAAGTACTTAATAGTTTTGCATGTATGATAATGGTGACATTTTCTGTACGATTAGACTCATTTGTCATACAAAGTATTTCTAAAGTATCAGGAAAAATTTGAAGTATTTCTAGATCATCATTAAATTCAAATGCCATATGCTCCCTTGTTTATTGCATTTGTGAAATTGTGAGTACCACTTATACTGATTTTTTTTCTTTCTTTCTGAAGTGCCATAATTTGAGATTTTTCCTTTTTAGGCTTGACAAACTTGTTCGTGAACCAACTGAAGGTAATGCCTGGCATGCAGATCACATAATTGCTGTGTTCATAGGAGGAGGTATGGTACATTTCTGTCAATCTGCATGTTTTTTTCATTTACTGTTAAATTTCTGTCTTTAATGGTCTAGTTCTGTGATGGATGCTTTGTTTATTGGACTAAAGAATGCAACCATTAGTGAACTGCAATTTTGTAGGATTGGAGTTCATTTATAGACAGTACCTCCTTTTATTGCTTGTTATACTTCCGCCTCAGTATAAATGTTTCTATATTGAAGGAAAATCCAAAACAATATGCACTCTTTTCTGCTAGTAAATTTTTAATCCTTTGGTTTTATGTAAATTCCATGTATATGTTTAATTTAATATTCACAGTACTGTGTTAGTTAAAATAACTCAATGAATGAGGATTAGGATTTTTTTTTAGGAAATTTTGCAAAAAATTTCCTTATAAAAGCATTTTTTTTTTTTTGCGAAGTCATACCTTAATCAATTTTTTTTTTTTTGGCGAAGTCAAACCCCATTTTCTAGCGTTGACTACCCCAACCCCACCCACGAAACCGCCCCCTCCCAGCCCCATTCACGAAATCACCCCCTCCTTAGCTCCACCCACGAAACCGCCTTCCCTCCTCATCCCCACCAACGTAATCGAACCCCCTCCTTTCCACCACCCCGCAATATCTGGGTTTAGGATGGTTCGAGTTTAAAGTTAGGGTTTGGGGGGCGCGGCCAGGGGTGCCGGCGCCGACAGTGGAGGGGAGAGGGGTGGCTAGGGCTATAGAGGAGGGTTTAGGGTGGTCAACGCCGTGAAAGAGTGGTTTTTGGGTGGGGCTGGGGAGGGAGGTGGTTTCGTGGGTGGATTGGGGTAGTCAACGCCGGAAAAAAGGGCCAAACCCCATTTCCCGGCATAAAGGTATGACTTTGCAAAAAAAAAAAAAATTGATTTAAGGTATGATTTCGCAAAAAAAAAATTATGAGGTTTTAAAAGAAAAAAAAAAGCTTTCATAAGGAGGTTTTTTAGCAAAATTTCCTTTTTATTTTTTTTTAATTTTTTTTATTGTCATGTCTGAGCTGCCCTTTCACTATGTTCAACTTTGCAGGTGAGTGCACATTAGAAAACATGAGGACGCTATGTGTGGCATGTCATGCTGCTGTTACTGCAGCCCAACGTACCCAACGATGTATGGAAAATAAGCTATATAGGAAGGCTTTGGCCAGTTTCAGAAAAAGTAATAAAAAGAAGACACTGCGTAAGGTATATTAGACTTCATAATTATTCTTCAAATTCAAGAATTGTTTCAGAGCATTATAGTAGCATTTTACACCTGTATCCAGAAAGATATGTCGACAGCTAAATTATACTACAGTGCAGCGTTGATGAACAAACATAAGCTAAGGCAACCATTTTTTCTTAGAGCCTTAGAGGTGAAAAACAAATGAGGAGATATAAAAATAACCTTCTCTATCAGTTTAAACTTGAGGTTTTGTATAAATTTTTTATTATTCTTGATGGTCCACTTGCTATAGATAAAAATGTTTACTCTACTCTTTAATTGCAAAAGTCATGCAGTTTAAATTTTATTTCATTAATCCTTTTGTACAGAACCGAAGTTCTGCAATGAAAGAGAAGTTAGATGATGACAGTGAGTTACTAATAGATGTACCTGGCAGCAATTATTCTAAAGAATCTGTAGAGAAAAAAGATATACCTGGCGGCAATTATTCTGAAGAATCTGAAGAGAAGAAAGATATACCTGGCAGCAATTATTCTGAAGAATCTGAAGAGAAGAAAGACGATAGCAGCTTGAAACAACCATTGATTGCTGACTTCTCCAAGTTTAGCTACACTGGCACCTGTTGAGTCTATTTTAGCATGCAGGCTTGCAGCAGTGAAATTTAAGGCACTAAGTTTGAGCATACTGATGCTTTTTGGAACAGCTTTTTAAAGGAGCTTTTTAGGGGATTGTATGCAGTAGGTCTTGTGTGTATTATGATTTTGCTGTAGTATTGTTTAGTCTAGGATACATGTTGTAATCAATTGTCAGGTAGTACAGGAAATTTACTGTATGAATGAAGTGTATCTTACTGCAATTATTCCATGAAATTTTCATTATATTAAAATAAATTTCAATTCTAAAATGCTTGAAATGTTCTTTATATAAATATAAATGTCAATTCTAAAATGCTTTGGACACAAACATTTCCCTCTGATAAACTGCAATGCCAGTTTCCATACAAGAAAAAGGCTCAACAGAAGAGGGAGGGGACAATTGGAACAATTGTGTAAATTCAACTTATTTCATTAGACTTTCAGAGATAAATTAAACTATAAGCATAATCTTCAGTTCTGCAAAAATGCATCTGCTAGAACTTTATTGCATTTGTGCAAGGTTTCAGAATGAGTACAGAATGTATCCCTTGTGTTTCTAAAGCTTTGTATTTCTTTATGTACTGTTTTTCTACATTTATAGCACCCAGCTTTAATGGGTTATCAATGATATTCACATATTACATTTTGGAAAGCTCTAAATATAAAAATGCAAAATAGGGAAGCTGTCAAGCTGGCCATACAAAAGCTTCAATCCAATGAGTTATTGTGACTGCACATGATCTTCTATATCAGATTTTCTCTTGAATACTGAGGTGAGAATCCAAGATGGTGCTCAAACTGTAAGCATGCAGGACGCCTCTTGATCATCATGTTAAACATTCAAAGAGTATAAGATCCATGCATTCAGAATAGCAGAATAACCTGAAGATAAACTTAAGCAGGTGCTTCATTGTTATGTTCCTCAGAAAAAAATTGCTCTGCTCGATCAACAAAGCTTGGTGGAAACCTACAATACAAAGGCAGAACAGTGGGAGCTACTGAAGCCGGACTTTTAATCTTTGAAGTTGTGTCTTCCAAATTTTTACTCGTTCTGCTATCCCTAGGATTTCGGATCTTGCCATTTCTACCATTACTACTCCCAGAAACATTTCCCTTGGGGAGAGAGAGACGAGAGCCTCTTGTAGTAAAACGGGTTGATTTTACAGATGCATCACTTTGCAGTTTCTTACGCTCAAGAGTTACCGAAGAACTCTCAGTTGAATCTTCCACAGAAGGATTTCCTGTCGGGGACTTGGACCTAACTAAAGGCAAACTACTTTTCCAAAACTTCACCAGAGAAAGAATCATTTCTGTACTGAGCTCCTGTTGGACAACGCCTTTGTTCTGTTCGCAACCAAAACAGACCGCAACCAGAGTTCCAGCAAGGATTGGCATCAATTCTGGATCGCTAAAGAATGCAATTGGTAAATCACACACCTGGTATTTAAGAGGCCCAATGTCAATACTTGTTTCCGTAGAATCAAGAGAGATATCAACAGAGATTCACTGACCTTGTGAAGGATTGTTGGAGTGTTTCCCCATCGAAGGACTGCTTGATTTCCAGGGTGAAATAAAGAAAAGTACCCAAGAAGCATCAATGATTCAAGTAGCAGCATACCCACCTGACATAGGCAAATGAGCGTCATATAAATTGCACATATATTGTGTACATAATTACACTGAAAATTTTGTTCGAAGCTACCTTATGCATTTAGGTCAATTTTATTATGCACTTGACAAATTATGCAAGAAATAAGTCATTATAACTATTGTTTCCCAAAATAAAAAAAAAAGGCTAATAAAAGGTATTTCGTATTTTCAAAAGAGATAAATTTAGTTATGAACTTAGCCTCCTTATTACCACAATGACATTGAGATAAAATCTTAATACAGTATGTAGTAATGACGGTGATAATATAGTAAGCAATACAATACACAACATCCACTAAGTGGCCAGCCGGGACATGCACAACCCCATTGAATAGAAAAGTTTTATACTGCAATACAATTGCAAATGGTAGTCAGCTAAGTTTTAGGTGATTGTTGCACGCAGACAATGCAATTCAAAACCTTAATAACCATGTTCGAATCCTGTAGATTTTACAAGTCTTTTCCCTTTAGAGGAGGGTTTAGGGTGGTCAACGCCGTGAAAGGGTGGTTTCGTGGCTCATATGTTCATTTATTTATTTCCTCTTAATTTTCGTGTCTTTTGATTTGATCACTCTTTTCCCTTATAATGCTATATAAGTGAGTCTAATTATTAGCTGAGGAGTACTCCCTATGTTCCCTAAAGTTCTTCCCACTTTCTATAGCAACAGTTACCAAGAAAATGAGGAGAGTGTGAAAATAGGTCTCTAATTATTCATTAAAAAGGGGAGAGAATATGCTTGTGAGAGTATGTAGAGTTAAGTGAGTTAACCAGGAATAAAGCAAAAGTGGGGAAGAGCATTATGGAACAACATGAAACGAAAGAGGGTATTTTCTTATAATTTTAAGGAATGGAGCTGGTTGGAATTATTCATCTTTCACTATCTATTGTAGTAGAGTGTACCCTAGCAAATGCATGGATATTAAACTATTAATCATATAAAACCCAAGTACGAAGTATTATTTGTATTTTTTAAATACTTTTCTCAACCCATACGAAAATCTCACATTCAGCCACTAACAACAATGAGAATGGAAATAACTCCATAAAACAAACAAAATTCACAAATAAATTTCTAACAAAGATATTAGGATAGACCACGTACAAATGGCAGAAATATATTGAGCCCACAAGCTATGAGGTACCATCTTATCCACAAGAAGATTTTCCCTTAAAGATCTATTGGTTTGTGTCCTTAAGCATAACAGTAGATTGTCGGAATTCGCTATGTATTTGTAGTCTTTAAAAAAACAGCCATGGCCTTTAATACGCCAGCATTGCAGCTTGAAGCCACTTGATATAAGACTATAGATGTCTATTATTTAAAGATATTGTAATCACCTATCTGACGTTGGTGGTTCAATACTGGCAGTTAGCACATCAGTGTATACAATTGAGGTGGGGATATTGGGATACTCCCTCCGTGTTATAATAAGTATTACACTTACCAAATGCAGCCGTGTTTTAATAAGTGTTACACTTTCTTTTTTGTCTAAAGGCTACATTTTAATAGTATATCTCTCTCCTCTCATGGTCCCCACCCAAACCCACTACTACATTTTTTATTATTTCCCCCCTCTCACATTCATTACTTTTCAATAAATTATTAAGCCCACTATCTTTCTTTACAATTTTTTAATACTCCAAGTACCCCACTTATCTCTTATTTTATTTAAGTCAATTAAATTGCCTAAAACTATGTGCCGGTCAAAGTGTAACACTTATTAAAACACGGAGGGAGTAAGAAAGATAAACAAGAAATTAGTACAAAAGATTATCAAATAGCATTAGTAAATTACCTGATCACTTGCAACTTTCCAGTTATTGGTACAGTGAGTAAGTAGGAAACCCATGATATGGAAAAATTCCATTTTCAGGTCTGGCATGGCCTACAAAATTACAGTAATATTATTAAAAATGGATAATAGATCACAAGCATTATTCAGATACTTAAATACAAAAAAAGGCAGATATATCATGGGGTTCCCGGATGGTGCAACTGTGCAAGTATCAGGACAAAGGAGAAAGGGATGAAAGTGACTTACTAGCATTTGCTGCATAAAAGTGATGTCTGTGAGAGCCAGATTGTTCAAAACCTTCAAGACACAGGTGGCCACTTCCTCAAAATTTGTGGGGAGAACATATGAGCCCTAGAATTGAAGAAAATAACTTTTAGTATGGTATCAGATGCAAAGTCTAAGGCATATAACTTCTTTTGTATGATCACACATAAACTAACAGATTAACAAACAAATCCAAACAAAAAAACCAAAAACCAAAAGCAATATAAGATTAGATGTTTTCAAATATACTCTTCTCTAATTAAAATTGGATAAATATTCAATGTAAGGTTTAGAACTTAATTGACTTCCACCATTTCAAAAGTTGAGGACTACTAACTTTTTTTTAATTCTTTTGCAGGGCTTGATAGAATGTCCTGTACTAGAAGGATTTACATGCATCCCACTCCTATCTATCTTAGTCCAACACTACCCTTTAATGGACCATGAGGAGAGCAGCTCAACTGAACAAATCAACGGAGCAAACCCTCATCTAACTCCATGTATAGCATAATTCTCTCGAAATCAAGAATAAGGGCAGAGAAGGTCTTATTGTAAAGGGCTTGCACCAGAAATAAGACTAGGTATAGTAAGTCTATTTTGGCCATTTAAGGGGCAGAAGAACAGGAATTTATTGGGATGTTATAGAAATCAAAATCCCTCGCTCCTGATTCCAATAGATTGATTTGTTCATGCCTCTATCTAACTTCTTTCCTGATTTAGCAGATTTAATTCCAGTTCAAATCTAAGTGGAAATTTTCCAACCTTAGCTTCTAACAGAGTTGAATTCTCTTTTCGCAGCCTAGGGAATAAGGAAGCTTCACAAAAAGGACTTGGTGTGCCTGAGATGATTAACTTCAATGCAAACAGAAATGACTGACTGGCAAGATTAATAACATAAGGGACAAAATGTCTGAAACAACCAGATTTGAAATTTCATCCTTACCCAATAACAGAGGTTCTTTTGTAAAAATATTATTTAAAGAGAAAAAAAAAAAAAAAAAAAAAAAAAAAAAAAAAAAAAAAAAAAAAAAAACCAACCTATCTAAAGAAGCACAATATTTAACATGGAGATATGAGTCGACAATGGACAAATAAATTTGACAGCATATACTATATACACATATGTTGAATCTTGTCACTCATTTTCAATGTGTGTATTCAGAATATTAACTTTTCACAAATTTTACTAACATGAAATCAAAGATATTATTGGTCAACAGTGTATTGGAAATGTGAAAAAGCAATTGGAAAAAGTAAATTGGGACAAAAGGAGTGATTATTTTAACAATTATACTTGTTTCGGAAATAAAAACTCATTAATGGGATTGACAGTTTGTTAAAGAAAAATATAATTAATTTGGTATACTGTATACTCCTTGATATTGGTTATAAACTAATGGTGAAGTTTGACTATATTAGATAGGATAGTATATAATTAAAATGACCTTCCCAGAAAATACTGATTCACTGAAAAAAAAAAAAAAAAAAAAAAAAAAAAAACAAAACAAAAAAAAAAAACTGCTATATAAATTAGCTTGGAAGGTGAGATAGCCTTAGGAGGATACCTTAAAGAAAGATAGGAATCAGATCCTCTGTATGGGTGATTAGTACAAAAGAATTCTTAACATGTCATTAATTGAAATTGATACGGTCACTTTTGGGTTACTTGGTTAACATTGAGTTTAAGATTTTGGATCAATCCCTATGGTTTTTAGGCTACATAATGAAGATGTATATGCTAAAGTACCTAGACTCTATAGATAAATTATAAAGTTAGCTACTTAGCTTTAGGGCTTAATAAATGGCTGGTAATCATGGTTCTTCCCTTCTAAGCAAATAAGTAATGGCCTTATATTCAAATAGCCTATAAAATACCAGATACCAACAAAAAGAAAGTGATCGTACGGAAAAATAGTAAAACATAATTAGGTGCGAGAAATTTCAGATTTTTTTTTAACAAATTACCTGTTCAGAAGATAACCTATTGTTTGCCTGCAATAGTACAGCTGTTAACAATGATGGAAGACAGACTAAGCCGGTTTCAGATATAGCAGAAAGAAGAAATGTGTGTGGTTGTTTCACATTCACTTGCTCCCTGTCCTTTTTTCCTAAATTAGTACATGCAGCATTTTTCACATCCTTCTGAGAAAAATTAGACTTAGAAACATGCATTTCTGGATCTTTCTGTGAGTCAAGATGTTCAAAATCTGATCCTGTATTGCTGCTGGTCAACTCAATAAGATTAGTCCCTACCTCTTTTTCACCAATCATTCCAGAGAACAAGGAGTCATTAGAAAGCTTTTCTTTCTGTGATTCACCACATTGCCCATTCTTGTGTACACAAGAAAGTTTCGACAAGTCACAATTTGCAACTGACGAGGACAACCTCAGTCCATTCTGAAAATCAGGAGCAACCAGGCAACCAGAGTTAATGTTCTTCACGATGTTTGATACTTCTACTTCATTTTCAGGCATCAACACCACTGGATAACATTCCCAATCAATGGGAAAAACAGCGCATGGTCTAGATGTCAAAACCACCAAGAGTTTTATACTCAGCAGAATGGATGCTGGAAATGGTGACCCTTCCACAGGGGGTCTGTCATACAGTGCAAAAAGATCTCGTAGTCGGTGGATAATTTGGTAGGAAACAATGAGCTCTAGGAGGCCATCCTGCATTTGACATTGGCGTTCCTCGAAGGTAGGATGGCCGATAATCATCGTTGCAGTCCACAAGAAACCATCTAGTACTTCAGAGATTGAATCAAAATTTACAGAGGAAGTTTTACTCTGCTGTGAACTAGTGCTACCAGGACTATTTAATGATGCTGTGATTTTAATGTAACTCTCAAGAGCAGCAGACAACATTGGAATAAGAGGGGGTAAAAGGTTCTGGGACAGAAAATAACTACAATTTGTAGGCATGAAAAGCACTACTTTTAGAAGTCTCAGAAGGTATATTGTAACTTGGCAAGCTTCAGGCTTTGATATGTGAGATGCAGGCAAGGCAGAAGAGATGAAATCAAGCAGACCGGCCTGGCGAGAAGCTTGTAGTTCAAGTTCCTTTCCTTCCAAATACTGATGGGATGACAAATGACATAAATATATTAGTGAGATAACATATTACCATTTCCTGGTAGAGAAAACTAAGAAATAAAGGCCTTTAACACCAATCAAATGTTAAATTTCCAGCAAACAAGAGAAAACAAGTACATGACAGCTAGGACAGCAGGACAGAATTGTGATATAAGATGTTATCTTGATCAATATAATCGACAATTTGATAATTTGTAAAAAAGAAGCAAAGGATGCTATGGAGACGTTGCAACTTTATCTTTCAGGAAAACCAACTAGACCAACAACAGAATTGCAATTACATGAATCTAAGATCATTAAAGGCCAAACGTAGATGCTCACCCTTTTAAAAAAGACGATCAGATCAGGACCAAAAAAAAAAAAAAAAAAAAAAAAAAAAGAGAGAGAAGAAAGATTATACAGAGTAATTCGTAATAATCTCCAATATAAGTTACCTTTATCATTTCAGCAGTTATTAGACCTATACTTGCTGCTCCTTCCTTCCTTTCTTGCCGAAGTTTTTGCAAATCTTGGACCCATCTCCCGATTTTGGCCCTGGCAGTTGCCACAGATGTTCTATAGCCAATACCAATATTTTCAGCAGCAGAAGTTTCAGGAAGATCATGCTTCAAAGCCATAAGCTTCTGCCTAATTTTCTTTATCCTTCGCTTTAAAGACTGCTGCATCCTCATGCCATTATTCACAAGATTGGACACTCCATCAGCTGAAGGATTATTTGTTTGACTATTATCACTGTTACAGGGTGGTGTAGACCTCCCTTGACCCTCCTTAATTACTGAACGACGCATCAAGGGCGACGATTGATCTCGAAAATCCATTGACGCTCTCTCTCGTATCTGCTCAAGGTATACCTTGCGACGCTGGTCGCTTTCACTGAGTCTTTCAGCCAATCGCTGTGCAAGTAGTTCAGCTTCTTCTTGTTGTGCTTTGGCCCTCTCTTCCTTCCGTCGAATTTGTTCCATGGTCCTTGCCTCCCTGGCAGCGCTTGATGCTTTCCTTTCCTCTTCTCTCCTCAGTTGAGCCTCTTCTTTTCTCCGTTGTGTTTCAGCAAGGCGCTGTAACTTTTCTGCTTCAATGAGTTTTCTACGCTCAATGACAGCCTCTTCTCTAGCCATATCTTCTTTCTGCTTAGTTTTCATTACCTGGAACTTTTCAGCCCTCCTCATTTCTGAATCCTGAAGTTTCTGGCGTAAGAGAAACTTTTTGTTTTCCTCATTCAATGAAGTTATAAAGCGCACCTCATTTACTTTGATACTCTCATCACCAGCTCTCTTCACAACTTGGGCTATATGAGCTTCATGCCGAGATTCACTACGTTGATGACGAGCATACATGCCTTCCCGTAATTTCATGCTGCGAACAGCATGCCACTCACTCACACGATTTAGCTTCTCAGATGTACGCTGAAGTTTTTGGACTCTCTCATTCTCCAACTCACCTCGAATTCTCATAGCACGTGCATGCTTCTCTTCTGCCTCTTTTTTCAAGTCCACAGCAGTCTTCTTTTTCTTTTCAGGGGACATTAACTTATCATGCAAAACTCGTGTACGTTCAGCACTTCTCCTACTCATGCAAGGTGAATGTGAAACACGGGAAGAAAGACGGCGTGAAGGAGCCAGTATTTCCTCCCAATTCCTTTTCTCTTTCCAAGCATCAACTGGCTTCCATGGTTGTGAATTACTCTTATCCTTCTCCTTCTCTTTATCACCAGTAACATTATATCGTTTAAGAACTTCACTTTCAGAAAGCTTCTCCACTTCAGCCAAAGGTACTAGTTGTTCTTTCTTGCCTTTTCCACCTAGAAAGGAGGCAGATCTACCTCTAACGGGTAACTTAGTAGTTATAGGATCAGAAGCAGAAGACACAGAAGCAACACGACTATTTTGTACAGAGGTTTTGCTAGACCTGCTTGTTTCTGTGCTTCTCCTTTCCCTGCTAACATTTACACGGGCAGCATCTGAAATTCCACTCTTCCTCCTTGATTTGGTATCCAATTCAGAAGTATTGGGGGCATTTTCCCTTTTATGCTCATCCATAGTAGGAAGACCACTATGGCCTTTACTAACTTCACCAGAAACACGCTCTTTTGCCCTCTCCTCTTGGATTTTCTTGAAGGCCTCAAGGGATGAAGACAATATTTCTGCTCTATGAGGCGAGGTAGTCATTCTACGAACCTGTATCATGCAATTAAGTAAAAGTCATTTAAATGTAATGTCATTTGAGATACCAAAACGATTAAAAATCTTTGAGGTTTAGCCAGCTATTCTTCCCTTAAGATCATAAAGTGTTCAAAATAATCTACAAAGATCTGCTCCAAAACCTCTTCCTACTCAATTTAATAGTCTAACATCCTATATGATAATATCAAGAGACTAAAGAAGACAGTTGTTTCATAACAATTGCATAGTTTTTATCCCAAATTATCGATCACATAATGCTAAAGAACATACATACACACAATCATCTACAAAATAAGTGACATATTGGTTAAAGATGTTAACAACCTACCTCCCACGAAAGTGCATGAGGCCTTCTGTGGTCGCCTTTGATACTCATCACTGCATCACTTGATGATAGGCATGAATTCTTCATAGTTTCAAACTCCTCCACCCTAATGTTAAGATCTCTGAAATCGGACTCAGCTTCTTGGAGAACAAGAATTGCCTCTTTCACCTGCCCCAAATCACATTCTAGCTCACATAGAAGGTACAACTCATCTATAGCCCTATTAAGATTCTCAAACAGGAAACACCAAAGCCGCTCTCTAAACCTTTCTTTGCTTTCACTGCCTTCAGGTTGTCTAACAGTACTTGTAGGTGTATTCAATGAGCTATCTGTGGCTAAATTATTAGGTAACTCACTACTGCAACCAGCAGGTATGGCTACTGCATTGCAATTCCCAGGAGCTTCTGGTAGACTCTGAACAGATGAAGCAAGCTCTATATCTTGAGCAATAATCATTCCATTTTCATTCTCATCATCAATATCTTTCAAAGCAGATAAACCAATCTCACATACACCAAGAGTGAGAATGGGTGCTGACGAATCAACTATTTCTGTAGGCTTCTCTGTCGATGAACACTGAAACACATCTTTCGATGGTCCACATGCATGTACAGAGTCTTCACCAACACCATCACTTGCTGGTTCCACAGGGTCCAAACCACTATATTTTGCATGAACTATGTTTTCAGTTGCTGAAAGCAATCCCAAATCAATTGAAGCTACTTCATTCACCTCTTTACAGTTTTCCTCAAGGGGTCCATCATTTGGAAGAGACGGCATACTTTGACATACATCACTAGTGACCTCTTTACAGTCTTCCTCTAGGGGCCCATCATTCGGAAGCGACGGTATACTATGGCATACATCACTAGTTGCCTCTGAAACTTCAATAGTATTGTTATCAACTAAAGGGCAGTCCTTTGATAAATTGCAAGCAATCAAATCACAAATATTCCTGGAAGTACCACACATTGCTAAATCATCATCTCCAATTTCGCCAAATCTGAGTTCAGAAACAGCAGCAGTTCCACATTCTGAAGAAATTGCATCATCCTCTAGGTCACCCCACTTGATTTTATGAACCATGTCAGGCTTCTTCTCAGAGACATTTTCATTTGCAGTGGAGGAATTTTGAGAGCTTGTAGTCATTATGATCTTTAAAGGTGGTGTCTTTGGACGCCCATTATCATCACCAACAACACACTTATCAAGGCAGCACTCATCTTTTTCGTGCTCCTTGGAGGACGAAGATTGACTTGATACACCCCTCTGAACAGAATCTTTCCCTGGTCTCGATACATTGGAGCGATGCTTACTGCTAGAACTCCAACCTTTTCCATTTACTTGCTGCCTTGAAAAACCCCCTACCCAATTTTGAATAGAGAACTTTGAGCTGCTTCTGTGTTTCTGAAAAAGAAGAAAAAAACCCATTTCAATGAGACAAAATAAAATATTTGAGAAACTCTATCAATCAACAAGTAAAAACCAAAACTGACAAAGGTTGTCAGCAATTTAGCATCTGCTCATCCTACAGATAATAACTGATTGAACAAGAAAGCTATGAAAGAATCAACAGGCCTGCAGCAATCAATTAAATTTCAATCATGCTCTTCAATTAACTTAGCTAAGGCACTATAATTTCAGAAATCTTGAATACGTTCATAATCAAAGCATAGACATAAGCATAAAAATAAATTATTTTTGCTACAAACAGTCTCTATAAGGCCATACCACCATATATAATATTGTCTACTTGATTCTTAAGAACCCTTAACTAAAACCTGGCAAAGGGGCAATCAGCAAAAGAAGTGCAGTCCATCAACACAAAATACATTTTTCAGCAATACTCAAGTACTATAATTTCAAGCACATAAGTAATTCAATTAGAAATAGCAACAATATTGGCTACATTGAATTGGACCCTCCTTAATAACAAATCATCAAACACATAAAACAAACCCGAGCATTCAACCGTGATTCACAGTTTAACCATATGTACACTATACAGAACTTCTTAGACTGATCATACAAATATACAACATGAACAACAAAAAATCAATCAAAAAGAAAGAAGAGAAATAAAACCTTTTTCACTTCAAACCATCCTGAGCCCTGATCATCGGCAGAAGCTGCAACAGAATCATCCATCCCAATATGATCGAAACCCAGAATTTAATTCCCTGAAATGCATTTAAAATTACCAAGAAAAAGCATACAAATTAACCCAATAAAATTCAACATTCAATTATACTTGGGTACAAATAAACCCTATTATTATTATAGTTACCCGATTGAATGCCAATACAGAAAATTCAAATATATGTTACAGATTACAGACGAAAAAAATTACAAAAATAAAATTCTAGTGGTTCAAGGTGAAATCTTTGATGCCCTTATATCAGAGCTCGACAACAAGAGATATAAAGAACAAAAAAGGAGTGATTTTTATGTGAAGATTATAAATACAGGGTTTAAATTAAGATTTACAAAAATGTTGGTTCAAACAATAGTTCCACAAATAGAAAGATTTGAGACTAGTATGTCAGAAAAATAGGGTTTTTTCTGGTAAAGGAGCAGTTTTGAGAGATGAAGGTGAAAGGGTTAGACTTTGGACTTTGGAGGGAGAAAATGAAATTTTGTACTGGTGGTTTAATTATGGTAGTGCCCAGAAAATGGGAAATATGATCAATGTGAGCTTGGCCAAATTTTATTAAACGCCAACCAGACTGGCGTTTTACCGTTGTACCAAAAGCGTCAGCCTGGTTGGCGTTTTTGAATCGGGTATTTCAGGCAGTGTGGTATTATTTTTTCATTGTTCTTCAAAAAACAAAAAAAAAAAACAGTTTCCAAACCCTAACCCGCGCACATACCTCGCCCAATCCTCCATATTTGCAGCAAATTCATCACTTCCCATTGCTTAGATCTTCATCATACTCACTAAAAATTATTCCTCCTTCTTTATTTAACACTCTTACGCAGTAAATTGATCGTATTTGAGGTATGTATTTAATTTAACTATTTTACTTGTTTATGATGTTTTTTTACGCAGTAAATCAAGTATGTAGTTTTTTTTTTTTTTGCTAAATATGTATATTTAGTGTGTAATTATGTAATTTAAGTATATTTACAAACTACATTGTTGAATTAGGTACATTTCAATATATACTACATTGTTGATTAATTAGGTAAATAAGTACATTGTTGAACACTATTGTTTCGGGGTTTTCTGATGTCCTGCGGGAGAGTTGCAATTCCGAGACTGGAACCGGACGCCTGTACCTGCAAAACAACGGAGACTCCTTGTGGTGGGAGCTCCGCCTCCAACGGTCAAGTTAGTACTTGTTTGAGGAGTGAATAGTGCGGAAAAGTAAAGGTTGGAAGATCTGGTTCCTCTAGGTGAGGAGTGATCAATGTGTTTTGGTTTTCTCTAGGTGAGAGTCCTTTTTTGCTTATGGAGGCTAATGACTGTTTATATAGCCTCGAAGTACGTGCCCAATACTAGGTTTTCTGGGAAAACCTAGGACTGATTGGGCTTGCCTCGGGAATTGGGCCTGCGATGGCCGTTTTCCAGGTTGGCGGATAATGGGCCACATGATGTGACCTGATTAGTCCATGTTGGACCTCTTAGGGTGACAAGTGGCGGACGCTGATTGGCCCACGTGGTGGACATGTGGCAGGTCCGAATTGGTCCATTTGTCATGGGTAATTTTACCCTAAACATTTGCCCCTCGGAAGGAGTTATTTCTCTTTCCAGGAGGGATTGCTCCTTTCGAAAGTTAGACCCTCGAAGCTTTGCTAGGTCGGCATCTTGTCTAGTTCTTATGGGAGATGGACTTGATTAACTTAGAAAATTTTGATACCTTGGGCGGTATGACATTTTCAAAGTTAATCAATCATAATAATGATTGCCGCCGAACTAGACAGATGTCGATTCTTTGCCCCACTATGCAGATAGCCCCTGATCAGGTGGACTGTCAACTATTGCATAAGGGGTAAGCGTTTAGCATTATTCGGTCGTTAGCCTCTTTTGATTCAATATACTAAGTTTGGTACTTAGTTTATTTCGTTGGGGGATGGCTGGTCGTCTGCTTTGGTGGCTGCATAGAAGCAGGCGTCAGACAGGACGTCCAACCAAAGTAGCTACGCCTGTTGGGTTACAGACGACAGCTTTAAGTATAGCCAACCTAGTAAGAGTAGTGGTCGAGTACCTCTGTTTACCAAAAAACAGGCGGACTTAGGTTCCGTACTAAGGAGGGCGACTGGTTAACCTTGCAGTTAGTCAATCACTGCCTATTTTGATTGAGTGGTAGGGCAACCAGGCGGCGGGGGCCGGATAGTCCCCTTGATTCGCCAAGTTTCTCTTGGCTATTAACTCAAAGGTTGTTAATCTAGCAGGAGTAGTGGTTGAGAGCCCCTGTTTGCTAAAAACAGGCGGGCGACTCATACCTTTTAGGCTCCACACTAAGTTTGAGAGAGTGACTATAAGTTAACATAGGAGTTACTCAGTCTCCGTCACACTCTAGCTTGAGTAGTAGAGGTACCAGGCGGCGGAGGCCGGCTGATCCCCTTGATTCGCCAATGTTTGTTGGCTATTAACTCAAGAGGTACCCCCTGAATTTATCCCAAGTAATACAGGGGGTCATCCGACTCAGATGTCAACTGCTACCACTGGTTTGGTTAGTGATAGAGTTATCCTTGTCTCAAAAACGGCTACGTGGTTGCCCTTGGGGACAGTCGTATAGGTGTCATGTAATTAGTTTATAGAGCAATGTTCCACCCAAAAGGGAGCTGCTCTCTGCGACGAATTTCATCCGGAGGGATGCCGTCGGACGCCTGCTATGATGTTGGGACAGGTCGTATTAGTTTTGAAGATTGGATCAGTTGGCTTGGCGCCTGGTCTGATCATTCGGCTTGTGGCCTTGGATAGTTCTTGGTGAACGTAGGTGCTAAATAAGAGGAGGGTAGCCGCCTGTTTAGGCACAGGGTCGGCCAGGCCCTGATCATTTTTTAGCTAAGTATAGGAGGGTGGCCGTTTGTTTTGGAACCAGTCGGCCATCTTCTATGGAGAGTAGCCGATTGTATGTCCAGACGGCATGCCCTTCTGGTGATAGAGTAAAATAATCAAAGTAGAGAGTAGCCGACTATAGAGGTACTGCGGCATGCCCCTCTGATCATAGAGTGAAATACTCAATGGAGAGTAGCCGACTGTAAAGGTACAGGCGGCATGCCTCTCTGAATTAGTATCAAGTATTGAAATAATTTCAAGTGTTAGAGTAGATAGATCACTTAGCTCCCTTCCATGGAGGATTGATGACTCTACTTTCTTCAAATGGGGACAGGTGGTCGTGCTAAACTTGTTTTAATGTGGTTTTGGACCTTGTTGTTCGGCCCACACATTTGTCACTGGTCTTTAGCCCCTTGGTGAAATTGCTGGCTATTGCCATTAATGAGGGTTGGCTGCTTTCATAGCTACGAGACTTCGTCGTATAGGGGGTCGGCTACTAGTCATACCGCCTTTCTTGCCTGATAGACTATCATGCAAACAAGTGGAGGTAATCCACGAAGGGAGACGGTCTTCAATAAGGTGCCGCCTAAACAGTCATAAATAAAACGGTCTTCCGTCTTCCATAGGGTGCCGCCTAACAATCATAATAATCATAATAATGATAAGACCCCTTGTGGCAAGGGATATGCAGGTGACCAGCCGTCTAGCCCCACTCGAGATTGTTCAAGCATACTTTTTTATAATTAGGGTGCCGCATGGTATAGTAGTTTTTTTATTCAAGTCACATAATCCTTATGAGGGCCGGTTGTATAATTATACTCGGTCATCCGTGCTTGGCTGTCCCTTGAATTATGCAAGCTGGTACCAAAACTCATTTGCATCAAAGTATGCTCGACACCATAATCATTGAATTGAGCTAAAACCATGCGGGCATTTCGAAGCAAAGTTCATTTCAGCCCTTGCTTTCAAGGATCGTTTTTTGAGGTGTAGTAGGGTCATGCGCCTATAGCTGCTTGATTTCATGGCCAAATTCTAAGCTTCACTTACACTCGGCCGGAGCATATATGGTTTCTTTATATGAGCACATGAACACATGAAAATATAGTGCCTTTCGACTCGTCAATAGGGGCGCTTGTATTTCTAGACGGATGGTATGATGCTGCTGCTTGTATGAGAGAAAGAGGGTTTATTAGCTTCTTAAAATGGCTTAACAACCGGTGGTACAGTGTTCCCCTACACTCATACAGCCGCCTAGCTGCCTATTTTGTACTTACAAACACTCATTCGACTCGGCTTTTAGAGTTTCTTGGAGTCCGCCATTTTATATTGCTAGCCGACTGTTTTAGGTGAGTTTGTGCGCTTTACACATTCACCTGGCTGGGGCTGGGCGCTATCTGTGTTATTGATTCAGTCGGTGAGCTAGGCAAGTAATGCAGACGGTGATAAGGCCGGTTGATTTATGCTAGGTGTGCCGACTGACTTGGTAGATTGTAATATGTGCCGGCTGTTTTTGTAATTGGATGACCGTGGAGATGTTTTGGAGTTCTCCAGGCTAGACCATGATATATAGCTAGTTTTCATTATATAATAATTCCTTTAATTAGAAATTATAATATATCATCATGCATCATAAAACCATGATAAAGATAGCTTTATCTTTGCATGATTCATTAAGGTGCCCGAGTGATTTCTTGCTCTTGTGGCTGGGATGAGGGCAGGCTGCCGCCTGCTGCTTCGGTGCTAGGACTAGGCCGGTTGTCTATTAGATAACAAGGGGCTTGCTTGCACCTTACCAGATCTTGCACTATAAACCTATGGAATGCCATATTGAAGCCGTATATACGTAGTATGAGGGCTGTTACTTTTGACTGCCGCCTAAGTACTCAAATGCTCAACACATCTTGGGAGCCTTCTACATATGTAGAGTTGGGTGGCTCGCAAGAATTTAGGCGGCTACCTTGTCAGGTAGGCTACTGTCACCTGCTTGCTTTGAGGGACGTGGAATAGATGCCGCTTACTTTTGCTCGATTTTGCTGAGCATCTAGCGTAATCCAGCCATTAATTGTTTTTACTCACGTTTGCGGGCTTGCTGCATTTGTTGGGAGTGCCGAGTGTTTTAACATGGCTGGCTGCCGCCTGTTTTTAACGTGGCTGGCTGCCGCTTGCTGCTACGTGGCTGGGCGTAGGGCGGCTGCCACGAGGGCATATGCTAAAGGCTACTGCCGCCTACTGTCTTGAGGGGCATGTCGCCTGCTCCTTCATCAATGCAAAGCATTCGGCCATCCAAATGCCGTAACGCAAACAGCGAGAAGTGTGCTGCTTCAAATACATACAAGGGGCAGCCATCAACAATACCAGTCGGTTTTTAGCCTTTTAGTCAAATGCCTTGTGATGGCTTGTTGCCGAATGTATCTCCAAATGCGTTGAGATGGCCGGCTGACTTGCTTATTATGCTTTATTTAACAAAATTCGAAGAGTGCTCTGTTTTCATGGAGTTGAAAATTTATTGCCTCGAACTCGGCATTTGGTTGCCTATTTTTGAAATGCTTGTGCCGGCTTCGTGGCTGGTACTAGGCCGGCTGCCGCCTATTTCACCTTGGCCTGGTCAGAGGCGATTGCTGGATACTTGGGCACTAGGTGTCGGCTGTTTACCTCACCCTAACTTAGCCGAGCTCAACCGACTGTTTTTATAATCATGAGGGTGTGGCTGTTTGTGATGGAGTCGGGTGCTACTTCGTGGCTCGGCATAGGCCGGCTGTTTCCTTACAAACAATCAAGCCAGATGCTTGGAGCCAGCATGATGTCGTTTGATTCTTACTGTTTGCCCATGATACTTCGAAATTTCAAGAAGCACTCATCTTGAGCTTTCAAGTAAAGCATACCGATTGTTTAAAGTTGGCAGGCCGTATGTTTTGTTACTGGATTGTTGCCGTTTGTTTTGAAGGCTGGCTGCATTTTTTCTAATGCCGCCTGTTTCACCTTAGCCTGGACAGAGGCAGTATGCCGGTTGCTTGGACACTTCAATTACACAAAACCATTATTAAATGCGGAAGGCACTTTGATTTTTATATGCTAAGTATATTATATAATAATATACTTATGTAATGTTGGCGTGTTGCATGCTCTCTTTAGCTGTCAAGAGTAACATTAGGCCATGCATGGCTAAGTGCTACATGGCCGCAATTTTTTTATTTTTTTTTATTTTTTTTTAATCAAAATCGTAATAATTATTTGATAATAATTTTAGCCTTACAAGCTTGACCATCCGACTCCTGTTATTTGACCGTATGGTGTTGTAGTACTTGGCTGCTTGGCCGAATGTTCGGAGGCTAGTATCTTGTCGGTTGTTCTCCTTGAGGATCATGCTAGGCGCATGTAACTTAAATCGGGAGGGTTAGACCTAGCCGGCTGAGCAAGGCGGATGGTCTTTCTCCTCACTGTCGTGGGAAAGCGATACATAGTCCAATCGATCAAAGGCGTCTGCCCCTCCCCAAGTCTAGGGTAGGGGGTCGCCTCTCGCTCCTTAACTAGCTTCGTCCTCCCAGGATGGGAGGGTCTTCTGGCTGACTGTTCCTTTGGTGGAACAGGCGCCAATTTGTTGATTAAGTCTTGGATCTCCCCCTTGAAACTACCCATGAGGGTCATGAGTTTGTTCCTAGTAATAGGAGCAGATCCCTCGACCGCCTGTTGATGCTCAGGCGGTGGGCCGGCTAGTTGGCTGGGACCAACCTGGCCGTCCTCCCGCTTCCTCCTTTCGGTGGGACGGGTACATCGAGCTCTGAGGGACCCGTCAGGGCCGTGTGAGCCTCAACCTTAGTCTCATGGTGAGTATCCTGGTCTGGGTAGACCTGGGGGTCGTCCATGGGACGCTTGTCACTTAGAAACGGTACAGATTGTGATTCCATCTCGAAAGTACTCTCCCCACAGACGGCGCCAAAATGTTTCGGGGTTTTCTGATGTCCTGCGGGAGAGTTACAATTCCGAGACTGGAACCGGACGCCTGTACCTGCAAAACAACGGAGACTCCTTGTGGTGGGAGCTCCGCCTCCAACGGTCAAGTTAGTACTTGTTTGAGGAGTGAATAGTGCGGAAAAGTAAAGGTTGGAAGATCTGGTTCCTCTAGGTGAGGAGTGATCAATGTGTTTTGGTTTTCTCTAGGTGAGAGTCCTTTTTTGCTTATGGAGGCTAATGACTGTTTATATAGCCTCGAAGTACGTGCCCAATACTAGGTTTTCTGGGAAAACCTAGGACTGATTGGGCTTGCCTCGAGAATTGGGCCTGCGATGGCCGTTTTCCAGGTTGGCGGATAATGGGCCACATGATGTGACCTGATTAGTCCATGTTGGACCTCTTAGGGTGACAAGTGGCGGACGCTGATTGGCCCACGTGGTGGACATGTGGCAGGTCCGGATTGGTCCATTTGTCATGGGTAATTTTACCCGTGGTGGACGCTGATTGGCCCACGTTGTACATATGCTTAGCTCGAGGATTTAATGGAATCATTGTGGTTTTAGTTGTGTTGTGTATTTGTGTCATCTAATATGTGTTCCAATAGTTATGTAGAACATGGCTTCACAATTGATTGTTTTGTTATGCCGTTGGGGGGTGACATTTTGTGTGTCGGATCGAACGTCGAGTATAGAGGAGGAAAAATGGAACCATTGGCATTGAAACCTTGTATGACTTACGATGATTTGTTGAAGAAGGTTTATACTATAACTGGTTCAAACCCAACGAATGTTGAACTGAAAATTAAAATGAGGTTGGAGAGTGTCAGTGGGATTCAAATCTTACCTGTTTTGAATGATGACCATTTGGAGATTTTGAGGGGTGTCATTGTAATGAGGTCTCTTCCCATTGATTTGTATGTGGAAATGGTGCCTATATGTACTCAACAGACTATTCGATTGACAGAACAACAACCTACATATCTTCCCTCATACAATACAAGCTCGTTACAAATTTCCTCATATAACATTCCGTCATTTGAATATGGAATGGGATCTTTCACTAGAATGTTACACGACGATCAATTTGACATTCCATTCAGTTCACATTTTACTGCACCTGTACATGAAGGGGTGTCGGTGTCAATGCTACAACAACCTGGTCCACCTACCTCAAACAATGACATTTCATCACTGATGCAGTTGCACAGTTACTCTCCTACAAAAGAACATGTTCCAGCAACACCATCTCAAACTTTGGTGACTGCTGAAATTGTTGTAAACAACGAATTGTCTATTCTTGATATGTATGAGGATACAAATGACGAGGCTGAGCGCGGAGATGAGGAAGATGTTATAAACAATGAATTGTCTGTTGATGATGTTGTGGCTAGAATTCCATTGCCTTGGTTCACTCAAATAAATGAGAACTATGAGGTGGACATGTATTGGGCTGATTCGGGTAACCAGACTTCGTTTGTTGTCGGGGGAGAATTTGAGAAGGGCATGATTCTCGACAGTAAGAAAGTGCTCCAAGAAATGGTGAAACTGTATTCCATACAACGGAATCAGTTCTACATCGCGGTGACATCAAATGAGAATGTCCTTCATCTTAAATTCAAGAGGAAGTATGGTTGGTCGCTACGTGGTACAAAAACAAATCTGAACACACATGCCTTTAAGATCGTATCTTACAGGGCCCACATCGTGAGAACTGCGTGAATGAAGTTCCACCCAGCGATCACCGACACTTGGACTCCTCCATAATCTGTGACTATGTGAAGTCGTTTGTGAAAAAAGATCCATGTTTGAGAGTTGAATTCATACAAGATCTCATCTCCAACAAATTTCAATTCGATGTCCCGTATCGAAGAGCATGGTATGCCAAACAGAAAGCTATTGCGGAAATTTTTGGGGATTGGGATAGTTCGTACAACAGACTTCCTTTTTTCATGCAAGCCCTCCAAGAGTCAAACCCGGGCACCGTAGTTTTATGGAAATACAAAGCTATTGTTTAAGGCTTTTACTACAGCAACATGGAGGTCTTTGAACGAGTGTTTTGGGCCTTCAAGCCTTGCATCGATGGGTTTAAACATTGCATGCTTGTTCTCTCTATCGATGGGACACACTTATATAGGAAATATAAATTAAAGGCACACTTTTGGTTGCTACAAGTGTTGATGCTAATTTTCAGGTATTTCCTCTAGCATTTGCAATAGTTGAAGAGGAAAACACTTCCAGCTGGTCTTGGTTTCTAAGCTGTATTCGGGTTCATGTTACTCAACGGGGTGGCCTATGTGTTATATCTGACCGAGATGCTGGGTTATTGCTGCAATGAGTGATGCAAACGTTGGATTTCATGAGCCACGGGCCTTTCACAAATTTTGTGTTCGACACATGGCCTCTAACTTGAGGACTCATCACGAAAATCGAGAAACCTTTCCCGAGCAATAGTCATCATGAAAATCGAGAAACAAATGTTATTTTGATAAATTAAAATAAATTATTAAAATGAATCAATCATATCATGACACGTGTCATGTTGTAATACCTCGTATTTTTATACGTATTTTAATTTAAATAAGTATTTCTTAAAGTATTTAAATAATTCGAAATGAATTATTTGTGGAGTTTCATTAATTTAAAAAGAATTATTTTAATTAAAAGTTTATTTTTAATTATTTAATAATCTTGAAAATATTTTATTTCATGATTTGGAAATATTTGAGCATATTATTTTATAAAAGGAAATTTTAAAGTCAATGAGTTTTTAAAGAAAGTCAAAATACTAGTTTGACTAGGAAATGGATCATTAAGGGTAAAAAGGGAATTTAAGTCTAGGAGGGTTTTAGAAAAGAGAGTATAAATACCCATCACATGGGAAAATTTAACTTTGCCCAAGGTGGAGAATACCCAAAGGTAACTCTCTTTCTCTCTCCTTTTTTTTTTTCCTTCCCCTTAATTTTTCCCCTTCCCCTTTATTTTATTTTATTTTGTGTCATCACCACCTACACACACCGGCCACCACTACACGCCGCCAGCCACTGTCGCAGCCACCAGCAGGCGCCGACGACAGCAGCGGCATCACCAGCAGGCGCGCGGCAGCAGCCTTGCTGTGGTGTCGGGTGTGCGGTGTTCGAACAAAAAAAATTATTCTTTTTTATTTTTAATTAAATCTACACTTAATCTAATTACTGTTTTTGGGTTTTGTTTTATGATGTTTGATAATAAGTATTTTGTATATAAATAATCAGATTTGGTTTTGAATTAAAAAAACCCCAAATTATAAACCCTAGGTTTCTAAGTTTATGTATATCGATGGAAATTGTTTATAGGTGATTTAAATTATTGAAATAGGTGTTTTAAAACACAATTACAACAATTTTAAATGATTTAATAAAGCTTGAATTTTTATATATAAGCTATAATTATGTTTCTTGAAAGGATTTTTAATTACCCATTAATTGGGAATAAAAGTAAGGGTTTTTAATTAAATTTCAGCTTGTTTTAGAGGGTTTATAAGTGATTTAAAGAGGGTATATATTGCTGGAAAATTGTGTGGAATAGGTATTAATGGCTCTTTGTAATTTTGGTTTGTAGGAGGTTTCCAAGTGAGTGATTTATTTAGTCGTGGCGATTTTGAGATTATATTCAAGGTACGTTCGCGTACTTGGTAATTACTTGAATATGTATAAGCATGCTAGGCTTTGTTTAATTAATTCGAAATAGTATCATGATAGGTGTTGGTTGGAATTTGTTGATTGGATTGATGTTGGTAAATGATTTGTGATGTATGAATTACTTATGATGAATTGGTGATTGGAATTAATTATGTTGGCATGTTGCTTATGAACCACATTTTTATTATTGGCATGATTGAGAGCATGTTTAATTAAACTAAATGTTTAATTTGGTTTGGAATATGAAAAGGGAATTTTATTATGGTTCATATAATTTTTTATTGACGCTATAAGCATGAGGAAGGAGCTATTTAAGTGTTTTAGTACACAGGAATAAATTATATTGCGGTGCCTATGTGCACTTAAGGTGTTATTCAACACCGAGGGATAGGATTTGCGGCGCACTATGCGTTTAAGGTGGCTTTGACACCGAGGTAGATTAAAAAGGGTTCAACAATTAAATTTATGTGGTCACTAATTATTCAAGAATTAAATTGGTATGTTTGATTGCTTGAATGAAGTATAATGTTTGATTGTGTTATGGATGGAGAGTCATTACCAAGTATAATAATATGTAAACAACGTAAAGTGAAAGAGATTACACACCAAAACTCTTGGAACGTATATACCTTGAGTATGAACATATGGGGGGAGTTATGGGGTTTTATATTTAGCCATGACTTCTATTGGGAGTATTTTCCTTTTCATTTATTTTATGCACAGGACGTCCAGTCACTTCATGTGGCATTTGCGTACCCGGTTAGCTCCCGGTGTAGTTTACCTCAATTAATTTGGGGCAGGGATTTGGTGGGAAACATGTTCGATGCGTAATCAAATTAAATAAGCAATTTATTTATTTATTTATTGGTTGGTCGTTTGGTATGTTGTATGCTTGTAAACAGGTGCAACAAGGTAAGTTGTGCGATGATAGGATGAAAGCATGTTAGTGTGTTTTTATTACGCTTATGTACTCAGCATTGCTGATTGTGTGTTGTATATTTGTTTGGCTTTGTCTTTACCTTGGGCCTACGACGATCCATTTCTAATGGCGAGTAGTGGGGACAAGTAGAGAGAAGTTTTTCAGGTGATGAAGCATTTTCATGATGGGCATGAGTGAAGAGCGTATCATGCTTAATTTCCATAGGAATATGATGTGTTTTATTTGCTTTGAATATCATTTATTTTATTATGCTCATGAGACTAACGTAAAGGTTTTCAGTATTGTTTGGTTTTAAGGGCCTACAATGGTTCCAAGTTGTGGGTTGACTTTGTTTGACTTTACTTTCTTTTGGTTTGACTTTTTAAGTTGACTTGTTTTAAATGATTTTAAAGATAGTCTTCCGCTGTGTGTGTCTTTAATATTTTCCTTAACCGTCTTCACGGTGGCGGTAATGTCTTAGATTTTCCTATTTCGTATTTTAAAAAGGGCAAAACGGGTATTTTAAGGGAAAAGAATTTCTAGGGTGTTACAAAGTGGTATCTG
The DNA here is from genome assembly GCF_001683475.1 of Chenopodium quinoa. NCBI lineage: Eukaryota > Viridiplantae > Streptophyta > Magnoliopsida > Caryophyllales > Amaranthaceae > Chenopodium > Chenopodium quinoa. The sequence goes on from NW_018742879.1 coordinate 1,250,635, forward strand.
GGAGCTTCGGTTAAGATTTTTATTACCACTAAAGCCAAAAACGTGCTTTAAAGTGTTTTGTTTTAAACTTGGTCAAGTGCTTATTTAATTAAGTTATTTTAAAAGAGGGTTATTTTCAATTATTTTAATTTTTGGAAACCGGAAAATTTATTCGTTATTTTTTTTAAAAAAAAAAAGGTCCGAAAATTTATTTAATCTAATTGAATCTCTTTGAAAGTCAAATCCAATTAACAATCCTTATTGAATCTAATTCAAATTCAAATCCAATTAACAATCCTAATTGAATCTAATCCAAAGTCAAATCTAATTAACAATCCTTATTAAATCTAATTCAAATTCAAATCCAATTAACAATCCTAATTGAATCTAATTCAAAGTCAATCCAATTAACAATCCTTATTGAATCTAATTCAAATTCAAATCCAATTAACAATCCTAATTGAATTTAATTCAAAGTCAAATCCAATTAACAATCCTAATTGAATGATTTGAATCAACTACATTTAACAATCCTAGTTGAATCTAATTGAAAGTCAAATCCAATTAACAATCCTAATTGAATCTAATTGAAAGTCAATTACATTTAACAATCCGAATGAATCTAATTAAAAGTTAAATCCAATTAACAAATCTAATTGAATCTAATTTTAACTGTTAATTTCATAATTCAAATTCTTGTTGTCAAGTTGTATGTGAATTACTGTCCAATTCTCTTTTTTATTCACAGTATGTTATTGTCATTATAGAATTTTTTTTGTCTATAGTCTACTATTACTGTCAAAGCATTCTGCTTTGTAATTGAGATCAAATGTCAAACCTTTAATCTTTCTTATTTTCTTCATAATTAGTCATATCTCACTAATTAGTCATATCATAATCCTCCCATGTCCCTAAATTGCTGAGTTGTCCCTCCCCCTTTTATTGTTGGCTGGCCTACTAATTTTAGCATTTACTCCCTTATTATTCTAAATCGACATATTCTCTCTCCCTCTATCATCAATATTTTGGGCTCTTGAGTTGAATCTATGTAGCTCTTCATGAATAAAATGATTGGTTCTTTTATTTTATTGAATGAATGTGATTGGTCTATTTTGGGAGGTTTGGATTGCTGACATGAACTTTCCTCTTTTTATATTTTCACCATATAATAGTCCCACGTGTTTTTTACTTCTAATTGTTTATTTTAAGGAATCTTCATCTATCTTAATTTCTGTGAAAAATCTCTAATAGGTTTTGTATTGTGTGACGGATGGAGTATTTAACTATGGGATGGTTAGATTTTAAATGTTATGTGTATGTATAATTGACTGAAAGAATCAATGATACCTTGTTAAGTTGTTAATCATTAATGTCTTCTTTCACTATACAAATCAAATTACGGAGTACTTTGTAATATCTTAACAATTTTATGTAAATATATAATGATAATCTTTCCATACTTAATCACAATATCAATTATCAAACTAACAAGAAGTATTATGCTCATGAATTCAAATATTCTAATGTAGTTATATAATCTAGAATTACTAATAATTATAAAACGAATCTTAATTATTAGCATTGTTGACTAATCAAGTCTCGAATTATCGAATGCAAATTTGGATATTACTACAACTCATCAAATCATGATTATGACGCTATCACCAAAACGATTAAAAAAGAAGTAGATAATAACCTGATAATGAAACAATAATATATTAATAAATGATAAATTCTTATAATCTACTTTGTAATAAACTAGCAAGATGAGTATGACTAAACTTGAAACATACATGATATATATATATATATATATATATATATATATTTATATATATATATATATATATATATATATATATAGAATCGATGAGGATTTGTATATAATATGATGCCTAAAAATGAAGTGATGAAGTCTTGGCTTGATATAAAATGAAACTTATTAACTAGCAAAAGGTTGAAAGCACTGTCAAATTTAAAAGCAAAATTGTTTAACTGCCTGAAACCAACCGACCCAAATGAGAACCGGACCGATTTTTTATAACTGAAAACCGACCCAAACCGTATTTTAGTAAACCCGAAATCGAACCGATCCGAATAATGTTAAACTGTATAAGAACCAAACCCGTTAACAAACCGAACTAGTTCTAAACCAAGCTGAAATAAAATCGAACTAAAAAAGAACCAAGCCATTAACAAACCACAACCCGTCTACATTGAATTGTTTACAAGTCGAACCGAATTAAAACCGCTCAAGAATAAATCGAAAACGAACCGAACCGATAATAATTTAAACCGAACTGAAAATGATTCCAAACCAACCCGATTTCAAACCGAACCAAAACCGAACAATCAAACCGTTTTGACAGTGCTAGTCATATCCATTACCATTGTTGGTTTAAATTTGTATTGGTTGACTACTTTTAAGATGCATTGTCATTTATGATTATGAAGCACAAAGTAGATAGTTATAAAAGAGTCTATTCAAGAGGAGCTCATTGATGCTTATTTGAATTACATGGTCTTTTGTTACAATTGATTATTAGGTAGAAGGACAATAAATTACAATTTGAATCACCTTTTTCATGCTTAATTTGAATTTTGAATTCATATCATGATTTGAATTGATAGTCATATATTGGTATTGTTTTGTTATTGTTATTGTTGTTATTATTACAAAGTTCTTGTCATATTAGATGTTGTACTGTTATTGTTATTTGTGTTTGTTTTATTGTCATTTTGCCTATTGTTATGGTTATTGTTAGTTATTCGATGGTTATATTTTTGTCAACTTAGACTTAGTTATTGTTATTTTTGTTTTGTTATTGTAAATTTCATTTTATAATTACAAGAATACAGAAGTTTTTTTGGTCAATACATTTAATTTACTGGACTTATTTTGAGATGTTCAATACTTGAATACTTTTCCCAATTTCATAGTCCAGGAGCAAAATTTACACAGTAATACAACTTATATAACCAAAATGGGTACAACTTATATTACCAAAATGTGAACCACACTTAGAAGTTGATTTACAAATAGGCCAACATTCCATAGCAGTCTATCTGGTGGTTCACACCAGAAAGTGTTTAATTAATTGTAACACATCTTCCCTTTAGCCTTGTTAAATTCTAACATTAAGTCTTCACACAAGATCTATGACCTCTCAAATAGCATATCTGTAACCTATGAATGACCAACACCAAGTCAATACTCACATTTGTAACATAATCAACAAAAACCTCAAACATAAGTCAGAATATGAATAGACTAACTTCTTCCAATTCGGTGACACTGTGGTAAAATTATTTCACCTTCTTATGCTTATGGAAGTTTGCTACAACTATCCCAACTTCCTTTACCTTCCCACTATTACTTTTCGAGTTATCATATCACAATATACAAAACAAGCATAATAAAGAATAAAAGTGCAATTTTATTTATCACCAAAATCATCAAACTACTTTATCTTAGAAACAAATATAAGGTCATGTGAATTACATAACCCAACATACTAGATACAACAAATTATGTTGTTTGTGACAGAGGGAAGAGTGTATGAGGGATGAATTAATTAAGATGAACCACAAAAGAGAGAAACTGAAATACCACAAAACATAGATACTCAAATACCATATAAGGGTAATACTATTGCAGAAAAGTTGTCTCTGGCAGAAAAATTCAAATACTATCTCTATGGCAGGCTAGAAACTTTAACATGCACAACCATCAAGTAACAATCACATCAACACATTAAGTAATAAAAAGATTACAACAAGTACACTTAAACCCCAAACACATGCATAACAGTGGCACAAAACATGCTTAAGAGTGGCACAAAGCATGCTTAATAATGGCACAGACACTTACCACATACATAACAAGATCAAATTTCTTTTTACTATGATTTAAATTCACATCACCTATCCGAGGGTTCTTTTTAGTTTAGGGCCAACCACCTCCGAATTCTTGCTTTCATTCTATGTGTCTAAAGTACTCTTCTTTTTCCTTCTACAATTGTTCTCTTTTCTTCTGCATTTCTATTTTCTTCCTAATTTGTTCTTGCTTCTCATATAAAACTAACACTTCGCTAGTCATACTTTCATAATATGCACTATAGCTTTCACATTCTGATGATTCTGCATCTGAATTTGGAAAGAATTCAAAATCACTATCTGACATTGAAACATTACCATCATCAATGTCTTCGATCCACAACCTTTTGCTTTTTATGCTTTTTCCAATTAACCATCCCCTGCACATCCAACAAACACACAATTTTACTCAAATATATCAACCTAAACACCACATCAACCTAATCACATTCCAAAACAGAAAAAGGCAATTCCTAACATTAATATAGACCTACTGTCATACTTCACAATTACCAACTACATTATTCTAAATTATAAGTGAAATTGGGTGAATGTCAACTACACTCCACTAAAGTTCTTCCACATTTAAACTCAAACTCAACTACATTATTCTAAATTTACCAGAATTCTATAATTCATCTACACTCCTCAAGATCAAATTGTTTTCATACTTAATACACACGCTAACAGAAGTTCACAGAAATTCAACTCCGCAAAAATGTAACCAACTACATTATAGTAATTAAAGTCAAAATTAGTTAACTTCAACTAAACAAAAATTCAACTACAACTACATTATTGTAAATCTAACAGAAATATACTATAATTCAACTACTTCTAAACTTAAACTAATTTAACTGAATTATTGTCATATTCAACTAATTCAAATTCATATTCAACTAATTCAAAACCAAATTAAACTAATTCAAAGTCATTCTAATCCATTGTACTAAATCATAAATTCGCAAACCCTAAAACCCAAAATTCGCAAAAATTTAGTAATACTAAACCATTTATTCATGAACCAAACACAATACATAATACATCTACAATAAACCCTAGAAATTCAGACAAAAATTCACACCAAATTTCGTAAACAAAGAGCAAACTGAAATCAAAAGGCCTAACCTTGTCCCCGCTTCATATTTGTTATGAAAACCTTTGACGGAGCCTAGCCGGAAACACAAAATTCGCAAAAGAGCCTTCTTCTTCTTCAGAACTAGTTAGTCTCCTTGATTGTTCTTCTCCTGAGTAGTTTAAGTGTTGAAGAAGCTGAAAAGAAGAGAATATGAAGAAGCTGAATAGAAGAGAAGTGGGAAATGAACCTAACGGGATCTAAAATAAAACGGGGATAGCATATTATGTATCAGTATTTTTATACGTATAACACAGTTCCAATACATACAACTTAAGTTTACAGCCATGCGAATTTATCGCTTTACTCTTGTGCTGGAAAATTTTACCCCAACAATTTGCTGGGCTGAGACCGGCTCAAAATCTTGAGCCAATTATACCCGAATATATGGACAACTACTTGAGGTTGGATATGGACAAGAGCCACTTAATAGTTTTTAAAAAAATTAGTTTTATCTCTGATTGTGTAACATATATCAATGAGGGACCATAACTCTCCAACTTATTTTTTGTCCGTACATAAATAAATCTCCATGGAGAGACACTGTGTTACTCACCATTGTTGAGGTCTTTTCTAGGTATGTATTTTGAATTTTTTTGGAGAGAGAAAAGAGAAAGCCATTTGGAGAGTCATGTCGTACAATAAGTTCATAGGTGTTTGAATATGGCTTGAAGTTGAACAAAAGTTCAAACTTTTTGTCTGTACTTGGCTAGTTAACCATTTCACTTGTTTAAGATCATGTTAAAAATTAAAATAATTATTAAAAAAAAAAACCCTTATGTTATTTATCACCTTAAAGTTTCGAGCTCGAACTATTTGCATGTAAATTAGATTGGTTTAATAAATGAGCTTATGGCTCTATAAACATTTGAAAAAATTGCCCAGAATAATCCACAATCAAAACAGATATAAAAAAGTTAATGGCTCAATATAAAGCAAACCCCTGTTACCAAAATAAATAAAAAAAAAAAATCACTACTTAGAATTAGTAAAAAACAATTGCCAAATATTATACTTCCTCCAAATCTTTATAGTTGCAACACTTTTCTAAAATAGAAATGTCATAATAATTGCAACACACTATAAAAGGAAGGTTTTTATGGTGAAAATTGTACTATTACCTTTATTTAAACTTTATGGCCCACTTGATTATACTCCCAACAACCTCTTAACCCCATTTTAAGTGTATTATATCATATGAGATCTACTTTTCTTAAATACTGTGAAAAAGTGTGTGTTATAACTATAAAGAAACAGTGAAAGTTTAAGTGAATGATATTTGTATAGTGTTTTTTTTCTTCTTTTTTCTACATTTTTAAAGGTAAGTATACAAATCTAACTAATAAGTCAATTAACTTAGAAATCCTCTACTCCAAAGCATTTGTAGGTGGTGGGCTTGAACTTATGACCTCAAAATCATAAGATAAGATAAGTTATTCTCACCATCACGAGCGACCATGCTTGGTTAAGCGTAATGCCTTTTGACTTACTTTGTTATAAATTTTGATTTAAAACTTAAAATTATTTCGTTTTGATTTTAAAACATTATTTTTGACTTGTAAAAAAGATTGAATACATGACTTTTTTTATTTTTTATTTTGGTGAAAGGGGGAGGGGTGTTTGTGGGGTAAATTAACAATAGCCGTCAATTTAATGGGCACATAGGAGATTGGCGCAACTTGTAGATTATTACATTGCATACTTAGGACTTGTTTTGTTCAACTTATTTTTACTTTTTTTTAGAAAAATATGTTCATCTTAGATCAGAAAAAATGAGTTCAGATCAAATCTAATCAAGAAAAATAAGTTTATATAAGATCATTGTTTTATGTGCGGTTTTTTATCGCTAAATATCTTTAATTTCACAATGAAAAAAATTATGAAAAGTACATATTAATAAAATACGCATTATTACGAAAATAACAAGACCCCACTTGATATATTTTTTCTTTATAGATTATTGTACACATAAGGTTAAATTTTGGTCAAATAAGACAATCAGATTAGACAAGATCAGATCAAACCATATCAAATAAGATCAAATAAGCAAAAATAAGGTGAACTAAACAAGCCCTTATGTGGAATTGCTTGTTGGGCTAAACCTAGAAAAAAAAACCTAATATGAGTACTTTTGTGTTTTTTTATACACAGTAAGATAGGAGGGGAGGGGGGTCCCCCACCCTATCACGAGAATGGCTGAATGGGGGGGGGATGAGAATCGAACCCCCAACCACTCGGGGGAGAGATGGAGGGACTAACCATCCCTCCATTTCCTATGTCCTCAGCACACAAACTCATTACAACATAGTAAAAGGATCAAAACCAGCAAATTCCTTCTTCACACCTTCAGCCACCTTGAGTGCGTCACATTCGATGTTGACATTAGAGAAGCCCATACGAGTAGTTTTGCGTTGGGTAAGGCATTTTATTATTTTATTTTATATTTCTTTTTTAAAATTAGTACAGAGTAACAATTTACTATATCATTTTAATTATCAATGTCAAACTTTGAGCTTTAATACATACATTATACATAGTATTGATTGTATGTATAACAATAATAAAAGTTGATGAGAGTAAGGGATACCTCAAGTGATTAGAGCTTTCTTCTCGATTTCAGGAGATCATGGGATTGATTCTCATCACCCGCCCTTGTGGCTCTTTAAACATAAATAAAAATAAAAGTTGATTTTTCAATGTAGTACTTCCTCCGTTCTTTTTTACTTGACCCGCTTTGACCTTTACACTATTCACCATCCCTCCTTTGACCGTCTTTTGTGAATAATATGTAAGGAAAAACATATTCATGTGGGATCTTTTTGAATTTGTCTCAATAAATAGTATCATAATATATAAAATTAAATCCCCTTCCTTTTGGTCCTCCTCGAAAGCGGCCCTCTTTTTTTTCAACCTATTTTTAAACAACTCGACAAAAAATTTCGAAAACTTCTAAAAGGGCACTTTCAAATTCGAAATAGACTCAAAGAAAAAATTCTTTTTTTTTTTAAGTTCGAAAATGAAACAAACAAGGTGGAGTAACTATTATTTTTAAATCAAGGTAGTAGTATGTACTCGATCAATTCAGTTAAATGGATTAGCCAAATCACATTATATTATGATAATTTCAAATCTAATTGAGTTCAATTTAAACAATGCTTTTTAGTAACTAAAATATCTTTCTATTGAAATTTTCCCGAGTACATATTTTAGTCTTGAGACCAAGATGCATAGTTTATCCAAATGAACATGTATTTTAAATAGGAAAATTCTCAATGGTAACACTAAACTTTCTACTTTTCTCAATGGTGAACACTAAAAAATTTAATTATCCTTGGTAAACCTCAATTTGTTATATTAAGCTAATGGTAACATTAATGATGTTATTACGCAATTTAAAGCCTAACACTAGTTAACTACACACTTAATGACTAATTTAACCTTAATAAAACACTTTCCCTCCAACTGTTATATCCCAATTCCCTCCTAAATCGTTTCCCGCAATTTCCCCCCTTATATGAACCCTAATTTCCTTCATCTCAAATTCTCTGTGTTATATTCACAATTCCCCAATTGTACAATCACCATGGAAGATAGGATAGCTTGGGTGAAGCATGTTCGATGTCACTGTGTTCCCCTCAAGATTGCTACTGTGAAGATTTCAGAGACTGCGAAGAATCCACGAAGATTATTCTTCAAGTGTAGGAGTTGTGATTTCTTTGCGTGGTTGAAGGAAGAGGACATAATAAGGCCTGGGGCTGAATTTGGGATTGAACAAGGTGGTAATTTTGCTGTTATTGGGAGGCTTGATGAATTGGTTAATTTCATCAAAGTAATTGTGACAGTAGCTCTGATTATGTATTTTGTTCTGTTTTTTGTTGTTACAATGTAATGTAGCTGGAAGGATTAGGGTATTAAGGTTTGGCTTTGTGTTGAAGGTGTTTATGGAATTCCAATTAGTAATGTACTCCCCTTTTATCAATGAATAAAAGCACTTTCTTTGACTTTTATGAGTTATATGCATTCTTTGTTATTGATTTATAATTGAATTAGTAGAATCAATATATGCATCATAAAGTGGGAGCAAATTAAATTAAATCTGATTGAGGCAAAAAAAAAAAAAAAAGGAAGGCATAACAAGCAAACATATGCATCAAATACCATGTACTTCAAATATCACACAAATTTGTCCAAAATAACCAACAACTATCCAAAGCAAATATTTGATTACACATGTACTGCAAATATTTGGGTTAAAACATGTAAAATAAAACCAATTTTACTGTCATCAAAAGCTATCCAGAGCAACTACTGTCAAATTAAACTGGCTGTGATGCTGACACTCCTCTCTTTGCCTTCTTTGTTCTTGGGGACACCCTTAGTGGTTGTGAGGAAGTTGCAACTATTGTAGGATCTGGTTGGCTTGCTGAAACCCCTTTTTTTTTGCCTTGTAGCTTGCTTCTTGGCTTGAGACTGTGATCCACCACCTAATGCAGCCTTCTCTTTCCTAGTCAAGCCACCTTGGCATGTTTGTGAGTTATGGACAAACTGTTGGCATTTACCACATCTAATAGGCCTAGATATCTTACCTTTAGCTTGCTCACCTTCTTCTCTTCTTCTATTTCTAGTAGGCCTTCCAATCCCTCTTTTCATAGATGGTGGGCCTATATCTGAATAATGATTATCAGGCCACTGTTCCACATTAGGTATAGCCTTGATATTGTTGGCATAAGTGAGCTTATACCTCCTGACTGAGTACCACTCACTTATGTACTTTCTTGGGTCATCATTTGAATGCAGTATGGCCCTCATAGCATGTTTACAGGGCAGTCTAGAAAGTTGCCATGCATTACGAGCACAAGTCAGTTCCTTGAGGTTGACAGGAAGAATTGACCAGCCATCCAAAACCTCAAACTCACCTTCTCCAGATATTAAGCATTTACAACTCCTAGATTCATGACTTATCACTTGCATCCTTTTCATGATGTTAGGACATATATTATCCCTCCATCCTCCCACTTCCCTTCTTGTAGCCATCTTGACCATAGTCAACCTCCTAATCCCCGCATTGATAACCTTATTAGCATAAAAATACTAAGAATAAAATTGTAAAGAAAGCATGGGAACCAAACAATTACCTTCAAGGATAGTCAACACTGGTCTGTACCTATCAACCCCTAAAGTAGCATTGAAGCTTTCCACAAAGTTAGATTTGTTTGTATCACACTTAATAGCTGGGTTGTAAGCATGCTTTGACCAAGTTGACTGTGGTCCAACTTTTGACGGTCACACTAATGCATCAGAATTGGCTTTTCTGAAGGTCAAAGGATTGTATGCCCCAGATGCTTTCCAAAACAATTAGAACATCAATAAACCAGGGAAATTGACCTTGAAATTATTCACCAAATGTTTACTACAATACCTTCTCCCCACTTTTGGCCACAAGTCAGTCAAGGCAACATCAATACCCTTAACAATCATATATACATGTATTAGTATTGGCAGATAAGTATGCAATCAAACACAATAAGACTAAAAAAACAAAAAAAAACCATATCTTTTGCCTGTCAGACATTATGCACCCATCCATCACCTTTGCCAGAGTCCTTTAGTGCATACTTCAAATGCCAAATGAAAAATTTCCAGCTATCACTGTCTTCTGCTCCCACTATTTCCCAGGTAACTGGAAATATCTCATTATTTCCATCCAGAGCAATTGCTGAGAGTAACACTCCCCCATAATTACCCTTAAGATGAGAACCATCTACACCAATTAGGCTTCTACACCAAGCAATCAACCCATCTAAGCAAGCTTTGAAGCATATGAAAATGCTGCTAAACATTAAAGGCCTATCAGGGCTTGGTTTTGTCCAGGCACAGAAAGCCAAAGATTCTGGGTTTGATTCTTTCTGTACATCACAATACATGGGCAAATCCTTGTATGAAACATCATGGCCACCATGAATTTCAATCAGTGTCTGTGTTCTGACCCTATACAAGGTGCTTTGAGCCATATGAACTCTATATTTCTACCATAAAAGATCATTCAGAGACTTGGAAGGATATCATTATTGGCCCTGATATCATATATTAAGACTCTCTTAGCCCCTTTAACATTCACCATGTTATTCCTTGAGTCAAGGCCTTGGCATGTATGTTTTGAGTTTTGAATGCTTTAAATGGCCCATGTTGTACCATCTAGAAGAACAGATGCATGCAACCTCCAGCCACAATGAACATCTGAGCATCTAGCACCATACCTTAAGTTAGCATAGTCCACAACAACAGCAACCCACATTGGATGCAATAATCTCTTACAACATCTCTGAGATGTTGCTTGTCAGCGAACAATTGTCACTCCTTCAGCACAATCTTACCAAACCCTTCATCCTTGTATACTTCACCATTGTTATATGACTTTGTGAGGTATTGTTCATTCTCACACTCAAACTGTGGATCCTCAAATGGATCATAACAATCCTCAATCATAGGCACATAGTCATCTGTAGTTATCTCTTCTTCTTCCAAACTTTCATCATCTGTATCCTCTCCCATATCTTCATCAGATCCCATCCTTGGACTATATGCTTCATCTGCCTCATCAGCATCAAATGGAACCATACTAGTATTCTCAGTGTCCTCTCCTAAACTAATGGACATCTCTCTTGTACTGTTATCCCCACCGGCACCCACATTGTTAAGATCACTCTCACCTCCACTAGTACTAGTGCTAATCACAATGCCTTTCCTTCTAGTAGTGGTCCTAGGCAATCTTCTTTGGAAAAACGCTGAAACACTAGAAGACTTAGAAGCCTTATTTTGCCCTGACACTCCAGTACCAAACTCTCTAATGCTTTTCAAGGGTGGTATCAATGACTGGGTTGATGGTTGGGGTTGTGAGTCTTGGGTAATAACTTTAGGTGGGACTTGGTACTTAGGGACATGGGGTACAACTTGGTCAGTTTTCCATGGGGTAGGGGAGATATTGAACCAATTCTCTAATTCATTCCCTATCCCCCTCTTTCTCCCCCTCCCTCTCCCAGTTTTGTCCCTCTCCCTCTCCCAGTTTCTTTCCCTCTCCCTATCCTAGTTTCTCTCCCTCTATCAGCACCTCTTCTTCTCCCAACACCTCTCCCTCTACCAAACCCTCTCCCAACAACTCTCCCTCTACTAGACCCTCTCCCTGTACCCCTTTCTGTCCCTCTCACTCTATCTCTCTCAATCTCTTCCTATCTTTGTTCAATGTCAGCCAAAAGTTTCATCTGGATCATAATTTAGAACCTCAAGTTCAACTTCAGGTGTTTTTCCTAACCCCTAAACATGCTTATCAAATTCAGCCTTACTAACCACTTTAGCTTCAATCAAATCAGGCACTTTCTTCTTCCTAGGGGTGAGGTTTTTCCTAACACTAGCAATTTCAGGCTCAACAATTGGATGCTTTCCCTTCACCAGTGACCTAGCTGCTGCAACAACCTTAATGTCCTTAAGACCATCCCCAACCCATATATAAATCTCTTTCTTATCAGCCAAGTTTGCAAACATTTTCATTAAATCACTATCACTCTCAAGAATCACATGCTTCATTTTATACACATACTTAAATGTGGGATTTTGGGGGTATTTCAACATTCCTTTCCTGTGCTTTTTCCCAATACTCTACAATAAGGTCTATCAAATTCACCTTATCTATATCATCAACCAAAACTGAAACATCTTTACCCCTATATTGAAACTGTAGCACTATATTATCACCCATTCTACAACAACACACAAATAAATAAGAACTAATCACTACTTATGTAAGAATAATACCCTACACAGAAATCACAACAACCAAACAAAGCCAACAACTTTTACAACAAAATCATGCAATTCTAACACATACACCAGTAAAAATATCAACTTCAACAATTTAGACTATCAATAGGCCATAATTCACCATCAAAATCACCAGCATTGCATATTAAACCCAAAAACAGAGCATAACACAATGTAAAGCACAAGTTAAAACATACCTTCCTTCAATTGGCACTATTAGTGGTGTATAGCTTCAAAAGATCGAACTTTGTTTACAAATAAACAATCGTCGAGCAAATTTGACCCCAAAACTAGCGCAGTCGTCGCAAAAATTTTCCAGAATTTCTAGAAAATTTCCTCAAAAATCCCCTCGATTTATCTCTTTACGATTGAGATATTACTACAATCAAAACACCTAAAACCCAGAAATTACCAGCCCTAATTTTTTCGCTCAGCAAATGATATACGAATTCCTCACTCTTTGATTTTCGAACTGCAGAAGATGAAGAAGATGGAAGGTTATAATGCTCTCATCAATTTTGATTAGACATAAGTGGGTGAAGGGATTTAATTGGGGGCATTTTAGTAAAATAACGTGTTTTTTTTTTAAAAAATCATTAACTATGATTAGGCTTTAACCTAATAACATCATTAATGTTACCATTAGCTTAATATAACAATTTGAGGTTTACCAAGGATAATTAAAAAATTTAGTGTTCACCATTGAGAAAATTAAAAAGTTTAGTGTTACCATTGAGAATTTCCCTTTTAAATATTACAAACATATTGTATGATACAATGGTGTAGTTTTGAAAATTCACAACATAAACCATTAACATTACAAATATTAATGATCTTTTAGTAAAATTTACAATAAGTTAATACAATGTATTTTGAAAATACATATTTAGACATGTCCATTAACGTATTACTCGTACGTATTATTACATCATACTACGTAAGTTTTTACTAAAAAAACAAATACAGTATCAGTAGTAAAACATATAATCAAATTTAAAGAATGAAGCAACTACTTTTTCAAAAAAAAAAAAAAAAAAGGAATGAAGCAACTACATAATATACTAGGAGTACAAAATGGAGAGACTAAAATTTATATTTAGCAAAAATCAAATTTCCCAAAATAGTAGTTTGTTAGATTCTTAAACACTCGCAATCTCGCATAGCCGAATATGTCAAAATCAAAATGTTAACGTTTACAGCAACACTTGACATTTCCCTATATAGTAATGACTTCTTAGTAGAAAAAGTGTATCTTTTAAAGATTTTGATTAGATCTCCTAATTAACCTATCATTTCCTCCATCTTTAAATTTTGTCATACATATTAAAATACGTAGTAAATACGAGTATCTCTAAAAGTTAACATCGTTAACAAAATTTTTTTTTTACTTGCAACCGCATTTACCTTCTATCTCTCTCGCCGTCAAGGATTATTGTGTGTGTCTACCTATGTGCACAATATTTAACTTATTTATTCTAAAATGAATTCAAGATATGAGATGGTGTTTTAGGGATTGAGCCTTTGTTGTCTTATGAAAACTATATATGTGAAAAATACACGTTGAGACGAATCTAACGAAATTCTACTAGATAATATATTTTCTTATACAATGATGAACAATTTAGGTCAAAGTAGAGGTAATTGTGGGCACGGTTGGGCCGAGCTTTGCCCAATTCAAAACAATTGGCCCTAGCCTTCGTACCGAAAAAGTCGTGCCCAAACACGCTATTTTATGCCAACATAGCAGGCTTTTTCAATTGAGCCAGTCCAAAATTAACTAAAAATGGTTATTTGGGTTTTCCAAACATTTTTTTTTTAAAAAAATTTGGGCCAAGCTGGGCCCAATATTGCTGCCCAAACCCAAGGAAAATTCAGGCCGGACCACTCTTTTTTCGCATATTCTTACATGCATCCTTGTGCAGCTATTTTAGCTGCAATAGCATGAAAATCAGCTTCTACTGCATGAAATGCAGTCCTAACGCAGCCCATTAAACTCGGCTATAACGTTCTTCCCGCGTTTCTGCTTTCCTTTTTAAAATTTTTTGTTTTCTTTTTTCAAATATTCTCTCTTCTTTTTTCTTTTCTGTAATAATTTTGATCCAAATTTTCATCATAGTTTCGATCAAAATTTTCATCAAAATTTTCTTCTCCTCTGCTTTTTCTCCTTTGTTCTTTGTTTTCTCAATTTCTTCTCTTTCCTCAGTATTTTTAATTTTTCACTTTTATTTCATTTTTTCGATTGAATCACGGAATTAGTTGTTATCCCCAAAGAGATCGTCAATATAATGCAGGTTAGTGTTTTGTTTTTTTGATTTGTAATTAGGTTTTTTTAGGTTAGCTTCAATTGTAATTGTATTTTGTTTAATTTCTTCATCTTGACTCAAGATAGATGGATTTGAAGAATCCTTCAATTTCTTTTCAAATTCCTCCTACGGAATGAACATACAGTACAAACATTATGATCATAAGGTATTTAATTATAAACACAAGAAAATTGAAGAAACATAAAATAAAATGATTATGAAACATACGCATTATAAGTATTAAAAATATGAATATATGCATTAAAATTGTGAATACATGCATTTTAGAAAATGAACATACGCATTGAAAATATAAACATATGCATTGGTTCCCTAAACGTGAACATATGCATAAAAAAATATGAACATATGCATTTAAAATATGAACATATGCATTTAATATATGAACATATGCATTGGTTCCCTGAAAAGTGAACATAAGCATTTCAGAAAGTGAACATATGCATAAAAATATGAACATATGCATTTCAGAAAGTGAACATAAGCATTCAAAATATGAACATATTTTATGAACATTAATACTTAATAATATTTATCATATAAACAATAAATATTTATATTATGAACATTTCAAAACATTTTATGAACATTATTTTTTTAAAAATATGGCGGTTGGGAAGTGACGGTTTTCTGTAAAATTTCAAAACATTCTATGAACATAAGGTATCAAAGTCACACAGAGGAGAGAGAATGAACTTTGTTTGATTGTTAGAGAGAGCAAATCACAGGGAGAATAAATTAAATTCAGAATTTTAATTTTTGAAATGACTAAAAGGTTTATTATTTTTTATTTTTTTAAAGATATAATAAAAAAAATGGCGGATGGGAAGTGACGATTTTTCTGTAAAATTTGTGTGGGTGGGCTGCATTGTTGTTTGGGTTGCGTTTACAATTGAGCTTCTCTAATAGGCCGGTGTTGCAGCCATTCTAGCTGCATAAGGATGCATGTAAGACCAATTGCTCTTTTTTTTTTTTTTTTTTTTTTGGAAGCAAAGGCCGGACCACTCTTGATTAGGTTTAGGTCAAAGTTAAATTAAATTAGACCAAATCAAATCACAAGATTCATATCATACCAGCGACTTCAGAAAACTCAGATCAGAACATCTTATTTCAGGTGAAGAGACCAAAGCCTGAATCGTTTAATCAAGTGATAAAAGAACATACAAAATTACAGAGTATATAACATACATAAATACATTAAATAAGTTTTCCAACTTTTCGCTGTCAAAGTTCCTCTCTTAATTAAGAAGCAATATATTTTTTTTGTGAAGGAGAGGGGCAAAGTCCCAATTAAGAAGCAATATGACTGCATTAAGGTACAAGCCCGTAAAGGGTGAACTCCATTTAATTTTATTTAGATAAAGAAGTCCATTTAATACGGCATTGATATGCACGGTTGTATTGGAAAGCATACAGTAATTTGGTTACCTAATTTCTTTTGCTGAAAATAATTTGGTAAACTAACTCACTATTTATAGTTTCCTAAAACAACACAAATTTAGTTTGTTTTAATTAGTACTCCTATATCAACTAGCTAACTACAAAGTACAAACCATAACCGATTCTCAGATTTTATGTCTATATATACACGGAGTACATTTTTTTTCTATTAAACTAGGTAAAATCACAGTTAAAGTTGATGAATTTTAACTCAAATAAATTAAATAGAGCAAACAATTATAGACTGATGCCGAAAAAATACACTACAAATCCAATACCACCCCGAGTATTAAGCAAACGTAACAATTATTAGGTCTTGTTTAGTTCAACTTATTTCATAAAAAAATAAGTTCAGATTAGATCAGATCAGAAAAAATAAGTTCAGATCAGAACATCGTTTTATGTGCGGTTTTTTATCACTAAATATTCTTAATTTCGTGATGAAAAAAATTGTGAAAATTACATATTAATAAACTACACATTATTACGAATCTAACAAGATCCCACTTGATATATTTTTTCCTTATACATTATCGTACACTTAAGGTCAAAGTTTGGTCAAATCAGACAATCAGATTAGATCAGACCAGACCAGACCAGATCAGATCAGACCAGATCATTAAAAATAAGGTGAACCAAACAAGGCCTTAACATTATTTTTTCCGTGACGAGCATATTAGTACATCACTAAAATCATCATTAATATAAAAAGAAAATCAGTGTGTACTTAATCTTACTTTACAGTGAAAGGAATATAGACAAGATTTGCTCAAAACACAAGAATAAAATCCTGATCATTGATTAATATTTAAGAATTGTACCTCCCAAATAAGATAAAACCCATGAAAAAAGCAAAGAACATAACAAATACACGAATCATCTTCCTCTCTAACTCTAACTTAACAGCTGCACACAACAACAACCATTTCTACCAAAAACACTTGACTGTCACAGGACCCAGCTGACACTTTCAGATCTAAATTAAAGCTTATCTTCCATTAAATTTACTCCATTTTTATTAATTAACTCGAAAATCTCGCTACAAAGCTGCCATTTTTTTATGATGGGTTTTACAGGATAATGATTCAGAGTATTGAGAAAGTGGTATGATTTTTAGCTTTCTGATTGATTTTTTCATTTGGGTATTTTTTGATTGTGTTTTACTCAATTGGGTATTGCTTCATTTTTCGTTTTGTTGATTGTAATAATGTAACGTGCTGTGTTAGATTGTCATAATGTTGAAGTTGTCGGCAAAGTTTGTTTTTGTACTGATTTTTGATTGAAATGATATTTGTTTATTTTTGAGATTGTTGAGCTTATGAATGTAAATTTGTACCTGTTATATGTTAAATGTGAAGTTTATTTTGGCTGCATTTGTTGGATTTTGGTTATTTGAAATGTGTGAGAATTTTTATAAAGTTCTCAGTTCTTTCATCGATCATTGGAGCTATAATGTTTTGAATGATGGTTTAGAAACTCGGCTAAAATCATTCGTAGTCTCGTTTTGGGTGATTAAACTTTGGACTTTCCAACGGCTTAATAAATGGTAAAATAGCATTTGTGACAATGATTTATTTGTTAATAAAAGATTTTAAAATAATTGAATTTAGATTTTTAGATTTTTTTATGGGTATGTGTGCTTTCAAAGTATAGGATAGAAAGAGAAATGTCTGTGATTTGATACAATACTGCATGGAATTGGAGTTTTTATGCTACATTAACGTGTGTGTGCTGAGATTTATAGTTTTTTTTTTTTCTTTCTAATATTGGCTTCTATATATGTTGCAGAATTCCTAATTTTTTGTTGTGGAAGTGGTGAAGTGGATCTTTAATAAATCATGGGAAGCCAGCATCTGGTTTTGTGTTTTTTGCTGGCTTGTTTTCCATCAATTTTGGCTCAAGAAATCGCGGGTGCAAATTTAGGTGTCAATGGAGGTCATGTTTTAGCTGAGACAGATGAAAATTATGTCTGTGCTACTATTGATTGGTGGCCTCATAATAAGTGTAACTATGATGAATGTCCATGGGGGTACTCTTCGATCATGAACCTGGTATAGCATCACTGTGATACTTATCTTTTAGTTGGAATAAAGTTTGATTTTATTGTAAAAATTCTGCGGTTTTGATTATGCAGAACTTATCCCATCCGCTTCTGGCAAAAGCTGTGCAAGGTTTGTAATTAGAACTTGACTCATTGTATTATTTTGTATGTTTCTCTGTTTGATATGTATTTGATTTGAAGCATTTTGGCCTAAAGTTAGTGACATGGTTCTTAATTGCTGATGACTTGATAGCTTTCACCCATTTGCGGGTGAGGCTTGGAGGTTCCTTAGAAGATCAAGTAGTCTATGATGTTCCAAGCTTGAAAATTCCTTGCCATCCATTTTGGAAACAACATGATGGGTTGTTTGGCTTTTCGAGGGGATGCTTGCACATTGGTCGTTGGGATGCACTAAATGACTTCTTTAGTAAGACAGGGTAAGTTATTTACTTTTGTACTGCAGCTTTCTTGTGGGAAATTATGTACTCCAATATGAAATCTCTTAACTTATCTTCCTGGTTGAAACATATATCACAGTGCAGTTATTACCTTTGGCATTAATGCACTCTACGGAAGAAAAAAGTCCAAAAATGGTGTTTGGGTTGGACCTTGGGACAGTAGCAATGCATATGATTTTATAAAGTACACTGTCTCAAAGGGTTACCACATTGATTCATGGGAATTTGGTATACTTCTTGTAACTTTCTCTATGATTCTATCGCAGTAGCACATGAATTGAGCTGACCCTTGGCCTTTCAGGTAATGAGCTTAGTGGAAGTGGGGTTGGTGCAAGTGTTGAAGCCACTCAGTATGGAAAAGACTTAATCAAACTTAATGGAATCATTAATGATCTGTACAAAAAGTCGCCCTCAAAACCTTTACTTCTAGCACCAGGAGGATTTTTTAGTGAGAAATGGTTTACTGAGCTTCTTAAGGTTACAGGGCCAGGAGTACTTAATGGTTTAACACAGCATATCTACAATCTGGGTGCAGGTGTGTGGTGGCAAAGTTTGTTGTATCGATCGACAATTATTTTATGCTGTTGCATTAACATGTGAATATCTTAATTCAGCTTATCAAATCAAATTAAATAGTTTAGTAAGAGTATTCACCACCAGAATAATTATTTGTAGATCATACAAATAAATTTTCTCTAAATGGAATATAATCATAGTGTGCAAATACACCTGACTTCATCTATTTCACCTGACATCCGCTCATGCACGTGCTGTAGGCACATCTTCCACTCTTCCTACTGTAATATGGTATCTGCATTACGAAGCATTTTCTTGGTAAATCTCTTCTGCTAATGGTATTTTCTTTTGGAAATTCAGGTAACGATCCGAATCTTAAGAAAAAGATTATGGACCCTCATTACTTAAGCAAGATATCAGAAACATTCAGTGCTCTCAATAAAATAATCCATGAGCATGGTCCTTGGGCTCATGCTTGGGTTGGTGAAGCTGGTGGTGCTTATAACAGCGGAGGTCATCTTGTTTCTGATGCCTTTATTGATAGCTTTTGGTAATTTGACTATTTTTCGCTTGCCCCATATAGTTCATCCATCTGACGAAAAACAAAGAAATAATCTCCTTGTCCTGTTGCCCTTTTGATATATAGGTACTTAGATCAGCTTGGACTAGCTGCCACTTACAACACCAAGGTTTATTGCCGGCAGACATTGATTGGTGGAAATTATGGCCTCCTGGATAAAACCACCTTTGTCCCTAACCCAGATTACTACAGGCAAGAGATTCTTCATACTTACTCTTTCTTAAAATTGATCATGGCCCTATATATAATTTGCTCATCCATGTTGAATGTTGCATTTATTCAGTGCACTTTTGTGGAACCGTTTAATGGGAAAGAAGGTCCTTTCTGTTGATAAAGCTACTTCACCTTACTTGCGCTCGTATGCCCATTGCACAAAAGGAAGGGTAAGCTTTAGTTTTTGCATCGTTCTGTATTATGTTTCTACATCTTGTGCTACATGCCTACATTATTGCTCCAGGTTGAGTTTGTTAATCAAAGGTTTAATGACCAAAACCAGAAGCTTTTAACCTAATTTGCAGAAACTTAAAAGTAGTTTTCCTGTGTCTTTTCCTATTTAACAATAAAATGCTATGGATCGGTATACTTTTCATGCAATTGTCTACCTTTTAGACTATTGGCTCATATGCCCAACTTTCTGCAAGAAATGGGAACCATGCTGCCTATTTCTGATATCAAGCTTCTACTGTTACTGTGAACTTAGTTGCAAACCAATTTTGAACACATGAATATATTTAATCAATTGAAGCATGTTGCATATTATGAGCCATGGATTTTTTATGGCATTGAATTAACGATCCTTGTTACACTTTGCTGAAGCATAATATAGGGATTTGCCATTCTTTTGAGATGCGTGTTTCTGCTTGTAGTATCTATGGGATTATATTCTATGCATGATTCACTGTATTGTTTCAAAAATATTTAAATCCTGTCATATGTATTAATGTTGAAGTTATTATTTCTGATTTCAACAAGCAAGTTTTTTCTTTTTACTACTCAGATTTAGATTCTTCTTTATCCCCCGGCCAATTCTCTTTCCTTGCTTATGCTAATATCTTCAATAAAATAAAATCTTTCGTGACTCTTTCATATTAAAATATGAAAGATTTTTCCAACTAAACAAAGCTTGATGCCTTGCATATTCTCGTTCACTCTCTCATTCATGCTATAACCTTAACTGTTTCTGTGTTGGAATGTATAGAATAGGTTTAACATTCCTTTCTTCCTGTTTGTTTTCTTTCTTAACTTTTCAATTCTTTCTATCCCTCGTCTTGCATGCAAATTGTATTGTTATGGTTATAGTAAAATTGAGGGAGTAATTTTATTTTATTTAGTCTCTGATATTACTTGTTCTGTTCTGGATAAAGTCATTTTATAGCCAACACTCTCAGTTTTTACTCTCTCTTAACAGGCAGGTATAACGCTACTCTTGATCAATCTAAGCAAGAAGACCAGTTTCATTGTAAAACTGCAAAACACAATGAACAAAGACTTGCATATATCCGATGACATAATCTTCAAAGAAGCTTCTTTCACACGTGGCCTTAAGAGGACGGTTTCTTGGGTTGGAAGTAAAGCTTCATCAAATGGACAGTTGCATCGAGAGGAATACCATTTGTCACCCAAAGAAGGGCGCCTGCAGAGCCAAACTATGGTACTGAATGGGAAACCTCTGCAGATATCAGAACATGGAGACATTCCTAGTCTGGAACCTGCGCTTGTTCATGTATATTCTCCTCTTTATATCTCCCCCTCGTCTATTTCCTTCATAGTCTTTCCCAACTTTGATGCTCCAGCATGCAAGTGATGATTCTTTTTTATTTTTGATTTGGTCGCTTAAAGAAGTGGCCTGCCTTTAGTTGCATGATTAAGATTAGATTCTCTCTGATCTGAGCTGCTGTAATTATTGACAATCACATTTTTTAGGGAATAATTAAAGTTGTAATTTACGAATTTTGTGTTCGTTATTTGGCTTATTACAATGCTAGTTTTTTCAAGGATTGTGTCTAGGACTCTAATTCATTCTAACAATGCATTGTTACTTAATATGATGATTTCATAATGCCTCATTCTTATAGTATTTCTCAAACTATATCTTGATTCCCCCGTATCACCGGAAATTCCTTCAATCCTTAGTAAATGAACTCAGGTTTCTCAGCTTGAGATCTGACCAGTTACTTCCTTCTCATCGTAGGAATACGATAGACAAGCAATGTAGAAAATGTAAATCTATCCAACCCTGCAATGAATTCATATGCATAAAATTATGGCTGAAATAGGCTTTATATTTTTATAAGTCCAACCAATGCAACCAGGGAATAGTAGCATGAAAATGAAAACAGCCAATTTATTACAAGGAAGTTTTCGTGTCAATGGTTCAAAACACGAATCTATAAATGTCTGATGACAAACAGATGAAAGGATTAGAGAAACCTTGTTCACCACAAAGCGAAGCAACCCTTCAATCAGTCTTCGATGATAGATTCCACAATACGGAGGAGTCTTTCTCGAACCATAAAAATCTGTTCAATGATCCTTGAGATGGTTATTTTGTGAGGATTTCCTTCTTGTATTTCACTGTCTAGAGGCTTATACCATCCCTTTAGAAACCAAGCCAACGGCACATAAATTGTGTTTTGAGGATTCTCCTCTGATTCGTACCCTGGAAGTGCCACTTCTATGCTTCCTTCCTTGAGAAAGTCGTCAAAGGATAAGTAATACTCGAACCAATGCATAGACTTGCAATGAAGCATTAGTAACATTACAGAGAGATCCATATGGAAATTATGAGCATGGTGTTCATTTGAACTCAGCATATTATGTTTCATCACCTTAACTGCATTGTCATATGCCAGTTCTATGCCTCTTTCGAATAATTCATCTGATAGTTCTAATATAACACGAAGCCTAGCAGGGTCAACTTCGACTAAAGGATCACGAAAATATTTCACATAATCCTCTATGTAGGTCTGCATCTCTTGCACTTCCTCGAGCTTTGCTGCAAACAAGTATTCTTTCACTAGTTCAGAGTGCAGTAATTCTCCTGCAGTATTAGCACCAGTATTTTACACAAATATGCAATACAGACGACGCTTTTACACATATGCTGGATCTGCCATTCCCTTCACCTTTAGGTGGCACTTCGGTACTTGGTGATGCTTCATTTCTTTCCCGGAACAACACTGAAGCGCACAGAATGATTAGCTGCACAAATATCAGTGTTTCACTAAGACAATATCAGAATAAAGGCCAAGATAAACTGTAGATTGGAGCGAGAATTGTTAGATCGTAAAAAAGTCAAATAAGATTTACTTATAGTTATTCATGGGATGGAAGTGTTGAGTTATTTAGAGTATTGCATTGCTTGATTAAATAATCTGCTGTATTTGCACTGCTTGATGAAAAGGCTGATTTTGCACCATTTGGTTAAATGGTTATATGGCACCGTTTGGAATACACCTTTTGGAATAATGGTTATATGGCACCGTTTGGAATACACCTTTTGGAATAATGGCTATTCACTTTTTTGCATACTGCATATATATATTCAACGTAAGGATTGTGGAGGTCACATCAGATTTTTTATCTCTTCATTAACAAAGTCAATTTGCATGTGTTTGTCATTGTTCATCATCACAAAATAAATATACTAGTTTACATTGAATCATAATTATACTACACATAATTGTAATTGTTCTTCGTTGTATCTCCTAAGTGATTTCGTGATACCCGGGTTGTAGTTTAAGGGTCGAAATATTACTTTTGGGAAAGTGATTCCGTTCACGCCTCGAAGATTATTATTGTTTAATTCCGATTTCTTCTTTGTGTCCCTTGTATTTTTATTATTATCCCCAACAATCCAAAAGTAATATTCTTGCAAAGATGGCCACCGTTAAGGAATTGACATCAAATTTCCGGAAATTGGACAAGTTTGAGGGCGTGGGTTTTCGAAGATGGCAAAAGAAAATGCATTTTCTCTTGACTTCTCTTGGTGTGGCATATGTTCTCACTACCCCAAAGCCATTGGAGGAGGAAAATGAGACATTGGAAAATACTAGAAAGAGGAATAAGTGGGAGAATGATGACTACATATGCCGTGGACACATTCTTAACGGTATATCTGATGACTTGTTTGATGTTTATCAATTTTATGAATCTGCTAAACTTCTTTCGGATGATTTAGAATCTAAGTATATGGCCGAGGATGTATCTAGCAAAAAGTTTCTTGTTAGTAATTTCAATAATTATAAAATGGTTGATAGTAGGCCGGTTATGGAACAATTTCATGAAATTCAAAGAATTTTAGGGAGTTTTAAACAACATGACATTAGTATGGATGAGACTTTTGTTGTATCTTCTATTATTGATAAATTGCCACCTTCTTGGAAAGACTTTAGAAACACTTTAAAGCATAGGAAGGATGAAATAAATGTTGAAGGTTTGGGTTCCCATATTCGGATTGAAGAGGGAATCCGAATTCAAGATGGACAAAAGGATGGAAATCCTAGTTCTATCATTAATATGGTAGAGGACTCTAAGTTAAATGACAAGAAAAGAGGAAATGACTCAAACAATAATAAAGGCAAGAAGCCTAAGGGTGATAGTGATGGTAAAAAATCACGTACTTGTTGGGTTTGTGGAAAACCCGGTCATTTTAAAAAGGATTGTACCATTTGGAAGAAAAAGATGAGCAAGAAAAGGACTCAAAGTGGGAAAGGCGAGTCAAGCCAATCTCAAGACAAGCAAGGTAACTCTTGTACACAAATTTCACTTAATTCATTTATAGATTATATGTGTGTGATTTCTCAAATCCTATGTGTGCAGGATAATTGTTCGTGGTACATCGATTCAGGAGCATCGAGGCATGTATGCAAGGATCGTTCATTGTTCAAGACCTTTTTGGAGCACAACTAGAAAACAGCTAATTTACGAGGGACATATTCCGTCGGAAAACATTAAAAATCCGTCGGAAAGTACGGTTTCCGACGGAATTCCGTCGGAATTCCGTCGGAAATCCCTGTCGGAGACCCCTTTGTAGGAAATTTGGGTTATATCGAGGGATTTTCCGTCAGAAACATCCTTACCGAGGGAATTTCCGACGGATTTTAGTATCTCGGAACCTTAGTTTGACCTGAATTGGAAGTCCGTCGCAAGCTTCTGACGGAATAAAATCCCTCGGAATTTTCCCCTGTTCCGACGGAAATTTCCGTCGGAAGGCCCCACGTTTCCGAGGGAATTTTCCGTCGGAAAAGGGGAAAGTTACGAGGGATCTTTTCCGTCGGAAGGTCCCCTATTCCGAGGGAATACAATTCCGTCGGAAGGTCACCTATTCCGAGGGATTTTATTTCCGTTGGAAGCTCAAATTTTCCGAGGGATTATAATTCCGTCGAAACTTTTTTTTTTGTATGAGAAAAATTTCAATATTTGGCTATATATTTTCCTCCGGGACAAACCTGTAATTCCTGCTTCGTATATTATATTACTCATTGAATAATTTGTGCAAATATATATATATAGGTACTGATTCCAATATTTACAATAAACACTAAGTTAATATTTTGATTACAACTAACAAACAATAAGTTCATCAATGCTATACAACAGCGCGAGAGCCCTGGCCAGCTCCACCAAAACCCGGGTCGTCGTCCCTGGGATCTCGAAATGGAAGTCGCACGTTGGAACATGGGTCATTGGCGTAACGACCCATCATCCTTTCTTCCAGGCTCTTCTCCATTTCTTCCATTTGGGCTTGTAGTTGGGCTTGAACTTGAGCTTGAACTTGGGCTTGAACTTGGGCTTGAACTCGGGCTTCCATGTCGACTTCCATTTGTTCCCGAATAGCCTGGACCCTGGATTCCATCTGATCCTGCATCTGAGAAACAAAGGAGGGCGTGTACTGCAAGGAAGAGGTGGAAAGTCGGCGACCTATCTGGCTGCCATAGTACATGTCAGCACTTTCGCCTAGTCCCTTCACACGTCCTTTTTTGTTCCGACCACCCACTGTCTCCCAGTACAGCTCATTCGGACTCTTCTGAGTCCTTTGAGTGCTAGCCGCCTCAACCCTCTTTTGGTAGGCCTCCTACAAGATAAACATATAAAAGGGAACAAACGAGGTAGTAAGTTATACAAATAAGCTAAACCAAATTGAGCCAACTATGAAGTATATGACCTTTCTTTCTCTAAACATGCATATTTTAGGTATTATAAGGGGTACAGGCCGTGAAACACAAAAAACTACAAGTCCCTAAGGTTTGGGACGCATTTTGAGCCAAATGTAGCCAAATATGGCCTGTATGACCTATTCTTTGCCCATTTTCTATGTTTTTGACCAAATGAACTATTTCTTTCTTTAAACATGCATATTTTAGGTATTATAAGGGGTACAGGCCGTGAAATCACAAAAAACTACAAGTCCCTAAGGTTAGGGACGCATTTTGAGCCAAATGGAGCCAAATATGGCCTGTATGACCTATTCTTTGCCCATTTTCTATGTTTTTGACCAAATAAACTATTTATTTCTCTAAACATGCATATTTTAGGTATTATAAGGGGTACAGGCCGTGAAATCACAAAAAACTACAAGTCCCTAAGGTTAGGGACGCATTTTGGAGCCAAATTGAGCCAACTATGGCCTATGTGACCTATTCCTTGCCCATTTTCTATGTTTTTGACCAAATGAACTATTTATATCTCTAAACATGCATATTTTAGGTATTATACAGGGTACAGGCCGTGAAATCACAAAAAACTACAAGTCCCTAAGGTTTGGGACGCATTTTGAGCCAAATGGAGCCAAATATGGCCTGTATGACCTATTCTTTGCCCATTTTCTATGTTTTTGACCAAATGAACTATTTATTTCTCTAAACATGCATATTTTAGGTATTTTAAGGGGTACAGGCCGTGAAATCACAAAAAACTACAAGTCCCTAAGGTTAGGGACGCATTTTGAGCCAAATGGAGCCAAATATGGCCTGTATAACCTATTCTTTGCCCATTTTCTATGTTTTTGACCAAATGAACTATTTATTTCTCTAAACATCTCTATTACAGGTAGTCTAAGGGGTAAATGCCTTGAAATTCCAAAAAAATACAACTCCCTAAGGTTTGGGACGCATTTTGGAGCCAAATTGAGCCAACTATGGCCTATGTGACCTATTCCTTGCCCATTTTCTATGTTTTTGACCAAATGAACTATTTCTTTCTCTAAAAATGCATATTTTAGGTATTATACGGGGTACAGGCCGTGAAATCACAAAAAAATACAAGTCCCTAAGGTTTGGGACGCATTTTGAGCCAAATGGAGCCAAATATGGCCTGTATGACCTATTCTTTGCCCATTTTCTATGTATGTTGATCAAATGAACTATTTTTTTCTCTAACCATCTCTATTACAGGTAGTATAGAGTTACATGCCTTGAAATTCCAAGAAAATACAACTCCCTACGTTTTGGGACGCATTTGGAGCCAAATTGAGCCAACTATGGCCTATATGACCTATTCCTTGCCCATTTTCTATGTTTTTGACCAAATGAACTATTTCTTTCTCTAAACATCTCTATTAAAGGTATTATAAGGGATTAATGACTTGACATCACAAAAAATACAAGTCCCTAAGGTTTGGAACGCATTTTGAGCCAAATGGAGCCAAATATGGCCTGTATGACCTATTCTTTGCCCATTTTCTATGTTTTTGACCAAACGAACTATTTTTTTCTCTAACCATATCTATTACAGGTAGTATAAGGGGTAAATGCCTTGAAATTCCAAGAAAATACAACTCCCTACGTTTTGGGACGCATTTGGAGCCAAATTGAGCCAACTATGGCCTATATGACCTATTCTTAGCCCATTTACTACGTTTTCGACCAAATGACCTATTTCTTTCTCATAAAATGTCTATTATAGGTATTCTAAGGGGTTCATGACTTGAAATCACAAAAAAATACAAGTCCCTACGTTTTGGGACGCATTTGGAGCCAAATTGAACCAACTATGAAGTATATGAACTATTTGGGGTCCATTTACTACGTTTTCGACCAAATGACCTATTTCTTTATCTAAACATGCATATTTTAGGCATTATAAGGGGTTCATGACTTGAAATCACAAAAAAATACAAGTCCCTACGTTTTGGGACGCATTTGGAGCCAAATTAAACCAACTATGAAGTATATGACCTATTTGGGGTCCATTTACTACGTTTTCGACCAATGACCTATTTCTTTCTCTAAACATGCATATTTTAGGCATTATAAGGGGTTCATGACTTGAAATCACAAAAAAATACAAGTCCCTACATTTTGGGACGTATTTGGAGCTAAATTGAACCAACTATGAAGTATATGACCTATTTGGGGTCCATTTACTACGTTTTCGACCAAATGACCTATTTCTTTCTCTAAACATGCATATTTTAGGCATTCTAAGGGGTTCATGACTTGAAATCACAAAAAAATACAACTCCCTACGTTTTGGGACGCATTTGGAGCCAAATTGAACCAACTGTGAAGTATATGACCTATTCTTAGCCCATTTACTACGTTTTCGACCAAATGACCTATTTCTTTCTCTAAAAATGCATATTTTAGGTATTCTAAGGGGTTCATGACTTTAAATCACAAAAAAATACAAGTCCCTACGTTTTGGGACGCATTTGGAGCCAAATTGAACCTAATGAACTATTTCTTTATCTACACCTATTCATGAATAATGAACCAAGGAAAAAAGTTTAGGGAATTTGTTACCGCAATCTGCTGAGCTGTGGGGTTTACTGGCACTGTGCCTTTCCCAGGCAACTCCTTGAAGTGTGTCTTCAGAAACATCCCAGGAGCTGTTGGTAGCTAGCCCTTGTTCTTCGCCGCCTTTGATACAAAAAAAAAAGGAATAATCGTTAACCATGTCAAACCCTTGTTACATTGAAATACACAAATGTCTTGTAATATAAGATATTTTTAAATACACTTACCATTCTTTTTTCATGTTGGGTAGCTGCCAACGAACCCTGAAAGTGGGTCCCTCGGACGGGATTTTCCATAGAACCGCCCCTTCTGTTCTTCTGGTTCTGCGCCGACCTCTCCTTGTAAGTTGTATCGTTAGCAACAATGTCCATCATCTTCTTGTGGAGCTTCGCACTCAACCAACTTGGCCTGGCGCCTTTCATCTTGTGCGTGATGGTGTGGAACATGTCACACAGGCATGTGGCTACCCTCCTCCGGAATGTGATCTTCACTAGCTCGTCCATCTGAGGTGCCCATCTGTATTGTGCCTGCAAATGATAAAATACAAAAGTTATACACAAAACTAAATCAACACAATAGCTAAAACATGTATTAACCAAGACCCAAAAATATCATACGCTGAATAAGTTCCACCAGTGTTCCTTCATAGCTTAAGTGGAATTAGTGGGGTTTTTGGCGGCTTAAAACTCTTAGAATTCTTGATTCTAGCGAATTCATATAAAAATGCCCTCTCCACATTCCTTAATCACGTTTTCGCAAACACACAAAAATTCCCTGAATTCGCTAACTCCCGCCGCAAACCCAAATCTTTGTCGCCCTTAATCTCTGCAATTTCGAGCATTTACACTGAAATTTGTTTCCCCACATCAATAGATCGGCAAATTTCGAGTTCAATAGAGGTAATTTCTCCTGAAACTTGTTCGGATTTTACTGCTTTCCAAAGTTCTCTCTTTTTCCCGATTTTTTGCTTTTTCTTAGATTGACCCGCGATTTAGGAAATAGACCAATGGGGGCTAGTGACGAGGAAGCTCCTTAGCATAGTAACAGGGGCACTGATCCATTAGGGCGAATGCTGCGCCTGAGCAATAACGTCTCTCTTCCGAGACGAGAGGATACAAATTCTTCTCGGGAACCCCCAATGCTGCAATACCACTGGCTTCGGTGCCATACCGGGGTTGGGAGGAGGCCAGCACCTCCGCCAGTGGTTTAGCGCATGGGCCTCGGCGCCTACCAGCTGGGGCCGTGGAATGGGATGCCCCATCCGAGAACAGTGGGCTGGTAAATGATGCCCCCTATCACTGGTGGGTCAAAAGGGATGCCCTCCATCATTTTGCCGAGAAAATCGAGTTATATTACGGCATCATGGAGGAAGACGGGTACTGGTGTCAGATGCCCGTTACCGAGGACAGAATCCATAGACCCCCGCCTGGTTATATCGGCGTATATACGAGGCAACTTCAATCTGGCCTTAGATTCCTCTGCACCCATTTGTTGTACAAGTATTGAATGGTTATAACATTTCATTGTGTCAATTGACCCCAGTTAGTATTCGAAGGGTCATGACTTTTTTATGGGACTGTCTTTTTTATGGCCTCGAGCCAAGTCTGGGCGTGTTCCGAAAGTTACATAAGCTGATGCCGAATCAACATCCTAATGAACGCCACGGCCCTGGTTGGTGGAGAATTGAAACCCAAAGGGGTTTCCTAACCACCTGGCC
Organism: Chenopodium quinoa; assembly: GCF_001683475.1. Classification (NCBI taxonomy): domain Eukaryota; kingdom Viridiplantae; phylum Streptophyta; class Magnoliopsida; order Caryophyllales; family Amaranthaceae; genus Chenopodium; species Chenopodium quinoa. Next base: position 1,281,254 of record NW_018742879.1, read on the forward strand.
GAATGATACCTCTGAGAAGGACTAGAGGGGTCAGTGGATATGGATTCGGGCCCCAACCGAAGAAGAGCACCCAAACTACTTTGGTGGGCCGAGGTATTTGAGAAGGCCTGATCCGAAGATGAAGGTCCTTGGCCCTGATGAATTCACAGCCGAAGAGCAAGAGTTGATGACTTTCTTCGGGAAGAAGAAGAACCAGGGGGACTGGCCGAGAGATTTATGTGCCAGAGACCTGGCTCCCATGCTACCATTATATCTTCAAGGAGAAGATACTAGCTGCTGTCGGCCTCAGCTGAAATTATCAAGATCGTAAGAAGCTCGGCTGGGGCTGAAGAATTTTACTTGTCTTTTTTTATTTATTTTTCTCCTTGTCTATCCTCCTTCTCATGCAGAATAACCTTTTTCTTTAGGTTTTTCAGTGCTGCACGAGGGAAATTGCGGCTTGGAGTATAGGAGGCATGGGATCAGCGATTCTCGGCAAGTGACAAGGAACGCTCCTGTTATCATTGCTCCTTTAGCTAGGGCCCCATCATTGCGCCCATCACAGGTCGAATTAGTTAAGCCCGCTGAGTATTCCAAGCAGAAGCCTTGGTATCTGAAGAGGGACCCCTTCTTTCTCTTCGGATTCGAAGAACAGGCAGTTGCTGCTGCTACTGGAGCAGGAGACTTGGGAGTTTCCGAACAGCGCGCTGAGAAAACGATATTTGTTGCTGAACCCCGAGTGCTCACTGCCGAGGACGAGGAGTTGCTGAAGACAGTAAGCTTTCACTACTTTTTTAGTTTTCATTTCCTCTTAGCTTTGTTCTTTTTATTTAGATTTTCATTTGAACTTTCAACTTGTGAAATAATTCTGAAATTACTCTAAGTATTGAACTTCGGCTGCCTTGCTCCTTCTACCCTGACCTTTCAACTTGTGAAATTTGTCCAAGTACTAAGCTTCGGCTTTGAGATTTTTTTTCCTGACATGGCTCTTTTCCCCCTTTGTCTCTACTAATGCAGTCCGATGAAGAAGCAGAAGAAGGAGAAAGCAGGATCCCGAAAAAGCTAAGTCATCTTCTTCGGACGATTCTTTGCTAGCTATTCTGAGCGTGTAACCTTATCGATAATTGCTCAACGGGTGGTCCGGCTGAGGCATCCTGCATACTTCTAGCCCGTCAAGTCTCGGAACTGTTGATTCGATTATGAGATTTAGGAGGACATGCTGCAAAGTGGTGAAGACAGATTTTGTTATTTGCTGATGATGGTCGTTTCTTCTTTGTAAGGGACTTATCATCTATGTGTCAAAGGATGTTGATTGTTCCTGCTGACACTGGAGGAAAAATGAGCTCATAGGGAGGAATTTCTATTACTCTCGCTGAAGTCTGAGAAATGACGAGCTTGCAGGGATGAATTTCGATTTCTCCGGCTAAAGTTTGAGAAATGAAGAGGTTTTTTTTTTTTTTTTTTTTTTTGGCGGGAACAGTGGTTTGCATGCGTGCAAAGGGACACGTGTCAGTCATCTGAGGGTCAGTTTTTTTTTTATTGAAATGACATGGCGGTTTGGCTTTATTGTTTAACTAAACCGCCTATTAACTCTTGCATTTATTTACTGTCCCCCTTTTTACTTCCTCCTTTTCATTTCTCACTTTTCATCTTCCTTTTTCAAATTTTTCGCTCTCGCCATTTTCTGTAAACGATCGTCGCTCCCTTGTTGTTGTTGTAAGTTCTTCCTTTTTTTTTTTTTTTTTTTTTTTTTTTTTTTTTGCTTTTGTCTTCATTTTTGTTCTATTTTTTCTCTTTTGTTTGCTTATTTCCCCTAATTTTTTGTCCTACATTTGGACTACTTTCTTTTTTGGTTGTAGTTTGAAGTCTTCGCCCCTATTTTTGGCTTTTTGGTGTCACCATTGTTGTCGTGCTCTTTTGCTCCTGTGGTTTTCTTCGTAAAGATACTTTCTTTGTGCCTTTCTTCTCATTTTTGTTTACTCAATTGCGTTTCTTTTTGTTTTTTCTTCGCAAGATTGAGTCTTTTCTTGAGTTTGATTGTTTTTGTCCATTTTTTCCCTTTATGGTTTTTTGTTTGTGATTTCTTGCTTTTGTTTTTGCATTTTTTCCTCTTTTCTTGCTCTGTTCCTTCTGAATTTGCTCTTAAAGCGTAACTTTTGCTTTTGCGCCCAATTTTCTTAGTCTTTTGGGGGCTCTTTTGTTGTTTGTAGATCTTAAGATGTCTGATGCTGCCGATAGTCAAAATCTGAGTTCCCCTTTTGTGCGTACTGAGTCCGATTCTTCCCCTGAGCCGTCTTGCTCAGGTGAGCGTGGGTACTGGTGGGACCCCTCCAGTTGCATCCAGGTCGGGCAGTAGTCACCCGCTGCAGCTAGTGTTTTTCGCTCTAAAACTCACCCTGATTTCTTTGATCCTTATTGTGAGCAGGAACTTACTTACAATAGGGTTGCCATCTCCCGTCTTATGCGTTTGAGAATGCGCGTAATGCGCCATAATCAATTAGCTGACGAGGTTAAGACTAATCCCCTGATGTGTCTCTTGCTAGTCCCATTCCCCATGTTCAGTTTTTAAACAGTTTTGCTTGGCTTGATGATATGGATGACGTGAATCGGTTTGATCACTATGTAGTGCGGGGTGGTCGTTCTCCAACTCCTTCACCGTCTCCTTCCCAGCCAAGAGTATGAGCAAAACTGCTGAGTCTCCTAGTGAGCAAGCTTTTCAAGATTGCCAACCCATCTACGTGGTTGAGCCTGTGGAGGAAGGGAAGTCTGGCTTCTATCTTGATGAAAGGTGTCATGGGCCCAAGAACTACACTCTGGATTCCAACTGGCGTAAGGACGCTGAGAGGTTGGATCTGTCCGCAGTAGGTCAAGAATTCTATGGGTTTAGACCAGGCTACAGGCTGGTTCTTCTTGCTAAGGGCTCAAAGCTAACTGCTCCTCCTACTGGGCACATTGTTATTTTTTCCTCCCAGCTTGACTTGGGCTTGCACTTTCCTTTGGACCCAACTTTGGATAAGGTCTTTCGCGCTTTCAATCTTTGTATTGCTCTGCTGCACCCTGCTTCCTTGCATACTTTGATCTGCTTGCTGTGGTTCCTGCATTTCCAGCGTTACCCAGAATCGTTGAACTATTTCAAGTCCTTTGAAAGGAATGGTGTCCTTCCAACAAGTGTATTCTTCCGGTAAAGGGTTCAGAATTATTACAGAGTTAATTCTTTAGTAAGATCAAGTGATCGGAATGCCTAGGTGGAGGCCGCTTCCGATCAGTAATATCGAGGTATAATTGATATTACAGCTTAATCTTAACTAAACCCTTCGGGTCGAACCCAATCGAATCACCGATCCGAGACGACGAAAGAAAGGATTTAATGAGTCGACAGAGTTTTACGAATACAGACGTCAGAAATCGAGCCTAGGGCGTCGAGACCGAGCGTCGCAAAATCACAAAACAACAAATATATAAAAAAATAGCCCTAGCACCACACTGGCCTAGCCATGTGGATGCTAGGCTAGTTCAAGCTAGCATGCACCTAGCATGGCTAGGCGCAAGCCTAAGCACACTAGGTGTTCTAGGCGCACCATCGCAGCCTAGGCGCGCCATCGCTGGCCTATGCAACAGGCGCACTAGGAGCACTTGGCAGCCTATCGCAAGCACTAGGCAGCCCATCGCATCAGTGCAACACAAGCACAGCACCATCGCATGGCTAGGCCAGTGCGTGTGTGCGTGTGCTTGTGCCTTATCTTATCGCATCAACACAGCAAGCATGCCAGCGCACATGCGTGCCTTCGCATGGCATTGCATCGCAGCATGCGTGCCTAGGTGCTAGGCACCATCGCAGGCCCCTCGCACAAGCACAACACCATGGTAGGCCTTGTGTGCGTGTGCGTGTGCGAGGAAGGCATAACAACAGCAGCATCAAGTGGTGCGAGGCTGATGCGTGACTGGCAAGGCAAGGGGCCAGCATGCGTGGCTCGCTAGCAGCACGCATGCTGGCTGTGCTAGCAATGGTGCGAGGTCAGTGCGTGATGCGTGGTGCATGGTGCAAGGCTAATGAGCATGATGCGAGGCAAGGGGGTCAGCATGCGTGGCTCGCTAGCAGCACGCATGCTGGCCATGCTAGTAATGGTGCGAGAGATGCAACGAGAGATGCGAGGCACAGTACCAGCGCCAGCACGCACCAGCGCATGATACTAGCACGCACCAGCGCCAGCACACAGCACCAGCACACAGCACCAGCACAGCCCAGCACCAGCACACACTGGCTGGCTGGGGTGCTGGGCAGCAAGGCAGTGCTAGCTGGCAGCCCTAGCTGGCACGCTAGCTGGCAGCCAGCTAGCCTTCCTTGACCCGGTTTTGTGCATGGATGTGGGGACCAAATCAAGGCCTTGGGGAGCAAGGCAAATGGTCCCCCCTCCTAGCCTTGGCCATCACTCAAGCATGTGATTGTGCCACTTGTCGCAATGTGATTAAGTTGATTATTTATTTAATTTAGAATTAAATAAATTGTTGATTTTACCAACTCTCCCACATTGATGAGAGATTGGAAATCAAGGGTGCATTTCCCTATAAATACCAAAGGCATGGTATTGGGAAATGCACAACCTTGAGTGGAATTAAAAAGGCAACTCTTATAATTAGAGTAAACCTTTGATTCGTAAAACTCATAGTTTTGTTTTGTCCAGGTCTTGACTAACCTTCAACACTTAGGACGCTCGGGTCGGGTCGAGGGTACGATCCGTCGGAGATCTCGTGGTTTCGGGATTTTGAAGTAAGAGCTCTTCGGGAGCGAAGCACGCAACAAAGGTATAATTCTTGTTCTCAGTCTTGTTTGAATAAGTTTATCATTCTTGTTAATTGCTTTAATTAAGGGGAGGGTCTTGGGGGGTTTCCTTCCGCGTAGTGTCGGGTCACTACGAAACCCTACAGCGGTATCGGAGCCATGCTCCTTTTAATTTTTGCAATTAATTTTTTAATTAAGGTGTTTTAAAAGAATTTATTTTTCTGGTTCATGTTCTTCTAATTAGATTAGATGCTCGTTTTAATTAATTTTAAAACTCGATTTTATTCTCGATTTGGCTGTCGAACCCAGATTTTGGCTCAAAAATAGTGATTTTTGGGTGGAATCGACATTTTGGAACAGATTCAACCCTCTTCGAAAGTTGTCCAGAAGCCAAATTCGAACCAGAAACCCATTTTTTCTTGGGTTTTTCGTTTTTCAACGAAAATTTTAATTCTTTTTAAGCCTTGATTAATGCAAGCATTACAAGGTTAGATTAAATGCACATTTGCATCACTAATCTACTGGTTTTAAAATATCCTTAAGCATAATAATGGAGTTTTTATTAGTGCTTAAGTTGATATACCATTTTTCACATAAACTTGTTTTTCACAAACTTTGCAAATAAATTGAAATAAAATGTGAAAGCTTGTTGTGATCTTATAATTTTATGTTCCTATAATATTAAAGTTCTAATCTACAAAGGTTTAAATGATTGGAACCCTAACCCTAAATTCCATGTTGAACAAAGTTTGGATTTTTCATGTTTGGTTGATTAAAATCCATCAAGTTCAATTACTTGTGAGTAAAATTTGATTAATCTTCATATTGGAAGATGTAATCTTGGTATTTTACACAAGTATGAAAGTTGGAAAATTTTATCATTGGATGGTTAATTTATTTTTCCATCTCCCATTTGTCAAACCCATTATTAATTTGCATATTGGCAAGATTAATTATGGACATAGCTCATTTTATTTTAAGCATAAAGTAAGACCTAATTTTGTTCAAAATAAAATTTTTGGATAATTTAGGCTTGTGCACCAATAAAATTAATATTATTTAAGTTGGACTTATTTTTATTTTATTTTTCCTCAAATTGATTCTAAAATGTAAAGAATTAATTATTGTCACACACAAATCGGAATTAAATTCCGAGAATTGGCACGCAAATCAAGGCAAGAACACCCAAGAGCCACCAAGGCTAGCCGGGCTGCCCAGCAGCCCACATGTGGCTGCCTATGGTGCGCACAGGGGTATGCCATGATGATGCGTGTGGCTGTGTGACAGGGAGCTTGCTAGGCGCAACATTGCGTGGGGCAATGGCTGGGCAAGGGCTGCCTATGCATGCTGGCTAGCATCAGTAGGCGCCAGCCCAGCACGCAAGTTGCTCGCAAGCACCAGCATGCTAGCAAGTAGCTGGGCTAGCAGCGATGCATGCTTGGCATAGCAGTCCTCGCCCACGCACCATGGCGCCATGCCATGGGCTACCTAGCAGCCATGGTGCGCACCCTCAAAGGGTTATGTTGGGGCATTTTTGCTTAAAATTTGGGCTATGATTTTTGCATTATCCCTGACAAGGGTTAAATCGGTCGCTACAATCTAACTCTCAATCAAACAATACTTATACGAACACCCTATAACCAAGTATAATGGCAAATAAAGGTTCGGTCCACGAGGAACGAGAGTAATTGCAAATCAATCTTAAACCTAAGCTAGTTCGAAATCAATGGAAAATGGTGTTCTAAAATACTACTAATAAGATGGAATAAATCAATGAACTAAGACACTAGGGAGAACGGGAATTCACCAAACCATCCGTAACTACGCAACAAGGAATCATAAAGACAAATGGGATATGCAAAGACTATATGTCTGATCAATATCGTGCGATAGGAAGACAACGGGCAATACTAAGCTTGGATTTGTCATGCACTTAACATTACTCGATACACAGTCAAACCACATTCAATAATGAAATACTCCATTCACAATCTCTTGTTCAAATCAAGAATATCATGCAATCAAATTCAAGATTCTAGGTTAGCTACTCCTATTATAGTGAATTAACATGCAATCGCACATAATCAATTTAATCACAATCCGTGTATCAAAATCAATCCTTAATTACGTAGATTACCTAGGTCGGGTTTCATCCCGAAACCCTAGCTAGGAAACTACTCACACATATTCATAATCACAACAATAATAGATTCCATAAACATCATAGATCTAATCATAAATTCTGATTAAGGAATAATAAAGCTAGATTAATAAACAAGAATGAATAATACCAATTGTATTGATGCAAATCAATGACAAAGTTTGGAACTTTGATATCCGATGTCAATGAATAATACAAAGACTCCCAACGAATCTTGCTTCGAATCAATCCGGAAAACTACGATTAACTAGATCAAATCTATGTAATCTCAACTACGAAATTTCTCTCTATCTCTCTACAAAGGCTCTCAAAAACTATCTTTCAATCTGTCTAAAAACGCCCCTTAAAGTCGGGCCTTATATACGTCTTCTATTTCGGAGAAGTCAAGCGCGCAGTCAACCCTGGATCAGCACGGCCGTGCTATATTTGGCACGGCCGTTCTAGCTTGTCAGTAGCTAAACCGGATTTCTTCTTCAATTTGGCACGGCCGTGCTATATTTGGCACGGCTGTGCAGCTGCCTGGCACGACCGTGCTAAAAATAACACGGCCGTGCTGAATATGCTCTAGCACGGGGCTCATACTGAAGCTGACACGGGCACAGGAAACATCTGGCACGGTCGTGCTAATGGCCTGCACGGCCGTGCTGGTGCGTGGATACTGACACGGCCGTGCTATTGTCTTGCACGGCCGTGCTGCCTTGCCTGGGGCTGCTTGCTCATAGGCCAGCACGGGTGTGCCTATGGTAACACGGCCATGCTGCCTGTGCTATGTAATCAATGCACGACACTTGAACTTCCTTAACTCCTCGGACTTCGGTCAAGGCTAGCTCGGTTACGCATCAAGGGCTCGGGATCCGACTAAACTCGGTTGATATTACCTGAAAACACATCCAAAACAAACCAAAAACCCGTGAAGCACGTAATATAGGGGACATAAGCATAACAAGGTAATAATCGGCCAAAACGGCCCCAAATACATCCAAAATCATCCTAATATATGCTCTAAAGCGCGCCCTAAAGTGCGCTTGTTAAAACCCCCCAAGCTACCCTTTTGCTAGTCCTCGAGCAAAAACCAAGGGAAACATACACAAGATCAAATAAACTATGCCATTGCATATAAATCAAATTAAGCACGGAATGAAGTCAATGGATCCTACTTAGAACAACCATGCACGGAATGAAAACTCACTCAAACAAGCAACGAGACACACAATCCAAGGTATCGTTGATCAAAATGCAAACAAGACCTAAACCAAGCATAGAGAACAAGGAAGTCATGCTTCCCTCTAAACCCAACCAAACCGGCCACGTCCTCCCCTTTTGCTTCAAATTACCACCCTAATTGGCTCCTCATGATTCCTCGAAGGAACCGGAAAAAATAATATTTTGAGGAATTAATAGGTATCCCGACATCTCAATCACGCATAATCTTTCCATAGGACCGTTTGAAACCCAACACCTCTAAAGTCTAAGGGTCTTAAAGGGTTGTAATGTATTGGCAATGGGTAAGGTAGGTGAAAACAATTTAAAATGTGGAGTTAAATCCTAAATGAAGCACAAGAATCACGATTCTAAAAAACAAAGCTCAAGAGATGCAATTCACATTCCACAATAAACATTGATCACACTCTTACACATCCCAAACTCTCTATGTTATACACACTCAAATCACCTTTTTCAAACTTCAAAGCTTTTATTCATATGTCCTCGCCTTTTTCACAGTTCAGACGGCTTTTCTTTTTTTTTTTCTTTTTTTTTTTATTTTGATTTCCTTTTCTTTTTTTTTTTTTCTCTTTTTTTTTTCAAAAACTAACTTTCATATTACATCTTTACAATTAAGCTCACTTTCAAACTTGCTCAAACCAACTATCAATCATTATTTCTTGATTAGTAAACAATAAGCTCAACAAACCTATCTAGGTACACGCTTCACAACTAAGGGTTGGTAAAACATTGGCCATCGGGTTTGTAACATGGGTAACCAAGAATGGAATTAAAGGCTCAACACGGTTAGCAAGTAAGATGATGTAAAAAGAGAATTAATTTGTAACAAAACAAAAGGAACAAGAATAAGAAAAATGAAAAAGGTGCCCTCTTCCTCCCTTAAAAGTGTCAAGTCGGTCTTGGGAGCTACAAGTCAACACAAAGATCGAAACATGCGTATTCAAGGATCCAAATATGCCAGTCAAGAAGAATGATGATGGATAGAACAATAAAACCTCACGGGATTCAAAAACAAAGCAACTACCAATTAAGGGGATCAAATCCACAAATAGGAAGCGACTCCATCTTACCACAATTCAATGGCTTAGAGATTCACACGACAACAACGTTCTATCCAACTACCCTTCGCCTAGACTCGTCTACATTGATCAACAATAGACTCAAACCGTGTATTCATCACTGGCTTAAGTAGAGATAGGCATTCCATACACATTCATTCACGTTTCGAATCCAACATGAACAATATTCCAAAATTTTGCAATTAGACAAGTTTATTATGATCCAAAAACATAGGAAAAGACTATGAGGCATATCATATAAGCTAAACCACTCATCCTCATAACAGAAGCTTTTCCTATCTATCACATACATATGCACAACTAAGCTAACTGAATAAGTTGAAAGGCACATAACGAGGCATAAAAATCACATAAAATCCAAATCGACAAACAAGTGATCGATTGATATCAACATCAACGATCCCAGGTTCCTTAGAACCGATCAAACATCCTCGAACCATTCAACTTCTTCCTAAACTAAGCTATGCTAAGCACACAAAAAAGGGAAAAGATCTCACCAAATTTGCTTCCTAGGAGCTCCAATTAACGGCCATAACATCGTTCTTCAAACTCATGCCGCATCTCGAATGTTCCCAATCTGCAAAAAGGAAAGACATACTAGCAAACAAGTTAAGGTTAGTTTAGGAAAGCAGTAAATCTTTTTGTATTTTTTTCTTTTTGTATTTTATTTTTCGAAAGCAAATAAAAACTAAACTACCAAAAATCCAAATCCCTAAATACAAGTAAGACCCCCCCCCCCAAGCTAGAATCAAACATTGTCCTCAATGTTTACACATTAAGGACTTACAAATGTGGGAAAGGGGCAACTAAGGGAAAAGGGAAGAGGATCACGAGCTAGGGCCGCCCGGGCCAGGATCGGAGGAAAGCGGGAGGCCATGTCGTCAACACTCCTATTCAGATCTCTGAAGGCAGAGGCCATATCCGAGTTTGTCAAACGTAAACCTGCTACCTCGCTCCTCAAATCATCAAGTCCCTGGCGGAGCGAGGCGTAGTCCTGCGCCGGGATCTGCTGGGCCTCATCTGGGTAGCCCTCCTCCTCATCATCATCATCGTCAGCATCATCATCACCTTGGCCCCCATGGGCTTGCTCATTTCCAGGGTGAGCCTGTGGATTGCGGTCGATATACTCCGTGTTCCCGTCCTCGTGCCAGATGAAGTCGGGGTCGAAGATCCAATTTTCCATGTTATATACGACCGTCCTCTCTGGATCGGGGAGGTAGGCATAAGGCTTCCCTGCGACGAGCCATAAGTAGCAATCTGGCATGGTAGTCCCATCGAGCCATTGCATGGCTTTTAAGGTGCGCATATCAAGCCTCGTCGTCCCTTGAACAGCCTGCAAGTCAGATAAATCAATGCCATTAAATTGGGCAAGGATGGTGATCATGCCACCAATAGTAATGTCGCCCCTCCCCCGGGCTACACCGTCTAGGTGGTCTACTAACCCCGCCCCCATGTCCAGCCGCCCGTCCCCCCGGGTGAGATGCCACAAGAACTGTAGCTCCCTAATGGAAACTACCCCCGAGCTATCTCCCCTAGCGAAGATAGTAGAGAAAAAGGTCCTATGGGACAGTCTAAAGGCGGGGTTGACAATGGAGGTCGCCTTATCCCTACGGGGATCCCTATCCACCTTCCCCGTTATCTGACGCCAAAACAGTCCGGACTTATAATGTTTGGAGTGGCTATCCTTAGGACTATATTTCAGGCCGGATTGCCATCAAAAAGCAGCATTTACCTGAGCCACGGACATTTGGATGGTGCCCGAGTTCATAAGCTGGAAGGACAAGTACCGGGGTGAGTTATTCTCATCCCGGTGTACATACAAAGAAGCTAGAAACTCGAGGGTAAGCCTCTTATAGGTATGAGCATGCATGGTAAAAAAGGAATCCAAATGAGAGTACGAGAAAAGTTGAACCATGTCGTTCTCAATCCCTAAAGCCCTAGCGGCCAAAGGGTCATAGAACTTTGTAGGCCGGATCGGTCGAAGGGACAAGCTTAAAAATTTGTCCATGAAGGACGGATTTCCGAAAACAATACCCATGGTGTCCACCGGTGGTGGAGCCACGGTTGAGGGCCCTTCGTCCCGACCCGACCTTCTACTAGATGTTTTGGTTCTAGGCATGTTTGATTCAAGAAATTAAGCACAATATACCAATTAACAAGCAAGAAACTATCCTAGCATGCAATGTACTACCCTAACACTACTAATTCACCCAAACTTGCAACAATAAAGCACAATCCAACAACAAATATTCAATAAAACTAATGAAATTGGACAAAAATGGCAAAAATCAATGAGTTTAACAACAAATTCACCGAGGACTCCACGAAGTGGAGTTGTGTCGAGCTCAAAGAGGGCCGAATTTTGCTTCCAATTGCTTGAAAAATGCTCCAATGCAAGGGGGAAGCCGAAATCTTGAAGAAGAATTGGGGAATTAGGGTTTGATTTGAGGATTTGGGGGAGGAATTTGGGAGTTAGGGTTTGTTTAGAAAGAGAAAGGGTAGGAAAGAGTGTTAGAGAGTTGGGAAATAATGAGAGATTTTGAGTGAAATTGTGTTTAAAAGAGCCGAAATATTGTCCGGAACCCGCGCTGCACAGCCGTGCTATAATTGGCACGGCCGTGCTGAAGTTTGGCATGGCCGTGCCAAATTTGGCACGGCCGTGTTGGCTTGGCAGGCTACTTTGCAAAATCGAATTTTAGATGGCACGGCCGTGCTAGAATTGGCACGGCCGTGCTTAAACTGGGTACTTAGCACATTTTCACAGAATCATGGCACGGCCGTGCTGAAATTGGCACGGCCGTGCTGTTGCTTGGCAAACGGTGTTCTAAATAGCCGTTCAAAATCAATGGAAAATGGTGTTCTTAAATACTACTAATAAGATGGAATAAATCAATGAACTAAGACACTAGGGAGAACGGGAATTCACCAAACCATCCGTAACTACGCAACAAGGAATCATAGAGACAAATGGGATATGCAAAGACTATATGTCTGATCAATATTGTGCGATAGGAAGACAACGGGCAATACTAAGTTTGGATTTGTCATGCACTTAACATTAATCGATACATAGTCAAACCACATTCAATAATGAAATACTCCATTCACAATCTCTTGTTCAAATCAAGAATATCATGCAATCAAATTCAAGATTCTAGGTTAGCTACTCCTATTATAGTGAATTAACATGCAATCGCACATAATCAATTTAATCACAATCCGTGTATCAAAATCAATCCTTAATTACGTAGATTACCTAGGCCGGGTTTCATCCCGAAACCCTAGCTAGGAAACTACTCACACATATTCATAATCACAACAATAATAGATTCCATAAACATCATAGATCTAAACATAAATTCTGATTAAGGAATAATAAAGCTAGATTAATAAACAAGAATGAATAATACCAATTGTATTGATGCGAATCAATGACAAAGTTTGGAACTTTGATATCCGATGTCAATGAATAATACAAAGAATCCCAACGAATCTTGCTTCGAATCAATCCGGAAAACTACGATTAACTAGATCAAATCTATGAAATCTCAACTACGGATGTGCTCTCTATCTCTCTACAAAGGCTCTCAAAAACTATCTCTCAATCTGTCTAAAAATGCCCCTTAAAGTCGGGCCTTATATACGTCTTCTAATCCTTAGAAGTCAAGCGCGCAGTCAACCCTGGATCAGCACGACCGTGCTATATTTGGCACGGCCATGCTAGCTTGTCAGTAGCTGAACCGGATTTCTTCTTCAATTTGGCACGGTCGTGCTAAATTTTGGCACGGCCGTGCCAGGCAGCTGCACGGCCGTGCTAAAAATGACACGGCCGTGCTGAATATGCTCTAGCACGGGGCTCATACTGAAGCTGACACGGGCACGGGCAACATCTGGCACGGCCGTGCTAATGGCTTGCACGGCCGTGCTGGTGCGTGGATACTGACACGTCCGTGCTATTGTCTTGCACGGCCGTGCTGCCTTGCCTGGGGCTGCTTGCTCATAGGCCAACACGGGTGTGCCTATGGTAACACGATCGTGCTGCCTGTGCTATGTAATCAATGCACGACACTTGAACTTCCTTAACTCCTTGGACTTCGGTCAAGGCTAGCTCGGTTACGCATCAAGGGCTCGGGATCCGACTAAACTCGGTTGATATTACTTGAAAACACATCAAAAACAAACCGAAAACCCGTGAAGCACGTAATATAGGGGACATAAGCATAACAAGGTAATAATCGGCCAAAACGGCCCCAAATACATCCAAAATCATCCTAATATATGCTCTAAAGCGCGCCCTAAAGTGCGCTTGTCAATTCCGTCTTTAAAATATTTTATGTATTTATTTTAACGAGGCTAAAAACCTCAATTTTCGGTTTTGCAAAATTTTGACAAATTATGGGTTATGCCGACTTAATTAATCGGATTAATTAAGTATGGATGCAGAATTTAGTGGGAGCTTAATTAATTGCGTAAGCATTTTGCGTTTAGAAATAATGAATTAAACAACTTTGACTAGTTTTAATTAGGCGCGTTAATCGGGTTAACCGCCTAAGTTAGTTACTAGTTTTGTGTGTTTAATTATGTATTTCGTAAAATCGCATGGGCCATTCACAAATAGTGAATGGGTGAATGTAAGATTGTTATTCAAAACAGGTCTTTGAAATGGCAACTAGTGGGTAGGGGTGGCAAAAGCTGACCCGACCCGATAATCCGACACGAACCCGACCTGAAAATAGCGGGTTAGGGTTGAGATTTTTAACCTGAAAACTTAAATGGATCGACACGAACCCGACCTGAAAATTAAATGGGTTAGGTTAAGGTTGAAATTTTCAACCCGAAAGTAACTCGAATTGACCTGAAAAAAAGTAGAACATATTTACTTTTTGGGCCACATCCAAATTGCATGCCTCTATACTACTTATAAGACGTCTGGTGACTAAATGCTTAGTTTTTCGGCCACTATACCTCATGTGGAGCATATATAAATAACAACTCTTTTTACCTAAACCCTATTTTTCATTTCACTAACACTTTCCACCGCCACTTACATCTCTCTCTCTCATCTTTTCTTCTAACTTTCTTTATTTGTGTTTCATTCTTTTACTTTGATTTTCATTAACTCAGATAGAAATTTATATTTATCTCTTCAATCTTCATCAACTAAAACTTCATATTTTCTGAAGTATTTTTTGTAATGTTGGTTGGTTTTATTTCAAAACTTGTTTATAGTTGAAGATTGTTAGTCAATCGTATTGTTTAACCTTTTGGTTTTTGTAAATATTTTTTAAAATTATTCTACTATACTTTTGTTTCTTTTTTATTTTTTAAATTTTGCTTCCTTTAATTGTTATTCTTTTTGTTGATTTCAAAAAAAATTCATCCTTATTTTTGTTGGATGTATTTACCCTGTGAATTTTCTAGTTTATTGTTTTGCAGGACATGTAATTTGCGAATTTTTCATGATTAACCGAAAAATACATGCAATGTACACTTCATATTGATAATTATTAGCCTTATTTTGCTTTATTTTGAAAATGTAACTTCAATTTTCATATGAACTTGTACTTTGAGAAGTTCCAGTTTAAAATGAAGTACTTCGTATTATATTTTACCATCGGAAATTGTAAAATTTCATTGACGAATAAATGAATTGAAGACTGAGGAGACAAATCTGAGTAAAATTTAAAATTATCATCTTAACTTTTTTATTAAATAAAATCACGTTAAATCAGGTTGTAATCGGGTTGAACTAAACCCGAAAAGATCAGGTTCGGGTTGAGAATTCTGACCCGGAAAGTTAAACAGGTCAGCTTTAGGTTGGGGGTTTTCAACCCGAACCCGAACTAACCCGAACCTGAAAGTGACCCGACCCGACCCAATTGCCACCCCTACTAGTGGGGCCTGACTAGGATAGAAAATACGGACTGCGTTCCGTTATGTATTTTTGTAAATCGAAATACGGTCTGCGAACCGTTAAGTATTTTTTGTACCATTAGATTAATCTTAGTCGTTCTAGCTAGCTTTATTTTATTTTGGCCAAGATGTCTCAAGACGGCGTTTCGATGAAGACGAGCCAAAATGAAGACCCATGGAATCGAAGATTTCAAGGGGTCATGCTAGTTGCCAAATGCATCTATTTCTATGTCTTATATATAATTTTGTTATTTATATATGATTGCTAGATGCATGTCTAGGATTTCTATATGTTGCGACGATTAGTTAAGTTCACTTAAGTCAACCAACATAGAAACCCTAGGTCCCTTAATAATATTGAGCTAAAATTTGCAGTTCCAAGAACAACACTTACCGAACTAATGCGCGTACGTGATGGACTACGCCAAAGCGAGACATCACTACTTCCCTAGGAACGTAAGGTATACTAGGTATACAAGTTGTCTTGGTTAAGCTCAACGATATCAGTAAGGAGTCCTTAGATGTCGTGGAAAAAGAGATAAAATGTCAAGGATGTATTAGATGCGACATTTTATCAAACCGAGAGTAGCTTGGAGCTATTAGCAATTGGATTGCTTACCTTAAGACATTTAATGATTAAGACAAGCCAAAACATTCTTAACCATTTCTTGATCTTTGGGATCTCGGAATCATTTTATTCTCGCCTAAAAGGGACAATTTTATAAATGCGTGGATAAAATGCTCAATAAGATTGAATATATGCATGAACATTTTTAAATTTCAACTTATTGATTTATGAATGGTTTTTCACTTAAAATTCTTTCAATTGTAGAACCATGTCTGCAAGTAACTCAAACAACAACCAATTCTCTTTGCGCTCAATTCTCGACAAGGAGAAGTTGAGCGGGCCAAACTTTCTTGATTGGCAAAGAAATCTCCGCATTGTACTAATGCAGGAGCAAAAGGAATACGTCCTTGATGAGGAAATGCCCGACGCTCCCAATGAGGAGGTCACTCGGGCTGCCCTTAACCGATGGCAAAGTGCCAATCGGGATGTCAAATGCATCATGTTGGCCACCATGTCTCCGGACCTTCAAAAGAATTTCTTTGAAAAGGAGACGGATTTTGAGATCATTTCTGAGCTTCAGAATATGTTTCAAGAGCAGGCCCGAACTGAAAGGTTCGAAACCCACAGGCAAATCCTTGAGAGCAAGCTCAAGAAAGGAGAGCCAGTCAGCCCGCATGTCCTCAAAATGATTGGATTATTTGAGAACATGGAAAGGCTTGATGCTGGGTATTCAACCGAAATGGAAATTGACATCATTCTCCACTCGCTTCACAAAGGCTCGCTATGATCAGTTCAAAATGAACTATAACATGCATAGTATGGAGAAAACCCTCACCGAGCTTCATGGTATGTTGAAGCAAGCCGAGAAAACCCTCAAGGATGAGGACAAGCATGACATGCTCATGGTGAGGAGGCAAGCCATTCAAACGTCCGGGCAAAAAGAAGAGCTTTAAAGGGAAAAAGAAGAAGTTCCCGCCTAAGTCAAAATCTGCCAAGGGCAGCAAGGACAAAAAGGCAGCCTCTACTAAATCTGATTCCGAATGTTTCTACTGCAAGAAGAAGGGACATTGGAAACGGGATTGCCTCAAATTCAAGGAAGATAAGAAGAACGGCAACGTTGCTTCTTCATCAGGTATTTTCGTTATAGACTTAAACTTCGCTAGCAAAACATCGTGGGTATTAGATACCGGATGTGGCTCACACCTTTGTTCCAATTCTCAGGGACTAAGGATAAATAGGAGGATAGAGAAGGGAGAGGTCGAGCTTCGGGTCGCCAATGGAGCAAGGATGTCTGCCGTCTCCGTTGGAACTCTCAGTTTGTCTTTTCCCTCAGGGCTTATTCTAGAACTTGAAAACTGCTATCATGTTCCATGAGTGACCAAAAACATTATTTCAATATCGACGTTGGACGCAAAAGGATTCGAATTTCGAATCAAAACCAATAGTTGTTTTATTTATTTTGATAATGTTTTATATGGTAAGGCACATTCAGAAAATGGTCTTTATGTGCTTTCACTAGACAAACAGGTTTATAACATCGATAATACTGCCAAAAGGACTAAGACCATCGAGTCGAATCAAACCTACTTGTGGCATTGTCGTCTTGGCCATATTAACATCAAGCGCATCAAGAAACTTCTTCAAGAAGGTGTTCTTGACTTATTCGACTTAGAGTCGTTTGAAAATTGCGAAGGATGTCTATTAGGCAAGATTATAAAACAACCATTCTCCAAGTTGGGAGAAAGGGCAAGTGACTTATTAGGTCTAATACACACGGATGTATGTGGACCAATGAGTACACCCGCAAGACAAGGTTACCGATATTTCATCACTTTCACCGACAATTTTAGTAGATATGGCTATATCTACTTAATGTCGAATAAATCTGAATCCTTTGAGAAATTCAAAGAATTTCAGAAAGAAGTTGAAAATCAACTTGGCAAGAAAATTAAAGCACTTCGATCGGATCGAGGTGGTGAATATTTGAGCCATGAATTCGACGATCACTTCAAAGAAAATGGCATTCTTTCAGAGTTGACACCTCCCGGAACTCCTCAATGGAACAGAGTGTCCGAACGGAGGAATCGAACCTTGTTAGACATGGTTCGATCAATGATGGGTCTTAGTGAACTCCCTGTCTCTTTCTGGGGACATGCACTACAAATTAAAGCACAAACACTAAACAGAGCTCCGTCAAAAGCTGTTGAAAAGACTCCATATGAATTATGGACTAAGAAACCTCCTAGGTTGTCTTTTCTCAAGATTTGGGGATGCGAAGCATATGTCAAGCAATTAATTTTGGACAAACTTCACCCCAAATCGGATAAGTGTTTCTTTGTGGGATACCCAAAAGAAACCAAAGGGTATTAATTCTACAATAAATCCGAGAACAAAGTATTTGTTGCTCGTGATGGTGTCTTTTTGGAGAAGGAACACCTTTCCAAAATGACAAGTGGGAGGAAAATCGAACTCGACGAAGTTCAAGAGAACGAGCAACAATGTCAACCTGACAAAACTAACAATCTAGATGCTTTGGAAGCATCTAAGAAGATTGGTCAGAATCAAACTGACAATGAAAATGCTCAACCGATTACCCTTCGTAGGTCGCAACGACAAAGATCTCAACCAGACAGATACCTCGGTATCGTCTTAACCGATGATCAAGACATCCTAGTCATGGATGGTGATGAGCCGGCGACATACAAGAAAGCTATGACGAGCCCCGACTCTGCAAAATGGCAAGAGGCCATGAGATCCGAGATGGACTCCATGTCTGAAAATCAAGTCTGAGACTTGGTGAATTTGCCCGAGGGCTATACACCCATTGGATGCAAATGGATCTTCAAAGTGAAGACAGACAAGGATGGAAATGTATCGATATACAAAGCTAGAATGGTGGCAAAAGGCTGTAGACAAATCCACATGATTGACTATGATGAAACTTTTTCACCAGTTGCAATGCTAAAATCCGTCCGGATCATCCTAGCGATTGCTCCATATTACGATTATGAAATATGGCAAATGGATGTCAAAACCGCCTTCCTTAATTTGGAAGAAACTGTGTATATGACACAGCTAGAAGGTTTTGTCGATCCAGGCAACGCTGGAAAGGTTTGCAAGCTGAAGAAGTCCATTTATGGACTAAAGCAAGCCAGTAGAAGTTGGAATCTGCGATTTGATGAAGCCATTAGCACGTTTGGTTTTATCAAGAATCCAGATGAATCTTGTGTATACAAGAAGGTCAGTGGGAGTGATATTGCATTCCTAGTCCTGTATGTCGATGACATACTCCTCATTGGAAACAGCACAAAATTACTAGAGTCCGTAAAGGGCTGGTTGGGAAAGTGTTTTTCAATGAAGGACTTAGGAGAGGCACAATACATATTGTATACACAAGATTCATCTGGATTCTGGGCATCAAGATCTACAGAGATAGATCTAAAAGGATGATTGGATTAAGCAAGAGTACTTACGTTGATAAAATACTGGCTCGATTCAACATGGAGAATGCCAAGAGAGGGCACTTACCCATGTCCCATGGCATAACTCTCAGCAAGAAACAGTGTCCACAGACACCTGTTGAGCGAGAAAGAATGGTTCAGATCCCATATGCTTCGCTGATCGGATCGATCATGTATGCCATGATATGTACAAGGCCAGATGTATCGTATGCCCTGAGTGCAACGAGCCGATACCAATCGAACCCAGGAGAGGCGAATTAGACTGCGGCCAAGAATATCCTAAAGTACCTGAAAAGGAACAAGGATAATTTCCTGGTGTATGGAGGCCACAAAGAACTGGTTGTTGAAGGTTACACCAACGCTAGCTTTAAGACTAACAGAGACGACTTCAAGTCACATTCGGGGTACATATTCTGTCTTAATGGTGGAGCGTTTAGCTGGAAAGAGTGCCAAGCAAAGCACCACTACAGACTCTACAACTGAAGCCGAGTACTTGGCCGCTTCAGAAGCTGCCAAGGAAGCTGTTTGGATTCGCAAGTTCATCAGAATTATTACAGAGTTAATTCTTCAGTAAGATCAAGTGATCGGAATGCCTAGGTGGAGGCCGCTTCCGATCAGTAATATCGAGGTACAATTGATATTACAGCTTAATCTTAATTGAACCCTTCGGGTCAAACCCAATCAAATCACCGATCCGAGCAACGAATTAATCCGAAAGGATTTAATGAGTCGATAGAGTTTTACGAATACAGACGTCGGAAATCGAGCCTAGGGCGTCGAGACCGAGCATCGCAAAATCACAAAGCAACAAGTATAAAAAATAGCCCTAGCACCACATTGGCCTAGCCATGTGGATGCTAGGCTAGTTCAAGCTAGCATGCACCTAGCATGGCTAGGCGCAAGCCTAAGCACACTAGGTGTGCTAGGTGCACCATCGCATCTTAGGCGCGCCATCGCTTGCCTATCGCAAGCAACAGGCGCACCAGGAGCACCTGGCAGCCTATCGCAAGCACTAGGCAGCCCATAACATCATCGCAGCACAAGCACAGCACCATTGCATGGCTAGGCCAGTGCATGTGTGCGTGTGCTTGTGCCTTATCCTATCGCATCAACACAGAAAGCATGCCTGCGCACATGCGTGCCTTCGCATGGCACTGCATCGCAGCATGCGTGCCTGGGTGCTAGGCACCATCGCAGGCCCCTCGTACAAGCACAACAGCATGGTTGGCCTTGTGTGCGTGTGCGTGTGCGAGGAAGGCATAGCAGCAGCAGCATGCGAGTGGTGCGAGGCTGATGCGTGTGACTGGCAAGGCAAGGGGCCAACATGTGTGGCTCGCTAGCAGCACACATGCTGGCTGTGCTAGCAATGGTACGAGGTTAGTGCGTAATGCGTGGTGCATGGTGCAAGGCTAATGAGCATGATGCGAGGCAAGGGGGCCAGCATGCGTGGCTCGCTAGCAGCACGCATGCTGGCCATGCTAGCAATGGTGCGAGAAATGCGAGGCACAACATTAGCGCCAGCATGCACCAGCGCATGGCACTAGCACGTACCAGCGCCAGCACACAGCACTAGCACAGCCCAGCACCAGCACGCACTGGCTGGTTGTGGTGCTGGGCAGCAAGGCAGTGCTAGCTGGCAGCCTGCTAGCCTTCCTTGACCCGGTTTTGTGCATGAATATAGGGACCAAATCAAGGCCTTGGGGAGCAAGGCAAATGGTCCCCCCCTCCTAGCCTTGGCCATCACTCAAGCGTGTGATTGTGCCACTTGTCGCAATGTGATTTAGTTGATTTATTTAATTTAGAATTATATAAATTGTTGATTTTACCAACTCTCCCACATTGATGGGAGATTGGAAATCAAGGGTGCATGTCCCTATTAATACCAAAGGCATGGTATTGGGAAATACACAACCTTGAGTGGAATTAAAAAGGCAACTCTTATAATTGGAGTAAACCTTTGATTCGTAAAACTCATAGTTTTGTTTTGTCCGGGTCTTGACTAACCTTCAAGACTTACGACGCTCGGATCGGGTCGAGGGTACGATCCTCGAAGATCTCGTGGTTTCGGGATTTTGAAGTAAGAGCTCTTCGGGAGCGAAGCACGCAACAAAGGTATAATTCTTGTTCTCAGTCTTGTTTGAATAAGTTTATTATGCTTGTTAATTGCTTTAATTAAGGGGCGGGTCTTGGGGGGTTTCCTTCCGCGTAGTGTCGGGTCACTACGAAACCCTACATCCTTGATGAGCTTGAAGAGATCGTCCTCTGGCACCTCAGAGTCTGGTTGATATTATGTGGCCCCTAAGGAAGGGAGAGTATTATCGTACCCTAAGCTTGGTAGTTTCAGGGATTGGATTGGAAAATTCTTTTGGGTTTCTATCCCTTCTTCTTTTGCAGCGCCTCACAACTTCAGGTTCGTTCGCACTAACATGGCTGGGGTTAATGTTTCTCCCTCCAAGGCTGCCCGGGAGACACATGCTTTTGATGCGCTGCATGGAACGGGTACAGACGATTCCTAGTATCTTAAGATCTAGCTGCCTAACTCTCTTTATATCGTAGGAAACACGCAGCTTTCTACCATGCGTTTATGCTCCACTCATGAGCCTGGTATGTTCTTTTCCTTTCGCTTTCTAGTGTTTTCTTTGTTCTTGTTTCTGTCTACCCTTGTCTTATTTTTCCTTGTTGCTTATTTGCTATTTCAGGTTATGACAAGTTGGATAGGCAGATTCTCGGCCTACAGGATAATTGGAAGAATCCTATCACTATCACCCCTGACAACCCTCCTGAGCTTTTTGACACTTTAGAGGTTCATGCTGGTGAAGTTCGTTTGGCTCCTGCTGAATTAAGGTTTGTTTTTGGTACTGTGATCCCTACAGACCTTGTTGGGCTCAGCAGAGCTGAAGCTAAACGTTCCTCTTCTACTATGGGGAGTTAGCGAGAACCTCGATGTTGGGTTTCATAGTGTCCGACACTATGCGGAATCAAACCCACCCAAGACCCGCACACTAATTAATGTAACTAAACATGCAATCACATAATTAAACAACAAAAGAGAGAGAAAGAGAAAAGACGATCTTACCCTCGACGCGTGCTTCGCTCGCTTACAAGCTCTTACTTGAAAGCTTTAGTTTTGCGAGTGCGTAAGCCTCCGTCGGCTCGCACCCTCGACCTGACCCGAGCGGTCTCTTCCCCGAAGGTTAGTCGGGGCTAGACCAAGGAAATACTAGAGTATTACGAACTTAAAGGTTTTCTCACTTATAAGGAGATGTCTTATTGAGTTCAACTCAAGTGCTTTTTCCCAAACCTAAAACACGGGTATTTATAGGGAAGGGAGTCTTGATTTCCCATCTCTCTTCAATGTGGGAGAATTGCATTTTGCTTAGTTTATTTTAATTCAAAAAAACAAATTAAAATGCAAATGAATCAACAAGCGCCAAGTGGAAAATGGTGAGCAAGGGTAGGTGAGGACCACTAAAGTGGGGGACCAAAACACCACTTGCTCCCCAAGCAAGGCCACCAAGACCGGTCCCCATTGATCATGTGCTGACCTCACCAAGGCTGGGCTGGCTGGCCAGCCTGCCTTCGCATGCGCGCAGCAAGCAAGCCACGCACGCAATGCGGGCTGCTGTTGTTGCGACGCGTTGCGTGTGCTGCTGTGCATATGCTACGAGTGCTGGGCTATGCCCAGCTGCTGCGTGTGGCTGGTGCTGCTATGCTAGCAAGCACGCACAGCCACAACACACGCACACATAGCATGCTGCTTGCGATGCTCGTGCTAAGCGAAGCCTAGTTGACACGCTAGCATGTGTGCGACTAGGCACACCAACCTTGCAAGCATGCTCGGCCAGCGAGCCTAACACGCACATGCATGCTTGGCTTGCGGCATAGCCATGCGTTATGGTTGATGGCCCATGCTAGCCTAGCACTCGCATGGGTATGCCAATGCGATGCTCTGGTTTAGCTTGCACTTATCGCTAGCTTGATTTCACGTCTCGTCGAATTCTGAATTCGACTCGATTTATGACGCTCGGTTTCGACGCTCTAGGCTCAATATCCGACGTCTTTGTTCGTAATACTCTATTAACTCATCTGATCCTTCGGATTGGTTCGTCGTCTTGGATCGGTTACTTGATTGGGGTGCGACCCGAAGGGTTCAGTCAAGATTAAGCTGTAATATTAATTATACATTAATATTACTGATCGGAAGCGGCCTCCACCTAGGCATTCCGATCACTTGACCTCACTGAAGAATTAGCTTTCTAATAATTTCGAACCTTCTATCAGAATAATACACTTGTCAGAAGGACACCATACCTTTCACTCAAAACATGCCGAAGGAAGTTACTTTGTGATCTGGGGCGTTAGTGGCGTAGAGAACTTCATCTTCTGTGAAGGACCCTGCTGCGGCTCCGGCTAGGTGGCACCTCAGTCCTCCCAAGTACATGAATCAGAGAAACAAGCTTCTAGTGATCCAAAAAATGATAATGTTGATGATTTTGCTGACAGTATTCTCAACTTTCCCCCTGGTTGGAATTTATTGATTGGTTTGACGTTGGTGATTGATCTGTGTTGTATGAATTATTTGAGATGAATTTGGTGATTGGAATTAATTATGATTGGCATCTTGATTATGAACCACACTTTTATTATTGGCATGTTAGAGAGCATGTGTAATTAAACTAAATGTTTAATTTGGTTTGGAATATGAAAAGGGAATTTTATTATGGTTCATATAATTTTTATTGGTGCTTTAAGCATGGGAATTGAGCTGTTAAGTGTCTTAGTACACAGGAATAAATTATATTGCGGTGCCTATGTGCACTTAAGGTGTTTCTAACACCGAGGGATTAAAAAGTGTTCAACTATTAAATTTATGTGGTCACAAATTATGCAAGAATTATATTGGTATGTTTGATTGCTTGAATGAATTATAGTGTTTGATTGTGTTATGGTTGAGAGTCATCACCAAGTATAATAATATGTAAATAACGTAAAGTGAGAGAGATTACACATCAAAACTCTTGGAACGTATATACCTTGAGTATGAACATGTGAGGGGAATTATGGGGTTTTATATTTAACCATAACTTCTACTGGGAGTACAGGATGCTGTATTTTCCTTTTTTATTTATCTTATGCGCAGGACGTCCAGTCACTTCATGTGACATTTGCCTACCCAGTTAGCTCCCGGTGTAATTTACCTCAATTTATTTGAGGCAGGATTTGGTTGGAAACCCGTTCGATGTGTAATCAAAATTAAATGAACATTGGTATTTGTCTAGTTAGGTGTTGAATGTTTTGTATGCTTGTAAGCAGGTGCAACACGGTAAGTTATGTGATGATAGGATGAAAGCATGTTAGTGTGTTTTATTACGCTTATGTACTCAGTATTGCTGATTGTGTGTTTGTATGTTTGTTTGGCCTTGTCTTTAACTTGGCCCTACGACGACCCATCTCTAATGGCAAGTAGTGGGGACAAGTAGAGAGAAGCTTTTCAGGTGATGAAGCATATTCATGATGGGCGTGAGTAAAGAGCGAATCATGTTTAGTTCTCTTAGGAATATGATGTGTTTTAATTGCTTTAAATATTATTTATTTTATTGTGCTCACGAGACTAACGCAAACTTTTCAGTATTGTTTGGTTTTAAGGGCCTACAATGGTTCCAAGTTGTAGGTTGACTTTGTTTGACTTTCGTTTTACTTTTCTTTCGTTGGGTTTGACTTTTAAGGTTGACTTGTTTTTAAATGTTTTTTTAAGATAGTCTTCCGCTGTGTGTGTCTTTGATATTTCCCTTAGTGGTTTTCACGATGGTGGTAATGTCTTAGACTTTCCTATTTCGTATTTTTAAAAGGGAAAAATAAGTATTTTAAAGGAAAGGAATTTCTAGGGTGTTACACCTTTAGGGGCCGAGCTGCTGTGTTGGAAGCAGCTTCATTTCTCTTTTTAGGCAGCATTGCTTATTCATCTTTCCCCATGTCAGGGGCCGAGCTGCTATGTTTCAAGCTACCCTTGTTTATGTTTTTAGGCGGCACTTCTGCTAATCAATAAGTAAACGTACAAAGTAAATGGAAAAAATAACAATGTTTGACTTTTTCATTAATATCGTCAAAATTACATTGTTTTTGGCCGTACGGCTTTAATTACACTGCTCGGCCGTTTATACCTAGTTATATATACAACTTTTGGCTAAGTACATAATATTTATACATAATATTTTTTCAGATTGTTCGTATTCCACGTACAGGGAATAGGACGGCCATCTAAGGCTTCAAGACGGTAGGTACCATCTCGGACTTCTTCTTTAATTCGGTAAGGCCCTTCCCAATTTGGGGTTAGTTTACCATCCTCGTTTGCTCGGTCCACTGCTTCTATTTTTCTTAGAACCAAGTCTCAATTTAAGCGGCCACTTGACACTTTGCGATTATATGCCCTTGTCATTCTCAGACGATAAATTTCGTGTCTAAGCGCCGCATTGCCCCTAGGTTCTGATAGGAAGTCTAAGGCGGTCTTCATGGCCTCCTAATTAGCCGATCCATCATATAACATCACCTCATAGAGTGGGCTCATACATTTCAATTGGGAGCACGGCCTCGGCGCCATAGACCAGAAAGAATGGGGTCTCCCCTATTGAACTCTTTGCGGTTGTTCGAATGGACCATAACACATTGACCAACTCATCAGCCCATAGGCCGCCTGCTTTCTCAACACTACAAGAAAACAGTTGAATTCCGACAGACTTTTTCCGTCGAAAACAGATGCAAATCCATCGGAAAACGGCCTTCCGACGGAATTCCGTCGGAAACTGTCTCTCGGAACAGCCTTTGTAGAAAATTCGACATTTTCCGAGGGAACTTCCGTCGGAAGCCACTTTTCCGACGGAATACATTCTGTCGAAGCTGGTTTTGACTTTAATCAAAAGTCCGTCGCAAAGTTCCGATAGAATTTTCCGTCGGAGTTGAAGTAGATTCCGATGGAAGTTTCCGTCGGAAGGGGAATATTCCGACGGAAAATTCCGTCGGAAACGGTATATTTCGACGGACATTTCCGTCGGAAAATTCAATAAAAAAAATAAAATAAAAAAACAACCCCCCACCCAACCCATTCCACCCACCGTAACCACCATTCCACCCACCCACCCCACTCAGCCCATTCCACCCACCGTAACCACCATTCAACCCACTCACCCCACTCAGCCCAGACCACCCACCGTAACCACCATTCCAACCACCCCACCAGCCCAGATCACCCACCGTAACCACCATTCCTCCACCCATTTTTCTGAATACAAATCGGAACAAAAAAACAAAAAAATGAAAAATATTGAAAAAAAAACAGATCTATATAAATAAAAACAAAATACAGATCAGAATACAATTCAGAACAAAAAAATCGTGTTCTATAAAAATTGGAGCAGACGAATGAATACAAATCGGAACAAAAAAAATTATTCAAAAATACCAGATCTATGCAAATTAATAAAAAAAACAAACAGAATACAAACTGGAAAAACAACAACGAAGTTGGACGAACGACTGGTTGAACTGTTCGAAATTTAGAGTGTGGTAGAAGAGAGCCCTCTCCTTGAATGGAGAGGCCGCGTTTGGAAGCCACGGAAAGCCGCGCCCGCGGCATGGTGGCCACGCCCGCGGCATGGGGCATCTCCAAGTTATTTGCGAAATTAAAAGGAAAACGTTAGAATGCTTTGCTCTCTCTGGTTTTTCCTCTCTAAGTTTTTCCCTTTTCTTCACAATTTCATCAAGAAACTTGCAATCTCTTCTTGAAATACTCTATCAATTAAGTTATTTCATTGAGAACTTAACCATCTTATCACACATCTTTGTGCTAAGTGTGTGATGTTGTCTATTGTATCTCAAAGTGAGTTTCCGGTCAAAACCCAAGCACCGTGGTGGGGGAAATTATCACTTTAGGAAAGTGTATACACGCCTTAGACAAGTATCCGGTAAAGAAGACTCACATGGTCATTGAATTTCTCATGTTCTTGGTGGTGTTCGGCTTGGAGTGAGGCAAGTTTAAGAAACTTTCACATTAGTGTTATTTTGTTGTATTTTCTGAATTACTTTGTTAATTTAGTGCTTGGTTTGTAATAATACTTGAAGTATTTGGTGTTGTATGTTTCATTGAAACTTATACACATTCTAGGGTTTGTTCCACCAATTCTTTATTTGATTCTTGTTGTGTAGAATCATTGTAAACCCTAACAATCTAAAGTGATAATTGTTTAAACAACTTGTCTAGTGTGAAAGAACTTACCACAAACTTTGTCAAACTCAAGAAGTTTGACGGTGTGGAATTTCGACGATGGAAGAAGAAGATGTATTTTCTTTTTACATCGTTGAAGGTTGCCTATGTGATTAGCACCCCTAGACCGATTGAACATGAGAATGAAACAATGGAGGATGTGCGTGAGAAATCTAAGTGGGATAATGATGACTTTATATGTCGGGGTCATATTCTCAATGGGATGGAGGATGATTTGTTCGATGTGTATCAACATGTCGAGTCTGCTAAGGAGCTATGGGAATCATTGGAGAGTAAGTACATGGCTGAGGATGCCTCAAGCAAGAAATTTCTTGTAAGTAACTTTAATGACTTTAAATTTGTTGATGGTAGATCGATTATGAACCAGTTTCATGAGATACAACGTATTTATAGTAACTTGAAACAACATGGTACCAATGTTGATGAATTGTTTGTTGTTTCGAGTATTATTGATAAGCTGCCCAATAGTTGGAAAGATGTTAAGCATGACTTAAAACACAAAAAAGAGGACATATATTTGTCCAATTTGGCTACCCATCTTCAAATTGAAGAGGGGATAAGGGCCATGGAGAAAGCTAAGGATGGAAATCCTAGCTCTTCCACCATTAATGTGGTGGAGGAAGGCAAATCTAGTGCTTCAACTAGTGGTAAGAGGAAAAAGTTTAATTCCTCTAAGGGCAAGTCCAAGAAACAAAAGGACAACAACAAGTATACTTGTTGGGAATGCGGTAAGACTGGACACCGCAAGAAGGACTGCTACATTTTCAAGAAGAAAATGGAGAAATCCAAGGATGGTCAAGCTTCTAAGAGCAATGACCAACCCACCAAAGGATGATGATTCATTGTGGATGGATTCGGGGGCTTCAAGGCATGTATGCAAGGTGAAGCATTGGTTCAAAACCTTTCACAAGGTTGGTGATGGAGAAGAGCTCTTTATGGGAAACAACTCTACCATCATGGTCCAAGGAAGAGGACAAGTTGAGCTGATGTTTAGTTCGGGCAATAGTATCATCCTTAGGGATGTATTATATGCTCCTAGTATTTCTAGAAATCTTGTATCAGGCCCAACCCTGAATAAACTTGGATATAGACTAGTTTTTGAAGCAGATAGATGTATTATAACTAAGGGTAGCACTTTTGTTGGACGTTGTTATTTGTCTCATGGTTTGTTTAAACTCTCTTTAAGAGAGAGGTCTGTAATGTTGGATGATGTGTGTTTTAATGTTGGTAATGACAATAGTATAAATTTGTTTTCTTTATGGCATTCTAGATTAGGTCATGTGAATTACAATAAGTTGTCTTTTATGTCTAAATTAGAACTTATTCCTCCATGTGATATTGCTCTTGATAAATGTACTACTTGCATGCTTAATAAGATCACTAGAACTCCTTTCAAGAAAGTTGAAAGATGTTCTAAGATCTTAGAATTGGTTCAAAGTGATTTGTGTGACTTTTATAGTACACCTTCTTTGGGAAATAAAAGATACATAGTTACGTTTATTGATGATTTTTCAAGATTTTGCTATGTGTATCTTTTATATTCCAAAGATGAAGCCTTGGTTAAATTTGATATTTATAAGAAAGAGGTTGAAGTGCAAGTAGAGTCTTTTATTAAGAAATTGAGAACGGATAACGGAGGAGAGTACTATGATCCTGCTTATTTCCAATCTTTGGGTATTATTCATGAGACTACAGCTGGTTATGCACCACAATCAAATGGTGTAGCTGAAAGGAAGAACAGAACTCTTCAAGAAATGGTTAATTCCATGATATCTTACTCCGGTTTGAGTGAAGGGTTTTGGGGTGAAGCTATGTTGACAGCTTGTCACATACTTAACCGTGTTCCCACTAAGGGAAAGGATTCCACTCCTTATGAACTTTGGTATAAAAGGAAACCAAACTTGAAGTATCTCAAGGTTTGGGGTTGTAGGGCAGTCGTTAGAGTGCCCGGCAACAAGAAAAGAAAGCTCGGTGAAAGGGGCTTGGAATGCATTTTTATAGGTTATGCTGAGCATAGCAAAACCTATAGGTTCTATGTGATAGAACAAAGTGACTATATTTCGAAACATTCGATTATTGAGTCACGTGATGCAATTTTTGATGAAAATCGGTTTTCATCAATGAGTAGACCAAAGGATCTACAAGTTAGTACCAAAGGAAAGGAAATTGTTGATTATGATGATCAACATGTATCTCATGAAGGTTCATCTAATAATGAGGATGAGACTCCTCATGTTAGAAGAAGTAAAAGACAAAGGAAAATTAGGAATCCTCTAGATGACTTCATAATTTATTTAGTTGAAGGATCTAGGGATGTCCTTAGTTCCACTACTCCATATTGTTTTAATGTGGATAGTGACCCAAAAACTTATAGCGAGGCCATATCTTCCCAAGATAGTGCATTTTGGAAAGAAGCTATAAATGATGAAATGGATTCCATTATGGGAAATGACACTTGGGTCATAGAGGATTTACCTCCCGGTTGCAAACCACTTGGTTGCAAGTGGATTTTTACTAGGAAAAGGAGACCGGATGGCTCCATAGTGATATTTAAAGCCAGATTGGTTATCCAAGGCTTTAGGCAAAAGCATGGTGTTGATTATTTTGACACCTATGCACCGGTTGCAAGAATAACCTCGATAAGGTTGTTAATTGCAATGGCTTCGGTATATAATCTAGTAATCCATCAAATGGATGTCAAAACGGCATTCCTTTATGGAGAACTAGAGGAAGAAGTGTATATGAAACAACCCAAAGGGTTTGTTTTGGAAGGACAGGAAAATAAGGTGTGTAAATTGGTTAAGTCATTGTATGGACTTAAACAAGCACCAAAGCAGTGGCATCGGAAGTTTGATGACACGATTTTGTCCTTTGGATTCAAGGTGAATCAAGCTGATAAGTGTATTTATAGCAAATTTGATGATAAAGGTCATGGTGTCATCATTTGTCTATATGTTGATGATATGCTTATTTTTGGTACAAGTTTACAACAAGTAGAATTAACCAAGGAATTCTTATCCTCGTCTTTTCAGATGAAGGATTTGGGGGAGGCGGATGTCATTTTGGGCATCAAGATAATTAGGGACAATGGAAGGCTTATGTTAAGCCAATCTCATTACATTGAGAAAATGATCAAACGGTTCAATATGTTTGATAAGTGTCCCGTGAATACCCCCATGGAACCCAATGTAAGATTGGTTAAGAATTCAGGGAAAACGGTTTCCCAATTGGAGTATTCAAGGATAATTGGATCCTTGATTTATGTCATGAACAAGTACAAGACCAGATATTGCATTGGCTGTGGGAAAACTAAGTAGATTTACTAGTAACCCGGGTGCACAGCATTGGTTTGCAGTTAGGAGGGTCTTGAGGTACCTTAAAGGTACATTGGACTATGGTTTGTCTTATAGTGGATTTCCTTCAGTTTTAGAAGGATATTCGGATGCAAGTTGGATTACTTACAAAGAAGATGACTCTTCTATAAGTGGTTGGGTGTTTTTGTTTGGGGGAGGTGCCATTTCATGGTCTTCCAAGAAACAAACTTGCATTGCCGATTCCACTATGGCAGCGGAGTTTATAGCTCTTGCCTCAGCTAGTAAGGAAGCTGAGTGGTTGAGAAATCTCATGTTAGAGCTGCCTTTATTGCCTAAGCCAATCTCACCGGTGGCTATTCATTGTGATTCGAATTCGGCTTTAATAAAGGCTTATAGTCAAGTGTATAATGGTAAGTCTCGGCATATTTCACTAAGGCATATCCTAGTGAAAGAGCTTATCAATGATGGGGTCATAAGTCTTGACTATGTTCCTACGAAAATGAATTTGGCGGATTGCTTTACTAAAGTAATGCCAAGACATTCCATCATATTTGCTTTGACTGGAATGGGTTTATGTCATATAGCACAAAGTTGTGAAACCCAATCTAACGCTTGAAGAAACATCAAGTCTTAGATTCAATGTGGTTGAATTACAACTTTGTTGTTTGTTAGCAATATTTGATGACCCATATTGCTATGTTACTTGTGATGGTAAGGTAGCGTCAATTCAAAGTTCTCAAAGATTTAGAGTTAAGAAGCTCTAAATGAAAGTGTCTTGTCACAAGGACACACTTACATATATGAGAACCTACCTATATAAGTTCGAATTTTAGCCGCTTCAAGAAGTCTAGATGGACATATAGACTTTGATGAACTTATGAAAGATACGGACACATGGCTGTATAAAAGTGTCAAGTGATGTTAAATTCGAGTTATCTTGTGTGTACTTCACCTTCGAAGGGTTGGATATATTCGTGTGATTCAATCCATATGGAAATCACGGAATATGATCATCGTTAAGTGTGTTGTACTAGGTGTCAATTCAATCCGAAGGGACATTGGCATTGATGCATGAGATGTGACTTTTTTGATAGAAGTGGAGAAAGTTTTGAATTACACACTCTAAATGGGGGAGGATTGTTGGAAATTTAGAGTATGGTAGAAGAGAGCCCTCTCCTTGAATGGAGAAGCCGCGTTTGGAAGCCACGGAAAGCCGTGCCCGCGGCCTTATGAGTCGCGCCCGCGGCATGGGGCATCTCCAGAAAGTTTGGTGAAATCTGTGATTTCCCTGTCCACGCCCGCGGGCTGAAATGCCGCGCCCGCGGGGCCATTAGGAGCGCCCGCTCCTATGAGTAGGAGCGCCCGCTCCTCCTGGCAGTTGCGGATTCGTTTATTCTTTTAATTGCGAAATTAAAAGGAAAACGTTAGAATGCTTTGCTCTCTCTGGTTTTTCCTCTCTAAGTTTTTCCCTTTTCTTCACAATTTCATCAAGAAACTTGCAATCTCTTCTTGAAATACTCTATCAATTAAGTTATTTCATTGAGAATTTAACCATCTTATCACACATCTTTGTGCTAAGTGTGTGATGTTGTCTATTGTATCTCAAAGTGAGTTTTCGGTCAAAACCCAAGCACCGTGGTGGGGGAAATTATCACTTTAGGAAAGTGTATACACGCCTTAGACAAGTATCCGGTAAAGAAGACTCACATGGTCATTGAATTTCTCATGTTCTTGGTGGTGTTCGGCTTGGAGTGAGGCAAGTTTAAGAAACTTTCACATTAGTGTTATTTTGTTGTATTTTCTGAATTACTTTGTTAATTTAGTGCTTGGTTTGTAATACTACTTGGAGTATTTGGTGTTGTATGTTTCATTGAAACTTATACTCATTTTAGGGTTTGTTCCACCAATTCTTTATTTGATTCTTGTTGTGTAGAATCATTGTAAACCCTAACATGAACGACGCTTGGATTTGCTCGATTTTGGCCTATATTTGCTCGATTTTACTGGGGGGTTTGGGTCCTAACTTCCTAGGGTTTTGTTTTGTTTTTTTGCTCGAAAATGCTTGGATTTAGCTCAAATTTGCTGGAGAATTTAGGTGTTGCTCGGTGTTGCTATGGCCGGTGATAGGCTTGAGAGAGGAGAGGAGATGAGAGAGAAAGTAAGGGCAAAGAGAGGCGGCATCGAGCAAGTGGTGGGGGCAGCGAAGTCCGGCAGAGTGACGGATGATGAGAGAGAAGAGAAAAGGAGGAGGTGGAAAAGAAAAAGAACGAAAAGAGAGAAGAGAAAAGGAGCAGGAGGAAGGAGAAGAGAAATAAGGAGAGAGAGATAAAGAAGAGAAGAGCTGGAGACGGGGAGAAGAGGAGAGGAGAGAGAAAAGAGAAATAAAAGGGGAGGGGAGAACCGGGTTTTTTAAGGGTTTTTAGGGTTAGTTTTTTTTTTAATATTTTATTATATTCCGACGGAATATTCCATCGAAAATAATATTCCGACAGAATATTTAGTCGAAAATTAATATTCTGACGGAATATTCCGTCAGAAATTTCCGAAGGAATTTATTTCCGCCGGAAATTTAATGTTTCGACGGAATTATCCGTAGGAAATTTCCGACGGATTTTATTTCCGTCGAAACATTAAATTTCCGACGGAAAATTCCGTCGGAAAGCCCAAAAAATCCGGCGGAATTTTTTTCCGCATGAAATCCGTCGTAAATTACCGTCGGAATTTACTGGATTTCCGACGGAAAAACATGTCCGTCGGAAATGGTTCGTCGGAATTCGACCTATTTCTAGTAGTGCAAGCTTCCGCTTAATGCCATTGGAGATCAACTTGTTGTATGTTTCAACTTGGCCATTAGCTTTTGGGCGTCCGACCGAGGAAAAGTAGTGTGTTATGCCCTGGTCATTAAGCCAATCCCTGAGATGGTCGGTCTCAAATTGTGGTCCATTGTCGAACACCATTGATTTCGACACACCAAAGTGTGTGATTATATTCTTCCAGATGAAGGCATATACATCTCTCGATTTAATTCCTCGGACGTCCTCGGCTTCTACCCACTTTATGAAGTAGTCAACTGCTACTAACACGTATCGCCTCTGTCCGGATGCAGGAGTATACGGCCCCAAGATGTCCATGCCCCATTTTGCAAAGGGAAGTGGACTACTTATGGCCGACAAATTGTTTGTCGGGCGGTGAATAATGGTTGCAAATCTCTGGCACTTGTCACATTTTTTCACCATTTCCATGGCGTCCGAATTCATGCTCGTCCAGTAGTACCCCAGATGGGTAACCTTCTCTGCTAAGGCCCGTCCGCTTATGTGTGATCCGCAATGCCCTTGATGGAGGTCGTCCAGCTCCTTCTCAGGCGTGAAACATTTCAAATAGGGCTTTACAAACGATCTTTTGAACAAGTACTCTCCCTTTATTTCGAATCATGCCGCCTTCTTCTTCATCAGCCAACTCTCCTTTGGGTCGTCCAGAAGAACTCCATCCTTGAGATAGGAGATTATTCCGTCCATCCATGTGGAGCATCTATCAATGATTTGCACGGCCTTGTCATCAATGCTCTGTTTTTCCTTTACTTCCCAGAACACAGATCTCGGAGTATCATATGATGCCAAGGCGGCTCCCTAGCCTCATAGTCACAATTCACTTGGCTGACTATCAGCAGAGAGTCCGAACAGGCATCAATTTTTGTTGCCCAAGCCGCCTTACACATTCTGAGGCCGGCTAGAAGAGCTTCATACTCGACCTCGTTGTTAGAGGCTTGGAACTGAAATCTCAAAGCATACTCAAAATTGTCACCTTCTAGAGATAGATATATGATACCAGCGCCGCATCCGGTCGCCATTGCACTTCCATCCACAAAAACTTTCCAAATCTGATCCCTTGCCGGCTGTAAATCCGGTCGTGTCAGTTCGACCAAGAAGTCTGCAAAGGCTTGGCCCTTGATTGCTTTTCTGGGTTCAAATGTGATATCAAATCCTCTCAACTCCTAAGGCCCATTTAAGCATTTGACCGCTGGCCTCCAGTGTTGTGAACGACTTCTTCAACTGTTGGTCCGTGTAGACTACAATCGAAAGAGCAAGAAAGTATGGCCTTAGCTTTTTAGATGTCATGAACAACGCCAAGCCAAACTTCTCAATGGGTGGATGCCTGAGCTCGGCATTGTGCAGAACGTGGCTGATGAAATACACAGGGATCTGATGGTCGTCCCTTTCAGCAAGCTGGACGACGCTCAAGGAATGATCTGAAATAGCCAAATACATATACAACTTCTAATCTTTGAGTGGACTGACGAGCCGAGGAAGCGTATGCAAATGATTTTTCAACTATACGAAGGCTTCCTAGGCCTCCTCTGTACACTCAAACATTGATTTCTTCTTGATAGTCTGGAAAAAATAGCGGCACTTATCCTGTGATCTTGACAGAAATCGTCCGAGTGCGGCTAAG
Organism: Chenopodium quinoa; assembly: GCF_001683475.1. Classification (NCBI taxonomy): domain Eukaryota; kingdom Viridiplantae; phylum Streptophyta; class Magnoliopsida; order Caryophyllales; family Amaranthaceae; genus Chenopodium; species Chenopodium quinoa. Next base: position 1,316,460 of record NW_018742879.1, read on the forward strand.
CAGCCGGTCAATCTTTGGACTTCTTTTATTGTCCTTGGCGATTTCATATCTAAGACCGCCTGGATTTTATTAGGGTTGGCCTCAATGCCGCGATGATCAATTAAAAATCCGAGAAATTTGCCAGAATCAACACCACAGACCCACTTCTTTGGATTTAACATCATCTTATGCCGCCTGAGTTCGGTAAATGTTTCTCAGAGGTCCTTCAGATGATCAGTTGGCCTCTTTGATTTAACCATCATATCATCAATATAAGCCTCCATGTTCCGGCTGATCTGATCTCTAAAGACCGTATTCACAAGTCTCTGAAATGTAGCAGGGGCGTTCTTCAGGACGAATGGCATAACTTTGTAGCAATATAGCCCCTGCTCGGTCACAAATGCTGTTTTTTCTTGATCTTCTTCACACAAAGGGATTTTATGGAATTCGGAATATGCGTCCATAAAGCTCATCAGGGCATGCCGGGCTGTTGAATCAACCAGAAAGTCAATTTTAGGCAAAGGAAAGATATCCTTAGGGCATGCCTTGTTGAGGGCGGTGTAGTCTACACACATTCTCTAAGATCCATTCGGTTTCTTGACAAGAACTACATTAGCCACCCAATCAGGGTAGTAACATTGCCGAATGAAACCGGCGTCTAGCAGCTTCTTAACCTCAGTTGCGGCCGCCTGATTCCTTTCTTCTCCATGATTCCTCTTCTTCTGGCGAACAGGTCTTATAGCCGAGTTCACAGCTAACTTATGAACTGCTAAGTCTGGTCTGATACCCGACATCTCATGAACTTCAAATGCAAACACATCTCTGAATTCTCTTAACAGATTCACCAAGTCATCTCCAAGCAATCCCATGGCCATAGTGCCCACTTTGACTGTCTGATCAAGTTGGTCTCGGTCAAGTACTATGTCCGTATGATCGTCGGTCGGCTGTGGCCTCAGCTCTTCTGGCCGGCCGACGGTCATTAGTTGTATGCTTGCTCTTTCTTGATCGACTTGCGCTTCTTGCCGACCAGGTATGTTTGGAGTGACCTTTCTTCGGAATTTTGCACGGACGCCGTCACATGTCCAAGTGTTGTTGGCTTCACGGCCAGCTGATTACATTCTTTGGGCATCTTCTGATTTCCTTGAATAGAACTTATCTTCCCATCTGACCGCTCAAACTTCATCAGCATCAAGTGAGGGATGATTACTGCCTTTGCTAATGTCAAAGTTGGGCGGCCGATGATAACATTGTAGCCAGTGAGCTCCTTAACAACTAGGAAGCGGACGACCATGTCCCTTCCTTCTCCCTTCTGTCCAAATCGGACAAGCAGGTCTATCCACTACTAGAAAACAACTAATTTACGAGGGAAATATTCCGTCGGTAAGCCTTAAAAATCCGTCAGAAAGCCAGTTTCAACGGATTTCCGTCGGAACCCATTGTCGGAGACCCCTTTGTAGGAAATTTGGGTTATACCGAGGGATTTTCCGTCGGAAACGTCCTTACCGACGGAAATTCCGACGGATTTTAGTTTCTCGGAACCTTAGTTTGACCAGAAATGGAGGTCCGTCGCAACGTTCCGACGGACATAAATCCCTCAGAATATTCCAACCTTCCGACGGAATTTTCCGTCGGTATGTTCTCCTCGCCCGACGGATTTTTCCGTCGGAAGGCCCCCCCTTTCCAAGGGAAAACTCCGTCGGAAAGAAGAAACTTTCCTACGGATTTTTCCGTCGTAAAGTTCTGAGGGGTTATAATTCCGTCGCAACGTACCGACAGAAATGTCCGTCGAAAACTTTCTTCTTTGCGACGGAATTTGATTCTGTCGGAAACCTTGCGACGGAGTTAACGACGACAATTTTCTATTTTGGCTATATATTTTCCTCCGGGACAAACCTGTAATTCCTGCTTCTTATATTACTCACTGAATAATTTGTGCAAATATATATATATATATATATATATATATATATATATGTATGTATATAGATATATATACTAATTCCAATGTTTACAATAAACACTAAGTTAATCTAAAATTAGAACTAACAAACACTAAGTTCATCAATGCTATACAACAGCGCGAGAGCCCTGGCCAGCTCCACTAAAACCCGGGTCGTCGTCCCTGGGATCTCGAAATGGAGGTCGCACGTTGGAACATGGGTCATTGGCGTAACGACCCATCATCCTTTCTTCCAGCCTCTTCTCCATTTCTTCCATTTGGGCTCGTAGTTGGGCTTGAACTTGGGCTTGAACTCGAGCTTCCATGTCGACTTCCATTTGTTCCCGAAGAGCCTGGACCCTGGATTCCATCTGATCCTGCATCTGAGAAACAAAGGAGGGCGTGTACTTCATGGAAGAGGTGGAAAGTCGGCGACCCATCTGGCTGCCATAGTACAGGTCAGCACTTTCGCCTAGTCCCTTCACACGTCCTTTTTTGTTCCGACCACCCACTGTCTCCCAATACAGCTCATTCGGACTCTTCTAAATCCTTTGAGAGCTAGCTGCCTCAACCCTCTTTTGGTAGGCCTCCTACAAGATAAACATATAAACAGGAACAAACGAGGTAGTAAGTTATACAAATAAGCTAAACCAAATTGAGCCAACTATGGCCTATATGACCTATTATTTGCACATTTTCTAAGTTTTTGACCAAATGAAATATTTCTTTCTCTAAAGATGCATATTTTAGGTATTTTAAGGGGTTCATGACTTGAAATCACAAAAAACTACAATTCCCTAGGTTTTGGGACGCATTTGGAGCCAAATTGAACCAAGTATGGCCTATATGACCTATTCTTTGCCCATTTTATTCATTTTCAACCAAATAAACTATTTCTTTCTCTAAACATGCATATTTTAGGTATTGTAAGGGGTACAGGCCTTGAAATCACAAAAAACTACAAGTCCCTAAGGTTTGGGACGCATTTTGAGCCAAATAGAGCCAACTATGGCCTGTATGACCTATTCTTTGCCCATTTTCTATGTTTTCGACCAAATGAACTATTTTTTTTCTCTAAACATCTCTATTACAGGTAGTCTAAGGGGTACATGCCTTGAAATGCCAAAAAAATACAACTCCCTAAGGTTTGGGACGCATTTTGGAGCCAAATTAAGCCAACTATGGCCTGTATGACCTATTCTTTGCCCATTTTCTATGTTTTCGACCAAATGAACTATTTCTTTCTCTAAACATCTCTATTACAGGTAGTCTAAGGGGTACATGCCTTGAAATGCCAAAAAAATACAACTAACATTTCATAACACAAACACATTCCATTCAAATATTTAAACATATTAGAATATAAATACAACAACTTGGATACACTACACTAATAACAATAATAAACTACAATTTTTAATACAATAATAAACGCTTTTATATGCTCTCTAACTTGTAGATTTGCCCTTGTTAATGCCAAAGAACCGATTAAATCTACTAATCCTACAAATAATTCAAATTAAAAACTTAGTAACTAAGTTTATGCTTGCAATTTAAAATGAGTAAATGTCAAAAATTAAAAAAAAATATTCCAAAAAATTGGGAATACTACCTGCTGTAGGCGGCAACAGGGCGTTGTTTGTGGTTGTTGACCGGCGGCCGGCTGGTGTTCAAGGCTGGTGTTCACATCCGAGGTTAGTAAAACTCGTTAAAAAAAAGAAAAACAAACTGAAAAAAACCCCAAAAACAGTGAATTTAAAAAAAAAAAAACCACAAAACAAACACCACTTACCACTATTCAACGCCGCCGGCTTTGACTCTTGGTGGTTGTGACCCAAATCGGCGGTGGGTGTTGTTTTGGGGTTTTCTGATGTCTTGCGGGAGAGTTACAATTCCGAGACTGGAACCGGACGCCTGTACCTGCAAAACAAACGGATACTCCGGATGATTGGAGATCCGCCTCCAACGGTCAAGTAAGTACTTGATTAAGGAGTAATTAATGCGGAAATAATGTAATTTGGTCTCTCTAGGTGAGAGTGTTTAATGTGCGTGATCCCCCTTAATGAGGATTAATGAGCATATTTATATGCCTTGGGATGCGTGCCAATACCTAGGTTTAGGTTAAACCTAGGGCTGACTGGGCTTCCCACAAGGATTGGGCCTTGTTGGTTGGTTTTCCCATTTGGCATGGGTGGGCACGTGTCGCGTACAATTGGTCCATCGAGGACGTATCTCTGGTTGACACGTGGCAGGCTCCTATTGGCCTACGTGAAGGACACGTGTCGGAACCTGGTTGGTCCACTTGTCAGAAGGTGATTGGTGGATAAAAATCCCCTAATCAGGTGTGGTTATTTCCGGTGAACCTAGGTGAAATGGTGGTGGTGGTTAGGGTTTTTAGGAAAAAAGACCAAAAAAAAAATTACAAAAAAACCTAAAATCAAAACTTACCGGCAGCGACCTAGCGGTGGGGCGGTGGTGGCGGCAACCATGTTCTTTCTCCCTCTTCCTCCCTCTTCCTCTTCCTCTTTCTCCTTATCCCTTTCTCTCTCTTCTTCTTCCTCTTCCTGTGTCGCCTTCTCTCTCTTCCTCTCGTGTTTTTTTTCCTTCTGTGTTCTGTACAGAATGCAGATAGGGCTGCGTTTTTTTTTTTTCGCAGCTTCCGACGGATATAATTCCCTCGGAAATCACAGCTTCCGACGGATTCTCTGTGGGAACCTGTGATTTTCGAGGGAATAATTTCCGTCAGAAGCCACTTTGAGGGAATATTCCGTCGTAACCCAAATATTCCGAGGGAATAAAAATCCGTCGGAAATGTTCCGAGGGAATATTCCGTCGGTAAGGATAATTTCCGACGGATTATTCCTACAAAGTCAATTTCCCTCGGAAATTTTGAATTTTCCGAGGGAATAGAATTCCGTCGGAAGCATTCCCTCGGAAATAAGCCTATTTCTAGTAGTGATCCATCCGACCTGGTGAATAATACTCCCACCGAACCCAACCAACGGGTGAGAGATATCCTTTAGGGCGTCCTCTGGGAACTACAAATTCTTCAAACATGCTAGACTGATAATGCTGGACGAGCTGCCGGTGTCTATTAGCACTCGTCCGACCTTCAATTGGCAACTTTCAAGATGAACACCATGGGATCATTGTGAGGGGCCTTGATTTTGTCGCGGTCTGCTTCGCATACCGTCACTTCTAGAAAGGGCCCGGCCATTACCCCTTCGGTGTGCATCACATTTTCAAAATTCCAAGCATTTTACTTGAATCCTTTCACAGTAAGGCCGCCTACAGCAAAGCCGCCTGATATGACGGCCACAAACCCTGAGTCTGTGCTGTTTCCATCATCATCTTTTTCTTTTTCTTTCTTCTTCTCAGATTTGTTCTTTGTCCGAGAGTAGGTGAACTTGGACTTTAAGACGTACGAGTAAAGCATGCCCTTCTTGGACAGCTTATCCAGCAACCTCTTCAAATTGTTGCAGTCGTTCGTGTCATGCCCCACATCCTTGTGGTAATGATAGTACTTGTTCTTGTTTCTGTACTGGGCCGGCCCTCTCAAAGGCTGAGGCTTCTCGAACTCAAACTTCTCTTTGATTTCCATCAAAATTGAATAACAATCTTTGTTGTACTCGTACTGAGGCTCGTACGCCTTAGCTTTCTTTGACTTTGTCTGTTGGCAGTCGGCCACCCAGACTTCTTTTCTTTTGTTGCTTCCTTCCTTCTTTTTGCCGGTCCAATCTTGTCGAGAAGATTGCTTCTTCTCGACCCCCTTGGCCGGCTCTTCTGATTTTGTAAGGGAACAAAAATTAGCTGCCTCAGTATATGATTCGACCTCCCAAAGAATACCTGCATATGTTCGAATATTTTTCTTCATCAGATCAAACTTGAAACCATTATGCCTTAAACCTCGAAGGAACTCCGAGTAGGCCATCTCGTCCGGCATATTCTGAATTCAAGCTTTCTCCAAGTTGAACCTTTAGACGTATGAGCGCAACCCCTCTTTCTTTCCTTGGACGATGGTCGCCAAGTTAAGACTAGTCTTCTAGGGTGGAATATTGTAGGAGAAGTTTCCAACAAATAATAAGCTGAGAGTTGTGAAGCAATTGATGCATCCGTTCGGTAGACTATTGAACAAGTCGTGAGCCACATCCTTGAAGGTGGCAAGGAAACATTTGCACCAGGTGGAATCATCCACACTCTACAAGTACATCATATTTTTGTACGAGGTAACATGCTTTTCCGGGTTGCCCGTACCATCATAGGCACCCACAAGTACGCTCTTCACTTTAGTTGGATGAGGAGAGTTGAGAATTTCTTGAGAAAATGGAGGCGGCTTGTCACCAAGATTCAACAAGAACATTTACCAATCAATGGTTTGAGGTTGTGCGACTGGTCCGCCCAGGTATGCTGCCTGGTCGTACGGTTGGCCAAACTGCCCGTACAGCTCATATATAGGGGGAGTAGGCGGCTGAATTGCACCATAATTCTGGGGAATTTGAAATTGAGGTGGTTGAGTTAATGGAAATGAAGTTGGAGTACGGTGAGCTTGACTCTTGTTGGTCCTGGCCGAGCTGGTATGCTTGGAGAGAGCATGGTTGGAGAATTCATCCGGCACGGTAGGAGTGGAGGCAGTGTCCGAGTGATGTGCCTGCTCCCGCCGCTTGTGCCGGAGATAGTCTCTAGCATCTTTCCAGCACTGTGACGACTCATTCGGCTGCCTTTGAGGCTGCTTGGTCTGCCCCAACTGACTGTGTTTTCTCAAGGAACCTGGCCCAGTTCATCCGGGGCACCCTTAGTGACCTTGCATGTCGTCTGAATGGGGTGTTCCCAGCATCCTCAGTGTTCCATCTTGCCTTGGGGTTTCTTTCGGACACCCTCTCCTTCTCTTGTGGATGGCTGTCTAGAGGGGAATTTACCCTCAAGCTCCTTTTGGAGCTTTTCCAAGGCGGCCTTTAAGGAACCAGCCGTAATAGGTGGATCCTCTGCCTCATGAAATGAAACGGTCAAAGGATCGCTAGAGTTGATTGTTGTGATGATATTCTCTACATGCCCGTCCTCACCAGGACCAGGTGTCTGACCATATTTAGCCATTTCAGACATGTATCCCCACAAACGGCGCCAAATATTTTGGGGTTTTTTGGAATCCCTCGGGATACAGGTCTTGAACACGGGCGGATGGACTCGGACACCTGCAAAACAATGAATATTCCGGTTGACGGAATATTCGCCTCCGGCGATCAAGTTAGTGACCGGAAAACGAAGTAATGTAGAGAGAGAAAGTAGAGAGAAGTTGGAGCTATTCAATGCTCTTGAATGATGTCTTAATCTACCCCTCCCATCATAAATGATTGGGGTATTTATAGGGGTGGGAAAGTGTGCCCCTTTAGGGTTAGTGCCCTAAAAAGTTGGGCTCCTATTGGGGCGCAATCAGATAAGGACACGTGTCCTTTGGGGGCGCCATTTTGCGGCTTTCTCGGAATTTGGGCCTCCTGATGTAAGAACGCCTTTCTCTCATTAAAGTGCTCTTAGGGTTGTCACGTGTCATCTTCCTATAGGAACACGTGTCGCCCTTTAATTGGTCCACGTGTTACTATGGGATTAGACCACGTGTTGGGGTATTTTTTACCCTAAACAGGCGACCTCAGTGGCGGAACCAGAAATTTCATATCAGGGGGACAAATGGACATCGTATAATTTTACAAAAATGTAGCAAAAAAAAAATTCTTGACATATAGAAGTTAAACAGTATCCAAAATATTTTGGTCATATAATCCAAAAAAAAATGAAAAAAATTAATAATTCGGACACTTGTTTATAAGGCCAAGAGACTTATGGGTTTGTGTGGTTGGTAAGGTGTTTTGAGAATATAAACTCTCCTCACAACACTTCTTTGATTTGAGGTATAATCCACTATGTTCACTCTTTCTCGGATCATGAGGAAGAAGTTAAACATTATACATATCAACTCTTCCTCCTCTAGTGGTCCTTAATAGTACTTAAACCACTTATTTCCACATCACTTTATTGAGTTTGTGGGAAACTAAATGAAGAGGATCATTTTCTTGGGATATCTTTAAACATGAATTGTTAAAGATCGGGTAGTTTTCCCGTTGTCTTGGAATCGTTTGAAGTTAGTGAACATTTGACATATCGTAATTAATTCGAAAAAATATAAACTAATAATTCAATTATCATATCGTCATACATTAAAATTATAAACAATATTTCATCCAAAAAAAATTAAAACCATTCAACACAAATTAAAAAGTTAACGATTGAACAACCCTAACTTTTCAATAAGGTAATAAATTCTATGATTCTGTCTATACTAAAACAAGTGTGTGATTTAAATTTTAACAAAACAAATTAAGTAATCCAAAGTATTTCATACATATATATAAACAATTAACTTTCAAACAATTATAATTTGGGATTTATATAACATAATAGTTTTTTTTATATATAAATGGGGGGACAAGTGTCCCCTTTTGTACCCCTCTCCCTCCGCCCCTGGACAGCCTTGGGGAAACTATTTCAAACCACCACCAACAATATCACCAATTTTGTAATTAGAAGAGCATTTGATTTAAAGGAAAATTCACAGCTTATTTATCCACTGAAAGCTTGTTTAAGAGTCAATCTTAGTACATACCCGTGTTGTATAAGCATCATACAACACAGAGTATTTTGGTTATTTTTGGTTATTAAATTTCTTATTTTCATATTTGAGCTTAACCCTTCATTCTTATTCCAAGAAAAATACGAATTACGAATTACTCATCAGTTGAATGTACAAAATAGGTAGTAATAACCCAAAACACATTGCCCCACCCCCCCCCCCCCCAAAATAAATAAAAAAAAAAAGAAAAAGAAAAGAAACATGATTAAAGAATACAGTTGATCATGTTACAATGTTATTGCTTAAGATTAGAGCTGTCAGTTTCTAACTCGAACCGTTAAATCCGACTATTTCGAACCGATTCGAAAAGGAACTGACTCGATCCAATTTTTTCTAACCCGAAACTGAACTGAACCGAATTTGTGCGAACCTTTACTAACCCGACCTGTTATCAAGCCAACCTGATAACAACCCGAACCGATTATGTCTGAACCCGATAGGAACCAGACCCATTTTAAACCAAAAATTGTTTATGTTTCGAGGTTTTTTGATGTCCTGCGGGAGAGTTACAATTCTGAGACTGGAACCGGACGCCTGTACCTGCAAAACAAACGGATGATCCGGATGATTGGAGATCCGCCTCCAACGGTCAAGTTAGTACTTGATTAAGGAGTAATTAATGTGAAAAATAATGTAAGATAATCTCTCTAGGTGAGAGTGTTTAATGTGCGTCATCCCGCTTAATGAGATTAGGTTAAACCTAAGGCTGACTGGGCTTCCCACAAAGATTAGGCCTTGTTGGCTGATTTTCCCATTTGGCATAGATGGACACGTGTCGCGTCGCAATTGGTCCATGGAGGACGTATCTCTGGTTGACACGTGGCAGGCTCCCATTGGCCTACGTGAAGGACATGTGGCGGAACCTGGCTGGTCCACGTGTCAGATGCTGATTGGTGGATAAATATCCCCTAATCATTTTCCCCTCACAGGTGGCACGTGACTGGTTACGTGTTACCTGTGACAGGTGTCGCACCGTAACAGGCGACGGCCTGCTACAAGTGTCACTCGGTGAAAGGCCGAGAGATTTTCCCGCCCAAATTTTGAATTTGGGAGTGACCCTTCGCCTTCTCATTTTGCCTATATAAGGGTGTGTTGACTTCAGTCATTTTCACACTTGAGAACTTTTGAAGAGAACATTCGGACCCCTGAACTTGCTCTGACATTTCGGACTCTTTCTGCCTACCGCCTGCTCTAACAAGCCGGCTTCTCAGAATTTTCAGAACTTCGTCAACTTCACTCATTCAGGTAACCGTCGGTTCTCTCACTCTTAATTTTTCTTTATTTTTTCCTTTTTGAAATGGCACCACGGAAGCACACGACACGACCTAGATTAGTGATCAGCCGGTCACCGGGGAAGGCTGAATCTAGGACTAGAAGTGCCGCCTGCCCTTTTCCGAACCAATCTTTGCCCTTTATACAAATTCCGACTGTCTCTGTGTCTATGCAGAACATAATGGCCAGAACAAAAAGAACCGCTAGGATCACAAACTCAGACGGCTCCTCCTACCAAGTGCCGATTTGTGAGACATCTGACCAGGCGCCAGATGCTGAAGTGAACCAAGGCGGCTTGACTGCCGACAGCTCTGAGGGAGGGGTCAAGGTGGTCCTTTCCCATTTTACAGTTGACATGTCTACATTTTCTCCTGCTCCTATCGAAGGAGAGGAGGCGGGCCCCTCTGGGAGAGGAGAGGAGTCGTCCTCTTCGGACTCGTCAGAGGACGAGTCCGAGTCTAGTTCTTCTGGTCATACTTCTCTAGACACATAAGAGAAAAACAACCGCCTACAAGAGGCGAGGCTTTCTCACGCAGTTGAGAAGGGGGACAATTGGGCGGAGCCGTCCGCCTCTTACAGAGAGCAAAATACCCCTTACTACTGCACTATCCCAAAAGGCCGGATCAAGGCCATGCAAGAGAAAGTGGGGAGCTTTATTGCGAACCACACAATGAGCCCCGGCTTTTTAGTTTTTATGCCGGATCCAGAAGACACAGTCGTCTGGCTGGTTGGTACTAGTTATGATAGCGCCTGCTTTGGCTGCTACGAGGCGGCCATCAGGGCTGGGCTGCGCTTCCCACTACATCCGGCTGTTCAGCGGATCTTGGATGGGTATGAGTTGGGGTTATGGCAGTTAGCCCCAAACTCCTGGTTCAACATTCTCGACTATGTGGCCGGGTGCGAACTGCACGGGGTGGAGCCAAACTTCGAGGCTTTCGCCCACATGAATTACCTCAGCCGGACCCCTAAGGCAGGCGGTACCGGCTGGTATCAATTGACGAGCAACAGAGGCTACCTCATGACAAGAGGTAAAGAAAACAAGTGGAAGGATTGGCGAAGCACCTTCCTTATCATTGAAAGTTCAAACACGGAGCTGAACAAGCACTTCAATAGGTGGAACAGGGATCCGCCTCTTCTTGCAGGCGGTCGCAGCATGCCGCCTGTTCCTCCAAAAGCTAAGAAAGAGATCCTGGACGAAGGACTCTTTAAAGTAGAGTCGAGGGTCGACTCTACTTCAGGGGTGCGAGAGCAAGTACCCCTGCACTGCGTCCCAAGCTTCAAACGGCTCTATGACGAGTACTTTTTGGCCGCCTCTGGCCTCAGCAGTCGGTGTTCAAGAGGTAGCCGGCCTGTCGAATACTCCCTTTTGCCATGCATTACAGCTAAATTTTTATTAACTTTGGTATTTGTCCTTGCAGCGGACGCCATGAGAAAAATCACCGCTTCCAAGACTGCGGCGGCTATGTTGCGAGCCTCTATCATGCAACAATCTTCAGCCGACTCTCCCAACAAGGAGGCGCCCTTGGTAAGTTCCAAGCCTTTCACACTCTCTCCTTTTTGAAGTTGGGTTTATGCAGATACTGACCGTGTGGTTTTTTTTTTTTTTTTTTTTTTAGACGGGCACTCCAAAAACTTCTTCTTCCCAACAGCCGGACTCCAAGACCCGGAGGACGAATGTTGCGAGCTCTCCTGGCATGGCCAGGAATATTGCAGCGGCTGAGAAACAGCCGGCCACCCCCTCTCAAACTCCAAGCAGGTCGCCTAGAAGTATGGAATTGTCCTCCTTAATTCAGGCTTGCTTCCTTTTTACTAGGTCTAACGTGCTTGTTTATGCTTGATGCAGCCGGCCCTCAGGAACCGGACCTGTTCGAGGTGGCCAAGTCTATAATCAAAGCCGTCCCTCCGGCTGAAAGAGAGGCGGTCAGGGGTGTCGGCACCCTTGACCTAGACGAAATCGCAGGGGTCCTTGCTGAGGTATACTTAGCATACTTTTGTCGTTTAAACTCCAGGACGCCTGTTTTTTGGTTTGAAAACTGACGCCTGTTTCCTTTTACTCAGGCTCTGCTCCGAGTGAACGGCCTTCGCAAGTCGCTTGATAGGAAGAACAAAGAGGTAAAGGCTGCTAAAGCTATGGCCGCCTCTGACTGCGATAAGGCAATGTTTCAAATTGCCCAAAATGAGATTTTGACAACTGATATTCTTTATTATCATGCGCAGGCTACTTCTGCTATCAGGACTCAGCTGGAGGCGGCCCAGAAGAGGAACAATGAGCTGGAGGCAACCATCAACAACCTCAAGGCCGAGCTGAGACCTCTTCACCAAAAAATGAGCTCATACGACACCTTCGAGAAATCCTTGGCGAGCGTTAAGGAGCGCCTGGCGACTCAAGAAAAGAGCCTCACTCAGGAGCTCTCGGCAAAGGCCGAGCAGGAAAAGAAGGAGCTAGTCTGAGAGATGATGGAAGACTCTGCTCATATCCACCGCCTGACCTGGGGCCGCCTCTTCCCCAATGCCGACTTTGCGTCATGGGAAAAAACGTACCGCCAATGTTCCGAGAGATACAATCAAGAGATCCTGGCGGCTCCTGAGGACGACGCATTGGAGGAGGAGGATCCGATAGTGGCCATAGTGTCGATTGGGGTGGATGCGTCGAAAAAGGATGCAGCTGAGGCCGAGTCTAGCAAAAAGAATGCTGACCAGGCGACAGCTGCTATTGTTGAAGATCTGCCCCCATCTTAAGCTTTTTGTCTTCTTTTTTCTACGGCCTACGTGTCGTTTGTTTCTGTTTACCCGGCTAGGGGGGCGGGGTTCTGAATATTTTGCCGGTCTTAATGGCCGGCTTCTTTTGTATCTTTTACCCAGCCAAGGGGCCGGGGTTTTGAATATTTATGCCGGTCTTTATGGCCGGCTGTTAATATAACTTAGGCGACCATTATTTTAGGTCGCCTTTTGTGTCAAAATGTTTCGAATTTGAGCTTCTATTTTGCTAAGTATCGAAACTTTGATATCCAGTTGCATACTATACCGACTGTTTTGCATGGCAGATAGTTGTAGACAGGTAAGAGGTAGTCACGCTGCCTATGCCCCTGGACGACTGGTTGTCTATTTCCAGGCTAGGCGATCAGTCGGCCATTTATCCAGCCGGTATCTGACTCATTTTGAAGACTGGATCCCCTTTAGGCAGGCGGTCCTGTCATTTGTAAAATTAACCAAGTAGGAAAGTAATTTCCTACCTGCCATGGTTTTAGGCAAGAGACTCTAGGCGATCTAGGCCGGCTAGTCCCTGCTATGTTAACTTAGTGAGAACAGGCAATATATGAACACCTTTTTAGTTTCATACCAAGTTTTAAGGAGTGACCAAGTAAACATGGTTGTTACTTAATCGCCGAGTGACTGAGTAGTAGGGGCTTCAAGTGGTGGGTACCAATTGTTCCCCTTTATTCGCCAATGTTTGTTGGCTGTTAACTCATCAGGTACCGACTGTTCTTATCCCAAGTAGTTCAGTCAGTTGGTTGACACGGATGGTTACTGCAAACACTTGTTGGACCTGATTAGTCGATTAAGTGAGAGGTATCCTTGTCTGAGAAACGGCTACGTGGTTGTCTTGGTTAGACAGTCGTATAGGTGCCGTGTATTTATTTTATAGAACAATGTTCCACCCAAAAGGGAGCTGCTCTCTGCGACGAATTTCATCCAAATGGATGACGCCGGACGCCTGCTATGATGTTGGGACAGGTCGGATTAGTTTTAAAAATTTTAATCAGTTGGCATGGCGCCTGGTCTGATCATTTCGGCCATGAGCCTTTGATAATTCTTGGTGAACTGTGTTATGGGAGAGTAGCCGGTTGTGTGGAACAAGCGGCATGCCCCTCGTTAAGTAAGACTTGAAAAATAAAACATGGAGAGTAGCCGACTGTTTATCAGTAGGCATACCCCTCTTAGTACAAAATTGAATGAAACAGCAAACTTTTATTAAGTAGCTCTCGGCTATTTACATCATTCAAAAATAATATTTCTTAAGATTATCTACATTCCAGGTTCGAGGAAACGGTTGGCCGTCTGGTGTTTCCAGACGGTAGGTACCGTCCCTGACCTCTTCATAGATTCGGTAGGATCCTTCCCAGTTGGGAGTTAATTTTCCAGACTCATTAGCCCTACCGACTGCTTCCATTTTTCTTAGTACAAAGTCCCCCACTTTGAGTGGACGCCTGTGTACTTTTTTGTTGTATGATCTGGTCATTCTCAGGCGGTAAATTTCATGGCGCAAGACGGCATTGCCCCTCCTTTTTAGGAGTGAGTCCAAGGCCAGGCGCATGGATTCCCAGTTTGACTCTTCGTCGTATAACATTACACGAAGAGTCGGCTCGTAGTGTTCAATTGGAAGAACAGCTTCCGCACCATAGGTTAGGAGGAATGGAGTCTCTCTAGTCGCCCCTTTTCAGTCGTCCTAATGGCCCAGTGAACATGTGGTAGTTCATTTGCCCATAGGCCACCTGCTCGTTCAATCTTTTTCTTGAGACCGTCTGAGATGATTTTATTAAAGGCTTCTACCTGGCCGTTTGCTTGTGGACGACCGACTGATGCAAAGTGGTGTGCGATACCTTGGTCACCCAACCGGCTTTTGAGAACAGGCGTCTCGAATTGGGGACCAATATCAAAAACCATAGACATGGGAACCCCGAACCGAGTGATGACATTTTTCCAGATGAATGAAATTACATCCTTCGTCTAGATTCCCTTTACAGCCTCCGCCTCCACCCATTTAGTGAAGTAGTCGACTGCAACAAGTATGTACTTCCTAAAGCCTGTAGCAGACGTATAGGGACCCAGAAAATCCATGCCCCACTTAGCAAACGGTAGTGGGCTATGAATGGTAGTGAGGTCAGTAGCCGGACGGTGAATTAGTTTGCCAAACTTTTGACACTTGTCACATTTTTTCACCATCTCCATTGCATCTGCTTCTAAAGTAGGCCAAAAGTAGCCCTGCCACCTTGTCCGTTGGGCAAGCGACCTGCCGCCTACATGGGAAGAGCAGTAACCAGAGTGGAGATCTTCTAGGATCTCTCGTCCTTTTTCTAGAGTAACACACTTCAAGAAGGGTTGAAGATACCCTCTTTTGTGAAGTTCTCCCTTTATCATTTCAAAACTGGCTGCTCGTTTTTTCAGTGCAGCCGCCTGGTGATGGTCATCCGGCAAGGTGCCGTCTGTCAAATATGCCCTGATTGGATCCATCCAGGTTGAACTTCTATCTAGGATTCCAATGGGGTCTTCCTCTATGCTTCTTTTCTCCATTACTTCCCAAAAAACAGTTCGTGGAGTATCACAAGAGGCCGAGGAGGCTAATTTTGAAAGAGCATTCGCCTGATTGTTTTTTGATCTCGGCACTTGAGTCAGATGAAAATCTTCAAGGGATCCGACTGCTTGTTGTACCACCTGTAAATACTTGATCATTGCCGGATGGGTTGCTTTGTTTTCACCATTGTACTGACTCACTATCAATTGTGAATCACAACAGGCGTCTATCTTTCTTGCCCCTGCCGCCTTGCACATGCGGATTCCGGCTACTAAAGCTTCATATTCAGCCTCATTGTTAGAGGCCTAAAAATTGAAACGTAGAGCATACTCGTACTTGTCGCCCTTTGGCGACTGACATATGACGCCTGCTCCACAACCGTTTGAAGTAGAGCTTCCATCCACATATACCTTCCAGACTTGGTCTGGAACTTGAGAATCAGGGGGACGAGTCATTTCAACAATAAAATCAGCAAAGACTTGCCCCTTCACTGCTTTCCTAGGCTCGAATGTGACTTCGAGGCTCTGAATTTCTATAGCCCATTTGATCATCCGGCCTGACGACTCCATGGTGGTCAGTGGCCGCTTGATAGGTTGATCTGTGTAAACGACGACTGCATGTGCCAAAAAGTAGGGCTTTAATTTTTTAACGGCCATGAAGAGTGCGAGACCAAATTTCTCTACTAAGGGATACCTCAACTCGGCATTTTTCAGTACATGGCTGACAAAATAGACCGGGAGCTGGCAGCCGTCTCTTTCAGCAAGAAGGACAGCACTTAAAGCATGATCTGAGACGGCCAGATACATGTAAAGTACTTCTTCGGGCAAAGGACTGACCAGCCTCGGCAAGGAGTGCAAGTGAACTTTCAATTTTTGGAAGGCCGCCTCAGCATCCGGCCCCCATTCAAACCTTGTCTTTATCTTAATGGCCTGGAAAAAGTATAAGCATTTGTCGCCAGATCGACTTAGAAATCTTCCCAAGGCCGCCAGACAACCTGTTAACTTCTGAACCTCTCGGACGGTACGAGGCGACTGCATGTCGATGACCGCCTGCACCTTCTCAGGGTTCGCCTCTATTCCTCTCTGATTGATAAGGAATCCGAGAAATTTCCCAGATTCAACCCCAAATACACATTTCTTGGGATTGAGCATGACATGGTGCCACCTGAGTGTAGCGAAAGTTTCTCGGAGGTCCGACAGATGATCTATCTGAAGCTTAGACTTCACAATCATATCATCAATGTATGCCTCGACGTTCTTCCCAATCTGATCAAAGAACACAGTATTTATCATTCGCTGGAAGGTGGCCGGGGCATTCTTCAGACCAAACGGCATGACCGTGTAACAGTATAACCCTTGATCAGTGACGAAGGTCGTCTTCTCCTGATCTTTCTTCCATAAAGGAATTTGATGGAAACCAGAGTAGGCGTCCATAAAGCTCATCAGAGCATGGCCGGCTGTTGAGTCGACCAGATTATCAATTTTGGGCAGAGGGTAACAGTCTTTGGGGCACGCCTTGTTTAGGTCCGTGTAGTCCACACACATTCGCCAAGTACCATTCGGCTTTTTAATAAGCACTACATTCGCAACCTAGTCTGGGAAGTAGCATTGCCGAATGAACCCTGCATCAAGTAGTTTCTTAACCTCGACGGTTGCCGCCTGACTTCTTTCTTCGCCATGGTTCCGCTTCTTCTGCCGTACCGGCTTCTTTTTCGGATCCACTGCCAGTTTATGTACCGCCAGGTCAGGACTGATGTCTGGCATTTCATGGACTTCGAATGCAAAGATGTCTTTGTATTCTTTCAAAACTTGATGAAAGTCTTCACCCAGAACT
This sequence comes from Chenopodium quinoa, assembly GCF_001683475.1. Taxonomy (NCBI): domain Eukaryota; kingdom Viridiplantae; phylum Streptophyta; class Magnoliopsida; order Caryophyllales; family Amaranthaceae; genus Chenopodium; species Chenopodium quinoa. The sequence goes on from NW_018742879.1 coordinate 1,333,455, forward strand.
CTCAGAGCAGTCGTCCCAACCTTGACTGTTCGGTCAGGGCGCGAGTCGTCTAGGATCAGGTCCGTATGCTCACCAGCCGGCTGAGGGCGGAATTCATCTGAACGCTCCTCTGCCAATGATTGCTATTTTTTCACTTTTCTTGTGGCCCCCATTTGGGCAGCTTTCCTTTTCTTGCCGCCTTCTTCTTGAACAGGCGCACTCTCCTTAGCACTCTCGGGCCATCTTCTGATCTCCCCTTAGGGAGCCGACTGTTCCATCATCCCTCTCAAATTTGAGCAACATAAGAGACGGGATTAAAACAGCCTTGGAATTATTCAAGGTTGGTCGTCCTAGAATCATGTTGTAGGCCAAGAGTTCCTCAACTACCAGGAACCGGACCACCATGTGTCGACCTTCCCCTTTTTCACCCAGGCGGATGGGTAAATCCACTCGTCCCACTGGGTGGACGAATCCTCCTCCAAACCCTACTAGAGGGTGGGATACCGGATGTATGCAATCAGTCTGATATTTGAGCTTTGACAGACATTTGCTACTGATAAGATCTGAGGAGTTGCCGGTATCTATGAGGATTCGGCCAACTCTCTGGTTGGCACCTTACATTCAATTACAATAGGGTCGTCATGCGACCCCCTTACCCCTCCTAGATCTTCTTCAGTAATGACAATTTCAGGAAATGAATATTTGGAGGGTTGTTCTTGGTGAACGGAATTGACGTCTAGCCGCCTGATATTGTCTTTGTTGCCCCTAATAGTGGGGCTGCCTCCTGAGAAGCCGCCTGCAATGGTGTAGACAACTGCATCATCTGTATCAGAGATGTCGGCCTGTTGATTCTTTTTGGCCGACTGCTTTTTCGAGGAAGTGTTCCCCTTAGATTTCTTGACATAAGAGTCAAGATCGCCTTGTTCAGTCAGGCGGTCCAGATACCGCATGAGACTGATGCATTCGTTGGTTTGATGACCAACATCTTCATGATAATCATAGAATTTTTCTTGGTTCCGGTTGCTCGCAGAACCCTTCATGGGGGCCGGCTTCTCAATTGAGATCCGTCCCTTGATTTCTTTTAGGATAGCTTGGCTATCCCTGTTAAACACATACTTTGGGGAGTATGGTTTGAATTCTTTCTTCTTCTTCTGGGCCGGCTGTTTGGATGAATCAGCCGCCCAGACCTCTTTTCTCTTTTTCTCATCTTTGTTGGACGACTGCTTCTGTCGTCCTTCTTTCCTGTCGAACCTCTTTCCGTCCGATTGCTTTCCAGTACTACAAATATCAGTCGCCTGTATATAGGCTTCTGCTTCAATCAAGGCTTCTTGAAGAGTCGCCACCCTCTTTTGAACCAAATCAAACTTGAAGGTCGACCCGTCTTTGAGGCCTCTGAAAAAGTCAGTATAGGCCACCTCATCCGGTAGCCCTTGAATTTGTATTCTCATCAGGTTAAACCGCCTGATGTAAGAACGAAGCCCCTCCTTCTCGCCCTGCTGAATTGTCCCTAAATCAAGGGTCGTCTTCTTCGCAGGTATGTTCATAGCAAAATTGGAGGTGAATAAGTAAGCAAGCGTCCCGAAGTTATTCACACAACCAGCCGGCAGGTTGCCGAACCATTGTTGTGTGATTCCCTTAAGAGTCGCTGGGAAACACTTGCACCAAGTGAGATCATCCAACCCTTGGAGGTACATCAGGTTGGTGAATGCCATCAAATGGTCTTCTGGGTTAGTAGTGCCGTCATAGGCGCCTACTAACACATTTTTAACTTTTCCCGGCTGAGCGGCCTCAGTAATTTCCTTGGAGAAAGCCGACGGTTGTTCCCCAAGCCTAAGCAACCGTAGCTGTCAGTCCAAAGGTTGGACAGTTTTTGCCGCCTGTCCTCCAAACGGAGGGGGCTGCAGAAAATATTGTTGTTGCGGTACAAATGGTAAGTTTGGTACCGCCTGGTCACTATGAAAACCAGACTGACGGGAGGTACCGCCTGTCTGACTCTTATGATGTGACTGGGTATACCTCATAGAGGTATTGCGCAGACTGTCTTGAAAATCCGAAGTAGAGGCCGACTCTGACAGTCGGTCATTCTTCTTCTGCTCTAGCAATAGCCGAGCGTATGTGTATGTTTTCTTCGACCCGTCCGCCTGAATATGACGAACGGGTTTCCTCTTTCCTGGAGTAGGAAAGCGGTACTTTGTGAAATCAAGGACAGGCAGCTCCCACTTCCTAGAGTTAGGATGAGGGGTCGCCTCTCGCTCTTGAACAGGCTTCCTCTTCCCTGAAAAGGAAGGTTTTAGCCGACTGCTCCTTGGCCAGAGCAGGCGTCTTTTTATTGATCAGCTCCTTAATCTCTCCCTTGAAGCCCCTCATGAAGGTCATGAGTTCGTTCCTTGTAATGGGAGCAGATCCATCAGCCGGCTGCTGCTGAACAGGCGGTGCGCCGACTGGATCACTGAGTCCAGTTTGAGGATCTTCCCGTTCTCTCCTTTCGGAATGACGGGTGCGCCGGGCCCTTAGGGTCCCGTCTGAAGCTGTATGTGCTTCAACTTCAAACTCTTCTTCAGTATCATGATCCGACTGAACTTGAGGGTCGTCCAGGGGACGCCTCTCTTCAGGAGTCGGTACAGACGTGGATACCATCTCAAAAGTACTCTCCCCACAGACGGCGCCAAAATGTATCGGGGTTTTTTGATGTCCTGTGGGAGAGTTACAATTCTGAGACTGGAACCGGACGCCTGTACCTGCAAAACAAACGGATGCTCCGGATGATTGGAGATCCGCCTCCAACGGTCAAGTTAGTACTTGATTAAGGAGTAATTAATGCGGAAAATAATGTAATTTAGTCTCTCTAGGTGAGAGTGTTTAATGTGCGTCATCCCGCTTAATGAGGATTAATGGGCATATTTATATGCCTTGGGATGCGTGCCAATACTAGGTTTAGGTTAAACCTAAGGCTGACTGGGCTTTCCACAAAGATTGGGCCTTGTTGGCTGATTTTCCCATTTGGCATGGATGGACACGTGTCGCGTCGTAATTGGTCCATGGAGGATGTATCTCTGGTTGACACGTGGCAGGCTCCCATTGGCCTACATGAAGGACACGTGGCGGAACCTGGCTGGTCCACGTGTCAGATGCTGATTGGTGGATAAAAATCCCCTAATCAATTTAAACTCGACAAAAATCCGAAAAACCTGAACCGGTCTAACCCGTAACCCGTTGTGACCGAACTATTTATAACCCGTAACCCGTTGTGACCGAACCGTTTATAACCCGTAAACCGTTGTGACCGAACCGTTTCCAACCCATAACGCATTGAGACCGAACCGTTTACGACGGGTAACCTATTATGACTGAGTCGTTTACAACCCGTAACCCAATATGTTTATGATCTGATCTTATTCAACCCACTACTCGATAAACCTAACTTATTTATGACTTAACTTAATTATAACATGACCCGTTCTTACCCATTATCTGACTAACTCGATTCGATAACGATCCAATTCGATTTAAGCCTAATATGATTTGGATTGAAACACGCTTTAAATTAGGTAAACCCATTTTCAAACCGACCAAGTTCAATCCAAACCGATTATGACATGAACCGATAATGACCGGACCCGATTTCATCCAATCTGTTTTGAACCGAAACCCATTTTCAAACCTACCCAGTTTAACCCAAACTGATTATGACCCGAACCTATTACAACCCGACCCGATTAGGACCCGAACTGTTTTGAACCAAAACCCGCTTTAAACTGGCTAAACCCGTTTTCAAATCAGCCCGATTCAACCCAAACTGATTATGACCCGAACCAACTACAACCCGACCCGATTAGGACCCGACCCGAATAGAAACCGCAATAAAAAAAAAAAAAAAAAAAAACAAACCGAACTGACCCGATGAGTTTCAAAACCGACCCAAACAAACCCGCTAATCATTTCAACCCGTTATAACCCAAAACAAATAAACCCAATCCAAACCCGAACTGTTTACCCAAATTGACACCCCTACTTAAGATCTACCACCAGGGCCAGGGCACCAGAGAGCTGCTACCATATGTTACATATTTTTATGGCTTTTTATTTTACTTTATATAGGACATACTCTTTTTTTTTTTGCTTTTTTTTGACAGGAAACAGGGCGGCAACTTTTATTAAACAAAGACAATAATTAACATCAAGATCCGCAAGGGTAGCTATACCCTGCGGGAAACCATCCAAAAACACCTGCTCAATGCCATTACTTGGCTCTAATCTAGCCATTAAATGTGCTACTGTGTTGCCCCCCCCCCCCCCCTCCTAATATGATTACAAAAAAACATAGAAAAAGCTTCTGCAATAACATAAGTGTCCTCAATGACGAGATCTCGAGGAGTTCTTCCAAGCTTCTTTTGCTTTTTTTTGAGAGATATAAAGCAGTAGGATACACTCTCTTTGTTCTTTTTTGTTCAATTCATAACAATCAATAAATAGAAACGGAAAGAGTAAAACATAAGTATGGCGTAACTTGCTGGTAGGACAATTAGTGTTGAAATTAGAAGTTATATGTTCAAATCTTACATGAAAACTAAAAGAAAATGAGAGATTAAGATGCTTTTGGCAATAAGTGAAGTGAACTGCTATTCGTCGTTCGCAAATTACAGGGTGACGCTCCCATTTTTATGTGTATTGACTATTTTGCCCTTGAGTGTTTTATTTCCATATAAGGCTCCACCATGACTCACTTTAGCTAGTAAAAAGTTAAATATTATTCCCGACCCCCCACTTGTCTTTAAAAAATCCCGACCCACAAAAAAACCCGAGACCACCATTGTACAGTAATTCCGACCAATTTTTAAAATCCCGAGTGTGGAAATTGGGGCCCACTATTCACGATGAGCGACGACAACTTTAGTACGCCGGAGCAGTCGTCGGAAGAATCTGTAAGTCGTAGTTTTTGAATTTTGTTTTTTTTTATGGACTTCCGCCCATTTTTTCCGGATCCCAGGGGAAGATCCGCCTAAAAAATTCGGAAGATCCTCCTAGGATCCGGATATTCTAGGCGGATCCCCACATACGCCTGGAATTTCCGGATCCTAAGAGGATCTTCCGGATTTTTTAGGTGGATCTTCCCCTGGGATCCGGAAAAAATGGGCGGAAGTCCTTTAATTCGTTTTTTTTTTTTTTATTCTTTCAAAATTCATAATATTATTTTTGCTGATTTTTGTGAGTATTATTATATTGTGTTAGTTATTATTATTATTAATTATGTTTATATTTCTAATGTTTTTGTTATTATTATTATTATTATTATTATTATTATTATTGTTGTTGTTGTTGTTGTTATTGTTGTTAGTATGATTATTATTATTATTATTATTATCGATTTTTTTATTTTTATTTTTATTATTATTATTTTTGTTACTATTATTATTGTTATTATTCTTATTATTGGTATTATTATTATTAATAATAATATTGTTACTTTTGTTGTTAGCATGATTATTGTTATTATAATTATTATCACTATTTTTGTTACTATTATTTATATTATTATTTTTATTATTATTATTATTTTTGTTATTAAAGTTTTTATTATTATTATTATTATAGTTTTTGTTATTAATAAAAATATTAGTATTATTATTAAATTTATAATACTAATATTTGCCTCATTTGTTTGGTTTATTGTTAAAGGATTCGGAGGTTGAAGACGGCGGTGACGGTGTGAATTATAGTGCAAATTTCGTGACAGACAAGGTTTTTCGAACGTTTGATGAAGCAGTTAGTTGGGCAGATGCTGTTGCAATAAATCTGGGATTTATTTTGGTGAAATCGTCTTTCAACAGACAGAGAGATGGTCGACCATATCGATATTTAAGATGTGATCGGGGACGCAGGAATAAGCCGAGAGATCTTGAGAACGCAATAAGGAAGGACACGAAAACCAAAGCCAATGGTTGTCCTTTCTACATCAAGATATCTTTCAATTTTGTCAACGACTGTTGGTTAATCACGGCGAAAAATGATGTAACTGGGACCCACAACCATCCAATGATTGCGTATCAAGAGGGGCATCGTAAAATAAGCGGGTTAAGCCCAGAAGCGAAGCAGGTTGTGCGTAACATGACCAAGTCTAAGGTAGCACCGCGTAACATCATGGCGACCATTGCCGAGAAATTTCCTCAGGATCATCCAGACATTAGACACATCTACAACTGCCGAAATGACTTCAGAACCGAGATGTCAGATGGGAGAGGAGTTGTTCAGCAGTTTCTACATTTGGCTAGACAGAGTCAGTATGTCTACTGGGTATTGTCTGATGATCAAGGCGTTTTACAGCACGCCTTCATGGCGCATCCAGTCATGGTAGACATCCTACGGACGTACCCGCATGTGATCGGTATGGATTCCACATACAAGACCAACCGATACGGAATGCCGTTCTTTGAGATAGTTGGTGTGACACCGAAAAATCAAAATTTCCTCGTCGGTTACGTCTTCATGCGCAACGAGTGCACGGCCAGCTATCGATGGGTTTTGCAGAGATTGAGAGACTTGATCGGTTTTGATAAGGAACCGTCGGTTTTCTTGACTGATCGTGAGCTGGGGCTAGTTACGGCATTGAAGGAAGTGTTTCCAGGGACCTCGCACTTACTTTGTCGATGGCATATTAACAAAGATGTTGAGGCTCGTGTCACTGATATGTTCAAAAGCAAAAAGGTTGGTGCGACATTCAAAAACGGGAGATGGAAACGTGTGATGGACGCTGCAACCGAGGAGGATTATGAGGCTGCTGTAGAGACGATGAAACTGAAATGGGCAAGTTATCCAAAGGTGATAGAGTATGTTGAGAGGACTTGGCTTTGTCATAAAACAAAGTTTGTGACCATCCTCAACAAAAACCTCGTTGAGGAAGGAAGGATGAGTACGGTTTCCACTCTTGTCCAGAAACAAACATTCGCCAAGAACTAACCACAGGTACGCCCTGTAATGGAAACAGAAGGGCCTCTGCGCCTCCAAGGTCGACTCCACTATCCTCTCAGTAAGCACCCCACTTCCCTGCCATACGGTTTTAGTACCGCACTTCTCATTCAGCTCTTCCGCAGTCATATCCAAGGTAATCGAGCACGCGTCCCGTAAAACGTCCGTGCTAGGAGTAGTGGAAACCATGGAACCGTCGACACAGAGCCCTAGAATATGATACACGTCATGCAGAAAGATCGTGATCTCCCCAAATGGCATGTGAAACGAGTTCGTGTCTGGCTGCCATCTCTCAACAAAAGCAGAAATCAGGGGCCAGTCAAATCCCTGGAACATGATCCCGGGTAAGTGAGATAGACCACTGCCATCAATCAGTTCCAGGTGCTCCTGCGGAAGACGAGCGCGTCAGTTACCCAACTCAGTACACAACTGTGTCATGTTCAAACACCGCAGAACATTTCGCTCCTGGCCACCCCATAGATATGAAGCCACGTGACCCCCAAAACTAGGAATGACAGTACCATCCTCAAGCCCACCTGGCATCGGCCCCCAAACCACCCATGACTCAGACGAGCTGGTAGAACCTTCACCTGGTTCACTACTACTACCATATCTCCCATGGTCACCCCTATACACAGTACGGTAATCCTGAGGGTCGTACTCTAAATCTCGACTAGCATGACTAGCTCGCTCATCGTCGTCCTCTTCGTCAGATACAGGCACTCTACCCGACGAGTACATGGGGGCGCTCATGTATGACTGATGCTCCCCCGACCAAGTACGAGCAGACCCGTACTGCTGCTCACGATGAAACGGTGCCTCCGAAGGTCCTGCACCACCTAACTCCCTCCTAACTGATGCATTCAAACGTCTCGATCTTGCATGTCGAGCGCTCGAACCCTCAATCTGCATTAAATAAGTAGAAAATATAATTTCATTAATACTTACACACACAACTATGATATCAACCTTGAATCGCTAATATTCAAATTCAAAAATAATAGCAACAGTACAAAACAATTACAATAAATGAAAAAACAAAATAAATAAACATAACAACATTACATAACAATAACAATAAATGAAAACAAAAAATAAATAAACATAACAACAATAAATAAAAATAAACATCACAACAATACATAACAATAACAATAAATGAAGAAAAAAAAAATAAACATAACAACAACACATAACAATAACAATAAATGAAAAATAAAGTAAATAAACATAACAATAACAACAATACATAAAACATAACAACAATACGTAACAATAACAATAAATGAAAAAAATAATAAATAAACATATCAACAATACATAACAATAATAATCGATCTAAATTACACAAAAATAATCAATGAAATACAATAATAATCACCAAATAAAAAAAGAAAAAAAAACAGATTATTGAAAATTTAATAATCACGAATAACAGAAAAAATAAAAAAAAATAAAAATAAAACAAGAACTTTACCAAACAAAAGAAAAAACCAAGAAAAATAAAAATAAAAAAAAAAACAAAACAAAATATAAATAGCTTCACCAAACAAAAGAAAAAAAAACAACAAAAAAAATAAAAAAAAAAAAACAGCATCACCAAACAAAAGAAAAAAAAATTAAAACAAAAAAAAATTAAAAAAAAAAACCCAGCTTCACCAAACAAAAGAAAAACAAAAAAAACCAAAAATAAAATAAAAAAATAAAAAAAAACAGCTTCACCAAACAAAAGAAAAAAAAATTAACAAAAAAAACATAAAATAATAAATAAAAAAAAAAAACAGCTTCAGCAAACAAAAGAAAAGGAAAAAAAAATTAAACCCAGACTTCCGCCTAAAATTTCCGAAAGTTTCCCCAGACTTCCAGAAATTTCAGGCGGAAGTCTGGGTTTTCCGAAATTTTTTTTTTTTTAATTACAGCAACAAAGCAACAATTACCAACCTGCTCGCCGCCGGAAATGCCGCCCCCACGACCACCGTACGCAAGCCTAATGCGTCTTCCGTCCGCCATACCCGGATTCAAGCTTTTTTTGGTTTTCGTATGTTCTTCATTTGATTTCAAATTTTGATTTTTTTTTTTATTTTCAAATTTTTGGTTTTTTTTGAAAATAAATTTCTGATTTTTTTTTTCTGATTTTTTTTTTTAAAAATTCTTGCCTTTTTTTTAGAGAGAGAGTGTCGGGGTTGAGAAATGACTTGTGAGTTTCGTAACTCGGTTTTCCAAGTATTTATATATGAGGGGCAAATTAGGAAATTCAATAAAAAAATGCGAGCGTCACCTTGTAATTTGTGAACGACGTTTAACAACACCCTTGAAGTGAATTGTTATTGAGGATAAGGAGATTTTACTATTTTAGAAGTCTAAAAGTCTTAATCCAAAAAAAAAAAAAAAAAAAAAAAAAAGAAGAAGTCATACTACGAGGGCATTTGGTTCGGAAAATGAAAACAGAGTAGAAAGAAAACAAATAAGAGGGAGGAAAGGAATTATTTAGCTATTACCTTTTCATTTGTTTGGTTTAACCATGGAAAGGGTATTTGTTAAGAGGACGATAAGGGTATTTGTTACCCCAAGTTTTTGAGAGGTAACCATTACCCTTAGGTAATGGTAATTGCTACCATGCCTTCAAACCAAACACACGGTAACGATATCGAAATAATCGAATCCGTTTCCAATTCAAAAAATACACTAACCAAACGCCCCCTACGTATATGCTTAAGAGAGAAAGGAGTTGGTTATTAATATACGGCGGAGTATTTTTTTATTATTATTATTATTACTGTAACATGTAATTACTTTTTTTTTTTTTAAGGGAAGATGTAATTACCTAGGAGGCTAGGATTAGCATTAAATTTTCTTGGCTTCTTGTGTCAAATACTCAAATTTAAGATCCAAGTGAGTTCTTTTTAAGTTTTATACGAAGTATATATATATATATATATATATATATATATATATATATATATATATATATATATATATATATATATTACTAGTCAGATTATAAACATTTTTTTTAATCTTCAAAGTTTTCTACTACGTTTTTTTTTTTTAAGCTAAGTGGGTGCATGTGGACCCACTTCGGTCAATGTGGATCCGCAACTTAATATAAACCCATTTCCAACAATAATATTCACCAGATTCATTTTCTATCACTTTGAGATCAAACATCCTATCTTCACCAAGCCAAAACTAGCAAGTTAAGAGCCACAATGGTTGTAGAAAGTTACCAATCCAAGAGTGTATGTGTCATAGGAGCCGGACCATCCGGTCTCGTGGCAGCCCGGGAGCTCATGAAAGAAGGTCACAATGTGGTAGTCATTGAGCAAAACCATGACATAGGAGGGCAATGGCTCTATGAGCGTAAAATCGAGGGAGAGGATCCTTTAGGCAGGGCAAATAAGTTCCTTAAGGTTCATAGTAGTATGTATGAATCCTTAAGGTTAGCATCTCCTAGGGAGATCATGGGGTATACTGACTTCCCGTTCGTAGAGAAGAAAGGGAGGGACATGAGGAGATTTCCTAGCCATAGGGAAGTTTTGTTGTACCTTAATGATTTTTGTGAATATTTTGGGTTGAGGGGCATGATTAGGTTTAACACTAGGGTTGAGTATGTCGGTATGGCCGAGTTTGCCGAGGTTGCCAAGGAGTTGAAATGGATGGTGAAATCTAAGGAGAAGAAGAGTGAAAAATTGGTGGAAGAAGTGTTTGACGCGGTGGTTGTTGCTAGTGGCCACTATTCTCATCCAAGGTTGCCTATAATTAAAGGTATACTTTGATCATACACTTCATTTATTTCACATAATAACACATGGCTTAAAAAAAGAGTTAAAAGTACAAAATAGAAGTGTACGTTAAGCATGCAGGAAGACAATTTTAGTAATTAACTCACTTTCATTACTCATTATGTTTTTGTTGCTTCTCTTTTGCATGCATTTTTTTGAAGGTATGAACTCTTGGAAAAGAAGACAAATTCATAGTCATATTTATCGGGTACCAGATCCATTTCGCGATGAGGTAACTATTCATACCATTTTCATCATTGTAGATCTCTAAACTTTCACATTTTTTAGCCTTGAAACAAATTTTGACTATTAATTTTCCTCGAGATAGTCAATTCTAAGTCAATTAATGCGTAATATTTTATACGACTTACGGAGTACTCATATAATTACATACTCGTACTACGTATACATGTTGCAGGTAGTGGTGATTGTAGGAAGTTCAATGAGTGGACAAGAACTATCAATGGAATTGGTGGGAGTAGCAAAGGAAATCTATCTCAGTGCCAAATCCCCAGTCTCTGAAGGATTGTCCAAAGTATTTGCCAAGCATAAAAACCTGCATCTTTGCCCAAAGGTAAAAATATTATACAAGTATCACACATACACACAAAATAATAAACTGATTTATTTTTCACGCCACGCCATCAAAAAATTAAAATATATATATATATATATATATATATATATATATATATATATATATATATATATATATATATCAACATACAGATTTAAATTGCATACATAGTACTCCGTATTTTAATTACATCTACATTCCATACATCTAATGATTAATGGTAATGACCTTAAAATATATTCCGTCCTAGTCTCAACCACCTCTATATGAAACATAACAATTAAATTTTGGTATATTATACTGCAGATTGACTGCCTTGAAGAAGATGGAAGAGTGTTGTTCGTGGATGGTTCTTGCGTCACTGCCGATACTATCATATACTGCACTGGGTAATATATCATTTCCATTTTTTTTGTTTTTATCATTTTTATGGAATTAATATATTTTATTTGTCATTCAAGGCATTAATATATAGGTGTGAGGATATTGTATACATTTTATACAACCTTGATTAATTCGGAATATTAAAATAATTAATTCATCACTTCTTGAAATAATTCATCTTATTTCTATACAATAATTCATGGATATGTCCAAAATTTCTTTCTCCCTACAGTGCTTTTGCTAATTTGCTATGAGTCACTATTGATTTTAGATGTTTAAACATATAGACTAGAAGATATCAATTAATTACAAAAATTTCATAAAATTTCTTTACGAATAATATTACATCAATTGACAGCTAGTCAAGCTAGGCAACGACAAGTAATTTGAAGACTTGGAGTACTAGTAAAACAAACAAAACTGATTAAAATTGGAGTACATATAGTCACCCGAGTACACCAAACATCCGAGTATATAGGCTCCTCAAGGTGCCATCCTTGTCCCAAAAGTGTGCAAAGGCTTGATGATTACCAAATTGGTACGGGAAGTCAAAGATTGAGCACTCTATGTAAGCATGCATCTTGTATCATAAGTAATTCCAACAATAGTATTGTAAATCATCATAATAACAACATAATGGGACCAACTTTTTTGGATCATGGTGACATGCAAGTTTCTTAAGCAGGAAGTATTGCAAATAATAATATACAGTTCTTCAAGTTTTCAGAATGTTGTTATGAAAATGATGTCTAAAGAAAGTCAGAAAGTTAGGTACAGTTGTAGGCAAAAGAGAAGTTTACCCATAATTTCATGCAACTACTACAACTTTTTTTTTTGCTGATAAAGAAACATGATTGATGATTAAGATTAACCGTGAAGAGACTTACTGTTTACTGTAGGTATTCATATACATTTCCATTTCTTGACACCAAAGGAATCATTGAGGTGGATGATGATCGCGTTGGACCTTTATATGAGCATACGTTCCCTCCTTCGCTTGCTCCTTCTCTTTCGTTTGTCGGAATACCTAGGAAGGTATTATTTAATATCTTCAAACCTGCAATGACATTAACAAATCTTATAATTCTGCTAGTGTGACAACATATTTCTATATCATAATGGCTTTCATTAATTGAATTAATAGATCATAGGGTTCCCTTTCTTTGAATCACAAGCAAAATGGATTGCTCAGCTGCTCTCAGGGAAAAAAACATTGCCATCTTGGGAAGATATGATGAAGGAAATCAAAGAGTTCTATCAGTCCAGGGAAGCTGCCGCCATCCCAAAGCATAACACTCATGATATTGCCGATTTTGAGGTAAACAGACATCTTGTCTAACTAAATTTTCTTTTACATGAACATCAAATGCATTAACTTGCAACACTTTTACAGATTCTTCAGTGTTTCAAGTACCATAAGAAGTTAGTCCAAAAGTTTTTCTGCTGTCAGTTACCTTTAATTATGCCTTTTCCTGCAGTATTGTGACCTGTATGCGGATAAAGTGGGATTTCCACGCCTGGAAGAATGGAGGAAAGAGCTATGTGTATCAGCTCTGATGAACGCGGAGGCCAATTTGGAGGTGTATCGTGATGTTTATGATGACTTTGAACTGCTTCAAGTAGCTCGTCAAAGTCCTCATTTCACTCAACTTGGAGCACATACATTTGAAGTATAAAGCAATACTCTGCTTCAGCCAGCTCAACAAATCAATGTCAAAGTAATATGCAGTAATTTACATAGAACAACATACCAGTGTTCCAGCGAAAGATTCGAGGTTGACATATTTTCTTTTTTGTGTATTGATGATAGTGGTCGCACAAAGTACTGCCCTGTATGCAGTTTTTTGAATGATTTTTACTTTTTATTAGAGAAACCGGCAAAATTATGCCATGTTGGAAAAGCCTTCAAAAGGTTGTACCAACAAGACACAAGTGTTTTCCATTTTAAATATGAAATAGTATATTTGCCTAACTAGTTAAGTAACTAACAGGGGGTGAAATAGCCTTACCCTTGCAAATCTTAGTCAGATTTGGATTAAGGCCTAAGGGTTCTCCATATATCGCCCCTATTAGTCGCTTAACTGTCAGGGATATATTCAAATTATTCGTTTAATAGTTATAAGCTGTAACATGATATATACATACTTGTTCAGATTCAGCATATATGCTCCCCAAAACACAGCCTCGTGATGACCTAACAAATGATTCCAACACCTGGAAAAAGAAAAGGGTCCTCTCAGTCTCAGCCATAGGTGCAACAGTCAACATGCTGAAAATGATACTAAGCTTGGATGTGCCTATCATGCACAGCAACAGCACATTCCAAAATAAGAGCTGAACTACATGCCAACAGATGTCAATAACTGTAATAACTTTAGGAGGAAGAAGAAGAATAGTGGGAAATCAAGGTTAATTTTTCTTTCTTCTTGGTTAGTAATGATCTAAAATTAGTAAAACTGAAATTATTTTGAGCAAAAAAGAATATTGATTTACTTTTACCAAAAGATAAAAAGGTTTTCATATTTTGACAATTTTAGGCATTGTTGGTCAGAATACAGCTAATTTGTCACCATAGATGACCATATGCATAATGTTCCATGATAGAGTTTTTTTTTTTTCCTTTTTTCACAATACTTTCCTGCATAATAATCAGCAGATCTTCCACAGATGTGGAAACATATGAATAGTAAAAAAAAAATGCTACGAAGTACATTAAAGTTGAAAGTTCCACCAAGGAAAAAGTACTTCAAAAACAATAATCGAAAAGTGGATGCAAGGGATTACAAATCCCACTAACCTTGCTGCAAAAGTTTTGGAAGAGGATGAGCTCCAATATGAGTTTATTGAATTTGTTGAATCATATTCCAGCTAGTTTTTGTTGTCCGTCTCAGTAAAATGTGAATTTAATCTGATAATTAGTGCTGCTCCATTGATTTTCATGCAGCAGCTTCCTATAATCCATCTTACATATCATCGAAATTTTAAAATAGCCTCTTAACAAGATAAAAATTACTAAAGTCATCAGTTTGTGACACACATTTACCTGTTCAGAAGAAAACTTGGACCAACAGTCCACAAATTAACAAGACATAGCATAGTGACATGTTCAGTGTGTCAAAAAAAAAATAAAAAAATTGAAGGGGTTCAGGCATTACCAGAGCACTCTGACAATAAATTGAAAATTTTCATGAGGGGTAAGCCTGAGTCATTTAAAGTTTCTTGGCTTTGGCTTTTAAGTGAGATACCAATTACCAAGCTCCAATCTATCCCGGAGAACAGAAATATGTAACTTTGGCCAAAATCTTATGAAGATTAATATCCAGGTAATAGCTAATTTACAAAAGGAGAAGAGGCAACCAAAAAATGTTCTCTTCAACAAGATCATGCTACAACATTTCACTATCAGTAACACAACTTGATAATCTTAGATTCTTGGCCATACACGCCAAAACTTTATATATCTCCTCAAGTCCAGGTTTAATATCATATGATGCAATAAACTCATAAATTTCACTGTTGATAACAACTGAACTGTAGCCAGGAAGATTCTGGATACCTCTATCCTTCGTCATTTCCCTCACTATCTCAACTTCTGCCCATCTTTGCTGTTGTATACATAGATTTGACAATAAGAAAAAGTTATCTCCATTCTGTGGTTCTAGTTCAACGAGTTTCAGAATCACAAGTTCAACCAAATGGAAATTTTCACGAAATTGAAAGGCACGAAGCAATGCCCTCCAAATGGTCGGGTCTGGAATCAATGGCATGGTCCTAATTAGTTCCATGGCTTCATCAATTAAGTCAGCACGGCTGAGCAGATCAATCATACAACCATAATGCTCCATCTTTGGTTCCACTCCAAACTCCTCTTTCATACTTCTAAAATGAGACCTGCCCTCACCAACAAGACCTTCATGAAAACAAGCCGATAAAACAGCCAAAAATGTAACATCATCAGGCTTATAGTCATCAAAAACCATGCTATAAAATGCCATTAAAGCATCCTCTCCTCGTCCATTCATCGAGTATGCAGAAATCAAAACATTCCAAGTGCACACATTTTTAACCTTCATTGCCTTAAAAACCTTAAAACCTTCTTCAAGATTCCCACATTTTGAATACATATCAATAAGAGCAGTGCCAACATATACATTCAACGCCAACCCATTTTGTCTTATATAGTCATGAACCCACCTCCCATGATCCAGAGCTCCTAAGTTAGCACAAGCCGATAATAGCCCCACCATAGTCACCTCCCTTAACTCTACCCCATCCCTCATCATGTCCCTAAACACATCAAACGCCTCTAAAAACCGCCTTCCATGTACATAACCAGTAATTAACGCGTTCCAAGAAACAGAATTTCTCTCAGGCATTTCATCAAACACTCTGCGGGCATCATCAATCGACAAACAAGAACAATACATATGAACAAGTGCAGTATTTGCAAACAAATCTGAACCAAAACCCATCTTAATTACGCAACATTGCAATGATTTCCCTAATCTACGACGACCCAAATGAGCAGTTGATTTAATTACAGCAGGAAAAGTCAATAAATCAGGGGATATACCATGTTTATGCATTTGTACATACACAAAAATTGAATGCCAGTATTTCTTTAAATGGGTATAAGTTCTAAGAACTGAATTACAAACAAAAGAGTCGAAAAATTCATGAAATTGAGAGAAAATAACAGCAGAGGAAGTAAACCCATTTGAAGTAGCACAAATATCAATGAACTTCATAAGATAAAATTGGTCCAAATGTTGATTCTGAATGATAATTTGGGCAAGAATCTGCTTCATTTGAGAAGGGTTTGAGAGTTTTCCCAGAATTTGAGATGAATTTATGGAAGTTTTGAGTGATAAAGATGAATTTGAACGTGTGAAAGAATGAATCCATTTCAAAGATGTTGCTAACCTGCCATGAAAGGGTTTCATGGTCCTAATAAGTTGTTGATGTGGACACTCATTGGTAAAAATTGAGATGGTAAATAAAAGAGCTTTGAAATTTTTTGTAAGAAATTGATCTACTAATGTTTAATACGGAGTCGACGTACTTGTAAAGTTGAGAGCTAAATTAACGCAATCGGTAGGAACTCCATATGTAGTAGAAGAAATCGATATCAAAAAAAAAAAAAAAAAAAAAAAAAAAGGAAAAAAAAAAATTATGAGTAACTTAGGGGGTGTTTCATTAATACTTTCTATAGTAAAAAATTTAGCGGAATTTATTGACGTACAATTGGATACATTCAAATATAGATTATAGTCTTTGCAATTTCCTACTCTGAACTAAACTCTACAAACTAACTTGAAAAGAAACATATTAAGAGCATAAAATACCAACAGGATATGTGAATATCAACTAACCTAGTTTGTTACCGTTTTGAGACAACATTAAATATTCTCTGCATTATTTTCCATTATGAATTCTATACTAATGACAATGAAAAGAGACGCATAATAATCTCCTTTAATGGTTAGCTTATGCCATAGTCAACGTAACACCTCCAATCCTATTAAGATATTTTTTTTATATATAAATTATTGGTCCAACTTCAGTCATATTTGTACTGGTGTTCATCAGACTCATTACCACTGAACCACTTCAAGATTAATTAGAATAAAGACCATTAATTGAATTACTTTAGCTTTTTATAAGGCATTGACAGTGTGGCACTATATATATAGTACTATACGTAGCACATTTTGCTGCAAAGCAAATTGATATAATTAGTGTCTCATAAGCTATCCCTTTCTTTCCCTTTCCAAAATTTGTGCATTTCTTCATTGCTTTTATTCATCTTTTTGGCAGTATCAGTGTATCACAATAGTCAGAAAGTATCACCAAGAGAAAACAAAAGGTTATGTGCTGCTGTGCTAGTAATCTTATCAATCATTGTTAAAAACCAAAAGAAATTTTGATCTATTTTTCCAATTTCAAAATATACAGAACAGCCTCTCTTCACTAGCTTTCTCAAATTTACGTCACAAATAGGCGTAATCCGACAGTCAGCGTTAAAAGTGACAATAGACAATGCATCACATCTATTTCAGACATGGAAATAATATCAAAGCTCTATATCCTGCTCTAAATGATGATCCTAAGTTAACAATAAAAAAGAGGGCCATTCAATCAATAAGTATGTAAATACATGATTTTTGAATCGGAAACTGCATACTTCTGTGATAAAAATCCTCTCATAAATCATGTCCGAGCCATTTTGATATAGTAGTAGGACTAGCAGGACTTCTTCGTCCTCTAGGCCGCCTGTTGACCTTACCCCAGCTGATAAGAGCACTCAATTCTTGAACTTTTTCATCAAAAGTCGGCTGCTTCGCCGCCCGAGGTTTTCTTCCCGTCCTACAAGCTCTCCTTGTCTTACTTAGACTCCAAGGGGTACCCGCTGCTTCCATAAGCCCTTCTATCATCATAATATCCTCAGTAACCTCGTACCTTGAGAGAGACGCAAGTGAAGGCAGAACTTCCCTTTGGAAGTCCTTCCTCTTTGACCTCCTTGTTCGACCCCTTCTTGTTTGGCAAGGCAACACTGTCAAGCAAGTCTCATTTGAGATTTGGACATTGCTTTTACACAAAAAGTCTTCCGATTTCAATTCAGGGAGTTCCAATGTCATTGCCTCAAAATCATCAATACTACAAGTATCCTTGCAGTTCATTGTGTCGAAATCATTCTCTAGGTCAGAGGAAAGGGAGTTGATTAACCCAGCAAACCATTCTAGATTTCCACTGTCAGAAGCTTCACATTTTCGCAAGCCCAAATTCTCTTGGTAAGATTGAGAACTAGATGAAGAAATGGATACAATGGCATCAGCTGCAATCTTTGCAAGTTCCAAAAAGAGGTCACTACCCTCTTCTGACTGATTATCTTCAGAGTCTCCTCTAGGTGGTGAGCGCTCCTTTACTTCTGGGCTAATAGGTGCCTCCAAATCAATTTCTAACTGAGTTTTGTCCAAAGAGGGTGACTTTGGCTGTAAACTGTCATCATTCATACAAAAATTCAATTTCAACCGACCTGAGTTCTCATGATCATGTACAATTTTATCATCTTGAATAACTGGCTCTTCATCGGTCATGAAATCACATGGCAAGTTGATATCAATCATTCTGCATATCTTGCTCTTTTTCACAGTTTCAGCTTCAGCGGAAGATCCGTTATTTGATGTATCATCTGATGGTGTAAATTCTGAATTTTCCATCACAACAGAGTTCAAATCAAAGCAGTTTAAATCAGAAGTTTTGGATGACATGCAAACCACTGATTCTTTGGACTTGACGTCAGAACAGCTGCTTCTTAAGGACTTAGCTACCCTAAAATTTGGACTACACAGTAGACTAGCATCGACCTTATCATTAATGGGCCCTTTCCGTCTGCCACAGTTTCTAGCACCTTTACTGCTGGTTAGTTGGTTGTCGAAAGAGGGAAGTGCTTGAACCACAAGAGGAATCTGCCCCAAACTGTAGGAAGGCTTTCTCCCAGATGTAGCAAAACCCACCTCAGATTTAGCCTTGTCAGATTGAGCAAGAGGTTTCCCTGTCACATTATCAGCAATACCATCTGATATAGTATTCTCGATATCAGACAGATCATGATTAATTTCCGAGATTTCCAGGAAAGAGCTAATTCTTTTGTCCCCACCACTCTCTTCCAAACACGATGTCGCCAGAGGTTCATTTAAGTCGGCCAAAGTAATTTTGCTCCCTGTAATTGAGCAAGGACTAAGAAGCTCTCCTTGCAAAACAGGACCCAATGATCTCTTTGCTGTGGAAGCCATTGCATAAGTCTCAACCCCTACTTTGAACCTTTTATTTGAAGGCAGAGTGGTAGGAGTAGGGGCCTTTGAGAATTCCACATCTTCTATAGATCTCTCTTCATCACTGTCGATGTACATCTCAGCCAGAAGCTCAAGGTCTAAAAGCTTTCCTTTAACTTTCTTGCACTTGGATTCCGCAAAGTTCAGACTATTCACAGTGCCACCAGTTTGTGAAGCTACGGGACTGACAGGTGGTTTTGGTTCATTCAAAAAACTGAGAGATGTCGGATTGTTATCTCTACCTGTGGAATATGGTGTATACTGAGAATTAATTAATGGAACACTATTTAGAGTATTTTGACCACATCTAGATGATATCTTTGCCGATGATGAACTTGATCTTTGGACTTCTATTTGTAAATGGCTCATATACAATTCTTTATTAGTTACTTCATCCATCAATTCCTTCTGTCTTCTATAAAGCCTATGTAATTCTTGAACCTGGAAGCGAAAAAAAAAAATTTAAGGAGTGAATCAATTGCTCATTGGTACGGTCAGCTACATCTACAACAAGAAGGTATACAGATAGTTGGACTATACTACATTTCAACCGTAATCATGCAAGATATGACTTCTAGAGTAAAGGTCAATATTGAGATCCTATACATACTTTTAAGAGGCATTGCTTATCAACCCTCAAATGACAAGATCGACTCAGGTAACTGCAAGGTATTGCAGTAATTTTTTTCTTTTGGTGGGGGGATCATGAATAATGCACAGCAGATTTCTTGCTTCACCAACAACTGACAACATTACAGGCGTCTAAAATTAGGAAGTAAGCTTACAGAGAAAATGCACTAAACCATAGTACAAGTTGATTATGGTCACCCCTAAAATTTAATAGCATATGGTAATGCGAAAAGATGGCCAAATTTAAGTACTTAGCAAAACAACATATTGAATAGATAACACAATCTATAAAAGTACTGACTGCATATAAATTTCATAGTCTATACTCCACAATTCAACTTCAACATAGGGTAAAAAGCTTGTAATGAAAATTTGGCAAACCGATAGGCGAATATCATAGATTCATAGAGCCCGAATTTCAACTGCCTATTACTTTTTGAAGTGGTACCGGCCAAAGTTAGTTTTTACGGTACCTGATCCTTAAATGCAACCTCATGTAGCACCATTGTCCGACGCAACATTTCCTTATAAGCGGACTGCCCTGGTGGTGGAACCGGCGAAAGTGGCACATAGTCGTGGTAATGCCCACTTCGAAAGGTCCCATTGCCAATAATCATGGGCGTAGCACCACCATTAGCATCGACATTGAGATCGTATTGTGAATTGTACACAGGAAAGTAGCTTTTGCACTGCATTATTTGCCCTGCTCACAACAATGTGCAACTGTGTTAAGTGTGAATAATCAAATTCATCTAGAAACTAAGTAACATAAAGTTTGTGGTAATTATAAACAAATAATTTAAAGTAAAACAAATCAGGCTTCATTTTTTAAATTTAAAATATCACACTGACTTAATTATCTTCAACAACACCCACAACTTTTGTATGAACATGTACATGAAAAATGTGACACATATCAATCCCCCCTTCCGAGTTAATACTCCCTTTGTCCAAAATTAGTTGTCGCATTGGCAAGCGTATTTTGAACTAATAAAGTGACAACTAAATCTAGACGGAGGCATTATGAGATTATAGCTCCTTAAGCAACCAGATTATTAGCTTTCAAAAACATTTTCTAAATATAGATTAACACTTATTGATTCATACTAAAACTACTAATTCTAAATTAGCATCTGAGTAATTTTTTTTTTTTAAAAAAAAAAAAAAACCAAGGTCAAAAGTGTAATTTGGCTGAAAAAGAAAAAAATCAATAAAACAAACTACAGAATTACACTGTTTCAATACATCAATGGCAGAAACTATAACACAGAAAATCAAGGATTATTACAAAATTACCAGATTGAGCTTAGAACATAGATCAATTTTTTACCCATTAAAAAAAAAAAAAAAAAAAAAAAAAAAAAAAATCTTTATTTTTATAAAAAAGCTTTAAAATCTAAAGAAAATGAAATTCTTTTGTACTCACTTTTCACCAGATTCTTGACCATCAAATCTCAATCCCCACATTGTTTTTTCTCACAGTAGTGTGAGAAAGTTAGAGAGAAAGTGATATTAACAGCTAAAATTTTGTTTTGATTTTGAAAACCCAGATTAATATTAACAATTCATACCCAAAAAAAAAACATTTAAAAATCAAAAAACTTAAAATTAAACAGAAAAAAAAGAGTGTAATTATATTATAGATTACTGTTGGAGAAACCCCATGAATCAAAATTCAAGGAGAGAGAAAATTTAGAGGAACATTTACCTGAAATTGAGACAGAGTATCAAAAATCTTCTTAAGCCTTCAAACAAAAACAACCAAAAATCTTGAGAAGAGGTTAAATTTTGAAGTGGGTGTTTCTTAGAAATGAAGAAAATTTGAAGAAAAAAAGAAGGATTTTCATTGGATTGAGAAGATGAAGAGGAAGAAAACTTGTAGCACTGGATCTGCTGGACCCACCCACTTTCTCTCACTAAGAGAAGAGAGAGAAAATGAAAGAAATCTAAAGAAACCAACAAACTAGGAAGAGGAATCAGAGGAATGGAGGAAGGAAAGGACATTAATATATCAAAATGCCTTTTTCTTTTCTTTTTTTTATTTAACTTTTTTTTTGGATTTTGTAAAAGGACAATGAAGTCAATGATAAATGCACAAATTTAAGGCTTCGGTTGTACACTTGTATTATCTGATTTTGTTTGAAAATATAAAAGATACAACCTTCGTTTTAGATTATTTATAATAATTAAAAAAAATTAATTATATTTTATGTCAAATCGATGCAAATAATTTGAAACAAATGTAGTATTATTTCTATAGATGATGATGATGATGCAACCCTCATTAAACAAAAATACACATAAATTAGTATAAATTAATGTATATTTTTCCGAAATCTTTACTCCTTGAACATTAATACATTGATCTACTCATGTTTTTAGTAAAAATAAGCATTAATTACACCGATCTACGAGTGTTTTATGTGCTTATATGCAACACTATCATTCTATCATTACCCTTTATTTTAACTTATTTTATTTTAGCTGAAATTATTTATTTTTATTTAATTTTTTGGGACATTTATGAATTAATGTGTGATTTTTACATCAACACGTAGTGTTATCATAAATTCTTAAATTTATATAATCATTCTATTTTACAATCACACATTTTTGTTAAATAAAGCATTTTCCTCTTTAGAAGTAATTTATTTTACATTTTTTTTTTATTATTATAATCCCTAACTACTCCGTAGTAGTGTACATTTTAAATTTTTTTTTTTTTTTTTTTGCCCAAGTGTACATTTTAAATTACATACTCTTTCTTTTTCTTTTTTTTTTCCTCATGGTCACAATTTTTACATTTTCAGAGTGTTTTGTGTGCGGCTGGCCACACCTTTTGGCCGTTTGTAAGAGAACAAAATAACCCCCTATGACACAGATCAAGTAACTCCTAAAACACTAACGAAGAAACCCTTGTAAGGCTATAACACATTGAGCTAGTAATCCCTGTAACGTTAATAGAGTAACCCCACATATAAAAATTTGTGTTACATTTTTTATTATTCTCGACTTCTGATCCTTTACATCTTAATAAATTATTTAACTTGCATTCTTTTTTTCTTTTTTTTTTTTATAAAACATACATTTTTTTCATACCAAGAAATTTTATTTCTCAACAAACCTTAATATTTTTTGAAGGAACGATAGCACGGATTTTAAAAGATTAAATTAATTTATGTCAGATTATACTTTGTGGAAACGAACTCGTACAGATGTACTCTACGTCTCTACATTACTTTCCATATCCTACCTAGCTACTAGATGTGCTACCAAATTACATTATACATTTATTAGAAATATGCAACAATAAATAAAAAAATAATAAATAAATAAATAAAATTAAAAAAAAAAAAATAAGACAGTCTATCCTTCAAAGTAAAAATATGCTACCTCCGTTTCTTATTATTTACTACAAAGGAGTATTATTTGTGTGACATAAAAAAAATTTATTTATTACAATTAATAAGTAAATACCTTATATATATTTCACAAAACTTAATGTGTCACTCAATATATATGCATACTCCCCCCATTTTTTTTTAAATGCAACATTTGTAATAATTAGTGAACTATTCATTAAGTGACTTTGAGTTGAATTTTACTAATGTACTCCGTATAATTTATAATAATGAAAAACAATGATATTACGAGTAATAATCAAAGTGACGTATGGTAAATCGTAAATGTGCTAATCAACTTGTTGCACTTAAAAAAGAGGAAGTATATATACTAAATAGAGGTGTTGGGTGTTTGGATCGGATTCGGTGAGGTCGAGTCGAATCGGGTTAATTTTAAAGTTGAGTCATGCTAAATTATTATGAATCGGATATTTTTCAGGACGGTTTTGAATCGGTTCGGATCCGATGTAGTTTTGAGTTTTGACACCTCTAATACTAAGTAAGGAGTATGTTATACTATACAGGTTGTACTCCGTATGTATATATTCCTACTATACTTGTACTCCCTCCGTTTTAAAATACTTGCTCCACTTTCTATTTCCTGTCGTTTTTAAATACTTGCTCCATTTCCTTATTGGGTAAGTTTTTACAATATTTAATTCATTTATCTCAATTAGTGGACCTAACATAAATCATATTTTATTACTCCCTATCTCCCATAATACTTGACACAGTTTCCATTTTCGACCGTCCCAAAATACTTGACACGTTACTAAATATGGAATGGAACTACAAATAAACAAATATTTTCCTATACTCTCTTTGGGACCACAAACCCCAAAATCCAATTAAATCCTACATTTTCTCCTCCTCACTACCTCCACCTCCCCCACTTTTTGTTTTCTTATAATATAAAAATATAAAATAGAATCCTTTATATAATAAACAAATGGGTTCATAATAATAAACAAATGTTTTAAATGAACCCATTTGAAATTTTCTTAAACTACGTGTCCACCCAAACGTCTCAAGTATTATGGGACGGAGTGAGTACGTAGTAATTTCATATTCTCTCTCCTCCAATTCTCTCAACTACTTTTGCTTTTTACAATTTTTTATTCTTCTATCTACCCCACTACCTCCATATTTTATTACTTTTTCCAATTTCTTCTAAAACTCCGCACATGGAGAAATGGAGCAAGTAGAGGTGGGCACCGTGCCGTGCCGGGCCACTGCGGGCCGTGCCTGGTGGTGGCTCATGTCGGGCCGTGCCGTGCCTGCAACTTCGCGTGTCGGGCCACCATTTGGCACACCCCAGCCCACGGCACGGCCCACGTGCTTGGCGTGTCGTGCAGTACCGGGCAGCGGGCCGCCTCGAATTTATTTATTTATTTATTTATTTATTTTTAAAATTGATATATATATTTTTTTTTGAATAACTTTTAAAATGAGTATATTTAAATAATTTTATTAATGTATGTTTATTTTTTGTATTGTTATATTATTATTGTTCTTTTTATTATTATAGTTCTTTTACTCTTTATTATTTATGTTATTATTAATTTATTATAATTAATTTTATTATTTTTATTATTATACATATTTGTTATTATTTATCAAGAAGCAACAATGCATATAATTACAAAAAAAAATTGAGTGTGATAACACAAAAATTGATGAATAACTTATTTAATTTTATTATACGCCAGTACGATAAATCGATAATACAATCATTTATAATGATAACAATCGTACAATAATTGATGAATAACTTAACTTTATAGTTTATTTTATTATACGGGGTTCAATAATACAAAATTTAGCTATAACTAATAGTATGTAATAATCTAATTATTCTTCTTGTTCTTCTTCGTCTTCGTCTTCGTCTTCTTCTTCTTCTTCTTGTTCAAGTTCAAGTTCATCGGCCAATTGAATTGATTGAGAACTAGTAGAACCCGACGTTCTTTCATCGTCGTCATTTTCTGCATAAGTACGATCTTGGCAGCGAGTTTCGGCATCCAACCAATCCTTGAAACAAACACACATTTCAAGTATTTCGTGTTTTAGTCTTGTTCTTCTATCGTCTAAAATCCTTCCTGACGCACTAAAAGCTCTTTCGGAGGCAACGGAGGAGACTTGAATAGCAAAAATATCACGAGACATTGCCGCCAAAATTGGATGTTTCGTGCTTTGTGCTTTCCACCAATCAAGGATATCGAGGCCGTACTTCTCTTCATCATCCATGCCATTCATGAAGTCGTAACTTAAGTACATTTGCAACTCTGAAACATCACTTTGTGTTATCCTAGATGATGATTCACTACCTGAAAACTTAGACATCATGTTAGCAGCTAGTGCAAATAAACCTTTGGCCCTTTTACTTACATTTTTGGATGATTGAGAAGGAGCAAATCGAGTCGCGGTTCCATATTTAGATTCATAAACTCTATATGAGGCAAAAAAATTATTGGTCACGTTAGTTTTATAAGATTCAACATCATATTCAAAATTCATGCATTGAAAATAAAAATCAATTAATAAAAATGTGCCATCATACTTTTGCCTCGGATCTAATATAGAAGCAAAAATATAAATCATAGGAATAGTAATGTAATATTTACGCAATTTTTCCTCCATTGATGGAAGATATCCATCATAATCGTGTTGTAATCGGTGTTCATCGAAAAGATGTGCAAGTAAACATGCATTGATAAGAAAAGAATGAGCACAAGGATTATAAATAGAAGAAAAACAATGTGTCATACTATATAATAATTGTAAAAACTGCATATATTTTTCACAATTAGACCAATCATCATCTAGTAAAGCAAATTGTGGAAATTTTTTATTATAAAAAAATTGTTAATGAAGCCTTGTACTCGATTACCCTACTCAACATTTCATAGGTGAAGTTCCACCTAGTTGCACAATCCGTTGATATTTTAATAGCCTTTATCTTTTGTTGCCTGCAAAAAGCTTTCCATTCCTGAAATCTCATGGTAGAGCTGTTAATAGATATAATAACATTTCTAATTTTGTGATAAAATGGACCAATTGCTTGTGTTCTATCCTTCACACACAAGTTAAGAACATGACAAATGCATCTAATATGTAGTGCATCTCCATCTAATATTACATCGATCAATTGTGCTTTAACTAAATTTGCACTAATGTCATAGAAGTTGCATTATCAAAAGTCATAGACATGATTTTAGGCCTAAGATTATATGCATCAATAGCTTGCATTAAATGATGAGCAATATTAAGACCGGTGAGGGGTATTCAAGCATTTTAAAATGGATAATGCGTTTTTATAATAACAAATCAGTATCAAACTAATGACAAGTCACACACAAATAGTGATATTCATAAACACTATCCCATGCATCAGCAGTCAAACAAACTCTACAAGTAAGATTACTTAATTCATCATATAACTTTAATTTGTACTCTAGAAAAGATTTCATGGCAGCCGAACGGACAGTTTTTCTAGAGATTTTTTTGTGTTGGGGTTGTAGTGCTCGATTAATGTAATTGTTAAAGGGATCATTTTCGGCAAAAAGAAAAGGTTGTTCGGCATGTACTAATATTCTCCAAGTTCATCTCTATCTCTCTCATAATTATAAGTGAAGCCATGTGGATGGAATTGAGAAATTTTCGGTTGAGTTGGATCACTAGATGGACCACCACATTTTTTTACATGTCTACTAAGGTGTCCCGTCCTTCCCTTGGTTTCGGCCGAGTAAATTTTGTTACATGTCTTACACTTGGCTTTGGTTCCATCTCTACTTAATTGAAAATATCCCCAAACATTACTCTTTCGGTTGGTATTGGCAAGTTCCTCTTCGGTACACCATTCTAATGTGTTTGGAATTTGGGTGGATTGTTCACTTGAGCCGGTGGCATTTGTTTGGCTACCTTGGGTAGTTTGATAAGAAAATTCATGTTGTGAGCCGTATAAATGAGGTGAGAATTGTTTTAGTTGAAATCCCGAACTAGACATATTCTAAGGAGACATATTGTCAAATTGTTCGAATCTTCCCATGGTTTGGGGATGGAAGAAGGGGGTGGAAGTGTTCGGATTGGGCATGTTAGGGGGGGAGGCATTGAAGTGTTTGGATTTGGTGATTCCCTACTAGTACTAGTACGTTTTGACTTGGCTTTCCTAGAGGAGGAAGAAGGGTTCGGATTTGATGCCATGATTAATAATAATAATAATATTAATAATATCAACAATAATAATAATACAAATAATAATAACAATAATAAATAATAATAATACAAATAATAATAACAATAACAACAATAGTAATAACAATAATAATAATAGTGACAATAACAAAATTATAATAATAAGTATAACAATAATTATAACTAACAACAACAACAACAACAACAACAACAACAACAACAACAACAACAACAATAATAATAATAATAATAATATTATGGTCGTCACAGGGGGTGCAGCAGGGTGATCCCCTTGGTCCTCTTCTTTTTACTTTGGTTTTACAACCCCTGGTGTGTAAAATCAGAGACACTTTTGATGTATGTCTTCATGCTTGGTATTTGGATGACGGTACTATTATTGGTGACACGTTGGTGGTGGGAAGGCTTTGCAGTTGATTATGGAGGAAGGGCCTCGTTTTGGGTTACATCTTAACGTGGAAAAAACTGAAGTTTTCTGGCCTACCGAAGACCCGCGAAGTAGGATTGTGGGTGTCTTTCCACCTAATATTGCTCGACCTTTGCGTGGTGTTAAGTTGCTTGGGGGTCCTGCTAGTTCCGATTCCGGTTTTGGTGGTGAGCTTGTGATGCAGAGGATGACCAAGACCATTGCGCTTATGGATAAGATTGTTATGCTTGATGATCCTCAGTGTGAGTTATTGTTACTTAGGGCATGTACTGGAGTTTCTAAACTCTACTTTGCATTGCGTACTTGTCCTCCTAGTACTTTTGAGACGGCTCAACGCACATTCGACAGGGCTCTTCGATCTTCCTTAGAGCGTATTGTTACTGCTTCGGGGCCTGGGTTTGGCGATTGGCAATGGCGACTTGCCACCTTACCATTTGCGTTTGGAGGGCTTAGGGTATATTCAGCAGGTGATGTTCGTCATTATGCTTTTCTTGCTTCTTGGTTACAGTCTGCTGGGTTGCAGACACAACTTTTACGGCATGCTGACATTGTTGGTCTTGGACGAGCCTATGGAGATGCGTTGAGTCTGTTTAATGGAATAGTGGAGTCTGACATTGTGAGTAATCCTAGTGAGATCGCTGCCCCTAAACTCATGAAGAAATTGGTAGATATATATTTCACAAAGGTTATCGCTTCTGCAGAATCCGCCTATTCTTTGTCTCCCCGGCAATCAGCACTGTGGAAATCGCAGCAGGGAGATCACACCTCTGCTTGGCTTCGGGCAGTCCCTATTTCTGGGTTGGGTCAAACGATGAACGCCAAGACCTACCGATGTGTGTTGTGCTACAAGATGGGTATTCCATTGTTCTCTATCTCGACGCCATGCTTTACTTGTTCTCGGGTTTTTACTGGGGATATTTTCGGTGATCACGCGGTGTCGTGTGCTGGTATTGTGGGTATTCATCGGCATAATGTTGTCCGGGATACCCTTTTTGATATCTGCTACAGATCTGAGATTTCAGCAAGAAAGGAGGTTGACATAGGGTTGTCCGGAGGGAATGACGGGGCCCTCAGACCTGCTGATGTGTTACTTTATTCCTGGGATCGTGGTCGCGATGTCTGTGTGGACCTAACTGGGTCTTCTCCCTTGACACAGACAGGGCTATCTGACTTTGTTCCTGGACGGGTTGTGGTTGATGCGGCTCATCGTAAGCGGGTGAAGTATGAAGCTAGTTGTCGGCAAATTAGATATGGTTTCATTCCCTTCTCCTTTTCTTCACTTGGGGAATTAGAGAAGGAGGTTGTTGCGTTGTTGAAGAGGGTTCAGAGGTTCTCGGCGATGCAAGACATTGGGGCGCGTGCTGCAGCTTATATCTTTACTAGGGTAGGCTTTCCTATAGCTAGAGGAGTGGGGGCCCAGATTGTATCTCGGCTTCCCACTAATTTATTGTAGGTTATATGACTTTAACTGTTTTTGAGATAATAATAATAATAATAATAATAATAATAATAATAATAATAATAATAATAATAATAATAATAATAATATAATAATAATAATAATAATAATAATAATAATAATAATAATAAAGATGAGTTATTACAACGACACTTCTATTGCTTTCCACTAACTAATTTCCCGAACTTATAATATTTTTTTTTATTAATTTTTATAATTGAGAGAATTAAAGATTATATAAGATTTTTTTTTTTTTTTGAGAAGTAGAGATTATAAGAGAGTAGGAATTAGAGAATAAGAGTATTAGAGAATAAGTGATTTGAGAATAGATGAGTTGATGAAATGTGGAAAAAAATGGATGAAGAAGTGAAGTTTTTATAGGAAAATTGATGAATTAGCCGTTAGAGAAATCTGGAACTATAGTCGTTAATGGCTGTTGGAAATAGCCGTTTATGGCTATTTGAAGTAGCGGAAACTAGCCGTTTGCACGGGGCCATGCCGTGCTGGCGGGCCGACCAACCGTACCGCCCATCGTGCCCCTGTCGTGCTCGTGTCGGTTTTTCAAAATTGTGTTCACGGCACGGCCCACAACCCACTCTTCGGTCACCGTGCCGTGTCGGGCCGTGCCACCATCGTGCCGTGCTCGTGCCGCCCGTGGACCAGCACGATCCATGCCCACCTTTAGAAGTAGGTATTTAAAAACGGAGGGAGTATTTATTTCTTCCATGTGTAGTTGTGTTGAAGAAAACGACGAGAAAGAGAAAAAAAAAAATAGGAAAAGGGGAAATGAGAAAGAAGGAGAGAGAAAGTGTAGATTCTCTCTTGGTAAGTTTACCGTATTATTATTGTTGTTGCTTTCTATTGCAGGCATATCAATTACTTTCTCTCTCCTGCTGTCTCATAAAATTCAAGGAAGATTGGTTTTTTTTTTTGGGTTTTATTACTTGTATATTTTTGAATTTTTATTATGGGCTTTTTTATCTTAAAAATATGAGACTGGGACAACTCAGAATCATGGAGATTAGACGTATAGACCCAATAATAAATAATGTGCAAATCTTAAACTATTTGTCTTGAAGTCCACTATTTTAGAATTTAAATTGGGAATTGGTATATCATTCAGAAATCAGAAAACATTTTGTTAAACAATTGTGAGTTTCAGGGTGAATTGATTTTCTTCATTTGTAATGGATAAATTGATTTTGGTACTGATCATATGCGAGTTAGAAATATAAGCAAAACAATTTGTGTATGCACGTAAACTCTATTTGCAATGTTTCAACTTATTTGAGAAACTAAATGTAGAAAAAATAATTTCAGACAAACTAACTTTAGAAAACCAAGTTGAGATAAATAAGTTTAAAAATTCAAATAAATTGAATTTAAATAAAATAAAATAATTCTGATAAATTCAGACAAAATAATATAATTCTATACTTTTACAAAATAATTTCATGCAAAATAAAATGAACCAAACGAGCCTAATAATAGCAAATACTTGCAAGAAATTTGCACAATAATCATTACCAGCTACCTACTGCGACTACTATGAACAATTATATGATTTGTTAATTTCAATTGAGTATGGGTGCAATAAAAAAGGCACAATAATGTGGACCCACTGTCAAGTGTCCAAGTACCCCATTTGACAATTTTATAGTATAGTCATGCATGGATAACGCATTTTCTTAATGCTTTCTACTCTAATCACAAATCTGGCCCTTTCTATCTTTTTTAAGAAGAACAACTTTGAAGTTAACCCCCTCTATTAAAGTCTTTTTTATATTCATTTTAGGTACTCAAGATGATGAATCATAATTTAGGTTTAGTATAAATATCTTTTTTATGCCAATAATATATTTAGTGTAATTTCTCTATGTTAAAATAATTGCAACATATTATTTAGGTTTGCTAACTCCCAATTTTGATCACTAATATATTTAAATGTATTTTTTATTAATATAAAACCATGAAAAATGTGTGAAAATATACCATGAAACTAATCTAGCGACATATTAATCCCTTGGTCGCCTCTGAAAAATCTTCTTGCTTAAATTAAAATAATAAAATAATCGGTCAATATTATTATATGCATAGATTATTAGAAAAGGTATAACTTCGTCAAATGTTTTTGAAACAAATAAAAAGAAGGGGAGTTAGTGAAATAGAAAATCCTCGACTATTTACATTGAAAACAAATTAAAGGTTTATTTTTTCATTAAATGAAATTTTGAGTGAATTTTATTTATTCTCCATATCAAGGTGAGTATTTACTTTACCTTACCCAAAAACCAAAAATATATATATAAAAAATATTAAGCGACAAATCACCTTAAGAAAAGAGTAATTTGAAAAGAATGTTAATTATAAGTACTTCATATTGGTAATTGCTGGGTATTAAAAAACATATCAAAAAGTAATAATCCACCATAAAAAGAGTAATTTTTGTTAAATATTGTTATGTACTTCAGTAGTTCATCCAATTTTTTATGTTCTACACTACGACACAATTTGATATACTCCATACTATTTTAGAATTTTTGAATGAATGAAGATAAGATAAAGTCAAAGTAATTTAAGGAATAAAATCAAAACATATCAAAAAGTAATAATCCACTATAAAAAGAGTAATTTTTGTTAAATATTGTTATGTACTTCAGTAGTTCATCCAATTTTTTATGTTCTACACTACGACACAATTTGATATACTCCATACTATTTTAGAATTTTTGAATGAATGAACATAAGATAAAGTCAAAGTAATTTAAGGAATAAAATCAATATAAACAAATTTTTTAAGGGGAAAATAGAAGAAATCAATTTTCATCAAAAAAATTTGGACCATTTCTCGATTTGTGCGTGTCATCCTTGCGCAGGGGCCATGCTAATCTTCTCTGTATCGTTCCAATTTTATCAGATGTCCCCGAAGGGACAAACTATAGGTGAAGGTTGAGCATAATAAAGAGGTAAGCTCTCTCCTAAAGTTTCGATGTGGGACTCAAAGTTGTTCAGTTGACTCAAGTCAATATCACGCATTCAGTAATCTGCTGACAAACATGAAAGAAAGATAAAATACTTTTGGTCTATAATCTATTGATAATCCATGAAAAAACATTCAGCTGTAAATAAGGAACAGCTAAATTTAACAATCACAGATCAAACCAGCCTGGAACAATATACAACTTTCTGCACTTCAAAACTTATAAAGTTTAATGACTAAATTTGAACGGTAGTTCAGCAAGAAGTTACCAGAAACTCCAGGCTTTTGAAACAGCTAAAGATCTATCGATTTTTTCAACAGTCAAACTAATAACAGGATCGACCGGGCCTGTTTTGAGGAAAGTGAAGTAAGATTTCAGGTAGTGATCGGCTTCAAGAACATTTCAACATGATTCGATTGCTTTAATTGCATGCTCAACAGAGAAAACTTTCATTAAACTAATGTTCCGTATATAAGACTTCAGTAGTTAATATATAAAACTGTAACGCAACATCACTGCACAAATCTTTTGAGTCCAACTATATGCACACTTTCAGTTTATCCAGGCAAAGGAAACCTGGTTAGCATATACAAGTATACAATATTTCATTGAATTAAACTTAAGCAAATATTAGCGCGGCTTCTGCAGTCAAAAGTAGTTTCCTGGTACTGCATTGCTAGATCCTGCCAACGGTCAGCCATCAGGCCCATCGAAGTCATTCCGTGCCTACTGCTTTTTTGCTGGGACAACAAGTTGGTTGCTCCCAAACTGCAAGCAACATCCTCAGTTAGCTTAAAGAACACCATCTTTTGATGAAGACAGTCCAACTCCCGTGTTAAAAACATTTAAGACAAGGACTCTATGCAATTCTCTGCCGACTAAACACAAGTCTACAAGGAATTGCTAAAAATCTTTGTTTTACATTAACAAGAAACGTGGTAAACGAGATTTTGAAGTTTATATACTGAGATTCATCACAAATTTTTGATGTGAGACAGAACATTTATCAGACAACAATCATGAGGCTGTTTGATAACAAGTAACTACATAAGTCTATTGCATTAAAGATGCTTCAATAGACTCAACTCAACAACAGCAACAATAACAATAACAAAAAGAAAACAAAAAATTGTTTTTGTGGTTAAGGTTTTTGTCTTGGTTGGTACACTCTGATTAATTCAGCATACTGAATATAGCATACTGAATATAATAGTCAACCGACCATTTGACAAAGTTCATCGTCTTTGTGTGTGTTTTTTAACGACTGTCCAATTCTTATTGTTTTATTAAAGTAATTGCTTCCCGGTGCCCACTATCCATTGTAAGGGTTTACTGAAGGACTTGCAGCCACCAGACAGATTATGGAAGGGAAAAAAATAGTATTATCTGAACCTATGTAGTGGCTGGGGAATAAAAAATTTTGGACCATATCCAATTTGTGTGTCACCCTTTGTTCCTTACACAGGGTCATGGTTATGTTTTTTGTATCGTCCCAAATTTATTTGAGGTCTCCGGAAAACTTAAGGCTTACTATTCTTAGATAATAATTATACTTTACTTTCAGAAAACTTCAATGTGGGGCTGTTTACTTTAGCCTTGCCAAAACTTTCACTTGTCAACACTGAAACATATTCAACCACATCCAGTCTTTTATAAACAATAACATCCAACAGATCCCTAATTCCTAAGGTCCAAACATTTATTTATCGTATGCAACTCCTGAACTTAAATCTTGAGTTTTACTGACCTCAGGAAAGCAATGCTAAATCACACAATGATTTTCTAAAGATGGTCTAGTGTAACTAACTAAAAGCAATATACTCTGCAGAACTTTATGATTTACAAACCATTCTTAATGCACATCAGCACATGTCATGCTCACTGATAAGTAATTGCAATACCAAATGTAAATTGTGACTTCACAAGAAATTTTAATGCAAACTCAATGTCACAATGTGTGACCATACTCTCAATTGAACCACAAGAAACAGTGATTCATTAAAAAAATGAAAAGGTCGGACTCTTTGGCAAAAAAATAGTTTTCTCTAGAAGAACTTCCTGACCTGTAGTTAACTAGCTAGTCTAAATTTATACTCACAGATCAACAACCGCAATACTTATGTAGATTATGGCTTCAATATCCATTCCAAATGGCAAATGCAATACGCGATTTTACTCAGCTGAGTCATTATAACCAGAAAATCATAACTAAGTTACAGAGTGAAGTTAACCTCTCTGGTAATAGTCGAGTCTCATCTTCTAAACAGCTTGCGATCTCTGGCGCTTATAGTATTGAATGATTGGTTCTTTGACCTATGAAAGTTACAGTTACATCACAGGTCAAAAGTTAGTTGCAACCCTGTAAATACCATTGCTAAGTTTCTTTACTTAGACATTGTAACTTACCGTGCTTGCCTTCCTAGAACGCTTGTCTTGTGATGGCCTGCTGCACATATCAGTCTCATTGCTGTTTCTTGTTTTCCCGTTCAATTTGGATTTACCACTCCCAGGTATGGTACTCTCTCTTGAAGCTGCTGGCTGTTAGGAAATCACATAAGAGTTACAGTTATATTTATTTGAGAGGACATTAATATATACTAGCAGATACTAGAACATTAAAAGTCAAAGAAAGGTGCTTCAGTAACACTAACTCCACTCTTGCTTGTGGGAGTGTATGGACCCTCCCTTGCTTTCGAAAT
Source organism: Chenopodium quinoa (assembly GCF_001683475.1). Classification (NCBI taxonomy): domain Eukaryota; kingdom Viridiplantae; phylum Streptophyta; class Magnoliopsida; order Caryophyllales; family Amaranthaceae; genus Chenopodium; species Chenopodium quinoa. The sequence continues at coordinate 1,368,781 of NW_018742879.1, forward strand.
AGACTGATCACTCCTAAGCGAACCATTTTGAAGCATATCAGGTTCAGATCTGATTCTCATGCGTGTGATATCAGATCCAATGGAGTGAAGGACGCCACAAGTTGACACATCAGCCTTTTTGATTCCTGTAAATTACAAGGGAATTAGCATATGGAAAGCTATAGTAGTTAGTTTATGAGTCAGACAAAGATGAGTGTTTCACCAGTTTTCTCGAGTTCAGCATGGTTTGACTTGCTTTGTTGTGCATTTACATCAACATCCTGTTAAACAGATTAGAATCAAGCAATTAGAGCCTTGTCTTGCATAATTTCTTAGTACAGCTGAACTGGAAAATCCAACAGATAATTGCCATCATCACCATAGCTTCAAAATCCAACGTCTTTCTGACTTCACGTAGCTTCTTATCAGCTGCATCTGAATGGATCACACGCTTGCCTGGGATAGAACATAAAAAAAAAAAAAATTATTAAAGCTTATATGAGAAGAAGCATAGGCAAAATTGCAGCTACACAGACCTAGCCTGCGGTTGCTTGTAGCTTCAACATATCCTTCTTGGGCCATTTTGTCAATTAGTTTTCTCACGGTGGATTGGTTGGCATCACCATCAAGTTTGCTTTGAAGCTTGCTGATCGTGATGTAATCCATTGGAAGAGCATGGTATAAGGCCTGCACTCAGAACTAATAAGTCAAGGACACTGTAAACAAAACCAAAAACTGTATAGTATCAGTTCAATTAAATGCCCTTGACAATTGTTTATCTTGCATCTTCCTTTGAGGTAAAGGAAGAAGAAATAAGCTATGTTGCAGCATTAGCAATCATCCCTATCTTTTCTCTAGTCCAGCAAAAATGCTCCAGTGCCAAAAACAGAAAGTTTAAAGGCCGACTCTAAAAAAAGTCTGTCACAACTCACAAAACTATTGAAAGGACCATGTATGTACTGTAAAAAAAAACTACATCTAATATGCAGAAAAAGTGGAAGTGACCTACTAACCTTCATATACAAGAGATCTTCTCCAGAGGCAGGGGCAGATTTCTCCTCATTAACTGGAACTTGATCATCTATCTCTTTTTTGACATCAAATTCATACTCAGATTCCTGAAGTATTGAATGGACATTCAGAACAAAGTACACAGTTGCAGAAGAATGAAATAAGAAATGCAATGAGCAGGAGTGACGAAGTGTAATCCAAATAACCTTTTTTTTGTTGACAGAATATGTATCTTTCCCGGATTTAGCTAAGACACCTTCGAGAACAAGCTTGTCTATGATCTCTGTCATCAAACAAAATTGAGCATATACACGCTGTTATGATGAAAGTTCAAAGGTTGCTTTTGATACTCCTCACTGTCAGGGGATGAAGTAAGACAATTTACCTTCAATCAGCACCTGCAATTAAATAAAGTTCAAAAAAACAAAATTAGGTTATGCAAAAATGCAAGATTAATAGATTGCAAAAGTCTTCTTTGTCTAAAAAATTATTACCACTGAGATGTCAGGGAAATTTGTAAGCACGTCAGTGAATTCCACAGTTTCAAAATTGTTAGAGATGATCCAGTCCTTGACTCGGCTTGATTGTTGTTCATCTTCTGCTGGATCCTGTGTGTCATCTGCAAAGTACCAGAAATTTTCTGTAAAACAAGTAGCATTATCCTTTTGATGCAGTACCCTAAAAATGAGAAGTGCCGTTACCACTTCCTTGAGAAGCCATGGTATCTTCTTGATAAGGTTGCTGCTTGTCTGGAAAGGCAAAGCACAGAACAGAAAGTAACTCAGTATATCTACACAATGTCACTTATGAACTTGCAAGAAGGCCGTTACAGTGCCTAATAAGTTGAGAGAGAAAGTTGGGCAATTACCCACTGGTTGGATGACATACTGATCTTCTTGTGAGGAGCTGACCTGAATGAGATACACAGCGTGTTATAATGAGATAAACAATTTCTTACACAAAACATTGGCACACACACACACTGATAATGCAAATAAGTTACATACCTCACTGCCAGATTCTGAAGTATCATCTCTATGAACAGAATCAACTCCCAAACTCACACTTTCATCATTATTATCATCGTTGTCATCTTCACAAGGATCTAACACACTTTTGACCTGTAAAGATAAATGAATCCCATTATGAATGCAGTAACAAGTGAGAACTGTAACCGCCGGATTCATATAATCTCAGCTTCTATTATTACCTTCAGAGCCAATACAAAGTGCTTGCTATTCACATTTCCAACCTCCATTCTCAGGGGATTTCTATTCCACAAGTTACGAGCATCCTCATCTGTGCAGCCTCTGAAGAATGGTGGTTCATAATCCGCTGGCTGCAATTTCAGTTGATGTAGCACTTTAAGATACACACAATGAATTAATCCAAACATAAGGACAGGTATGTAGCAGGAACAAAGAAAACACATGTACTTCACAGCTCTTGGTTGCCACTGTTAAACTAGGAGTAAATTTTGGGCACACATTTTCTTAAAGTCTGAAGGTGTTTCTCCAAGGAACAAGGTCACTAGGAGTCTGCATTCTGAGGTTTTCCAAATACAGATACATGGCTCCTATGATCATGAACTGAAGAAGCCAGAGTCTTACTATAAACCAACTGCACAAGATTAGGTGTGTTGTGTCAACTTATAGAAAATTGTTATCTTATAGATACTTCTTACCATAAATGACCTTTAGGATTTAACAGCTTTTAATCATACACTCATGATACAGAGTGACAGGCACAGATACAATTAGCACTAATACAACAGGCATGCAAAGACATACCGTCACATCATCAAAGTAGAGGAGCTTCATCAAGATTGTACGCTGAAATGTGAAAAAGAATTATCAATATTTTATTTGATATAAGCAAGACAAACGTGCAAAATTTCATGGTATCCTGTGATTGTTTTGCTGAATTTTTACCTCTTCAGGCATTTTGTCAAGTGTTCTCATAAGTTGAACCAGAGTGCGAATCATTTTGCAAGCTGAACTCCTACAATTATGCTCTCTTCAAATTAGAATTAAATTGCATAAAAGCTGATCTATGTCAGCAGAACTCCATGTCTATAATATCATTAAAAAGTCTAAGAGAAAAGGAGGTTAATAAAGTAGGTTTTACTTCATTTGATTTGGAGTAACTTCATCAGTTGAGTTGCACTTGAAAGATCCTCCCTGCTTTTTGTTTCCAGTACGATTAAAATTCATGCAGACTTCTTGGCTTTGAGCATTTGGGTAGCTAAACGAAACTGCAAGACGTATATATACAATATGATAAAGATGGGCACATTAGTCGAGTTTCAGTAAGTTACAATCATAATGTAAAGAAGACTTGCAGACAAGTAGATTTCATGAATAAGAAACTGAACAAAAAATTTACACATGCTTATTTATTGCAACATAATGACAAATCCCTCTAATCAACCTAATTGACACATTGAAATGCAGTAGTGCTTCTGTGTGTGTGCGTGTGTTTTAGTTGGCAAGTATAGGAGTCTTACATGCATATTCCTCGATTATCGGACCATCTATAGCCTCACAGATGCTGAACAATAGCGTCCTCAGGTACTTATTCTGCAATGCATCATATACGCCTGCAAAAAACACAGCACAACCAAGTTTATCAGCTACACCAGCAAGTAGCAATACAGCCAACACTCACTTAAAAAGTGTACTCGCCTTTCTCCATCCAATCTATCAGTCTGCGGGACTCAGGATCCATTGGCATCAGCTTCTTTATCTTCATCTCTAATGAATAACACAAATTTCCCAAACACACAATCTGCTTAGACTACCATATTTTCATAAACAGACACTAAGGTGAAATCAATAAGAATATTACCTAGAGCAGGAACATTCTTGTCATTGAAATATTTCTCTGGAAATAGGCCTCTTATGTAACTGATGTTGAATATTGCAATCCGAAGCAAATTCCTAGTCTGCAATGAGTCATTTCCACTATTATATGTCCTGATTATATCTCCAAAAATGGACAGCCTACTTATATTTCATCATTTACGTATTTTTTACTTCTTCTCGAGATTCTGAGTTATCGAAAAGTCGTTTATCTACGATCATTGTGATAACATGTGTCACAAAGCAGTACAATATTACAAACAGAATGATGAATCATAGACTTTCCGAATCAAATTTCCTAAAATTATCCAACAATGTAGCAATTCAACTTCCAATAATTTAGCAAGAAAGATTTTCAAAATTTCAAGTAACAGTTCTTTCAGAGTTACAGAAGTGCGTAAACATTAAATTCATACGAATTCAAATTTTCAAACATTTTTCGTACCAAAAATTTCCTCAAATATCTCTATTTCGCAAAACCTTTTCGCCAAATAAACTTCGCAAATCCAATCTAAAATTACCGAAACTAGTCGAATAACAGCCAAATTAACTGATGAATAATCCACCAATAATTCCAGCCGATAACAAAATAAACGCAGGATGAACAGCAATTTGAACATCACAACGAAAATAAAGCCCTAATTCGAGGAAAATAGGCAATTTACAAAAACCTGAAGCTCAAACTATAGCGATCAAACACGAAATTCAAACGATCAAGCTACTGAATGAAGCGTTGCCAAGCGATTTAGCGAAATTCATCTTCGATTGAGTTGAAAATTGAGATTATGAGAGAAATTTTACCAGTAGAAGAGATTCTTGCTCCGTTATCTCAGCTTCCTTCAACTTTTGCGCGACAACCTACATCAAAATGAGAAGCATAAGAGGAACTTAGAATATTCTGGAAAACAGCAATGCTGTGAGAATAACAATGGAGATAAACGGAAAGAGGAGAGAGAAAATCACCATTTTCGCCAAAGTATTGAGCTTGTAGAGAGAGAAACTTGCGCAGTAGAGAGAGAATGAGAGGGAAAGAAGGATTTTCGGTTTGATGATTCGAAAATTTGAATTTGGAAAATGAGAGTAAGAGTTGAAAATAGGTGAAAACGGTGTATATAAAGACCGCGAAGTTTTGCCTCCGCTGTGCTATGATTCAATTGGGAGTATTAATTTTTGGGTATTATTCCCTCCGTTTTTAAATATTTGCTCCACTTTTTATTTTCGGCGTTTTTTAAACACTTGTTCCATTTTCTTATTTGAAAAGTTTTTACAATATTTAATTTATTTCTCTCAACTAGTAAACTCAACATAAATCATATTTTTATTAATTTCATATTCTCTCTCCTCGTATTCTCTCCAGTCTCCACTACTTTTGCTTTTTACAATTTTTTAATCTTCTATCTACCCCACTACCTTTATATTTTATTACTTTTTTCAATTTCTCCTAAAAATCCACGCATGGAGAATTAGAGCAAGTATTTAAAAACGGTGGGAGTATTACATACCGAGTATACATTAATACATATGTATATTGTATACTAGTTTAGGGTGTGTTCTATTCACCTAATTTTTACTTATCTGAATTTATCTGATCTTATCCGAACTTATTTTAACTTATCTAAACTTATCTTAATTTATTAAGCCTTATTAGAACTTATTTAAGTTATAAATTGAACTTGGGTAGCCCTGATTAACCCTTATCACAACTTATCTGCACTTATTTTTCCTGAACTTATTTTATTTGAACTTATTAACCCTTATCTGAACTTATTTTTCCTAAAATAAGTGGAAATAAGGTGAACAGAACAGGGCCTTAGTCTCGTGTCATGCACGGTATTTTTCAATAATTATTATTAAACTATTATTATAATTAATCTAATATCATATCATATCACTAATATATAAAGTCGGTCTCGCAGCCAAGCCACGAGATATTGACACTTGGCATTCTAGTTTTTCGCCAAGTGTCGAGCCACGTAGGCGACAATAGGTATTATTGTGATACATAGGATGCTAATTGAATTTAGGATAGATTTTTTTAGAATAAAAATGTTGTATTGTGTTTTATTATCAATATACTTCTAATATTTCATATATATAAAAAATTAATTATAACTTTTAATAAATATGTTATAACTCATTACTATTTCCATCATAAAATTCGTTTTGAAAATTTCTTTAAAATGAGATCCATTTATAATATATTTCAATAAAAAAAGTAAAAAATCAGTAAAAATAAGTTTCAATCAGAAAAAATAATTTTAGTTTGGTAAAAATACTTTCAGTTCATTTGAAATAATTTAAGTGCAATAAAAAAAATATCAAATAATAATAGCATAGATATCTATTTACGAATAAAACTACAAAAAATACACTATTATATAAAAAGGGTTATATGATCGCGTTTAACATTCAAGCTAAAAAGTTTAGGACAGTCCAAACATCGCCCGGGTACAAAACTAGTATATATATGAAGGAAAGTTTTTTTCCTAAGTTTTTAGAGCACCACGTAGGATTTTAATTTTTAAAAAATTATTAGAGCGCCACTTAGGATTAATATTTTTAAAATGCTACAATAGAATTTTGCCACGTAAGATTAGTTTTTTTTTTTTTTTAGGCGCTACGTAGGATTATAATTAAAAATCGCCACGTAGGATTAATAATTTTAAAACGCTACAATAGGATTATGTCATGTAAGACTAATTTTAGAGCGTCACATAGGAAAATGTTATATTTTAGCCAATAAAAAAAACTTGCAATTTATTTTAGATCAAAAGTTTTATATTAATTATAAAAATAAAATCAGTGTGTTTTTTGTGTGGCTGGTCATATCGTGTGGTCGGCTGAGACATACCCAAACACTGACCGAGTAATCCTTGACCGTCCGAGTAACCCCTAATCGATTGGGTAACTCTTGACCAACCAAGTAACTCCTGACCAAGTAATCCCGACCAGACGGTGTGACCAGTCACATATGAAACTTTGTAAAATAAAATATTATATTTTTATATTACGAATTTTATGTAAATATGATGAACAAAGTTAATAATTCATTTTATAATATATAACAAGTTTATTAGATAAATATATATTAGTAAAAGATATTATTTGAAAAATAGAAACAAACCATGCATCGCACGGGCTTCATCTAATTTTTTATAAACAAAATAAAATCTAAAAATATAGTTAACAAATTTTGATAAAAAGAAAAGGATTACGAAAGATATGTTAGATATAAAATGATGTAAAAAATAATCAAAGTTATGTTAAGAAACATATATATATATATATATATATATATATATATATATATATATATATATATATATATATATAAAAGGATTACGAAAGATATGTTAGATATATATTGTTTCGGGGTTTTCTGATGTCCTGCGGGAGAGTTACAATTCCGAGACTGGAACCGGACGCCTGTACCTGCAAAATAACGGAGACTCCTGGTGGTGGGAGCTCCGCCTCCAACGGTCAAGTTAGTACTTGATTAAGGAGTAATTAATGCGGAAATTAAAGTGATTGGGTCTCTCTAGGTGAGAGTGTTTAATGTAGGTAATCTGCTTTGTTAGCGAGATCAGTCGGTTATTACTGTGTGTAATTAATGTGTTTTTTTCGTCATCCCCCTTAATGAGGATTAAGGGAGGTATTTATAACCTTGGGAAACGTGCCCATCCTAGGTTTAGGTTAACCTAGGGCTGATTGGGCTTCCCTCGGAAGTTGGGCCTGGGTGGCCGGTTTCTCCATTAGGCATGGAGTATGCCACATGTCATGACATAATAGGTCCAAGGTGGACGAATAAGCGCGTGCCACGTGGCAAGCCCTGACAATTCCAACTGGGGGACACTTGGCAGGACCTGATTGGCCCACATGGCGCATTCCGATTGGTGGGAGCAAAATCCCCTAATCATTTGCCCCTCACAGGTGGCACGTGACTGGTCACGTGTTACCTGTGACAGGTGTCGCACTGTAACAGGCGACGACCTTCTACAGGTGTCAGTCGGCGAAAGGCCGAGAGATTTTCCCGCCCAAATTTTGAATTCTGAAAGTGACCCTTTGCCTTCTCACTTCGCCTATATAAGGGAGGATTGTCTTGAGTCATTTTCACACTTGAGAACTTTGAGAGAACATTCGGACCCCTGAACTTGCTCTGACATTTTGGACCTTTTCTGCCTACCGCCTGTTCTGACAAGCCGACTGCACAGGATTTTTAGCACTTCATCAATCGTCACTCGTTCAGGTAACTGTCGGTTCTCTTACTCTTAATTTTCTTTTTATTTTTTGAAATGGCACCACGGAAGCACACGACACGACCTAGGTTAGTGATCAGCCGGTCACCGGGGACGGCTGAATCTAGGACTAGGAGTGTCGCCTGCCCTTTTCCGGACCCATCTTTGCCCTTTATACAAAGTCCGACTGTATCTGTGTCTATGCAGAGCAGGATGGCCAGAACGAAAAAGACTACCAGGATCTCAAATTCAGACGGCTCCTCCCACAGGGTGCCGCTTAGTGAAACATCTGACCAGGCGCCAGATGTGGAAGTGAAACAAGGCGGCCTGAAAGCCGGAAATTCTGTGGGAGGAGTCATAGTGACCCCTTCCCATTTAACAGTTAACAATTCTGCTCCTTTTCAAAGAGAGGAGGCGGGCCCCTCCGGGAGAGGGGAGGAGTCGTCCTCTTCGGACTCGTCAGAGGACGATTCCGAGTCAAGCTCTTCTGGCCATGCTTCTTTGGACACAGAAGAGAAAAACAGCCGCCTGCAAGAGGCGAGACTTTCTCACGCAGTTGAGAAGGGGGACAATTGGGCGGAGCCATCCGCCTCTTACCGAGAGCTAAATACCCCCTATTACTGCACGGTACCTCGGGGCTGGATCACAGCCATGCAAGAGAAAGTGGAGAGCTTTATTGCAAACCACACCATGGGCCCCGACTTTCTAGTGTTTGTGCCGGATCCAGAAGACACAATCGTCTGGCCGGCTGGTACCAGTTATGATAGCGCCTGCTTTGGCTGCTACGAGGCGGCCATCAAGGCAGGGCTGCGCTTCCCATTACATCCGGCTGTTCAGCGGATCTTGGATGGGTATGAGTTGGGGTTATGGCAGTTAGCCCCAAACTCCTGGGTCAACGTACTCGGCTATGTGGCCGGGTGCGAACTGCACGGGGTGGAGCCGAGCTTCGAGGCTTTCGCCCATATGAACTATCTCAGCCGGACCCCTAAGGCAGGCGGTACCGGCTGGTATCAATTGACAAGCCACAGGGGCTACCTCATGACGAGAGGTAAAGCAAACAAGTGGAAGGACTGGCGGAGCACCTTCCTCATCATTGAGAGTTCAGACACTGAGCTGAACAAGCGCTTCAATAGGTGGAACAGGAATCCGCCCCTTCTTGCAGGTGGCCGTAGCATGCCGCCTGTTCCCCCCAAGGCTAAGAAAGAGATCCTTGATAAAGGACTCTTTAAAGTAGAGTCGAGGGTCGACTCTACTTCAGGGGTACGAGAGCAAGTACCCCTGCACTGCGTCCCGAGCTTCAAATGGCTCTACGACGAGTACTTTTTGGCCGCCTGTGGCCTCAGCAGTCGGTTCTCAAGAGGTAGTCGGCCTGTCGAATACTCTGTTGTTCCATACATTTCTTGTTATGACTTTTATTAACTTTGCTGTTTGTTTTTGCAGCTGACGCCATGAGCAAAATCACCGCCTCCAAGACTGCGGCGGCCATGTTGCGGGCCTCCATCATGCAACAAGCTTCAACCGACTCCCCTAAGAAGGGGGCACCCTTGGTGAGCTCCGAACCTTTCACCCTCTTTTTGGAGTTGTGTTTATGCATATACTGACTTTTTTTTTTTTTTTTTTTTTTTTTTTTTTTTTTTTAGACGGGTGCTCCAAAAGCTTCATCTTCCCAACAGCCGGACCCCAAGGCCCGGAGGACGACTGTTGCAAGCTCTCCTGGTTCTGCCAGGAAACATGTGGCGGCTGAGAAATAGCCGGCCACTTCTTCTAAAACTCCAACTGGGCCGCCTAGAAGTATGAAGTTGTCCTTGTAAATTTTAGACTCGCTCCCTTTTTTACTAGGTCTAATCCGTTTGTTTATGTTTGATGCAGCCGGCCCTCAGGAGCCTGTCTTGGTAGAGATGGCCAAGTCTATGATCAGGGCAGTTCCTCCAGCTGAAAGGGAGGCGGTCAGGGGTGTCGGCACCCTTGACCTAGACGGGATTGCAGGGGTCCTTGCTGAGGTATACTTAGCATATTTTTGAGTATTTGAATTACTGGACGCCTGTTTTCTTTTTTGTTTGGAAACTGACGCCTGTTTCTTCTTACTTAGGCCCTGCTCCGAGTGAACGGCCTTCGCAAGCCGCTTGACCGGAAGAACAAAGAGGTAAAGGCAGCAAAAGCTATGGCCGCCTCCAACTGTGATAAGGCAATGTTTCAAATTGCCCAAAATGAAGTTCTGACCATTGATATTCTTTATTATCAGGCGCAGGCTACCGCCGCTGTTCGGGCTTAGTTAGAGGCGGCCCAGAAGAGGAATGGCGAGCTGGAGGCGACCATCACCAATCTCAAGGCCGAGCTGAAACCTCTTCGCCTAAAGATGTACTCATACGAAGCCTTGGAGAAATCCTTGGCCAACGTAAAAGAACGCCTGGTGACCCAAGAGAAGAGTCTTACCCAAGAGCTCTCGGAAAAGGCCGAGCAAGAGAAGAAAGAGCTGGTCCGGGAGATGATGGAAGACTCCGCTCAAATCCAGCGCATGACTTGGGGCCGCCTCTTCCCTAATGCCGACTTTGCCTCATGGGAAAAAACGTACCGCCAGTGTTCGGATACATATAATCAAGAGATCCTGGTTGCTGCTGAGGAAGAGGCGTTGGAGGAAGCGTTGGAGGAGGAGGAGCCGGTAGTGGCGCTTGTGCCGCTTGGGGGTAATGCATCAAAAAAGGATGCAGCTGAAGCCGAGTCCAGCAAGAAGAGTGCTGACCAGGCGGCAGCTGCTAATATTGAAGATCTGCCCCCTTCTTAAGCTTTATGTATTCTTTCCACGGCCTGCGTGCCGTTTGTTTTGTATTTACCCGGCCAGGGGGCCGGGGCTTTGAATATTTTGCCGGTCTTTAATGACCGGCTTCTTTTTAATGAATTTTTGTTTTGCCTCAAATTTGTCTAAGTATTCCACATTCTAATATCCAATTGTTCACTAGACCGACTGTTTTACATGGCCGATAGTTGCAGACAGGTACGGATAGTTAGTCACGCCGCCTATGCCCCTGGACGAATGGTTGTCTGTTTCCAGGATAGACGATCAGTCGGCCATTTATCCAATCGGTATTCGAACTATTTTAAGGTCTGGATCCTTTTTAGGCAGGTGGTCCTGTCATTTGTAAATTTAACCAAGTAGGAAAGTGGTCTGACCAAGTAAACATGAGTGTTACCTAGTCGCCAAGGAACTGAGTAGTAGAGATAACAAGCGGCGGGTACCGGTTGTTTCCCTTTATTCGCCAATGTTTGTTGGCTTTTAACTCATAATTTGTTAACCTAGCAGGAGTAGTGGTTGAGAGCCCCTGTTTGCTAAAAACAGGCGGACGACTCATACCTTTTAGGCTCCATACTAAGTTTGAGGGAGTGACTATAAGTTAACATAGGAGTTACTTAGTCTCCGTTACACTCTAGATTGAGTAGTAGAGGTACCAGGCGGCGGAGGCCGGCTGATCCCCTTGATTCGCCAATGTTTGTTGGCTATTAACTCAATAGGTTACCTAGTAGGAATAGGGGTTTGAGTGCCCCTGTTTGCCAAAAAACAGGCGGTCTACTCAAACCTTTTAGGTTCCATACCAAATTTGAGGGAGTGACTATGAGTTAACGTTGGAGTTACTCAGTCGCCGTCACTCTTGCTTGAGAAGTAGAGGTACCAGGCGGCGGAGGCCAGCTAGACCCCTTGATTCGCCAATGTTTGTTGGCTATTAACTCAAGAGGTACCCCCTGCATTTATCCCAAGTAATACAGGCGGTCATCTGACTCAGATGTCAACTGCTACCACTGGTTTGGTTAGTGATAGAGTTATCCTTGTCTCAAAAACGGCTACGTGGTTGCCCTTGGGGACAGCCGTATAGGTTCCGTGTAATTAGTTTATAGAGCAATGTTCCACCCAAAAGGGAGCTGCTCTCTGCGACGAATTTCATCCGGAGGGATGCCGCTGGACGCCTGCTATGATGTTGGGACAGGTCGTATTAGTCTTGAAGATTTGATCAGTTGGCTTGGCGCCTGGTCTGATCATTCGACCTGTGGCCTTGGTTAGTTCTTGATGAACGTAGGTGCTAAGTAAGAAGAGGGTAGCCGCCTGTTAGGAACAGGGTCGGCCAGGCCCAAATCTTTTTAGCTAAGTATAAGGAGGGTGGCTGTGTGTTTGGAACCAGTCGGCCCTCTTCTATGGAGAGTAGCCGACTATATGTCCAGACGGCATGCCCATATGGTGAGAAAATGGAGAGTAGCCGTTTGTAAAGGTACAGACGGCATGCCCTTCTGAAGATAGAGTGAAAAACTCAATGGAGAGTAGCCGACTGTAAAGGTACAGACGGCATGCCCCTCTGAAAATAGAGTAAAATACTCAATGGAGAGTAGCCGATTGTAAAGGTACAGACGGCATGCCCCTCTTAAGTAAGAATAAAAATTAAACATGGAGAGTCGCCGACTATTTGTTAGTAGGCGTGCCCCTCTTAGTACAAAATTGAATAGTAAGTATGCAAACTTTTATTAAGTAGCTCTTTACTATTTACATCATTCAAAAGAAATATTTCTTAAGATTATCTACATTCCAAGTTCGAGGCAACGGTTGTCCGTCTGGTGTTTCCAGACGGTAGGTACCGTCCCTGACTTCCTCACAGATTCGGTAGGGTCCTTCCCAGTTGGGAGTTAGTTTGCCAGACTCATTAGCCCTACCAACTGCTTCCATTTTTCTAAGTACAAAGTCCCCTACTTTGAGTGGACGCCTATGTACTTTTTTGTTGTATGATCTAGTCATTCTCAGGCGATAGATTTCATGGCGCAAGACAACATTGCCCCTCTTTTCAGGAAGTGAGTCTAATGCCAGGCGCATGGCCTCCCAGTTTGCCTCTTCGTCATATAGCATTACTCGAAGAGTCGGCTCGTAGTGTTCTATTGGAAGAACAGCTTCCGCACCGTAAGTTAGGAGGAATGGAGTTTCTCCAGTCGCCCCTTTTTCAGTCGTCCTAATGGCCCAGAGAACATGTGGTAGTTCATCCGCCCATAGGCCGCCTGCTCGTTCAATCTTTTTCTTGAGACCGTCCGAGATGATTTTATTAAAGGCTTCTACCTGGCCGTTTGCTTGTGGACGGCCGACAGATGCAAAGTAGTTTGCAATTCCTTGGTCACCCAACCAGCTTTTGAGAACAGGCGTCTCAAATTGGGGACCATTATCAAAAACCATAGACATGGGAACCCCGAACCGAGTGATGACATTTTTCCAAATGAACGAAATTACATCTTTCGTCTTGATTCCCTTTACAGCCTCCGCCTCTACCCATTTAGTGAAGTAGTCAACGGCAACAAGTATGTACCTCCTTCCGCCTGTAGCAGGCGTATATGGACCCAGAATGTCCATGCCCCACTTAGCAAACGGTAGTGGGCTATGAATGGTAGTGAGATCAGTAGCCGGACGGTGAATTAGTTTGCCAAACCTTTGGCACTTGTCACATTTTTTCACCATCTCTATTGCATCTGCTTCCAAAGTAGGCCAAAAGTAGCCCTGCCGCCTTGCCCTTTGAGCAAGCGTCCTACCGCCTATATGAGAAGCACAGTAACCAGAGTGAAGATCGTCTAGTATCTCTCGTCCCTTTTTTGGAGTAACACACTTTAAGAAGGGTTGAAGGTACCCCCTTTTGTGAAATTCTCCCTTTATCATTTCAAAACAGGTGGCTCGTTTTTTCAGTGCTGCCGCCTGTTGAGGATCATCCGGCAGTGTACCGTTTGTCAGATATGCCCTGATTGAATCCATCCAGGTTGAGCTTCTGTCTAGGATTCCAATAGGGTTTTCCTCGATGCTTCTCTTCTCCATTACTTCCCAAAAAACAGTTCGAGGAGTATCAGAGGAGGCAGATGATGCTAATTTTGACAGTGCATCCGCCTGGTTGTTTTCTGATCTCGGCACTTGGATCAGATGGAAATCCTCAAGGGAGCCGACTGCTTGTCGGACCGCCTGTAAATACTTGATCATGGCCGGATGGGTTGCTTCGTATTCGCCATTGTACTGACTCACTATCAATTGTGAATCGGAACAGGCGTCTATTTTTCTTGCCCCTGCCGCCTTGCACATGCGGATTCCGGCTAGTAAAGCTTCATATTCTGCCTCATTGTTTGAAGCCTGAAAACTGAAGCGTAGAGCATACTCGTACCTGTCGCCCTCTGGGGACTGACATATGACGCCTGCTCCACAACCATTTGAAGTAGAGCTTCCGTCCACATATACCTTCCATACTTGGTCTGGAACTTGAGAGTCAGGAGGACGAGTCATCTCTACAATAAAGTCAGCAAAGGCTTGCCCCTTCACTGCTTTTCTAGGCTCGAAAGTAACTTCGAGGCTCTGTATTTCTATGGCCCATTTGATCATTCGGCCTGACGACTATATGATGGTAAGTGGCCGCTTGATAGGTTGGTCTGTATACACGACGACTGCATGTGCCAAAAAGTAGGGCTTCAATTTTTTAACAGCCATGAAGAGTGCAAGACCCAAATTTCTCCACTAGGGGATACCTCAACTCGGCATTTTTCAGTACGTGACTGACAAAGTAGACCGGGAGCTGACAACCGTCTCTTTCAGCAAGGAGAACAGCGCTTAACGCATGATCAGAGACGGCCAGGTACATGTAGAGTACTTCTTTGGGCAAAGGGCTGACCAGCCTCGGCAAGGAATGTAAGTGAACTTTCAATTTCTGGAAGGCGGCCTCAGCATCCGGCCCCCATTCAAACCTTGCCTTTTTCTTAATTGCCTGGAAAAAGTATAGGCATTTGTCGCCTGATCGGCTTAGAAATCTTCCCAAGGCCGCCAGACAACCTGTTAACTTCTGAACCTCTCGGATGGTACGAGGCGACTGCATGTCAATGACCGCCTGCACCTTCTCAGGGTTCGCCTCTATTCCTCTCTGATTGATAAGGAATCCGAGAAATTTCCCAGACTCAACTCCAAATACACATTTCTTGGGATTGAGCATGACATGGTGCCGCCTGAGTGTGGCGAAAGTTTCTCGGAGGTCCGAAAGATGATCTTTCTGAAGTTTAGTCTTGACAATCATATCATCAATGTATGCCTCGACGTTTCTCCCAATCTGATCAAAGAACACAGTGTTTATCATTCGCTGGAAGGTAGCCGGGGCATTCTTAAGACCAAACGGCATGACCGTGTAACAGTATAACCCCTGATCAGTGACGAAGGTCGTCTTATCCTGATCTTTCTTCCATAAAGGAATTTGATGGAAACCAGAATAGGCGTCCATAAAGCTCATCAAAGCATGGCCGGATGTTGAGTCGACCAGGTTATCAATTTTAGGCAGAGGGTAACTGTCTTTGGGGCACGCCTTGTTTAAGTCTGTGTAGTCTACACACATTCGCCAGGTGCCATTCGGCTTTTTAACAAGCACCACATTTGCAACCCAGTCTGGGAAGTAACATTGCCGAATGAACCCTGCATCAAGTAATTTTTTAACTTCGGCGGCTGCCGCCTGACTTCTTTCTTCGCCATGGTTCCGCTTCTTTTGCCGTACCGGCTTCTTTTTCGGATCCACGACCAGTTTATGTACCGCCAGATCAGGACTAATGCCTGGCATTTCATGGACTTCGAATGCAAAGATGTCCTTGTATTCTTTCAATAGTTTGTGAAAGTCGTCACCAAGGTCTCTCAGAGCAGTCGTCCCAACTTTGACTGTTTGGTCAGGACGTGAGTCGTCTAAGATCAGGTCCGCATGCTCACCAGCCGGCTAAGGGTGGAACTCATCCGACCGCTCCTCTGCCAATGATTGCTATTTTCTTTCTTTTCTTGCGGCCCCTGTCTGGGATGCTTTTCTCTTCTTGCCGCCTGATTCTTGAACAGGCGCACTCTCCTTGACATTGTCAAGGTCTGTTTTTTCACCGCTTGACCCAGTGGCCATAACAGTGGGCTTGACATCCGAGAGATAGCACTCTCGGGCCATCCTCTGATCTCCCCTTAGGGACCCGATTGTTCCATTATCCCTCTCAAACTTGAGCAACATAAGAGATGGGATTATAACAGCCTTGGAATTATTCAGGGTTGGTCGACCCAGAATAATGTTGTAGGCCGAGAGTTTTTCTACTACCAGGAACCGGACTACCATGTGTCGTCCTTCCCCTTTTTTGCCCAGGCGGATGGGTAAATCCACTCGTCCCAGTGGGTGGACTCCTCCTCCTCCAAACCCAACTAAAGGGTGGGAGGCCGGATGTATGCAATCAGTCTGATATTTTAGTTTCGACAGACATTTGCTACTGATGAGATCTTAGGAGCTTCCGGTATCTATGAGGATTCGGCCAACTCTCTGGTTGGCCACTTTACATTCAATAACGATAGGCTCGTCATGCGGCCCTCTTACCCCTCCTAGATCTTCTTCAGTGATGACAATCTTAGGAAATGAATATTTGGACGGCCGTTCTTGGTGAACGGAATTTACATCTAACCGCCTGATATTGTCTTTGTTGCCCCTAATAGTGGGGCCGCCTCCTGAGAAGCCGCCTGCAATGGTGTAGACGACTGCATCATCTGTATCGGAGCTGTCAGCCTGTTGATTCTTTTTGGCCGACTGCTTTTTTGAGGAAGTGTTCCCCGTAGATTTCTTGACATAAGTGTCAAGATCACCTTGCTCAGCCAGGAGGTCCAGATACCGCATGAGACTGATGCAGTCATTGGTGTGATGACCAACATCATCATGATAAGCACAGAATTTATCTTGGTTCCGGTTGTTTGCAGAACCCTTCATGGGGACCGGCTTCTCAATTGAGATCCGTCCCTTGATTTCTTTTAGGATAAACTGGTTATCTTTGTTAAACGCATACTTTGGGGAGTATGGTTTGAATTCTTTTTTCTTTTTCTGGGCCGGCTGTTTAGAGGAATCAGCCGCCCAGACCTCTTTTCTCTTCTCATCTTTGTTTGACGACTGTTTCTGTCGTCCTTCTCTTTTGTCGAACCTTTTCCCGTCCGACTGTTTTACCGTAAAAAGATCAGTCGCCTGTATATAGGCTTCTGCTTCAATCAAGGCCTCTTGAAGAGTCGCCACCCTCTTTCGAACCAAATCAAATTTGAAGGTAGACCCGTCTTTGAGACCTCTGAAAAAGTCAGTATAGGCTACCTCATCCGGTAACCCTTGAATCTGTATTCTCATCAGGTTAAACCGCCTGATGTAAGAACGAAGCCCCTCCTTCTCGCCCTGCTGAATTGTTCCTAAATCAAGGGTCGTTTTCTTCGCAGGGATGTTCATGGCGAAGTTGGAGGTGAATAAGTAAGCAAGCGTCCTGAAGCTATTTACACAACCAGTCGGCAGGTTGCCGAACCATTGTTGTGCGATTCCTTTGAGAGTCGCTGGGAAACACTTGCACCAAGTGGGATCATCCAACCCTTGAAGGTACATCAGGTTGGTGAATGCCATCAGATGGTCTTCTGGGTTAGTAGTGCCGTCATAGGCGCCTACTAGTACATTTTTCACTTTGGCCGGCTGAGCGGCTTCAGTAATTTCCTTGGAGAAGGCCGACGGCTGTTCACCAAGTCTAAGCAACCGCAGCTGCCAGTCCATAGGTTGGACGTTTTTTGCTGCAGGTCCACCAAACGGAGGTGGCTGCAAAAAATACTGTTGTTGCGGCACAAATGGTAAGTTTGGTATCGCCTGGTCGCTATGAAAGTCGGACTGACGGGAGGTGCCGCCTGACTGACTCTCATGATACGACTGAGTATGCCTCATCGAGGCATTTCGCAGACTGCCTTGAAAGTTTGAAGTAGAGGCCGACTCTGACAATCGGTCACTCTTCTTCTGCTCTAGCAGTAGCTGAGCGTCTGTGAATGTTTGCTTCGACCCGTCCGCCTGAATATGACGAACAGGTTTCCTATTTCCTGTAGGAAAACGGAATTTTGTGAAATCAAGGGCAGGTGGCTCCCGCTTCCTAGATTTAGGATGAGGAGTCGCCTCTCGCCCTTGAACTGGCTTCTTCTTCAGTGAAGTGGAGGGTTTCTTAGCCGACTGCTCCTTGACTGGAGCAGGCGGCTTCTTGTTGATCAACTCTTGAATCTCTCCCTTGAAGTTCCTCATGAAGGTCATGAGTTCGTTCCTTGTGATGGAGCAGATCCATCAGCCGGCTGTTGCCGAACAGGCGGTGCGCCTTCTGGCTCACTTCCAGTTTGAAGATGTTCATGTTCCCTCCTTTCGGTATGACGGGTACGTCGGGCCCTTAGGGTCCCGTCTGAAGCTGTGTGAGCTTCAACTTCAAATTCACTCTCGGTATCATGGTCCGACTGAACTTGAGGGTCGTCTAGGGAACGCCTCTCTTCAGGAGTCGGTACAGACTTGGATGCCATCTCAGAAGTACTCTCCCCACAGACGGCGCCAAATGTTTCGGGGTTTTCTGATGTCCTGCGGGAGAGTTACAATTCCGAGACTGGAACCGGACGCCTGTACCTGCAAAATAACGGAGACTCCTGGTGGTGGGAGCTCCGCCTCCAACGGTCAAGTTAGTACTTGATTAAGGAGTAATTAATGCGGAAATTAAAGTGATTGGGTCTCTCTAGGTGAGAGTGTTTAATGTAGGTAATCTGCTTTGTTAGCGAGATCAGCCGGTTATTACTGTGTGTAATTAATGTGTTTTTTTCGTCATCCCCCTTAATGAGGATTAAGGGAGGTATTTATAACCTTGGGAAACGTGCCCATCCTAGGTTTAGGTTAACCTAGGGCTGATTGGGCTTCCCTCGGAAGTTGGGCCTGGGTGGCCGGTTTCTCCATTAGGCATGGAGTATGCCACATGTCATGACATAATAGGTCCAAGGTGGACGAATAAGCGCGTGCCACGTGGCAAGCCCTGACAGTTCCAACTGGGGGACACTTGGCAGGACCTGATTGGCCCACGTGGCGCATTCCGATTGGTGGGAGCAAAATCCCCTAATCATATATAGCAATATATTTTTGTGTTAAAGTAATTATATTGTATAAAATTAGGAAATTATATTTGTAAAAGATTTATTTCTTTAATAGAATTTTATTCAGCAAAAAATAATAAAAAAACACTAAGGTCACATCAAGAGATGACACGTGTCATTAATGGTGTGTCTTTTATTACATAGTTATTGATTGATTGTAATACTACTCTGTTATACCATATTTTGTCTACTGTTAACTCGATTTCGAGATAAACTCGAATTGGTTTAAAATAACGTAGATACAATAAATATATATACAATATACTATGAACGCCATAAGAACACCACCCACCAAACTACATATCAATTTAACTAATACAATTATCGGAACTTCGTGGAAGTTTTCGGGTACGTTTATGTTGTAAAATTCACTCTCTGATCCAAATAATACCGGAATCAGAATGGAAAAAGTGAACGCATGAATAAATTTACCTCTGTTTATCATTATCATGGCGAGCTCTGTTATAAAATGTAAAAGAGAGATTTTCTTACGCTTTAAAAACTGGATTTCTTTTCTTAAAAATTTCTTAGTAGAAGAGATATTTTGTTATGGGTTGTTTCTTGGATCAGATTTTATAAATTTGTAGGTTGCTAATATGGATTGAATGTACGTTGTTAATATGTTGCTTCTTCAATCAGTTTTTCTAAATCGCGAAGGTTGAGTGTCCACTAGCATCCTAGTGGACACTAATATACTATGAACCCCTTAAGTACACCACCAACCAAACTACATATCATTTTAACTAATACAGTTACGAAACTTCGTGGAAGTCTCTGGGTATGTTTAGGTTGTACAATTCACCCTTTGATCCAAAGAATATCGAATTCGAAACGACCGATGAAAAAATGAATGTAAATGCATGAATAAATTTACCTATATTATGGTTGTTGTTTATCATTACCATGATGAAATAAGCAGTAACGAGCCAGTGGTGAAGCAACCTTTCCAACAAGTGGGTTCAAATCAATTTAAGCTAGCTAATTCTTAACCAAAAGTAAATGAATTTAATTTATTATCCTAAATTATTAATAAAACCATTTATATAAACTTTCATAATGACTTAAAATTCATAAAAACAGTATATTATATAATATATTATATTTTATACATATATTGCACATATATACAATTATGTGTGTTTTACATTGATAGTTTTTTTCCGAATTTTAATATCGTATTTTCCATATTAAAACAATTCAATTTACATTATTAACTTTTTTTTAATATATATTTTAAATGTTTGTTGCCTTGAACTTAAGTCCGCCCCTGTAACGAGCTCCGCTATTGAATGTAGGAGAGATATCTTCAATTCTTACGCTTAAAACTGAATTTTTTTTATGCTTTCTTTTCTTTCAAAATTCATTAGTAGAAGAGATATTCTGATATATGGTTTGCTTCTTCGATCATATTTTATAAAATGTAGGTTCTTAATATGGATTGCTTCTTTAATCAAATTTTCTAAATCACGAAGGTTGAGTATCCACTAGCATCCTAGTGGACACTGATAATCTCTACTTCCTCAACAAATTATTTGCTTCTTCTTCTACGTAGTAAATTGCATGTTGGCTAAGATTTTATAGCAGTCGTTTTTTTAAATGACTACCGCAAGGTAAATCGTGGAATGTCGTGATTGGCTGGAATCATACATGTATGCATTTTTTTAAAAATATTAAAATTATTTCTTATTCAATTAAGGAAATTTTGAATTTTAACACTAAGAAAAAACCCGAAAATGGTTTTTAACACCCCCAAAAAAAAATTTATTTTAACACCAGAAAAATTTTAAAAAATTGAATTTTACCACCATTTAATGGTCTCTGTCCAAAAATTCTGTTAAATGGGTCCACAGTGACACGTGTCACCATTTTATTTGTTTAAAAAAATAAAAACTAAAAAAAAAGAAAAAACCTAAAATAAAATAAATAAAATTCCTAAATCTACCCAGCCACCCCAGCCCCACCACCACCCCACCACTGCCACCTTCACCCAATGCATTCGACGACCAGACGCCGACGCATCCCCTCCCCCTCCCTTACCTGACCCACCTGAACCCTCCCCCTCCCTTTCCCGCAGCCCTAATTCGCCCCAAAACCACCTAACCATTAATGACTGAAACCCTAATCCGCAACCCTCCTTCCCCAAAACGGCGACGAATTCGGCCACTAATGGCTAAAATCAGCCGGTTTTGGGGCCGAGTGGCCTTAATCGGCCAATTTCGGCCATCAATGGCCGAATTCGTGGCTGTTTTTAGGGAACGACGGCTGTAGTTAAGTGGTTTTGGGGTGATTTAGGGCTGCGACAAAAGGGAGGGGGTGAGTTTAGGTCGGTCGGTGAGGGTGGAGGTGGTGATGCGCCGGTGGCTGCGTCGACGAATGTGGGTGAAGGTGGAGAAGAAGATGGCAGTGGTGGGGCTGGGTAGTTTTTGGTTTTTTTTTCTTTTTTTGGCCAATAATAAAATGACACGTGGCTTTATGGTCCCACCTAACGAATTCTTGGACGGAATCAGTTAAGTGGTGGTAAAATCAATTTTGTTAAAAAAGTTTGGTGTTAAAATAATTTTTTTTTGGGGGTGTTAAAAACCATTTTCGGGGTTTTTTTTTTCTTTTCTGGTGTTAAATCTAAAATTTCCTTCAATTAATAATTTCAAAAATACATTATTTTTTATTGTCAAAGTTAATTTCTATAAATTATATTTTTAATAAATTATAAAATTAGAAAATTAAAATCTCTTTAATCATTCTTTTTTCTCTTCTCATCTCATCCTCTCAGCTTTTGATGATTCGTACTTTTATGTTTGTCTTTTGGCTTTCTTTGGATTGACCCTACTAAGAGTCTAAGATCCATTTTGTATGGTGAGTAGAAGGATTGAAATAAAGAGAAAGTGATAGGTACTCGAAGCATGAAGAGCATGATAGGATTAGTGTTGAGAGTTACTTGTTATGCTTTCTTAGACTTTTATTTTTAGTTGATTGATTATTATTTTGGACTAACGTTGATGATGGATTATTTACATTTGGTTTTTGAAGGGTCATGTTTATATTGGTTCCAACTTGTGCAATGTTTTATTTTAATTTGGTTTTGAGGTTGTGAACTCAAGTTATTTGTTTCTAAAAGTTTTATTTTAGCTGTAAGACTTCCGCTCTGTGACTTTGAAAAGCCATAACTGTTATCACGGTGGCGGTAATATTTTGGTTATTTCCTAAAAAGAGTTTTATAAAGGTAAAAAAGGGAATTGTAAAAAGAAGGAAATTTCTAGGGTATTACAAGGCTGGCTGGCAGTTGGGTGTGGGGAGGAGGCGCTGGCAGCGAGTGGGGGTGGTCTGTGTTTTTTATAAATTTTTTATTTTATTTTATTTTGTTAATTTATAAAAAGATAATTAAAGGAAAAAAAAATGACCGGTTGTTTAGGTCACATATCATTTAGGTTTACTAAGAGAGAAAAAAAAAAATACTAACTTAGGTTTATTTTGGGTTGATTTAAAGGTGGGTGCATTTTAAATTTTCCTAATAATAATATCAATATGAAAAATATATCACACATATATTTTTGATATGGATCATATCTCATATCTTTAACAATAAATGAATTAGACAAATTTGAATATAGGCATGTATGTGATTTTCATTGACGGATGAATAACAATTTTTAATTTCAATAATTATATATAAATTAATTATGCAAAAAAAGAAAAAAAAATTGAAATTACAATAAATAACTTTTTGAAATTATAGAATCAATTTAAAAATGAATTTAGTTTGTTGGTGTATGTGTTAAGATCATGTCAAAAAAAAAAAAAAAAAAAAAAAAAAAACAAATCATGTAAAGAATAAACTCTTTATTAAATATTGATGATGTTACATAAACTCTAGATAAACATGGTTACAATATGGCAGGCTCTTATACCTCATTATGACCTCCATATAACATCAGTCGACCGAATTTTTCATATTTTCCAACCTGCATCTTTAACTGTATATGATGCTTCGCAAATCGCAATCCCAAACCTTATGAGTGTCTTCGGGATTTAACACCTTCGTATTATTTCCGTCGACGTATGTAGCATGCATAACGGATGCTCCATAGAAAGGGTTGTAGAGTACCTTCTTCCCATTGCCCATTTCCAGGTGGTGAAATCTCACCTCCCCATTCAACTTGGCTAAAATAATCCGGAAAAGAAAATAAATCTTCTGGATAATATCCAATTACTTTTGTTGTATTAGTAATTATTGATAACCAATAATTTTTATTCTCATGCTATACCCTCACAAAACAATAGAAACACGAATATTAATACCAATGAAAAGTATAGTATCCATGCTATAAAAGGATGTTAATTTAGTTAAGTTATGATAAGGTCAAATTTATTAATTTTAGGGATATATAATACAATCCTATAATCTTTATCGTATATATAAAAGAATCATGAAGTAATACCGATCTTTAAACCATTTACTCCTATCCATTTTTAATTGGTATAGTTTGACTTTGTTTACTATTTACATAATAATTTTGACTTAATTCTGTTACCACGGATTTATATATAATGAATGCTATTATATACTCGTATAAGAGAATTGAGCTTGTGGTTAAATTTCTGACTTAAATATCATAATTCCCACAATAATTAAATTAATTCATAATGGAAATTAACAAATGCAATTAGAAAATTTATAGTTCTCTACTTCTTTTAAATATTTGAAGAAACTATTTCATACTCCTTCTGTTTCAATACGCTTTACTTATGTGGATGTTAATTAATACACTTACAACTTACTATTTTTAAAGAAGGGAGCAATATTTATTCTCACAAGCAAATGTTATTTTCACCTTTATTTTTTCTCTCTTCTAAATCTAAATGCATTTCTTGGTAATGGTGAAGAGAAGTTTGCAATAAAAGGAATGGAGATTGTATTTTAAACATGCGTAAAATAAAATAGTGCTCCCTTTATTCCCTTAAAATTTTCCCATTTCCGTTTGAACGCATATTGCAATGGACATCTTGAATCGTTAATATATATCTCTAATTACATTTTAGTAAAAAAATATAAAATATTTATATTTAAAAGCACTCATGGAGATGAACCAAATAAGACCTCATTTGAGTATTTGACTATGCATTTAATTCTCTCACATATTGAAGCACTCATTAAGATGAACCAAACAAGGCCTCATTTGACCATGCATCTAATTCTCTTATATATTGAAAAAAAGGATCCTTCTAATTTGTGAATAATATCTGAATTTCAAATAGGAAAACTTTTTAAAACAAAGGGAACAATTAATTATTTTCTATATCATTGTATTAAAGAATAGTTTTGGATCGCCTCGATAGAATTCAGAATACTATCTCCGATATGAAACATCCACAACATGGTGTTAAGAGAGCTACAACGGCGGGAGTGAGGGGAATCGATCACAGAATTTCCTGGAATCAAGAAGGAAGATCTAACCACTTGAACTATCCCTCACTCTCAACATCCACAACATGATTATATACATATAGGCACATTATATATCACACACTATTAATGTGTTTAAAGACTCTAGCCACTCAACAGGCCATGCTATAATATATCATTATGGTATATAATCCTATATAATATGATAAGAATGCTTACAAGTGCCACAAAACTTGCATACAAATGTGCTTCATAATCCTCGAATACTTCCGAATTTACCTGAAATTGAACATATATATTGACACCCAAATAAAAAGGTTATACGTATTCTCTAACGATTTGCGACCAATTTTTAAAAATTCTAATTAGAATATGTGTCTTACCATCCATCCGACTTCAATATTATCATTCTGATTTAAAATCTTAATTCGTGTTGAAGACCATTGATTAGGGTGCACTATAGGTTTATAATTTGCGAGTTCACCAGCAACTCCCAAAAATTTCCGATCTTCGGGGTTATTTGTATGAACTAAAGCAATCTGCACCAATCAATAGCAATTACTACCACTGTTTGGTGTAATTATCATATTATCTTAAATACAATTTTTCCCAAATTTGAGTATATATGTCACTACATACATAAATCAATTTCTAACTATAAATAAAGTTTTTACCACTGACATCATTACTATCCACTCTCTCATAAAAAATTTTCCCGTCAAAACTATTATTGACATTATTTTTTTTTTCAAGATAAATAAATGTTTGAAAATGGTAAATTAATTATACATTTTACTAAAAGAATTTATATTTAAAATTACTAAACAATTTTCCAGGAGTAAAAAAAAAAAGGTGGTTGGACTATTTCATTTTCTTATAAACATTATCTTTTCTCTTACTCCGTATATTTTATGTAGATTGTATGAATTTGGGGCTTCCACTCTTTATTTAATTCATCAATTTATTATATTTTGCTTAAATTATTTATACTACGTATTACACACAAATAAGCCAAAAAAATATTGTTAAAATCGTGCATCGCACGAGACTAACCTATTTTAATACTAAAACAAACACCAAGAATGACTCATGTCACCCCTATTTTTTTCCTTTTCTTTTAGTCAATGTCTTTTACTATAATTTGTACACAAAATATATACCAAATCATATAATTGTGGTAATTTTACTTTACATAATTTCCTATCCATATCTATAATATAATATTTTTCATATCTATTAATTTATATCTTATACTTCGTACATCGTATGTCATATCCTTAGATAGCATACATAATACATCATATTTTATTCTATCAAATTATTAATATATTTTAAATAAAGTAATTTTACAACAATATTACAAAACTGTTGAATCTATTAAACTAAGAGATTCGTAATTCATATTATTATTATTTATTATTATTATTAATATTATTATTATTATTATTATTATTATTATTATTATTATTTCTGTGTTTATTTTGTTCTTGCAGTATTTTTCATTGACAAATTTCAAAATATTCTTCATATTAGAAATCTTCCTACTAATAGCATATTTTTTGGACAAAAATAACATTGTTATATTTTTTTTAAAAAAAATTTAAGCTATTTATGTATTACTTATTATGCTTTCCACTATCACAAAGTTTATTAAATGCACAATAATATAAGTTTGGTGCAATTTCTATCTTCTCAATATTTTAATCAGAATTTTTTTTTTAATTATAAAATGAGATTTTTTTCTTAAAAATGTTTTAATTGGTTTCTCCACATGAAACGAAGAGAGTATAACAATATAGCTTAACATTTTAAATCTTAATCTATGTATATATGAAATCATGTACGGCGTAAGACAATTTGATCAAATATCATTAAAAGGGGGTTATTATTCATATCCACTGGGTGTAATACATTATTTTAAAATACTTATTTGGCTAATAAAAAGGAAAAAGATACTCATTTATCATTGATTTTTTAAAACACTCATATGGTCTAAGATCGATGTAGTTAATTATAATATACTTGTAGTCTAATTAACTATTTCGTTACACTCCATGTTTAATTTTAAAATTTACACAAATAAGAAGAAAATAAATACGAAGTGTGTTATAGTTGTATTTTGTCCATGTTATATAGTGCATGGCACGGGACCTAACCTAGTAAATAAATAAACGTGGCACAATTTGAGTTACCTTTCAAAAAATGTTTTATGGAGTACTCATAGTATTTTATTTAACGAGAATATATCAAACAATATTATACCATTTTATTTTATTTTTGACAAGGAAAAAAAAAAGGAACTTACACAATGTGTGTCGGGAATATTACGATGAATGTTGAAAACGCTGGAATTTATTGGATTGAATCTTAAGATGGGAACAGATTTAAAGGGCAACCACCATCTTTAAGTTTGATGCCATTAGCTTTTTGTTCTTGAAGTTATTCTAAGTTTGGTAACTGCACAAAATGTACAAATTGTGATATATTGTAGTAGTCCATAATAAAGTTCCTTAATTGACCTGTATTTAGAGCTGTTCATGATCTGGTGCGTGTGGTGCGGTTTATATCTCAAACCACACCAAACTGTAAAATTACGATTTGTAAACTTTTCAAACTGCAATTATAATCAAACTGCACTGCAAAATACGTTTAGTGCTATGCGGCTTAACTACAATTGTTTTAAATCACAAAAAAACTTAAAAACTTTTATTTTATTTTGTATTTATAATTAAAATATTAAAACTCATATTAATTTACACTTATTTTTTTTGAGGGAATTTTTACCCTTAATTAAATAAGTCAAAGATTACATCAAAATTTTAAGATATTTAATATTTATTATTCTAAAAATATGTTATAAAAACAATTTAACGATTTGCGGTTTGATGGTTTACGGTCTAAGGTTTGCGATTTGCGGTGCGGTTTGATCCAAATTAATTTGAAAACCGCACCTAAACCGCAAACTGCACCAGACCACAAAATTGTGATTTGACTTGCGGCATTTTGTAGTTTGGTGCAGTCTAGACCGCACTCAAAACAAGCCTTTTTGTACGGAGTGTCAAAAGTCAAAGGACAACAACAAAAACAAATTTTAAAGACTACTCCGTATCCGTAAAGCATGAAATCAATCTCCCTAATAATGATAGTTATATAACTCATTGGTATAAAACTATAATCAAAGTTGTTACACGAATAACGTATAATGTTAAACCATGTCATAATTTAACCAAAAGATTAATTAATGAAATGATAATTAGTAATGTATGAATATAATCGTTAACATATGTTCAATCATTGTACATTTTATTCATGAAACAAAATAACTTGCCTTATGTGCATGATTCTTGAGCAATGGATGATTAAACGCCGGTTGCTTGAAAATCTACGCAATCATAAACTCCATGTTTTGTCTATTGAAAAGAAAAAGAGTTAAACACAAATCAATTCTAGTTATATAAAAAGAACTATGGAGTGGAAGAGATTGAATTCTAGAGTACGAACCTGGATAGTCTTCTTCACTTGTTGGTTAGAGAATGTTGTGCCGCATAATCCAAACAAAATTAATGAAGAAAAAATCACTAAAAATGATGTTGAAGAAGCCATTATTCCTAATTCCACCACTAACTTTGGTTGTTCTAACTCTTAATAATGAGGTACGGTGCTTTATATTTTGAGAACTAAGATATCAACTATATTTATATGTATAGGATCACAAAATTAGTAAAGAAACCAAGAGCATGATCATTGATTGGCTTAGGAGAAACATTACCAAAAAATTAGAATTATTGATACTGTATTAAATCACACTAACTAATATGGTAACATATCATGATTTCATTTATTATATGTTGAATGTTGACTAGACCATCTTATATCACATGTGTTGTCAGAGTAATTGTGTAACCGTAGGCGCTGGATTGGTTGGTCTACCTTAGCATACATAAATATGTTTAGCATCGTATAAGATTTAGTGAATTTGACATAATATGATTAGGGACAAAGAATAAAGTAGTAAGTTATTAACAAATCTTTAAGGGAACTTGTAAACCGTTAATTAATCACTATATGAAAGGACAAAGGTAACCACAATTAGAGATAAATCCGAAAGGCAACACGAATTATGGTTTTACCCCTCCAACAATCCTTGATATTGTTGACTACATTGGGTCTCAAAGCATACGGGGTATGAAATTGACTCTATAAGGGTTAATTCGACCCATATTGACTTCTACTCAGCTTTTATTATGACACATATAATTTGTAATTTAAAAGATACACACAAACAAATATTCAATTCGCTTCAAATTAAATTATACCAAATTGATTAAATATTATAATTGCTAAATCGTGATCACTTTATTAAACATCAAAATAATGGGATCCTAGCCGGTTTTTCAAATATCTTATTAATCGTTATTTTCAAATACCAGTCTTATTTAACGTGCAATAAGGTGATCAAAATAATAAAGCAAAAAAACATGCATGCTAAAATATTTGAAGCATGCAATCAAGCATTATCAATAATCAAAGTAGAGACATTAAATAATTTAAGTACACAAAATATTCAATAAAATATATACTTCAATCACACAATTTGGAAACTACATCATGAATAAATTGTTCTAAAGGGGAGTGTCCCAAGTTGTTAGGTCTTCATATAGGAAATCAATTATTTTAGCCAATTTTTTTTTGTTTTTTTTCATTTAGAATTCGATAATTCAAGATGTACATAAGCAAAATCAACGAATGAAATTTAAGATTTTGAATTAATTATTATATAAGCAACCATAAGTAAAATTAACGAATAAAATTTAAAATTAATTATTATATAAGCAAAACTTATTATATAAATACATAAAATGTTTGATTTAAAAAAATACGAGCAAACCGTGTAGTCACTATAGTGCCCGGATTTAAATCCAGTGATAATAAGAGTTCTAAAATATTATTCCTTCAAAAATTGTATGATTATGCCTTGAAATTGAGATAGAATAATCTCGAGTCCCGACCTGAGTCTTGAAACGAACCTTAATATTAATTGGATATGTCATTTTGGTTATCTTTTGTGGCTTTCTACTAAAGCAGATCATGGTCCATATAAGCTGACTTCCTTAACTGGGAAAAACATTAAGCCCATTTCAGCCCGAGGCATCAGGGAAGGTCAGGCTGTGCTATCCATAAGGGATATGTGGTTCAACTTAACGTAACGCCTCTATGACTCTATCTTGTTATCGGATGACCCTAAGGTTTCATGTTACTCTTTTATCAGTTTTGTTCATTTTGATAAATTTAAATGAAAAAAAAGTGATATGGACAAACCTAATGCTAAGGCACCCACCTCGAATAATACATTTATATCCCCACCAAATCACCCATGATGGGTATGAATTTTAGACCCATCCTCGCCCCACGACCCGCCAAAGCTAGACCCATCCCCGCCCCGGTGGGACGAGTATGGAGTGGGTCACCTACTAAAACCGCCCCACTGACATCCCTAACTAAGCGTATCTGAAAACAACTAAGAATTTGTAATGAGATTACTCTGTGCTTACATCTCTTCATATCCTAAATTAGTTAAGCACTTTCAATGTCGCACGACGATTGGTGAGATCTAGGAAAGAGTGAAAGACGGTATAATCTCTATCCCCCCAAATTAGTTAATAACAGGAACAAATTGTTAACAGAAGATGCACGACTATAAATTGAAGTGGCTGTCAACATTCTTAATTCTTAAACAGAGTAGTACTGTAGCAACAAACAATGCCACGAATTTGGTACCATTAAACTAGATTGTCAACAAAGTTTACAGGCAGCAATCTTCCTTGTATAGTTGTATTGCCGCCCAATCTATCACTTACGGCAGCCATATCAGGTCACCCGAGTTGAAATCAGAGTAGGATACATAAAGCAGCATGGTAAGCAGTACAGAACCGAAAAATAATGCATATTGTAATGTATGAAGTTATGAACATGGAATTTCGATAGGATTTGAGACAAGGATCCCGTATATGTGGAAAATTCAGGAGATTATTTGTTCCTTATCCGATTTCAAAGATCCTTGCTAAAAGGATCAGAAGCAAGTAGCATTGGCTATGGGCGGATGAAAATTCCTCCCAAGTGCAGTTGAGGTATTATAAGGACACGACATTTATGTATTTGAAAAACATAGCTTGTCTGCAACGCAAACTGCATAAACTCAATGAAGCTGTTGAGAAGGCAACAAATGGTAGAGCTTCAGACAACATATCTTGCTCTGTGTTCAGCCTTAAGACATCAACATGAAAAGGAACACAAACAAGCAGTCAGTTTTCTTCATCAAAAAGATAGAAATCCAAAAAGATTATGGAAAGCTTTCCTTCCAAAGCCAAGTGCAGAAGTGCATTGCTTCTCCAGCAAGAGTAAAATGGCTATGCGATTGTGCCAAAATTCAAGGGTGGATCCACTGATCCAGAAGAATTCACCAGGTCCACAGTCCACACACATGATACACAGTACCTAGTAATGCAACAAATGCTATATCCTGAAAGCTTACTTCTGATATGCGAGTCATCCATTAAAGGTAAGGAAATCTAGCAGGGAACCATTGCTTCGGGCAGGAGTGCAGAACTTTATAGCAGTGAAGGACTTCAGTAAAGGCATTTAAACCACAAGTTTTCAGGAATAGATCAAATGATTGGGTAATTCACTTGTAAGAAATCACAAGCACAAAAAGAACAGCTGAATAACAGAAAGCCATTGTAATAGACACCTAGTAGTTACAATGAACCCATTTGTCAGGCGGGAAATACCTTGCAGTGGTTTCGAAAACAGAAAATTCTCAGTATATAATATCCACTCATTTAGTTAAAAAAGCAGCAGTGGAACTGTTGGGAAAATTAACAGACAAGACAATGAGTTCCTTGTGACATGCCATGCCTAATTGCAGAATCATACTTCATATGTGAGATGCATTCACATTAAGAAAAGAGCCAGATGATGACAAAGGAAGAAATGCAATATATAACGCTATGGTATAACACAAGTGTCACTAAGGCTTTGTTCTTTTCACCTTATTCTTATTACTTCATACTTATTCTTGTTACTCTGTATCTGTTGGGCAAGAAGAGCCATGTTAGGGTGGGAGAGGGGGAGGGGGGTGGGAAGAGAACTAGGACAGAACAGTTGTCCATTCAAGCCCGTGGCTACATCATACAGTACAGACAAACTTCAGGTAGCAGCATGGACTTAAAAACTGCAGAAACTCTCACATTAGAGGTAGTAGAGTCAAAACAAGGCACAAAACAAATCTTGAACATGCATAACAAACCTAGACAGATGGTAATGTACGTTGGGCAGTCAATAACCAACTATATTCATTGGCATTCAGCACTGAATTACTGATGTTTGAGAAAGAAAGATAAAGGCCGAGAGAAAGATTGTGAAATGCAACAAATTATATTATTACCTCAGAACCAGGTGTGTATTATAACCAATGTAGAACATCATCTAACCATTTCATAGACAACTAATAAAACTAATAAAAAAAATGCTAATTTCTGACTACAACAATAGCAAATAGTTTCACAAGCTCAAAGTTCTAACACCTTGCATAGATAGTAGCAAGAAGAAGAATATACATCAGAGAACAATTGTTCCAGAGTGAAAAGGAAGAGCCTTGCACCTAAAAAATGTGACTGCATACTGCACAAATGGCTACTCAACTACAAGAAGACAGGGAGAAAGAGCAATTCTAAATAAGCAACAATGATCCTTGATCATCAAGACTACCTCAAAACCTGAAGAGAAGCAAAACACATATATGTAAGCACACAGAGATAGGTAAATTCTGTTAAGTGCATACAGAGAAAGGAGATAACACAAGCACCTAAAAAGAATCAGTAAGTACACTATCATCATCATCATCATCATATTCAGCATCTTCACTGGACCCACTAGGATCCTCAGCTGTAACAGTTTGGTCATCTGCATAAAAAGTTTCAAAGGAAAGTTAACTTCACAGCTTGCGTTCATAATTAAAAATAATAACAAAGAAATAATTACCGGTATTATTTTCTGCACCTAGCCAATTTTGAAGACATAATAAAGCTTGAAGTGTCTCGGGCATAACGGAACTTTGAACAGAAGACAAGGTTTTACTCCCATAGCTAAATGCCTCCTTGGAATTAACAGTAAAAACAGGTATAGATAGAATGTCACGTGCCATAAACGAGAGATTGGGATACCTCATTGAGCTTCTTCTCCAGAACTCCAGAACATCTAAGTCAGAATTTAATTCATAACTTGGCTCTTCCAAGTAAAGATCCAACTCAGACTTGTTCCCATGAGATCTTGATGTAGAGCTCAGAAATTGATCATAGTCTCCAAACATGTCTCCCTCGTCATCTACACCAACAAAGTTTGTATTCATGCTAGAAGACCCCACAGCTGTAGAGGAAAAACGCATAGATTGCTGCTTATACTCAGCAAACAAACAGTAGAGAGTGCTTACAACTTTACTAACACGGTCCTCGAAATTTGCTGGGCCAAAAAGTTTCATATAACAATATTCCACAAATTTTACCTTGTACCGTGGATCTAAGATTGCAGCACAAGATAAAATCAAGCTATTCTCGCACCAGAAGTCATCGAATTTAGCTTGCATAGCTTGAACAGCATGAGCTAAGAATAGGTTTGGACCTTTTACTATATCCATCATACGGCAATGAACCCTCAACATCCCCTTTATAAACAAATTTGATGTAGGACCATTGGTGCCTGAAAACAAGCGAGTTACATCATAAAGAACCCTTAGGAATTTGTGAATAATGCTCAACTTTTGCCACTCTTCTTTAGAAAGAGCCAAGTTGCTTAGCTCTTGCTTTGAGTCCAAAAGATGCTTGAATACACTCTTATAATAAAGGGTGCGGTCAATTAACTTATATGTAGAATTCCATCTTAGCATCACATCAAGGCTCAACCTTTTCCTCGCTTGCAATTCAAACATCCTCTCAGCAAGATCAAAGAACTTCTTCCTCTGAAGCGGTGATTTGTTGACATATTTAACCAACTCACGGACCCTATCAATAATATCATCAACCAACTTTAAGGCAGATTGTGCAAGAAAGTTCAATATATGAGCATAACAATTAACTTGGAAAAAGGAACCACCACTAGCAGGAGAATTCTTCGTAAAAAGACCTCTTTTAATAGAAGAAACTGTTGACTCGTCATAAGAAGCTTCATCCACTGTGATGGTGAAGGTCTTACATTCAATGTTATATTGAGATGATAAACATGCCAATTCATCTGCAATGTAAGTTCCATCATACGGGGGTGCTAAAGCTTTAAAACACAAAACCCTCTTCAGCAACTTCCAATGCTCATCAATGAAATGTGTAGTTACACATATATACTCATCTTTTGTATCTCTTGCTTTCCAATTACCAACTGTCAAACATATGCGGCCTGGAGCCTTTGCTAACATTTCTTTTACGTTGTCCCTTTCCCTCATATACATAGAAAACATTTCTCTTCTTACAATCGCCCGGCTGAATGGCTTAAATTGTGGACATGCTTTAGACATCATAGACCTAAACCCTCTCTCTTCCACAAAGCTAAATGGATGAGCACCTTTGATTATGCAGACTGATATATATCTTTGCAGCTCATCCTGATCAACCTGGCTATTTTCTGTTGATTTGCTTCCTTCAGCCAAATTGTCGCCAATTGTTGATAGGCGTTTCAATTTACCAGTTATAGGTTCATCTTTGGGGATTTTATCTAAATTGTTTCCTTCTAATAGCTTCTCATTTGAAAGGAAGTATTGTTCTATGTTACCAGTCAAAGTCACACGCCTTGGACACTTGTCTAAATGACGCTTTAGGTGAGATGTCCCATTTTTGGAAGCTGCGGAGAGAACCATCTTACAGTGCTTGCACTTGGCTTTTGCATCATTCATATTAGGAGATGGAAATAAATCATACTCATGCCAAACCTTTGAGACCCTTTTCCCAAGCTTAACACTAGATCCACTACCTTCAAACTCGCTGAATCCAAAGTCCATTGAGACAGGTTGCACATCAATTGCTGCACGCTTGGCACACCTTTCCACGTGACGCTTTAAATGAGACGTTCCACTCCTAGGGGTAGCACTAAAAACACCATTGCAATGTATGCATTTTGCTTTACCTTCGTTCTTGCTTTCAGTAGGTAACTTCTCAAAATGATCCCAGGCCACTGACCTCTTCTTGTTTCTATTACTACTATCAAACTCAACAAGTCCATTCTTTTGATCTACAACCGCTACTATATTTCCTTCCATGGCACCTACACCATTAAAGTGGAAATACAACACTAAGTACAGAATAGAAGCCACACAACATTACATTGTAGTCTAAATATACTGGAGACATGCTGAAATTGAAAATATACAGTAAATATCCGGCATACAGAAAACGCAAAAACTATGCACAAAATAGAACAAAATCGACATAAAATCAGGCAACATGGCAAAAACCAGATAAATCAGGACATTATCTAATACATTTACTCTAATTTATATACAACTGATCTACAGCGGAGAAAATCTAAATTTTACTCGCAATGGATCAAATCCCGTCTACATCACTATCCTATATGGCTCCGACTACACCCAATAAAAGAGCTCACAAAAGCACATGAAACCGCGATAAAAACATACCCTATACAAACCTAATTGCTCTACTACTGATACATGAAAACTGAAACATACCAATAAAAAACACACCATAATCATGAATTCAAGAAAAATTAAGAAATGGGTATTACTCAAATCTAATAAAAGCATACTAAAATTGAAGATCAAAGCATCTGATACAAATTCCAGAAAAGAAATTAGGGTTTTTAAGCATCTTACCTTCAGTAGAATAAGAGTGAGAAACTAGCGGTGCAAGATGCAAGAATTAATCGCCTAGTACTTGAAACTTTTCTGGGAATTGAAGGTTTTTGCGATTAAACCAAGCAAATTTCGAAACTTTTGGTGGGAATTGATGAAATTTCGATTTGGAGGGAAAGGGGTTTTTTTTGGAGAGTGCAGTGGACATTTGGAGTTGCAAAATTGGGGATGTTGTGCAGTTTTACAAGTACAGAAGGACTATATACTCATTTTTTTGATAACTTTTTTTTTTTTGACTAAGTAACAAAATATTTGGGTAAAAGGAAGTTTGTGAATGTAAACTAGACTTGCCTGTCAAAGAAAATTTAGGATTGATTAGTAAGTGGTTTAATTAGATAGTCATGAGAAAGTTTAAAAGCCTTTGGTTAGGTGAATATAAACGCTTTTTGAGTCTGTAGTTCCTTTGTATGGAATTAGTTATTTGCTTATCGTCTTATCTATTTATTAAAGATACGGCAATATTTACCCGAAATTGTATAATTATTGTGTTATACCTATAGTGTTATAGAAATGAAAAAAATATATATTTAAAAAGTCAATTATAAACTATTATACTTTTTTACTAAACTTTATAATGTAAGGTGAAAATAAGTTAGGGATGGATCAAGAAACACTACAAAGAAAAAAAAAAGGGCATTAAACTTTGAAAACACTATAAGACTAGAGTTTAATAGTTTACACTTCACCGGAAATGAAGAAGTATCTAATCTTATAACTCAACATAAAACAAACGTATTCCTTAAAAAAAAAAAACATAACATGAACATATCATAGTCACTTAGATTTTTAACTTAAAAATAGACTACTAACTATAAAGGGAAAGTAAAATCACAAGCATTGTCGATATGGCTAAGCTTTCAATTCTTCTTCTCAGCAGTATGCAGTTTGAGGGTGTGGCTCTTGCCACTAATATGCTGCTTCAATGAAAATTCATTCATGCACCAAATGTCACACAAATCGCAGCACAGTCTAGTCTCGATTTTCATGCTTCGTCCGACTCCTTTGCCTTCCATCGCCTGAGCTTTGTGCTTTTGGCCCATGAAATGCATCTGAAGATTAGGAAAAGAAGTGCACTGCACCTCACAAACTTCACAATATAACTTCCTCATCTTACCATTATTGTTGTAATTAGCCTGAAATTGTTGAGTAGGAGTAGGTGCCTCTTTTCTTTTGTGGCTAAAGCCTAAAGTGGGCTCGAACCTCTGGCCAGAAGGGGTCGATAGTGAACTGGGCCTTGGACCTGTATTTGGGCCAGCGCGTGAGGTCTTTTGCCATGGAAGTGATGGACGTGGGCTTTGAGGCATGTATGGACGTGGGCCTGCTATTACTGATTTCAGCCTTGGGCTTGTCTGAGATGAGAAATTGGGTCTTGGGACTGAGCTTGGGCCTGTATGAGATGTGAAATTTGGCCTTGGGACTGAAGTTGGGCTTGTTTGAGATGTAAAATTTGGCCTTGGGACTGAACTTGGGCCTGCCGGAGATGAGTAAATGGGCCTTGGGACTAAACTTGGGCCTCGAGGCAGGAGTTTCATCGGGTTCTTCATTGTTTTGGGCCATGGTACTGAAAATGAAGAGCCTGTCTTTCGAGTTGGATTAGGTGATGAATTCTCGCTTAGTTTGGGCCTCGGGTTTGGAATTCGGCTTGGCCTTGTCTGAATTGTCTCTGAAGTTGGCCTTGAAGCCGGCACTGAAGTTGGCTGCAAGGATTACATGCATAGACAAGCTGTTA
The DNA here is from genome assembly GCF_001683475.1 of Chenopodium quinoa. Lineage (NCBI taxonomy): Eukaryota > Viridiplantae > Streptophyta > Magnoliopsida > Caryophyllales > Amaranthaceae > Chenopodium > Chenopodium quinoa. Next base: position 1,405,863 of record NW_018742879.1, read on the forward strand.
ATCATTTATGTAATTAGTATAATCATGCAAAGTAACATGTCAGATTTGGCAGAATTATGTTATGGAATAACCAATACAACTAACATGAAGTATATGAAACATAGGTTTCTTACATTAGAAGGTGCAGGGACTTGTTTGGCTTCAGTGCTTTTGATCAGCTGCATTAACTCCAAATGTTCGCGATATGCCATCTCCCTCTTAATTGCAAGCTCAGCTGAAATCTCATACTTACCCCTTGCACTACCCATATTTTAGTTTTCAAAAGACTGTCAAAATCAGATTACCAGGAAGATATGGAAGAAGAGACTGTTAGGATATTATATATAGTCTGAGTGTCTATGTAGTGGGATCTCAAAGATGGTGCATATATATTTTTCTGATGAAGAATGTGGAGGCTATTCTTGTAATTTTCTTAGTACTATTGTATGGAGGAACTTATTCTGTTTTTGCTGCTTGCAAAGTCATGAACTTATTCCATGCTAATTGTGTGAGTTCAGACTTCAGAGATATCCTTTGTCCTCCTCGTACTAGAATCAGATATCTTTATCATACAAAAGAAGTATATGATTAATAAATGATTACATATTTATAAACAGTACAAATGCTAGCTTTTCTAGTGCCTTTGTTCAGTAAATGGGAGAAAAGATGCCACCAAAATCATGTCATTTGCTTGTCGATAATGAAGGCTCTTGGATGAAGTTCACACTCTTCACAGATCGTGGATATTACTTATTACTTCCTATTATAATTTTGATTTTGTAGAGAATGTCATAAGAGTATAAGTCCTATGATGATAACTTAAACATGGTGCAAAAACAAAACGAAAAGATACATGGCGCAAATATTCATTTAAAGACAGTTGAACCTTTGATTTCCATAAAAATAAAGCTTCAATATGCACTGAATTGCAGCTTAACAGCTAAAAAAGCCATACGCAGAAAACAGGCCTCAAGTTTACTCTTAACTATCTTATACTGCCACACTACCAAGTATATATTGTATGTCCAAATAACCATATTAATCAATTGAGCAATGGTAATACCCAATCACAGCTTAATTTTTTTCCCGGCAGCATGTAGTTTGAGAAAGTGGCTCTTGCCATCAAGATGTAGCCTGAAGGAGTTCTCATCTGTACACCAAATTCCACACAACTCACAGTATTTATGCTGTTTTACACCCTGCAGTGGCACACCACCTGCAGAAACTTTCTTACTGTTTGTATCTCGCTGTTTGGCCTTGTGCTTGTGACCCTTGAAGTGCATCCTGAGATTGAACTCGCTGGTGCAGTCGACATCACAAAGCTCGCAGTAATATTTTTTTGCTTCAACTTGCTGATGGATTGGTTTCTTCCTCTTCAGATGACCATGATGATGAATAGGACCTGGTTTTAGACGAGGGCCTTGAAACGGAGGTGGCCTCAGAAGTGGTGTTGAGCCAGTAATTGGTCCATGATGCTGCAAGTAAGGCCTTGGCAGCAGAGTTTGCACTGGTCTAGGTCTAGATCCAAAATATGGGCGCGGAGTAGGATTGTTGGTGGGCGCCACAGTCAGACCCGAACTTGCATTTGAAGTAGGCTGTAGAATTGCCCTTGGAGCATGGCTAGAAGTTGGTGCTAACACCTGGTTGATACTCGAACAAAAGAAAACTAATTAAGCTTAAAAACACTTTAGTCAACCAGATAAAGTGATTGATCAGAGTAAAGAACACGAGTTGCTATGTTTGTTTCTCTAAAAATCAACGATTCAGGGCAACTATGAATGATCTATGATAACTATACATCCACTGATTTTTCTTATTAAATATCTGAAAACAAGCATAACCTGTTAATTCAATCTTATATCTTTCATAAAAATATACTAGTATTGTAGTAAACTACGAATGAAGTATATTTTTTACTTAGATGCGAACTAACATATACATTCATACATTCATACCCAATGTGCTAATACGTAATTAAGCTTAATGTCATAATACATTGTATGGTCGATATCTTATACATCAAATGTACACCAAATACCCCATTCGGCCTGATATTAATAGTTACATATACTATTCCGTATTAAAACAAAACATCTATTAAGCAAGTATTCAACACTTGAAAATTTTGATAAAGTGATGTGGATGCTTCTGATATTAAAATTTAAGGCCTTAAACCCATGCTTTAAAGATATAAAACAGCTAGTGAAGTTGAAAGCCTATACATAACCCTTGTTAATGAAGCATAATACGTAGTAACAAATTTTGTTCCTTCTATTTTCAAGCACTCCATGTAATCTAACATGGAGAAATACCCTTGTTAAAAAAGCATAATTATAAATTCGGATTTGGTTGTTACATTACTAGTTCAAATCATACTATCAACTCGTAAATATTAACTTTGGACCGAAAGGAATAAATTGTTACCTTAGGAGGCAGGGGATCATTCCTGGTAAACATATTAAGTCTTCCTTCAGCTCTGAGCTTTTCCCTGAATGCCATTTCTCGTTTCATTGCAAACTCTACTGACATCACATAATTTTTCCTATCAGCTGCCATTTTCCTCTCTAATATTCCTGCAATATTTCATATTGAGTTGAATATCAAAAAATCATTAAATTTTACTGAATATTAACAATACCCTTCAATAATGTTATTGCAACAACCCAAAAATGCAACCTTTTTGTAATCATACAATGCACAATATTGGCAAAAAAAAACTCAAAAGTTTGGAACTTTAACTTTCAAAACATACGGATACAACCACAGATCAAACAAATGAAAAAAAAAAAAAAAGTGATTTTGATTTAGTATTATCAGACAATTCATAACTTTGATGCAAGTAACACACACTTTAGCCAGAAAATCATGAAATATGGTACGAGTAGTAAAATTTATGGAGCCGCTAAGAAATTTTTACCTTAAGTAGTATTTATTGAAAGTAATATGATCGTTGCCTTGCATTAATTATCTTGAGAGTATAAATATACAAATTTACATGAGATAATCTTGCGGATTGACTAGCTACCAATTAGGCTATAAATTAGACTAGAAGATATACATTAACCAAATTAGTTATGTACAAAGTCAAACTAGAATATATTGCCATATATTCTAACACTCCCCCGCAGTCGAAGCGGGAGCATCACGAACGCTAAGACTGGCACGGAAGTCATCAAACAAAACCCGGGGAAGACCCTTCGTAAAGATATCTGCAATCTGATAACGAGAAGGAACATGTAAGACTCGTACCTCGCCTTTAGCGACTTTCTCACGAACAAAAAGAATGTCCATCTCAATGTGTTTTGTGCGTTGATGTTGCATTGGATTTCCAGAGAGGTAGATGACACTCACATTATCACAATAAACAATAGTTGCTTTTTGAATAGGAAAATAGAGCTCGAGCAACAAGTTCCTGATCCAACAAGAATCAGATACCACATTAGCAACCCCACGATATTCGGCCTCACCACTGGACTTAGATAATGTAGGTTGCCGTTTAGAGGACCAGGAAATCAAATTATCCCCTAAAAATACACCTGAAGTAGACCGCCTGGTGTCGGGGCATCCCCTCCAGTCCGCAGCAGTATTAGCAACAAGTTTGGTGACGGAGGATTTATACAGATGCAAACCAAAAGACAAAGTACCCTGTAAGTAGCGTATGATACGCTTCAAGGCTCCCATGTGCGCATTGCACGGTGCATGCATATGGAGACAGATCTGCTGTACTGCATAAGAAATGTCAGGTCTAGTAAAGGTTAGATACTGAAGAGCACCAGCAAGACTCCTGTACTGAGTGGGATCCTCATACGAAGCATCATGAGAAGCACTAAGTTTGGATTTCGTGTCCACAGGAGTTGGACACGGACTACAGTTCGACATGCCTGCCTTCTCAATAATGGAAATAACATACTGTTTCTGAGACAAGAACAAACCATTAGCATCACGAGTAACAGCAACACCCAGAAAGAAACTTAAAGGACCTAGGTCCTTCATTGCAAATTCGGAGCTCAGAAGGTCCATGATGTGAATCCGGAGTTGGGCAGATGATGAAGTAAGAATGATATCATCAACATATGTAAGCAGTATCAGTCCCCTGTCTGTAAATAAATAGAGAGTTATCAGATTTACTGTTAGCAAATCCAATAGAGATTACAAAATCCGCAAATCGCTGATACTAGGCTCGAGGAGCCTGTTTTAGACCATAAAGAGATTTCCGTAGTAGACAAACATGATCAGGGCGATCTTTGTCTCGAAAACCCATGGGCTAAAGCATATACACTGTTTCATTGAGATAACCATGCAGAAAAGCATTCTTGACATCCAGCTGATGGATCGGCCAAGAGTGTGAAGTGGCAATGGAAAGAACAGTACGAATAGTCGCCGGTTTGACAACCGGACTAAAAGTCTCATCACAGTCAATACCCTGCTGCTGAGTCTTGCCATCACCTACAAGGCGAGCCTTATACCGCTCAAAAGAACCATCAGAATTTTGTTTATGACGAAATATCCACATAGAACGAATGACATTCATATTAGGAGGCCGAGGAACCAAATCCCATGTATGATTAGCAATTAGAGCATTAAATTCTTCACACATAGCATTTTTCCAATTAGGGTCACGAATAGCACTAACCGGGTTCTTGGGGATAGGAGATATAGTTGTAGTGGTCATCGTGTTTAGGTTGGAAAAATATTTTGGGTTAGGTTTCGAGATACCATCTTTGGCTCGGGTGGTCATAGGATGGGTAGGAATAGTTGGCTGACTTGAAGTGTGGGTGGTGGAGAGAGGGCTGCTGGCAGGCAGTGAGGAGGAGGGATCCTCATTTCTGGAAGAAGTGAGGATTGGACTGTCAAACAAGGGAGGTAGGAGAATAGGGGTATGCTGGGCTGATTTTGGCGAGCCCACATGCGTAGGTGTGACAGAAGGGGTGGAGGGTGGGCTGTTGTGAGAAGAAGGCCCAGAAGAAAGAGGAGGGGTTGGCTGTCCAGCAGAAGAGATGGACTGGGCCGGAGAATTAGAGGGAGGATCGGGCTGAGTGGTGCGCAAATGGGGAATGTGATTTAATGGATTGTAGTCCAAGAAATCATAATCATTAGTTTGGGGGTTGTGATATTTCGAGAACGGAAATTCGTTTTCTATAAATTTCACATGCCGACAAATTATGATTTTGCCATTTGATAAATTATAGCACTTCGAACCACGATGATTTGGCGCAGGGCCGAGATACACGCAAGGAGTGGATCGCGCTTGCAATTTGTGTATGGAAGTGGAAGGGAAGAGAGGAAAACATAAGCAACCAAATACTCGTAAAGCCGAATAAATCGGATCACGATGGTATAAGACCTGAGTAGGAGAATGATAATTTAAGATCTTGGTTGGTAAAATGTTTAGAAGATAAATAGCCATGGTTAGAGCATGATGCCAAAAAGAATGGGGTAAGGAAGCATGAGCAAGAAGGGTCCGAATAATATTATTGATTGATTTTATGTGGCGTTCAGTTTTTCCATTTTGTTGGGATGTGTGAGGAAAAGAAAGACGATAGAGCATGCCATGATTTTCAAAAAATTCTTTGAGAGTACCATTAACATACTCTGTGCCATTATCACATTGGAAAGTCTTAATGTTACGTTCAAATTGAGTATGGATCATCTTATGAAAGAATTGGAAAATATGTTTAACTTGAGATTTCTTTGCAATAGGATAAGTCCATAAAAATTTGATGTAGTCATCAAGAAATAAAAGATAATAACAATGACCAGAAGAACTAATAATAGGAGAAGTCCACAGATCACTATGAATGATATCAAAAGGAAAAACAGTGTGCGACATAGAATCATAAAAGGGTAGTTTAACGTGTTTCCCTAAAGGACACGATGAACAAAGAGAATTACAAGCCTTATTACAGTCAATAAATTTTTGAGTATTCAAAGTTCTAAGAACAACATCGCCGGGGTGTCCTAAGCGATTATGCCAAAGATCGGAAGAAGTAGCAGAAAAATTTGAATGTATGACAGAGTTGGCTTGATTGGTTGGAAAGAGTGGATATAGGTCACCGGTACTGTCACATCTCATTAGGTGGGCCCCCGTCTGTAAATCATTCACAGAAAAACCATAAGGATCAAAGGAAATAGAAACTTTATTGTCAGTTGTGAATTTTCGGACGGATATCAAGTTCTTTATTAATTTGGGAGCATGCAAAACATGGTTTAGGGTAAATGGTGGGTACGGGTAGGGGAAAGTAGTACTACCATGACCAATAATTGGAATTAAATCACCACTACCAACAATAATATTATGATTTTTATTGCTCGAATTGACATAGGGATAGAGAATACCGTGATCGGCCGTCATATGAGACGTGGCTCCAGTATCCAAATAATAATTGGGATCCGCCCGATTTGGATTAGCAAGCATTTGCATAGCTGCTGCAATGTGAGTAGGTGTAGGATTTGGACCATTGTCAAGAGCACTATATGCTTGAGGAACCGGAACAAGAATCCCGGGCCCAATTGATTTGGAGCCTGTAGAAGAAGCAGCAGTCCGTGGTGCCCAAGATTGAGATGGATATGGACAGGGAGGATTGGGCCACTGAACCAGCCACGGGTTCCAGGTAGGCCACGAGAATGGGCCTTGGTGAGGCTGCCAAGGCTGGCCATTCGATGGGCCAGAGTGTTGCTGGATTGAACCAAAAGGGCGCCCTTTACCAGAAGACTTGGAATTCGACTTCTTTGGCTTGTTGCCTTTGTTGTTCGACTGTGAAGTGTTGACAGAAGAGTCAAGATGCTGCTGACTGCCGGTGGAGGAGACGAGGGCTGTAGGTGGGCGACTGGTGGACCCATTTTCCTTGGCGAGGCGGTTCTTAATAGTGCGCTCGGCCAGCTTGAGGCGGGAACGACAACTCTCGAAAGACGGAAGAGGTTCCTGATTTCGGATGAAATCAACCGTTCCGGCATAAGCCTCTGGAAGACCAGCTGTCAGTTTGAGAATGAGACGAGTAACGGGAATTGGAGCATCAACATCCGCAAGGCGATCGGCAAGGGATTTGATGTGATTGCAATAGCCGTCAATGTCGGAGAAATCCTCGAAAGCAAGGTCAGCAAGTTCTTGTTCGAGATGAGAGGCCGGTGATGCTTTATTGTCCTGGAACATTGACTCAAGGCGAGTCCAAGCACCATGAGCGGTGTCATCCTTAAGTAGGATTGCAGTGAGAAGATCGGGAGAAATGGAACCATAAATCCAGTTGAGGACCGCGGCATCCAAACGTTTCCAATAAGCAGGGTCTGCCTTCTTGGAGGTTTCATATGCAGTGAGTTAAGAGGCATCCGTAGGAGGAATGATGTGAAAGGTGAGATCATGAACCCTGCACAGCACTTTAAAAAGTGCAGCCCAAGAGTGATACAATCCATGATTGGATTCTAAGGTAATCGGGATGAGAGTCTTTAAGTTGGTAATCGTAAAGGCAGGATGATATTTTGGAGTTTCAGCCATGGAAGATAAGCAGCGGAAGAAATTGAGAAATTGAGGAAGGAGATGATGGGATAGAGGATGATAGGATCGAAACCCTAATCTGATACCATTAAAGTAATATGATCGTTGCCTTGCATTAATTATCTTGAGAGTATAAATATACAAATTTACATGAGATAATCTTGCGGATTGACTAGCTACCAATTAGGCTAGAAGATATACATTAACCAAATTAGTTATGTACAAAGTCAAACTAGAATATATTGCCATATATTCTAACATTTATACTTGATGAAAAGCCTGATTAATGAACATAAATGGATTGAAGATTCAGAAAGTTAGGTTTTTTCTTTTTTTTTTTTTTTTTTGGTGGAAATTACAGTATGATGAAATTTGAGCGTGTTTGATGGGTTTTTTTTGGGGGGGGGGGGGAGACTAAGCTAGTTTCAGCAATGAGGGTGTAGTGGCTTTCTAGATTGTGGTGTAATTGTGAGGGTGCTCTAGTCTTTTCACTAGATGGATTTGTACTGTAGTAGAAACACTTGAATTTCATGTTACATTTTTATCAACCTATCCCAATAAATCACAACTCACGAACGTTTAAACACAAGGTAAGTTTGAAATTTTTTATATACACCCGGGTGCACTATGCACCCGACTAACTAAAGATTAGTTTTTTATTTTCATTTGATGATAAAATGAAAACAATCATTAAAGTGAGAACAAGATATTTATGGGTGCACCGTGCACCCGGATGTATATAACAATCGTTTAAAGTTTTAATAAGGGGAGAGCAGCTTGGTTGTAGATGAAACAATTGGTAATGTGGGTGGAAAATAAGGGGTGGTTTGAGAAGTATAGGTAAAAAAAATTAGAGGATTAATTGGAGTGTTTGGTGAAAAGTCTATCATACGTGAGGAGACTTTTATGAGAGAAGTGTGTAAGTGTTGCTATGTGAATCAAATGTCCTATCTGTTATGTACTATCACAAATACAAAATTAATCATCAACCAAATGTCCTTGTACATGTATAATTGAAAAGTGTAATCTTTGTTGAAATGCCATGTTTTCTAAGAGTACATATTCTTTTTTCTAATTTGATGGTCACTGAGCACCAAAGATGTGAATGCTACGATACTGAAAGCACCATGAAGTGTGCAATAGAAAATAAGTTTACAAGACATTATGTGCAATGTGCATATTGTATGACTCTAGTTGTATAATACGAGTACCAAACAAAACCCAAGCTTTGTAATACTACTAAAATTCGAAACAAAAAACAGTGGACGAATTTGTTAATAAAGAAGATTAACCATACACTTCCTAGTGTCTTGATAAGAACATCCATACATATAACAGGACACTTGATTTATATTCTTAAATGCAGCAGAATTTTGGTGGATAATACTAATGAATGAACGATGAACGACAAACATATTGTTAGTCCTCCCTTCACCTGACCTAAAATGGCATTATTAGAGAGCAATTAACTGTCTGATATAATTATATAGTGTTATATGACCATTCTTTTTTTATGGCATTATCAGAGAGCATTAACTGTGATATAATCATACAGTGTTATATGACCATCCTTTTTTTCATCAGCCAATCATACTGTCGGAGAATGTGGTTCGTGCAGCTGAAGTGCAGCCTGAAAGTATACTCGTCAGCACACCAGATCCGACACACATCACAGTAAGGTCGTTTCTCATTTTCTCTTGGTGTTGATCCAACAGCAACTTCCTTACCCTTTTCACCTCGCACTTTGGCCTTGTGCTTTTGACCTTGGTAGTGTGACAGTAGATTGAAGCCAGTTTTGCAGTCAAGCTGACAAACTTTGCATGTGAAAATTCCTTCTGGAAGAGGTACAGGGCCATTCCGGCGCTGATCAGCAGACCGGGATGGACATGAACTTGGGCTTGGTCTTGGATGTGGGGGATATGGATACGGAGAAGGCCTTGCAGGTGGTACTGAACCGTGATTCTGAGGCAAGTAAGCTGAATTCATATTCACATTCAAAGTTGGCCGAGGTGTTCCCCTTGTATCTTGGCTTGAAGTTAGTCTTGGCACCTGCACAAAATAGGTAACTACTCGGATAACTAACAAAAGTTCAAGCAAACAAGAAAATTTTGAGCAAAGAATTTAAGAACCACGCACCTCAGAAACATTTCTTACTACTTCGTTCCCCTTTTTGTGTGTGCAAATGTGTATTTTAAGGGAATTCCTCTACCTAAGGAAACGTGGTGTACATTTGGTTCTCCCCGGACTTGCCAATTGCATCATATACACTAGGTTGTGCCATTAATCAATGTCTAAAAGAGTTTTAACACCGAAATCAGTAAAATTCTGTATAGATTTCAGCAGCTGTAAGTTATATCAAGCTCTAACCATTCTATATGATATGGCCTTCCTTGCCACTCCGCGACAACACAATTAAAACAGATACATTATCTATGTATGGGACATTGCGAACATGCTTATGCCACAACATGTACAGACAGGGGATACAGCTGCTGTTGTAATTGCAACAGTATCTTGAAATTTGAATATCAAAAGCTTAAAGCTACTCAATATCTTGCATAATGAATGATACCAAATTAGCATCAAAATTTGAGATGAAAATCAAATCTATTACCAATTTTAACAGAATATATGCTAAATGTTCAATTAAAGGCTAAATAAGCTCACATAAGGGCAATCGAGTTCAATTCACAATACAAGGTCATTTCTTTAATGCTCCGATAAGGGTCAATAAGTTCACATAAGCACTTTTAAGGTGAAAGAACAATAGCCTAATTTATAACGCTTACAACTTACCATTAAAATATTAAATCCAACTAGTTAAATTCCCCCATCCCCTACACAGTACACACACATAGAATTACACAAGTCATGACTACTAATTAAAATTACAGTATCACAATTCAACGTGACAATTAATTCTGAACCGATGAATAACTAATACGAAGCATAATATAAAGATTGAAAATCAATAGCAAGAAAATAACCTCTGGTAAGTGAGATTGGGCAGAACCTTTTATTTCCAGCTTTTTCCTGTAATCCATATCTCTTTGCATAGCAAATTCTACCGACATGAAATAATTCTTTCTGTCAGCTCGGATTGCCATTTCTTATCTCTCCCTCTCTGATATACAATCCCAAATTCTCTACTTATAATTGTGAAATCTCTTCATAAAAATTCAATGCAATCTGCATTTCTGCAAGATTTATCAGCAAAATTATCCAAATTTCCTAATTTTTAACAATGTACAAAACTGTTCTTGGAGTCTTACCTCTTCAATGGTGAGTGCATTGACCAGTTTGTTATTGATAAACCAACTACTCAGAACTCAAGTACTGAGTGAGGACTGAGTAGTTGTTGGTTCCAATAGGAGTGAAAAAAAAAAAGTGTTATTTTTATCGCTTTTTTGAGAATCAGGGATTCAGGGTATTCCATTTGTCAACACATTATGGCTTGTTTCATATGGAGATCGGATCTACTCATCATCCACGGATGGTAATGGGTCGTGTCGTGTCACGTGATAGGCCAATTATCAATTCAAAGGAGTGACTAGGCCTAATCGACTCATATGCACATCACGTTAAGCCTAATGGTCGAAGTTATATTTTAGTAATTTTTGCTGTGTTTATGTTTTTAGTCGCACCTATCGTGTTGGACCGTGTTTCGCCAACTAAAAATATAGAATATTCACAATTTTCAGTATAGCCCATTCCAATACCATAGTTGTGAGAGTACGTCTCGATAGTTGTTATGTGTTGTCTACATTTTTGAACATTTAGTAAAAAAATTTGAACACTTTACAAAAATAAATATACATTTTATATAAAAAAATATTAACACGTCACAAAAAATGAACATAAATATCCAATTTTATATGTTCATATTTTATAAAGAAACGTTTATTTTATTTGCAGTAAATGTTCAATTTATATTACAAAACTATTGAATTATTACAAGTCAGACAAACTTCTTTCAAAAAATTGATGTTTATTATATAATGTTTTATTTAATATACTACATGTTCAAAATTTGCTATGGTTCAAATATTTTACTAAATGTTCAAAATTTGCGATTGTGCAAATTTTTTGACTATATGTTCAAAAATAGAGGCGTGGTGCAGTGCGATTGTTCAGATTTTTTTACTAAATGTTCAAAATTTGATATATTCAGGTTTTTTTTACTAAATGTTCAAAATTTGCAATTGTTCAGACTTTTTTTTACTAAATATTCAAAAGTATAGGCATGGTGCAGGGTGCACCTTAAAATTTGCGAGTACGTCTTAATGGTTTAACTGTATTTTCATTAGATCTTTACTTCAAAAGGCCAACCCAAAATCAAACGTTAAATTATTTTTATAGAATAATCTTACTTTTAATTTTGCCTTTTCACTCTGTCTTCACTTTCAACCTTATGAAGTGTAAATAACATTTTTTTATTTTACTTTTTCTGGGTTGGTAAGGAGAAGGGTTCTATGGGGCCGGAACCTCTCATAGGTTCTCTCCGCCTGAGTCAGCGAGCTAGGCATTTTGAGAGTAGGGAAAGGATAAGGGAATCTCCACCCCAAAGTGCCATTATTGGAGTAAACGGAAATAACAGTTGAGTCTAAGGGAAAGATAGCAATAGAGTGAAGAAATGCACAATATCTTAATTAATCAATACTAATATCATAGTCACATTTGCTTACTTTTTCATGGAATGTTTTCTATTTTTTCTAATTATGTGCATTAACCTAACCAACTAACATAGGTGTGTTTAGTGCTAAAGGTACTAAAAAGTTAGAGAATCATGTTACGTACACTTGACTACAAACATATATGGATTTTATATTCCTTTGGTTGGGTTAATTTTTAGCTCTCTCTATGTTTAAGTACATACAAATATACAATCTTGTCCAGTATGTACCTAAAGATTAAACTTTTAACTTACTAAGCTTGTATGGCTCATGATCCCAAATTACGCTGTCTGTATGGCTTAATAACTAGAATATACTCCTAACCAAGAGAGTAAAAAAAAAAAAGCAACACTAAAAACATTACAAATACTTCGTATAAGATGGCCTATAATTTCCTGAGTTCCTGACAACAATTTCGAGCAGCAAAATCCTGAATACACCATAATACAGCATTTTGATATATTCATATTTTAAGCTAAGTACTTGTATAAGTAAAGACAGAAGAAAAACAATTTCTCCCAGTTTTATTAGTGTTATTCTTGAAAACAATGAATTAGATGTGTACAAGAAAAATGATTACATGTAATCCTATGTACTGTATGTACCTATTCTGTGTGTCTGACTGTAAAACCAAAACAGAAACCTCTAAAATTATGAACACTTTTTTTTTTAACTCAAAACTGAAGTCCTATACATCACAAACTACAGAAACATAATCTAACTCCTTACAGATATCTCCTTCATAGCCTAAGATTTTAACCAGCATTGACAATACCTCCTTCATGTTAGGCCGCGCTTGAGGTGCCTCTGAAGTACATTTGATTCCGATGTTTAGCAGTTCTCCCATCTGTGATGCACCTTCATTTTTCCCTGGTCCTACTACGAGCCCCGGGATTGTGGAATGATCTAATCCTAGCTGATTATTTTTATTCATGACTCTTCTTGCCCACTCTAACAGACACTCCTCCCCATCATCTACTGCCCTCCTACCTGTCGCGAGCTCCATGGCTAATACTCCAAAGCTGTAAACATCGCCTTTGGTTGTTGCTTGCCATGTTTGGCTATATTCAGGTGCAACATACCCTACTGTCCCGGCAACTGTGGTTGTGACATGAGTCTCCCCTGCATCAACCATTCTTGCTAGACCGAAATCTGTGACTCTAGCTTTTCCGTTTCTGTCTAATAGTACATTGCTTGCTTTCACATCTCTATGCACTATTGAAGGGTAGCACTCATGATGGAGGAAGACTAAGGCACGAGTTACATCGATTGCAATCTCAACTCGCTTTTTCCATTTTAGCCGTGTTCTGTCTGAGATGAGATCCTCTAAGGTCCCCCCTTCCATGTACTCATACACCAGCAATTTGTCAGCCTTATCAAGGCACCAACCATAGAGGTTGACAAGTTTTGGGTGAGGCCAGTTGACACCTTGCTGTGTAAGGACTTCCATTTCTGCTCGGAATTCTCGTTCTCCTTCAATGCCTCCTCTCTGTAGCTTCTTCACAGCAACTACTCTTCCATCAGGGAAGACTCCTTTATAAACTGTCGCGTACCCTCCTCTCCCAATCTCTCTGTCTTCAGAGAAATTTCCTGTTGCTTTCAGGATATCAGAGTGTGTGAATGCTGTTTTGTCGAGCCTAATGACTTTGATGGCATCTGACATCCAAGGTGAGGAAGAGCTGCTCGAGCAAGAAGAACTATCATGCCGGCATTTGGTGTCTTTTAAGAGATACAATGATGGTTTTTCTGACGGACTTTTTACAAAGTTGTAGACTAAGACTGAGAGCACACCACATATTAACAAGACAAGAACCAATATTGCAATGACTAAAGAGGTTGCTATCTTTGCAACTGATCGAAAACTGTGAGATCGTTCATTATTCTTGGATGAGTTTGTGGGACTTTGGATAAAAGATGGAAGGACTAATTGAGGATCACCAAGGTAAGAGCTCTTCTCAAACGTTGCTAGTTGCCCGGTAGAAGGGATTACACCGGAAATGAGTGGATTGAAAGAGATATTGAACTTGTTCAGCCCATCCAAATCGCTCAAACTCGTAGGAAAAATACCTGAGAAGTTGTTCCAGGACAAATCAAGGTCTTGCAGACACTTGACGTTTCCAATTTGCATAGGAATTGTGCCTGAGAAATTATTCCTCGATACGTTTAGAAAAACAAGGGACAATTTCTCAATGTCTGAGGGCAAAGCACCATTAAAGTTATTCTCAGCAAAATGCAGCATGCTAAAGTTCTTCATATTACCAATTTCAGAAGGTAATTCACCAGAAAATTGATTTCCTGTCAGCTGAAGATAGCCTGAAATCTGCAATGTCTGAACTTTTGAGCCGGGTTTGCAAATTGGAAATAGACCATACCCTTTTAGTATCCTGTCCCATACATTTCTACAACTCTTTCTAGTAAGCAAACTGTACACAAAACTAAAAGGAGGGTACTTTTCAGGTATCCATCTCCTCATTGCCAAACACTCCCCTGAGCCGGGAACAAGATTTCCTCGTCTATTCGACATGAATGTAGGCATAGGATTGCTCCCAATGTTTGTCAGTTCAGTTGGGAGTTTCCCATAAAGTTTGTTATTAGCTAAATTCAGCCATAACAAGCTGCTGCAGTTTCCCAACTCAGGTGGAATTTCACCTGTTAAGGAATTATTCGCGAGCATAAGCCAAAGAAGGGAAGTTAACTTCCCCAAACTTGGTGGGATAGAACCAGTTAATCTGTTAAATGAGAGATCAAGGGCTAGAAGCTGATTAAGACTTCCATATTCAGAGGGAATTTTCCCTGTAAAATTGTTATAAGCAAAGTCTAAGAATTGCAAACTAACCATCTTCGAGATCTGAACAGGAAGAGGACCTGAAAAGTTATTGTAGCTGAGGTCTAATCTCTGAATGTTAGGCAATATTAAAATCCCAGAAGAATTCAACCCTCTGGTGAAGGAATTCCCATGTAACACCAGAACTTGCAGCTGAGTAAATCTCCCAAGAATTGGCGGTATATCATTGCCAAGAGCATTCCTGCTAAGATCCAGAAACTTCAGATTTCTGCACTGCAGTAGTGTTTCTGGTATCTGCCTTGTGAAGTTATTTCCTCCAAGAATCAACACTCGAAGGTTAGGAATCGACCCGAAAGTATCAGGAACACTCCCAGTGAAATTGTTCCCACCTAAGATCAAGGTAGACAAGTTTTTGCACTTGGAAATTTCATCAGGAAAATTCCCTGTAAAATTATTTTCTGACAAGTCTAAGGTCTCCAAGCTGCAGTTACCCTCAAATAACTCGGGAACAATCAACCCCGAAAACTCATTCTCCCCAACGTCGAATGCCTTCAGCCTAGCGAAATCAGGCCAGACCTTTCCATAAAAATTATTTGCACTAAGATCAACATACTCCAACTTCGAACACCCATCAAAACACCCATCAATAGTCCCTGTAAAATTATTAGTAGAAATGTTCAAGACCCTCAAGTTGCTACATATTGCAGGGAAACTAGCCCGAATTTCGCCACCAATACTATTCAATGACAAATCTAACACCTCCAAGCTACTCAAACCAGTTAAATTCAGCTCCCCCTTAAGTGTATTATGTGACAAATTAAGGTGCTTAAGGCTTTTACACCCACTCAAATCACTAGGAATCACGCTTAAGGTATTCCCTGACAGGTCAACAGAACTGAGTTCTGACAATCCTGAGAAGTTCCCTGATATCTCCCCATTCAGGCTACTCTTTGATAAATCGATTCCGGTGACTCGACGTGTACCGGGATTACAGGCTACACCAGACCAATTACAGTGGTCTGAACTGAACTTATTCCAATCTGCATATTTTCCTCTGTTCACCTTATTCTTTTCTTCCAAAAATGACTTCAAATTCAGCAAAATAACTCTGTCACTTCCTGCTTCCTCAGTTTGAGCATCTGCTTTGGTGATTGTGCCTAATCATTGACATTCATTACCCATAAATCAGTTCATTAATAATGTTGTCAGAAAAATCTTTCTTGAAATCCACACCATTATATTTATTTTTAACAATATAATATAAAGTACCCTATAAATAACAAACCCGAAATAATATTTATTATATTAAAAAAAATGAGTAAAACTTGAACGGGTACCTGAAAATACAAGGAAGAGGACAAATAATAGCGGAATTATGAAACTATGGTGAACCAATTTGTCATAATGTTCTTCTACCATGATCAATTTATTACTTGCACTTTTTTCTTCTTCGTCGTCCTCCTCGTCCTTGCCCTTGTCCTCGTCCTCGTTTTCTTACCCTATTAACCTTCTTAGTTATAGTATTGAAAAGATTTCATGGCGGAAAAAATGAGAGAATTTTGTGCTATATTACTAGAACTTTTTACAAGAAAAATTAAAATAAATGTTGGGAAAATATAAGAGTACCATACCAAACAAGGAACTAAATTCTTGGTGGTCAACAAAATGGAAAAAGAAAAGCGTAAGATGGTTGGCTTATTAATGTAGTTTCCTAAAGTAAATGGAATAAAGTTTTTTTTTTTTTTTTTTTTTTTTCTTATTTATGAAATTTATTTTTTTATTTTCATAAAATTTAATATATGGTTGATGGAGTAAGTAACAATATATTTCATGTCATAGTTTTTGCAAGGGTCATGGGTAGAATGAGCCGCCCATTTTGACTAGACCGGTTTTTTTATTTTAAATGAGCCGGTTTTGTTATTGAGTTGAAATATATGACTATAAAAAAGGTGTTAAAAATAAAAACCTCTATTCTAGAACGTGGTTTATATGGTGTGAGTAATTTTCTTTGCTTCTTCTTTCTATATTAAAGTTTTAACTAAGTTTGAAAATATGGGAGTTGAGCTAAGAAATTTCTTCGTCAATGTTAGGTAACTTTTGTTTCTTTTCTTTTTTGTGGGTGTGGGGTATGAACAAGAAGCCTTATCAAAAACAATTACTCAAGTATAATTAGAGAAAATATAGATATATCAAAACGACATAATAGTCATCTTATTTATATGATAGAATTAAATACGAAGTGGCTTAATCGGTATGCAATTCTTGATTTTAACAAATTTAATTACAATACTTGTAAATTAAAATCCTTAATCAAAGCATAAATTTTACAAATTTTTATATGTGGACGAGTTACTCGAGTTACTCGATCAGGGTTATTTGAGGGGTTCGGTCAGGGGTTACTCTATCAGGGGTTATTTGAGGGGTTCGGTCAGAGGTTACTCGGTCAGAAGTTACTTGAGGGGTTCGAACAGGAGTTACTCGTTCAGGAGTTAATCGAAGGGTTACTCGGTCAGGGGTTATTACTCGAGGGGTTACTCGGTCAGGATTTACTTGAGGAGTTCGATTAAGGGTTACGTGAGGGGTTACTTAGTTAGAGGTTACTCGGTCAGGAGTAACTCGAGCAACCCCGACCACACGGGCTAGCCACACAAAAAAATCCGCCGTAATCAAAGACCTTGAAAAACTATACAGCATTGGAGAACCCATTTTTTTTTTTTTTGAAGGATTGGAGAACCCTTATTTTGAAAAAAGTAAATATGCAAAAAGGTTGTAGTCTGCTAAAAACAATAGATTAACTACTAATAGATATAGGGATATTCTATTTGGTGGTCTCATTGTTTTAAAAATTCTACATGGAAGACGAATTATTTTTGGACTCTCTTCAGTGGCACCAAGACTTAGAAAATTGACCATAGTGGCTTATTTTATATTTATGGCTAACCTTTTTAGTTAAAATTGTTAACCTTTGGTTTTTTTTAATAAAAATTATTTAAATTATATTTTAAAATAATAAATGAAAAAAGAAAATAAAAAAAAATTCCTAGCCACTCCACAAACCCTAACATTGCCGGAATCCAGCTAGCCACCAAAACCCGACCACCGAAACCACCTCCCAGCCCAACCCCCGACCACCGAAACCCAGCCTCTACCTACGATAACCCCACCAACACCCGCGTCCGGCGTCCTCCTCCTGCCGGCTCAGCCCAAGTCCCCGACCCTCACCCACCTACGTCAGACCCCCTCCCCCACCGCCGGCACTGCGCTTTCCCCACAACAAACAATCACGCAGGGATTTCCGTTGTTGCGGGCTTACGGGGCTGCTGGGTTGCAATTCTTGATTGGTGGCTGTCGCGCGCCGCTTTGGTTTTGGTTGTAGTTGGGGTTGCGCCATTGCGATGTTGGTTGTTGTTGGGGTTGTGCGACTGCGTGTGCTGCTGTGGTGTGAAGAGATGTGGGCTGGGCGGCTATGGTGGTTGTTTGGTGGAGATACGGGCTGCGATGCGGGCGAAGGTTGTGGGTTTTCTGGTTTCAGTGGTCAAGAGCTGGCTGGGAGGTGGTTTCGGTGGTCGGGAGTTAGTGGCTGGACGGATTCCGGCAAGGTTAGGGTTTTTGGGGTGGCTGTGAATTTTTGGGAACTTTTGTTTTTTACTTTTATTTTATTTTTTTAATTTTATTATTTTAAAATATAATTTAAATAATTTTTTAATAAAAAAAAAAAATCAAAGGTTAACCATTTTAACTAAAAAGGTTAGCCATAAACCTAAAAAGGGTCACTATGGTCAATTTTTCTAAACCTTGGTACCACTGAAGAGAGTCCAAAAAATGTTCGTCTTCCATGTAGAATTTTTAAAACCACGAGGCCACCAAATAGAATATCCCA
Source organism: Chenopodium quinoa (assembly GCF_001683475.1). NCBI lineage: Eukaryota > Viridiplantae > Streptophyta > Magnoliopsida > Caryophyllales > Amaranthaceae > Chenopodium > Chenopodium quinoa. The sequence continues at coordinate 1,424,669 of NW_018742879.1, forward strand.
TAAATATATATTGAATAATTGTCCAAAAAAAAAATATAAATTGAATAATATTTTTTCTCCTAAAATGAAATCATATATATTGTCAAATTTAATCAAAGTTGGATAACTGGGAAATGGCACATGAATCAACAACACGATTTTTTTGGGATTTAGATTACAAATTATAAAAATCAACCATAAGCTAGCTGTACATTACTTGTTCTTGTTATGTTATTGATATTCTCTTAAATCCTCATACTATTTCAATAATAAGAGTAAAATTTTTAAGTCATATGGCTCAAACAAATCTGAATCATGCGAAAATTAATAACTTCGTAATAAAAGGGATCTTACTGCGAACGCGAACGTTAGATAAGCATTTAAAATATTACATAAAGTAGTATTAATTTGAGAATGCATAACAAAATCACGCATCCATTAGTGTAGTTAATGTTCATTTTAATTTAATATTTCTACATAATTATCTTATCCAACACATTCGGGACGTTCGTTAGCTTTTGCCTTATAAAGGAAGGATGAACCATAAAAATTGAAACTAGCTAAACCAAATTAAACATGACACAACCACTCTTATGATTATTTTTAATTAAAAAAAATAGGCCACGTTGTAAGAGAAATAACACAAATATTAACGCCATTATCCCTAATTAATATAATCAAGTAACTCAAAAAGTTGGAATTAATTCTACAATATGCCTCCATATTTATAATTAGGTGATTACTTATAATTGACACTATGTTAATATAAAGTGCCACAATTGCATTTATTTTTTTTAATTATTTGAATGATGATTTGCAACCTTAATTTCAAGATTGATTGATAGATTACAAATGGTCAAAAGAAATGAGTAAGTATGTTTGGCATAATGGTAACAAAGAGTTGTTGGGCTGCTTACCGATTTGTTAAGCAATAGTTATAAAGTCGCAAATATGTAGCTTTGTTCTATTCAAAGATCTTAAGCTTAAGCATTACACGCATGCATGTTCAATCTTCCTTATATGGTCAAATTTAGGTTTTGTTCACGATGTTTTTTTCTCAATTAATAATAGTGTGCCAACATTGTATTAAGATTTCACAACCCCCCCCCCCCCCCCACCAAATCTATTTTCTAGAAATTTCAGTTGAATTTAATTAACCAGATGAAGGTCCTGTTCTTTTGAGCTTTTGGGCAGGATAGAGTAGAGCAGAACAGGGGTTAGCAGAGCAGATTTTATAATAATAATAATAATAATAATAATAATAATAATAATTATTATTATTATTATTATTATTATTATTATTATTATTATTATTATTATTATCGCATTATTATTATTGTTATTAACAGGCCCGTCGCTGGCCCAGGGCAACTGGGGCGACCGCCCTGGGCCCCCAAAAAAAAGCCCACGTTGTTGTCTTGCTGAAATGAAGCCTAAGAGGTACGGTTCATTTCCATCATTCAAGCTTGTGTAATACATTAACTTCTTTCCTAATATTCAGACAATCTCCTCAACTTCTTTTCCCTAATTTTCGGCCATAATATTCTCTTTCCAAAGTTATTTGATTTCTCCAAAAAAAACGTTTAATCTTCAATCTAATCCCCAAGATGTATTTGTATACAATTTTCAATTTCAGTCAGATGAATTGGGGTTGTTTCGACTTTCGAGATTCAATTGAAGAGGAAAACGATCAAAAACGATAATTTTGCTCATCAATTTTCAACGGGATTTTGCCTAATTATATATAATACTTGCATATACTCCTTAACTCATCAAAGTATATCGTCTAATTTTTATTTTATTTTTTAATTTTTATAGCTGTTTTCGAGTTGAAGAACAATCAGAAGTTGGGGAAAAAAATTGGGAAAAAAAATTCAATTAATTGGTTGAGTTTGGTTCCTTGAATCCTTGGTGAAACAATGGCTTCCGAGTTTCAGATTAATTGGTTGATTTTCAACGGTAATTATATTCTTATTTGTTTGATAAATTGATTTTCCTAAAAATACTAGCGTATAACATGTATTGTATTTTCAGATTTTCAGATTTGAGATATTATTTGGAGTGCAATTGTTCAAATTGAGGCATTGAGCAGAATTTGGTGTTAAATCTTCAATTATCAGGTGTTTTTGCTCTTTTTTATACTTTTATTAATTTTAATTATTTCATATAATGTTGCCTAGAAGATATTTATCTGGTAATGATAAGAGGAAAAAAAGAAAAAGAGCTGAAGAGTTAATAGAATCTCAAAAGGGTTCCATTGACAAATTTTTTACTAAAGTAGTACAAGTAGACGAGTCATCTCATGAATTGGGGGATAATGAAAATCATGAACAAGCTAATGAGGACTTAAACAATGTTAATAATGCCAATGACCCGAATGAGAATGCGACTCATATGAATGAACCAATGGATGCACCAAATGCATCCAATGATAATGATATAGGCATTGATGAACAAGTAGTCCCTCCTTTCGATTTTTATGATCCTAATAATTGGGGTAATCTTGACAATGAAGGGAGGGATATTTTAATTGAAAAAGGACCCATAAGAGACTTGAACCTTGTGTTTCCAATTGATGACAAATTAAGGCATTTTTCATATGCCTATTATACTAAGAGGCTTAGCAATGGTGAGACTTTTGATAGAAAATGGTTGGTTTACTCAAAAGCAGCAGATAAAAGTATATTGTTTTTGTTGTAAATTGTTCGCATCTCAAAATAACAAATCTTTTTTAGCAAATGATGGTGTGAATGATTGGAAACATCTTAGTGAGAAACTCAAATTACATGAAAATAGTGTTGAGCATATGACTAATATGAACACGTGGAATGAAACAAGAGTGAGATTAGAAAAGAACAAAGGCATTAATAAAGACTTGCAAGAGGCAATTTCAAAGGAAAAAGAACGTTGGAGGCAAGTCTTAATTAGAATTGTATCTGTTGTGAAAAGTCTAGCTAAAAATAATCTAGCTTTTCGTGGATCTAATGCAAAGCTTTATGATGATAGCAATGGTAATTTTTTAGGTATAATTGAAATGATAGCTGAATTTGATTTTGTAATGCAAGATCATGTAAGACGTATTCAAAGCCATGAAATTCACCATCATTACCTTGGTCCTCAAATTCAAAATGAGCTTATTTCTCTTTTAGCCCATGGTGTTCGGCTTTCAATAATAAAAATAGTAAAAGAGTCAAAATATTTTTCTGTAATCCTTGATTGTACCCCTGATGTGAGTCATCAAGAACAAATGACTTTTATAGTAAGATGCGTGAATGTATCAGATGATAAAATCAAAATAGAAGAATTTTTTTAGAATTCTTAAAAGTAGATGATACTTCTGGATTGGGACTTTTAAATGTACTGTTAAATGTTTGTAAGTCTCTTGATTTGGATATTGATGATATAAGGGGACAAGGTTATGACAATGGCTCTAATATGAAAGGAAAACACCAAGGGGTCCAAAAGAGATTGCTTGATATTAATTCAAGGGCTTTATACATTCCATGTGCTTGTCATAGTTTAAATCTCACTCTTTCAGATATGGCACATTCTTGCATTAAAGCTATATCTTTTTTTGGAATTGTACAACGCATATACACATTATTTGCACATTCCACTAAAAGGTGGAAGATTTTAGTTGACAATGTGCCAAGTTTAACTGTTAAATCTTTGTGTAATACAAGATGAGAGAGTCGAATTAAGAGTGTTAAAGCTATAAGATTTCAATCTCCTCAAATTAGATTAGCTTTGTTGGAATTGTACAATTCTTGTCATGATGATGTTAATATTGCTAAAACAAAAAGTAGAAGCTGAAAGTTTGGCTAATTCGCTTGCAAATTTTGAATTTTACTTGGCATGGTAATTTGGTATGACATTTTATTTGCTATTAATATTGTGAGTAAAAAGTTGCAATCTAAATCCATGAGTGTTGGAGTTTTAATGAATGAAGTGCAGGGTATAATCACATATTTTGAGAAATATAGAATTGAAGGGTTTGAAGCTAGTTTGGAAATTGCCAAAAACCTTGCACTTGATATGGATATAGAGCCAACATTTCCAACAAAGTGTCGTATCATTAGAAAGAGGCAATTTGATGAAATTGAGAGTGAAAATGATGATAAGGAACAATCACCCGAGGAATCTTTTAGAGTCAATTATTTTTTGGTGGTTGTTGATATTGCAATAGCTTATTTGAAAAATAGATTTGAGCAATTGGAGGTATTTAATAACATATTTGGTTTTTTGTTTGATGCAAAAAGTTTGAAATTGTTGGATAATGATGATTTGAGAAAATCCTGCACAAATTTTAAAACTACCTTTACTCATAATAATTTTTCTGATGTTGATGCAGATGATCTTTTTTCTGAATTGAAAGTGTTACAAATGACTTTGCCAAATGATTTGATGTCAGCATTTGAAATCCTTGAATTTGTCAAAGCTGCAGATTGCTATCCAAATGTTTCCATTGCATATCGAATCCTATTAACTATGCCGGTAACAGTTGCATCTTCCGAAAGAAGTTTTTCAAAGTTGAAGTTACTAAAGAACTATTTGAGATCGTCAATGTCACAAGAAAGGTTGAATGGTCTAGCTACTTTATGTATTGAGAAAAATATGTTAGAACATATTGATGTAGAAACGATTATTAGTGACTTTGCGTCCAGAAATGCTCGTAGAAATATTTTCATGTGAATGTTTAGACTTTGATTTCAATCGTAATAAAATGTCTTTTTTTTTATCTTTTTTTTTTGCATACCCAAAAATTTTAAATTTTTTTGGTATTTCATGTGAAATAGGGCCCCAATTTATATCTTTGCCCCGGGCCACTGAAATCTCAGAAACGGGGCTGGTTATTAAATATTAATTAATTATTATTATTATTATTTTTTTGAAAGAAATTATTATTATTAAATATTAATTATTATTTTTAAGCACAGCAGAATAGCTCAAAAGAACAGGGCCGAACTTGTTTTGTCCACTTAAATTTATAAAAGTTTCAATTTAAATGTCTCGGATAGCTAAGTTTGTTTTAAGTACTTTCATTTATGATTTTCTATTTATTCCATAACAACATTCATATAGGATGAAAAAAAAAAAAAAAAACCTAGAGTTTCTATTTAACAGGTACTCAGTAGTATTTATGTAGTATAAATATGATATGAATAAATTTTTTTTTTTTTGAATTTTTATAGGTTTTTGTTTTTTTTTTTTCCGCAAAAAATATGATGAACATTGCGGGTAAAAGGTGAGGACAAAGTCATTGCAACTTTTTTTTAACAAATTCCAAAATTGCGAATTTAATATAAAGTACGAGTCATTAAGTGATTTCTATGGTGACATAAATGCCCAATATATGTAAGATTTTCGACTTTTCGTCTACAGTCAAATAAATAATACGGAGCACTTCATAAATGATAAACCCTTTCATGGAGCATACTCAACATATTATCAAACTACAACGAAGTTAAAAAATAATCAAATATCATATCACTAATAAATAAAGTCGATCTCGCAGACAGGCCACGAAACAGCAACATTTGACATTTCAGTTTTTCGCCAAGTGTCACACCATGTAGGCGATAAATAGGTATTATTGTGACACATATGATGCTAACTTGCTAAGTAAGCAAAGTTTCGATAGATTTTAAAGATAAAAAAGTTGTACAGAGACTTATTATCGATATACTTCTAACATTTAATATATACAAAATTAATCATAACTTTTGATAAATCTAATATATATAACTAAATTAGGCATTTTTGGAGAGCATTCAGCGCGCCACGTAAGTAAAGGTATTGTTTCGACCAATAAGAAGAAAGATTTGTATTTTATTTTTGAATTAAAAAATTATGTCGCCACCTAGATAAAAGTAACGAATTAGATTTGATATATCTAAAATTTTAATGCCACGTAGATTATAATCCACGAATTAAATTATTTTAATGAAAAAAAATAAAGTATAAATATAGGAAAAGATAAATTTTTAATTCAATACTACGAGTATAAGAAATCCAAAAAAAAAATATATACTAAGAAATATTTAAATGATAAACGCTTATAATAAAATTTGATACCTATCATTACAAGATAAATTTTGATAGTATTTATGATAAGAAATACAAATTGTTCGTTAATTATAATTAAATTAAAATTTGTGATACCTACCATTATAAATTAACACATCATACGACACAAACAAAATTTCGTATCAATAAAAAACCCCATCAAACGAATTTTGTGTTAGTTTTTGGTCATCAATGGCCGGGTAATTTTTAGCTTAGTTTTTGAAATCCTATGTTTAAATTAGTATTTCTAATTATTACTTACATTGTATTAATTTGGGATACTCAACGATTATATGTTTCTGTTTTATTTACTAAATGTTTTTTTACATGCAGATCTAACACATCGTACGACACAAATAAAATTTCGTATCAATAAAAAACCCCATCAAGCGAATTTTGTGTTAGTAATTTTGTGTTACTTTTAGGTTATCAATGTCCGGGTAATTTTTAAAATTTATGTTTAAATTTATATTTGTAATTATTAGTTACATTGTATTTATTTAGGATACTTAACGATTATTTGTTTATGTAATGGCATATGATTAGATGTTGTATACTTAATATATGGATGACTTTGGTTATTTTTGAGATGATGAAAAAATTCCAATGCATAAATTTGATTTTATATCGCAACAATTTTTCATTTATTGGTAAATATATTGTTTTATTTTATATAAATGTAAAGATTTAATTTATATCAATTTCAGTTTGGCTAACATTGCACGGTTCAATTTATCCATTGATGTAGTAGGTTGGTTGTGGACGAAGTTGGTGAGTCTATCGAAATAAAAGATATGGTTAAACAGTGAATAATGATTTAGGATTTAAATTATTAAAAATTTATCATTTCACATTAAAGATTTCATATAACTGAAAAAATATCATATTTACAATTTATTTATATTTAATAAATTCATTATAAATTATAGTAAAAAAAAATATTAAACTTTTGTAATTTTGTCTGAAATTATTGAATACAATAAATCAAATAATTAAAAATCTTAGATGAAAAAACCGTGCATCGCACGGGCCTCCATCTAGTATCTTATAATTCAGTACTATTTCCATCATAAAATTCGTTTTAAAAGTTCTTTAATAAGATCCATATATAATATATTTAATTTATTTACAAAAATAATAGGGAATTAGTGAAAATAAAAATATCATGCATTATCAAAAGAGATTATATGATCATATTTAACTAATATATAAAGCTAAACTTTTAGTCAGGCCACGAGATAGCGACACTTGGCGTTCCAAATTCTCGCCAAGTGTCACGCCACGTAGGCGACAATTAAATATTAGTATGACATGTACGATTTATTTGGATATATTTTTTTTGAATAAATAAGTTGTATTTTTTTATTAGGATACAAACTTGGATGAATTTTGTAGGATAAAAAAGTTAGTTTAGAGTTTTATTTTCAATAAAATTTGGATATATTTATAGGATAAAATTGTTGGTTTAGAGTTTTAATTCCAAAAAATACCAATATTTCACAGGTACAAAATAAATAAGCTTAGCTAGATCACGAGACATTGTCACTTGATATTTCAACTTTTCACCAAATTTTGCACCACGTAGACAACAATCAAGTAATTTATCATATAAATTTATTTTTATATCATAATTATTTTTTGGAGCGAAGGAAGTAGTTCAAAACGTACCACATTCATTTATTATATATTCTAATCGATTGAAATAAAATACTTCACAATCTAATACTTCCTCAGTTCTTTTTTACTTGACCCGCTTTGACTTTTGCACTATTCACCACCCCTCCTTTGACCGTGTTTTGTGAATAATATTTAAGAAAAAAACATATTCATGTTGGATATTTTTGAATTCGTCTAAATAAATACTATCATAATATATAACTTTTATATTTTTTTTACTTATGTAGAATTAAAGTTATTGATCGTTAAAGTTTTGCATTGACAAGCGTGATAAAATAAATAGGTCAAGTAAAAAAGAACAGAGGAAGTATGATTTTATTACTCTATGTGGACCTGTCAATTGGGTCAGTCACAAGTCATTTCGGGTCGAGTCACTTCATGTCACGAGTTAAGAAATGTTCAACGGTAGCCCAAAGTTTTGGGCTCGAGTCAACCCAACAGGCTTAGAACAATTTTATTTGTTTAATTTATTTTTTACTAATTTTTAGAAATTTCTAATATTTCAAGCTTATTTTGCTATTTTTTTTATAATTTTTTAAATCGAACATTTTCACCAATATTATTATTAGTCATTACATACCTACTACATAATTTAAATCGTCAAAAAATCACATCAATTCCTAACTAATTTTGTATTAATGATGTATTTTAAAACTTGGTACATAAATAAAAAGTTTATTTTCTAATTCAATAAACACCCGGGCATCGCACAGGGCACCAAACTAGTATTTAAATAAAGTAGACATTTTTCAAGAGCATTCGGCGCGCCACATAAGTAAAGGTATTATTTCGACCAATTAAAAATTATATTTATATTTTATTTTAGAATTAAAAAATTCACTCGCCACCTAAGCAAAAGTGACGAATGAGATTTTAGAATTTTGCCACGTGGCTAAAAAGAACGAAATGATTTATTAGGATTTAAATTATTCAAAAAAAAATAGCTTTATTAAGCTAAAAATCATCTTTAGATGTTAGAATTTAAATTATAAAAAAAACTATTGTATAAATTATATTTTAATATTAGAATTTAAATTATTAAAAATAAATAAATTATCTTTTCATATTAATGGTTTTATCTAAACAGACTGAGATGATAATTAAATATTAGATTAAAATCATATCACAAATAATATTATATTTTAAATGATAAACGACTACAATAAAGTTTGATACTTGCCATTATAAGATAGAATTTGATAGTGTTTAAGATAAGAAATAAAATTACTTATTTATAATTAAATTAAAATTTGTGATACCTACCTTTATAAATTGGCGCATCATACGACACTAACTAAATTTCATATCAATCGAAATCAAATCAAACGAATTTGGTGTTAGTATTTTGTGTCAGTTTAAGGTCATCAATGACTAGGTAATTCCTAGCTTCATTTTTAAAATTTATGTTTAAATTTATATTTGCAATTATTACTTACATTGTTTATTTGAGATAGTTAACGATTATATGTTTATAGTTTGTTTAAAGGATTAAATTTTGCTTTCTAAATTAAGGCAATTCCTTGAAAAATTTAAATACTCCAATTAAGCCCAACGTAATTATATACTTAACGATTATATGTTTATAGTTTGTTTATAGAATTAAATTTTTCTTTTACATGCAGATCTAATTTGATTAAAGGATTAAATTCGAGCAAAAATGAAAGTATGTATGAGTTTCTCGCCTGCTTGACGTACAAAACTTCCGCAAACAATATAGCTTAATATGTTAGGATATGGTGTTATTAAACAAGGAGGTATTATATTTTTATAAATTGTTTAAATTTATAAAAAAATAATTATAAACCTTTAGGGTGATTGTGTTTATGCCTTAATTAAAGCCAACTTTGTTCAACACTTTCGTCCATTGAAGGAAATGTTTACTCCATTAGATTCTTTTTAGCCATTCCAAATAAAAAGCAATATCGCGTTGTTAGTGACAACAAAATAATAATTCAGTTTTTTCAAAATACCGTTTTTCGGGCAATTGGGGATGATAGAAAAAATTCCAATGCATAGATTTGATTTTATACAATTACAAGTTTTAGATCAATTTCATAATGATTTTGCTCTTTTTGGTAAATATATTGATTTATTTTATAAAATTGTAAATATTAATTTTATACCAATTTTACTTTTGCTAAAATTTTTGTGTTGTATTTATCCACTTTTGTTAGATGCAGTAGGTATGGTTGTGAACGAATTTTTTTTATTATTATCTTTTAATAATACTTAATTTTTTTTTAAGGGATCTTTAATAATATTTCTTATCTATATTTAAAGTAGACATTTTTTGGGAGCATTCGGCACGCCACAAAAATAAAGTTATTATTTTTTTTTTGACAGCAAAACACCACACAAACTATTATTACTTCACCAAAAGTTCAATATCGTTACATAACGCCCCTTGAATTTCAGTAGGGTACTCTTCAAGCCAAACACGATATTCACTAAAGGAAAAGCTCAATTTAGCTAAGGTATGGGCAACAATATTTCCCGACCTCTTAACAAAAGAAAACACACACCTCTGACAGCTATTAGCAAGCTTCATTATCTCCTTTACCAGAGTGCCAAAGTAGCAAGGAGCCATGGAGGCTTTCTTCAAGTGATGGAATAACTGAAGATTATCAGTCTCCAAATTAAAGTTCCTGAAGCCCGCTTCCATTGCTGTCCTAAGACTGCATCTCATAGCAAGAGCTTCGCCTATATCCACATCATACTTCCCATAAACTGTCGAGCAATACACCATCATTGCAGCTCCCTTGTTATCCCTCAGGACCCCTCCAATTCCCAAACGCATATTCTGGAAGGCTGCATCGGTATTTAGTTTGTACAGTCCATCAATAGGAGCTTCCCACCTCTCCCTGAGCTGCTGATCCTGCGACACCACCTTCTCTGGAGCATTAGCTTCATCGAATTCTCTCACCAGGCACATGGCTTTGTGGATAGTAATTGCTTCACATTTCTCAATTTTATCAAACACCCAGGCATTACGTTTCAGCCATATACCCCACGCCAGGCACCAAAAATTATCCCACCAAATTTTCTCCTTTATCTTCCCATGCACCCTATTGCACTATTCACGAAAATCATTAGCACCAACTGCATTCGTATCCAGCCGCAACACCGAATGACGCCAAATAGAGGCTACAGTAGGGCAGAAAAGGAGTGTATGTGCTGTAGTTTCTTCACTCTCCTCACACATGGGGCAGCGATCATCCACCCTCATACCTTTTGCCACCAGGCAGCTCCTCACAGGCAAACCTCCCCTCACGCTCCTCCATGCAAATAATTTGACCTTTGGAGGGACATGAGCATGCCAAATATTTTTCCAGTGGAATGCTACATGCCCTGCTGATGGAGTAGCCTTCTCCCTAATCTCTTCTTCCACCAACATATTATAGGCGCTCTTAACACTATACCTCCCATCCTTCGAGAAATACCACGACTAGCTATCTTCCTCATTAAAAATCGGGACTGGGATACGACAATTGCATCCACTTCCCTCTGCGAGAATAACTCAGTTAGGGTAGATAAATTCCAGTGTTGGCCTTCCCACAAATCCTTGACGAACACCATGTCCTCGCTTCCCTCCCTCCTCTGTGACATGATCCGGAAATTTGGAAGGTTGGGCACCCAAGGATCCTCCCATATCAGAGCATTATTTCCCGAACCCACATTTTTGATGGCCCCCTTCTCTAACACCTCCCTTGCGCTCAATATCAATCTCCATGTGAAGCTCATACCCGGAACAACTTTAGCCTCCAGAAATGTTGAAATTGGGAAATACTTTCCCTTTAAAACCCGATCCATAAGAGTCCCCTTCATGATCAACAATCTCCATGCTTGCTTGGCAAGCATGGCCATATTAAAAAGCCTCAGATTCTTAAAACCCAAACCTCCCTGGTTTTTTGCCCGTATCATTTTGTCCCACTCAATCCAACTCATCTTCCTTTCATCCCCTTTCTGCCCCCAAAAGAATCCCCTACACAGTTTTTCTATCTCATTTAAGATGCCAATAGGGATAGAAAAACATTGCATAGCGTAGGAGGGAATAGCTTGAGCGACAGATTTTATGAGAATTTCCCTTCCTGCTTGAGAAAGATACCTTCCTTTCCAACCTTTGAGCTTCTTCCAAACCCTATCTTGAATATTCTGGAAAATTTGTTTCTTAGAACTTCCTATATAAGTCGGAAGTCCTAGATACTTGTCGTGTCCCTCGACAGCCTTAAATTTTAACTTCATCTGAAGCATATTTTTCTTCTCACAGTCCACATTTCGGCTAAAAGACACCTCTGATTTTTCCATATTCAATTTCTGTCCCGACGCTAACTCATAGGTTGATAACAATTCGAGTACCTTATCAGCTTCCTCCTCATTAGCCCTTATAAACAAGAGACTATCATCAGCGAAGAAGAGATGAGAAATTGGCTCAACGTACCTTCCAATCTTGACACCATGGATAAGTTTAACCTTTTCCGCATCTCGAAGAAGAGCAGATAAACCTTCTACACACAAAAATGAATAAGAAGGGGGACAAAGGGTCTCCTTGTCTCAGACCTCTGCTTGGTATTATTAGCATTATTTTGAAAAATTAAAAATTATATTTGTATATTTTATTTTAGAATTATTTTAAAAAATAAAAATTATACAAAATTATATTTTATTTTAGAATTATTTTAAAAACTAAACAATTTAAATTGTTTTAAAAACTAAAAATTATACAAAATTATATTTAAAAAAACCAAATTTATAGAATAGATTTGAGATATTAAATTTTACACGCCACTTAGGTTTAAAAAAATCTATAAAATTTGATTTAGAATTTAAGTTATTTTTTTTTTACAAAAAAAAATAAAAATAAATAAATCATCTTTTCACATTAAATTTTTTATCCTAATAACCATCACATGAGATAACATATATAAATACATTATTTTGACCAATAAAGATTTAAAATTTATTTTAATAAACTATGATTTAGGATTTTTATTTTAAAAAAAAACAAATAAAACATTTAACATTTAATATTCTGCGCATTTTGTGTGTGGTTGGCCAACCATGTAGTTAAGACTTGAGAGTTTAATATTATGTACCATGTAGGTAAAAAATAAGTACCAATAATGATTTAGAATTATTTAAATTATTTAAAAACAAAAAAAAATCGCACGGGCATCATAAATGACATAAAATTAATAGAAATTATCTTTAACAAGTAATAAAAATTTTATCAAAATTTTATACAAAAATTATCATTTTGTGAGATTCTATTTTAAAAAATCGTGCATTGCACGGGCTTACATCTAGTTATGTATAAGTGTATAGATTTACTCTACTCTTCTAAAAGTACGGAGTAGATCTGTTTTTCTAGTTAATATCTTATACATTCAAATTAATGAATTAGAATTAATTTTACTCAATTATTAATTTATGGAATATGCTATACATAGCCCTTAGGGTTACATATAAGCATTTTACTCAGTTATTATTTATGGAATATGTTGTACATAGCCCTTAGAGTTACATATAAGCATTAAATACACTCTAAAAAATTGTTTAAATTTAGAAAATCATGACAAAAACACACTAATTACACTAATTTACAAGTGTTTTGCTCATAAATTTCTAATTTATAATTTTTAAAAGTGTATTTAATGCTTATATGCAGCCCTAAGAGCTACATATAGCATTACCCTTAATTTATTATACTCGGTATTTAAAAATAGATACTATCCATTATCTATCACGTTGATTTGCTTGACGCGGAACAACAAGATTATGTTCACTCCTAAAAAGGATAAATAAGGTCAAAGCACGTCTTAGAAGAGTTATTAGAACTACAAAAAGAAGGTCAACATTATTTTATTAGTTTCGAGCCAATAGGAGCTCACTAATGAGGTGACCGCCGGCAGTAGGGCAGCTACACGTGTGAAGACTTTGTAGCCACATAACAACCTATTAAGTACGTACATCTGTACGTATTCGATTAAGTTTAGCCTAATACTAGTATTACAACGATTATTATCAAAACTAACCCCAACCAAAATCTTCACATCCCTCTCCACTACAAATATTTAATTATACATATCACTATATATGTATGTCATTTTCTCAAACATCAATTTTTGCTGACTTCTCATTTATTTTTCTACAATTAAAACAAAAAAATCATCTAGTACTATTATTGATTTAAAAACTATCTATACAGATAATAACCTATCAATCTAAGCTTGTCCGCCTAGTGATTATTTCAACCCTGAAGTTGAGGTATTGGGAGTCACTTTCATTAAAGACACTTTGAGGGTTAGGCTAATGCCTTTCTTACTGCTCTTAAAATGTCTAACTTGCTAATCTGTATCGAGTTGATTCGTTTGAGATCAATCTAACTTAATGTGTTAGTTTTCTCACAAATTAGAATATGAACACATATATCTCCATTTATATCTTCATGCTTTTTATATGATGCCTTAATACCTTGTGATCTTTGAAAATACACTTAGGTTATAGGCTATTTAGAACATAAAGAGAAATTCTCACACATGTTCATGTTCTTTAATACACATTTATGTTCAATATGCATCTTAATCTCACTTTTGGTGTGAATAAGAAGATTATATTTTGAAAATTAAAATACACATAATTTTGTGTGTTGTGTTTTTTTAATCGGTAATTTATCGCTTTTTCATTTATTACTCCGTATTAAACACTTTGTCTAATTAATTAGACGTTTGATTATACTCTGTATTAATTACTTCGTATATATGTAAGTTCATTTAGTCATTAGTTATTAGTTACTGCAACATATGCGTATAAATACTTAAAAATTAAATTATGTAAACAAGTGACATGCATGGATAGGATACAATAATTCTAGTCTTCTTAAATCACCCTCTAGCTTAGCAAACCATTATATTGTAGCAATTATGATCCCATCACTTGCTTTGACTACCAATACACTTATACAAATCAAATTTTACTTCTCTTTTTCAAAAGTTTAATTTATATGCAAGTAGATGCCTCCAAGAGTATGTATTATCCGAATATATTAATCTATTAATAACAACATACATTGTATTAATAACAACATACACTGTATAAGGGTAAAAATGTTCTTGTATTAATAAAGGTTAAAATTTGCAAAATTATTTGTAATTTTGTATGTGAATTTTTTGGCAAAATTGTCAGAAAATACCTTATTTTTAAGTTAATTTGTGAACACCTTACTTTATTTTTTTTGTTAACTAATACCTTGAATTGAATTTTGTTTTAAAAATCTGTGAGAAATGTTGGTTCAATAATATGTCTTCTCCTTACAATAAATAATGAAGGTGTCCAAGGAGAAGGAGGTAATCCTTGGTTATTTAGCGCCAAAAAGGCATTAAACAAGCCTCTAATACACACTTAGGTAAGCAAAATAGTCAAATCAAAAAATTGTTGGTAGCAAAGCAATTATGAAAACACAAATTGAATGCCGCACGTTTGAAATGGTCAAATTTACATTAATTTTCTTGGAGATGACGTTTAGTTTAGTTTTAGTCCTTGGTCATCATTCATCAAACACGTTGCCTTAGTCAATATTTCGTATGAGATTCCAACGATCGGACTCCAACCTTGGAGGCTCTTAATTGATATGATCAGCTCCACTTTGTTTTGTCGCAATCTTTACTTTGGCTTGTGGCAATTTGTTCTTGCTCTACTACTTTGTTGTCAATTTGCCATTAATTAAGAACTTGGTACTATGATACTGTCCTTCTTGAGTGTATCTCAATGGTGTTTTAAATTTTGACCGAGTTAAGATCGAGTAATTCCATAACTATCTACTACTTGTCTTATTATATTAAGAGGCAGACCTTTCTTCTTCTTCTATTTTTTTTTTTTTTTTTTTTTGACATGCGCTTAAACAGAAACTAGTGATTATTAAAAGACGATAAACTACTACTAGCCATAGTTGCTAGGTCATGCGCTGCTTGTACTCTGTCCCGCCCTACCTTGTGGACACTGCACCAGTCAAAGGTTGTTGCCCTTTGCCGAATTCGGTCCACCGTCCATCTGAGGCTAATATCCGCAAGATCTGAGCGTCTCAGCATCTGCACCACAGTAACTGAATCCGTGTATATCGTAACCGCTCTCAAAGAATGAACCTCAGCCCACCTCAGCCCCCTGAAGACAAGCATTCAACTCTGCCTACAGGGCCGAACCTGCCAAACCAAAAGTAGCCCCCCCCCTAAAACCTCCTACCTTTGAGCACCAACCCATTCCTAATCTTTGGGAGTTCCTCTTCCAAGAACCATCGACTAGTATTACCGTAGGTAAGCAATCGAGTCCCAAATCCTGTAAGATTGCGCGCATAAACCCCGACGGATATTCAGATTCTCCCTCTGGAGGATGAAGGTATCTGAGGCCATCTTCAAACCTCTTCAAGAACAAACCTTGTTGGCATAAACCTTTTGAGATGATAGCAGGAGTTGAAAGGGAAGGTATTTCCTGAGTGCATAAAACCCTGTTATTCCTTGCCAACCACAACCCCCAAAGAGTCGCAATGAAAAAGGTGGTCCTATGACCGTTGTAACCATCATGGCATATGTAAAGCCGGATATGTTACATAATCCAATCAAAGAATGATTGGTCTGCATAAGCTTGTGAGTGAATTTGAAGAATTCCACCTTTCCATGCATCCTGTGCACAGTTGCAAAACCTGAACAGGTTTTGCAAGTCCTCTCATGTGTCCCGCAAAGATCACAATGCGTAGTAACATCCACTCCTCTTCTACGTAAGTTAACCTTTGTTGCAATTCCATTCTTAAAAAGCTTCCACATAGATAGCTTCCGTTTAGGTAGGATATTTAGCGACCATAAAATCTTGTAAAGGTCAAAGTTCTCTGCAACGACGGTATCCTGATTAGAACGCATAAGGAAGGCATACCTCGTTTTCACTGTGAATCTCCCCGATTTATGAAACTTCCAGTACATGTAGTCATCTGACTGTAAATCAGGATTTTCCATTGCAGCAATTGAAACTGCATCCTTCCTGACGAAAGAGGAAAGTAAACGAGCTTGGTTCCAACCTTGCCCCGAGGGATCCAAAAAACCACCTGCCTTCCATGATCGGGCTTGCTGCAAAGTAATGTGTTCCTTATATTTCGGCACCCTCCCTCCCACCCAGCTGTCCTTGCCTACAACAATGGATTTTCCGTTCCCAACCTTCCACCTACACCCCTGAAGTAAAGAATTCCCAGCCCTCGCCAAACCTCGGAGTCCCCAAGACAAATTCCTGTTCCTAAGCACTGAAGGCACCCCCTTGGTGAGGGGCGATTGAAACCTAGCCGCACACAACTTTGACAAAAGCAACTGAGGATTGTGCGAGATCCACCAGATTTGTTTCATTAATAGAGTTGTGTTAAAACAGCTTAGGCTCCGCACCCCAAGGCCCCCATCCCCCGAGATAGATTGATTGTTTCCCTTGCAACCCAATGGAGTTCTTGCATGAACCAACACATATCTTGCACTTTTCTTCCTTCTTTTTTAAGTTTTCTTTCCATATTTTATACGGAAACGTTTTCCACACCAAACACAATCTCCTTTCTATCTTTTTTTATTTCTTCTCTTTACCTAACTTTGTAATTTTTTTTTTTCACTCTGTTTGTTTTTTCCAATCTTTCTTTACTCTGGTTTGTTTAATATGAAAATCAAGGTAATCATGGTGTTAACAAAAGAGGGGTTTTAGGAAAACGTCTTGCTCCCAATAGACTACGTCCTCCTATAAATTGGGACTACTCGATTATAGGAAGATTCCATGGGCCTGTGCCACTGTCTCTCTCTGTGGTGCAAGGTGTGGATTAAGAGAGGGCCTATTCAAGTTCGACGAATAGGGAATTTCTATGCTTTCGAGTGCACCAGTCCAAGGGATGTTGAGGCACTGCTTGAACAAGTTACTGCTATAATGGATGGCCGCATCATCTCGTTCCGTAGGGGAAGGCGTGGTCTGATTCTTAGCACACTCAATTTTGACCACCAAAGCCTAAATGATTGTTATAAATAAGTAAATATTAATTTAAATAATAATATGTTAGGAAATTATATTGGGACAAATCTTACAAGGTACCAAAGATAGAGAATCAATATTACGCCCAGGTGCATGATATAAGCTAAGGGTATTTTATGCTCGTTTTAATACTCATTTAAATATTTAATCATCAAATGAGCAAAAACTATCCTTAGAGCAACTCCAATGCCAAGCTAATTGTCAAATTAGCTTGCCATGCCACATAAACTTTTAAGCTAATTGTCATTTTAGCTCCAATGGCTAGCTAATAGCTTACTATTTAGATGGACCACACCTCCTTAATTTACGTTGATAAATTTCATTTTATTATTCTAATTTGTTTTATTTTAGCAAGTTTTTTTTCCAAGCAAATTAGCTTGACAAAGCTAATTCTTGGCCAAGCTAATTGCATTTTCTAGCTCCAATGGCTAAGCTAGTAGCTAGGGATTATTTAATATTGCAAGCAAGTCCCTAGCTACAACCAATTTTGCAAGCAAGTCCCTAACTACAAGCATTGAAGTTGCTCTTAAATGCACCTTGCACCTATATATATATATATATATATATATATATATATATATATATATATATATATATATATATATATATATATATATATATATATATATATATATATATAGGGGAGGGATCCAGTGAGAATAGGTCTTTATGTGAGAAAACTATTATATATGAGAACTAATCACAACCATTAGATTCTACAAGATCCAAATGCTGAGATCGCTCACATAATAATGGCTGTAATTTACAACCTAACAAACCTTCCTCCAAAAAAGAAAAACCAACATTACACATTAGTTCTTTCTCTCTCCAGAAAAAAATTACCCAGCTTCTTTCTCTCTCTCCAAAGCTTGAAGGTGGACATCAATGCCTTGAAGCTTGAAGTATCGCTACTTTCTCCATCCTCTTGTTCATTCATACATAATTTTGTTAGTAAATTTCGAATTTCATGCTCTTAATTTTAGTTTTTCGTCATAATTTTCGAATTGAGTGATCTCAATTAAGTATTTTCGTCAAAATTTTCGAATTTAACATTCTAATTATCAAATATTAGTGTTCTAAAATTTTCGAATTAGAGTGCTCTTGATTTTGGTTATTCGAGTTTGATATTCTAATTTTTGCTAGATTTTTTGAATGAAGTGTTCTCAATTTGGGATTTTCGTTAAATATTTCATATTGGATGTTAATTTAAGATATTTTCAAGAATTTTTTCATATTGAATGTTCTTATTTTGTAATTTTTTGTCAAAATTTTTGAACTAATTTGATAATTTCAATCGAAGATATGTAAATTGAGCAAACAGAAATAAAATGAGCAAAGCTAACTATGCAAAGTAATATAGTAAAAATAAAATAAGCAGGAAAAATTAAAATGAGCAAACAGAATTAAAATGAGCAAAACATAAATAAGCATAATGAAATTTCCTATTGAATGTTCTTATTTTGTATTTTTTGTCAAATTAAATCATTCGAACTTAATGTTATAAATTTAATATTTCAACTGAAGATGAGCAAAACCTAAATATGCAAAGTAATATAGTAAAAACACTATAACAAATTGACCTTTGTGCCACGAGTAAAATCGTGGCACAAGTTTAAAATTGTGGATTGCTAAACATCGCCTACAAATTACCAACTAAAGCCCGCAAATTTTCATTGAATTGACAATATTTCCCTTGACCAAAAAGAAAAAGAAACACTCTCTCATCACCCAAAAAAAAATCTCACCCACTTTTTTTCTACGTTTTTTTAAAAAAAAAATTCAAAGTACGACAATGTCGAGGCGGCAAGGCAAGGAATTAGCGGCGGCGGCGGCGGAGGGAAGGAGGTCTCACGGTGGAAAGGTAGGTTTTATTCCCCAAAAAAAAATAAAAAATAAAAACTGCCAAAGAGGGATTACTGATATTTTTGGCATTTTGTTTGTTGAACATTTTTTACATTATCATATTTGTTTGTGAAATAGGACATTATCTTTGTAGTTTGCAGAATTTAATACAATCGTTTTAGCTTTTAAACATTTAAAATTATCGTTTTAGTTTATAACATTTGACATTATCTTTTTACTTTGTAACACGCAAAGTATGCATGCAAGATATAAATGTAGTCAACAGTACAATACGAGGATAATAAGCAACGCAAAAATAAGGTTACATAGAAATAGTGTACAAAAGAAAACCTAAAAAAGCTGCTAGGGTGTTCCATTGATGGATCCGGTCATGATACAACGCATCCCAACCCTCTACGCTTGCTGTGCGAATGTCGCACCACCGAGGTATGATCGGTGGGACAGGAAAATCGGATGACAGGTCCAGTCGGATGAAATGTTTGTATGACGACCCAAGAAATGCAATAGCTAACTCTCTGACCGGTGTAGTGACGGTCTCACGCGAAGACCAAGGGAGAACCGTTGTACAAGGATAATAAGCTCGACTATGCAATCCCAGCCCGAAATGCATTACTGCGCACTTGTAAATGTTTGCAACGGCAAAGAGATCTAGTGGCGCGTCAAAATAGTGATTTAGACCGTAAGGTCCTCCTCCCCACCGGATACGCCGCAGAGCACTATCCAAGCCGTCCTGGTACACATGACGATAAACATCTCAGTTAGAGGCAATTTCACTGTACATCAACTGACGCACTAACCGTAGTTGTCTTCCCCCATCTGAAACACATCAACCACGACCCGGAATCTGCATTTACCATCTAAAATTACATCATTCCACCCGTCCAAGTATGACATGATGATGTTAGGTATCCTATCCTTGTATGGAAACTAGTCAATATCAAATCTTCCTGTTGAACATATCATTAAACACAGTGAACAAGTCAGCAGTAAAATCAAAACCATTATAAAACGTAAATTAAAGTAAGCTATTGTACCAGTGCCGGGCATATTCACAGACAAAGAAGACTGGCTACGACTGGATGACGATGTACGACCATGACCACGAATGTACTCAAACGCACTCCTGTTCCGCCGTTGGCGACCTCTAGGTCGCTCGACCCCTTCAGGTTCCTCATGATCTAAGCAAGACGTGTTGAACATGTCATGCAGTACGTGAGTAGCATCACGAATAATGGAAGGATGACTGGAGGACACTTGGTCATACATCGAACGAAACTGCTCCAACTCCTCTTGTTCATGGTTGACCGTCTGCGTATCTGCATGCTCACTAATAACGAGCGTCTGCCAGAATGGATGAACCTGATCAACGTGTAACGACGTCCTATCTTGGGTAATTACGCGGTGAATGGTATATGCGCAAGGTAATCCATGAGTTACTGATATAGCACATCCACACCGAACATCCACTTCATCAGCCAACTCTCTCATCCTGTTGTGCTCGGTCAGAATCAACCCCAAGCAGTAGTGTGACACACGCCCATGTAGAATCTTAAATATGAAATGGCTATACATCGTACCATGTCGCCGCCTAGAGTCCTCCAGAGAGTTCCTGATGCCGTTCTTCTGAGTTTCAATTGCCTTGTTTATTCTCTCGAACAGTGTATCCAGAGCAGCGGTGGAAGAATCAGTCCAGTCCTTCGTAGCTCTATGAGCACTCTCAACTCTACATGTTGTAGTGTTTCCAAAATGAAGTACTTGGTTTGTCCAATATTTGACAAACTTTTCCCTGTGAGGTGTCCACTGCTGCATCACATAGTTAACCACTGCCGAACACCATTGGTAAAATATGTGAAGTTAGCCAAAGCTCGATCGTACTCTGCCTCTGTGGTAGCTTGTAGGATCTTCCGCCACTTACCATTCACCAATCTCTCTGCCATTTCCAAATTCTTGTTGAAAAGGTTGTAGGCTTTCACTTTCACGCAGTTGTTGATGTGCCATGTGCACAACAAGTGCTTCGATTGTGGAAATAGCTCTGCTATGGGGGCAAGGTGACCTCCCTCACAATCACTGACGATGGCTGATGGCTGAACATTAGGGCCGATGTAGTTTCTCAGCTTCTCCAAGACCCAATAATAACTCGCAACCATCTCATCCTTGATGACTGCATGACCAATCAGAAAGTTTTGGTTCGTTGGAGTCATCCCAATCATCTCAACCAGTGGGAACTTGTACTAGTTTGTCTTGTACGTTGAATCGATCAAAATCACAGATGGCCAAGACTTGATCATATCAGCACAATCAGGATGCACAAGGAATAGATGAGTCACCTCTGCTGTATCTTCATCATAATCATACCAGAACAGGTAACCACGTGTTTGTGCCTGGTGTAGAAGCTGCTGTATAGGGTTCCTTCCCCTGACCGTTCAAACCTCAGTTGTTGTCTGACGTTGTAGATGTGTCTTCGGTTTGGCTGGTCGTCAGGAAATTTCTCTAGCACAGATGCTAATATTTTAGCAGGCTTCACTTGAGCATCACTCATTTCTTTGACAACCAGTTTTGCAGCAGGACTTAAGCCGCTCAACTGTCGATGACCCACTTCATATACTATCATCTCATGGTTGTGATACCCCCATTTGGAGTAACCCTTTACTTCCCAACCTTCACGACTCTCTAGTTGCCGAACCTTTACTCTGAACTCACACCCACAACCTTTCCGCTTTGTATCAAACCGAGTGGCTGTACTGAAATCTCTTTCTTCTCTTTTGCGATAACGGTCGCATCTCAAAATGCGATCCATTCTACCATCCTGTTGAGATTTATGACTTGTTACTACCAAGCAAAAACCAGAAGTAATTGCAACCTGTTTAGCCCAATCAATCGCTTGTTGAGCATCTTCGAAGGGACCATCATGTACAAATATCCCACTGTAATCATTTTCGTCTCCACCATAATCCTACATCAATTAGATATTATATTTAAATACATATAATTATGTAAAGCGTAAATTAATACATTTAACACAACAATAACACATAATTAATATCTACATTTTTAATTTGTAAATTTCATTTCAATATTTAACGCATAATACATCTAATTTATATATTTACACATAATTAACACAAAATTAAAAACATAATTATGTATAACAGTATTCATACACATACAAAATTAAAACACAATCATTTATAAAAGTATTCATACACATACAAAATTAAAACATAATTATGTGTAAAAGTATTCATACACATACAAAATTAATACATAATTAATTTTTTTGTAAATTATTAACACACTAATTTCCACATACAAAATTATAAAATAAATTTATTAACAAATATATAAAACATAATTTCAAGTTATACATTTTTTTTTACAATTTAAATTTATCAAATTTATAAACAAAAAAAAAACAAAAAAATTAAAAATCTAATTTCCACATACAAAATTATAAAATAAATTTATTAACAAATATTTAAAACATAATTTCAAATAAAACATTTTTTTTTTTTACAATTTCAATTTATCAAATTTATAAACAAAAAAAAAAATTAAAAAAAAAATCACATAGGCAGTGGCGCCTGGCTGGACCACCACCACCATGGTAGTGGCGCCTGGCCAGGACGCCAGCACGGTGGGAGTGGCGCCTGGCCAGGACGCCGGCACCGTGGGAGTGGCGCCTAGCCTGGAAGCCACCACCACGGTTCCGACGTCCTGGCCAGGCGCCCCTCCCACGATGCCGGCGTCCTAGCCAGACGCCACCGCCATGGCACCGGCTTCTTGGCCAGGCGCCCCGACCATGACAGTGGTGGTCCATGCTCACGTCAGCCGTCATACCGTTACAACGACGATGTTTTGCTGCGACGACGACGGCTCTTCGGCGTCCCTCGGCTCTCCGGTCTCCCGCGGGAACCCAATACGGCTCCACATTTTTCGATGTCAGAATTTTTCGTTTTTGGTAAGATTTCACAAATGGGCAAAAGTGTCAAACCAAGTGTCTTTTTTAATTTGATTTTTGGATGTCAGAATTTTTCGTTTTTGGGAATATTTCACAAATGGGCAAAAGTGTCAAACCAAGTGTCGTTTTTAATTTGATTTTTTGATGTCAGAATTTTTCGTTTTTGGTAAGATTTCACAAATGGGCAAAAGTGTCAAACCAAGTGCATTTTGTGGGCTTTATGTAGTAATTTGTGGGCGATGTTTAACAAATCCCTTAAAATTCTCGTGGCAATGTAATGTAGCCATGGGAATTTTGAAAAGTATTCCCGTGACACAAGAGGCCGTGGCTAGGAAATTTGCCATGGGAAAATGGATGTCGTGGCAAATTTCAATTTTTATGCCACGGGTATGTACGTGGCAGACAATTTCACTTGCCACGGATACTAATGTGGCTAACAAGTTCTTTGCCACAAATTCTACCATGGCTAATAAACTTGGTTGCCACAAACATTATCGTGGCTAGTAATCTTCTTTGCCACAAATATTACCGTGGCTAATAAACTTTGTCACCGCAAATATTACCGTAGCTAATTAATTTCTTTGCCACAAATAATACCGTGGCAAATAAATCCATTGCCACATTACTACCGTGACAAATAATATCTCTTGACACTAATGACTAGTGTGGCTACTAAATTCAATAGGCATAAGCTTTGTTGTAGCATTTATGGTATACGCATATATGAATATTAGAGATGGGAGTTTTTCTCAAATATGTCATATTTTCATTGTTGCAATAGATATATAACATTAAAAAAAAAATCATATTAATGTCTTGGAATCCCGTACATTCAAACATACTTGAATTCGATATCCATACATACAAACATACTAGAAATCAATTGTCTCATTATCTCATCACTAGCCCACTCTTACTAAAAGTTTTTATAAAAAAAACACTCAAATCATTTTGCTAAAGAACAATAAATACTCTACATATAGCATGCGACAATATGTCTGTGCTCCGCTCCTTGTTACCTACAATAAATAAATATAAATAGATAAATAATCAAGTCAATATGTTTTCAAAAAGAGCACCAAATATATATATATATATATATATGTTTTCAAAATGAAAAAGTCAAATTGACACAAAATTTGGAACAACTTACGTTAAGCTCATAAATTATAACTTTCAAATCTTATTAATGCCTCCCTTCACTGCACTGACCCTGTCCATGCACAGCCCACCTCCTGCACAGCCCCTAACCCCTCCCTGCACCACCCCTCTTACTGCACTACCTGCACTGCCACCTTCCTACACTACACGGCCTACCCTTCCTGCATTTTCTCATCCCTGCACCCCGCCCCGTGCACTAAAACTTATCCCTACACTGCCCCTCCCTGCACCACCCCCCTGAACTGTAATTCTCCCTACGTTGCCCCCCTACATTGTCTCCCCTTCCTACACTGCCCCTCTCCCCTGAACCTGCGTATACTAAATTCCACATATACTTGTTTATCACAATGCAGAGAGAAGTACAGTGCTAAGATTGGTGATAATCAATTAGGACCGAACAGTTTACAACTAAAAAAATATAAATAATGATTTTATGAATTTACAATTAGGATTGAAAGCAGATTTATATCTTTTTTCAAGTTATAAATCTTCCATTTATCACAATGCTAAGATTTGTGAGAATCAATTAGGACTTAGGATAGCTTAATTGCTTGTTATGTCCAGTGCTTTGTATTTGTTTATTTTTTAGTTTTTTTTTTCAAGTTATGTATTTTGGTAAAGCAAGTTCTCTATAAGCAAGTTATGAATTTTGCCGATTTGATTAAAAAAAAAAAAAAAAGTAAGAGTGGGCAAACAATTCTTTACTCATTTGTCAAATTAGCAAACATTTCATTGTTTATTTACCAAATGAGCAAAACAATTCTTTACTCATTTGTCAAATGAGCAAACATTTCATTGTTTATTTATCAAATGAGCAAACAATTCTTTGTTCATGTATTAAATGAGCAACAATTCCTTGCTCATTTATCAAATGACAAACAATTTTTTGCTCATATATCAAATGAGCTAACAATTCTTTGCTTATTTTTTAAATGAGCAACAATATTTTGCTCATTTATCAATTGAGCAACATAAGGTGAAAAAATTTAGAACATAGAAAAATAATTTAAAACATATATTTAGAGCTTAGGTAGAAAATTTTAGAGCATAAGCAAAAAATTGTAGAACAGTTGCAATAGATTTTGGAACATATTCAGTAAATTTTAGAACATATGCAAAAAATATTTATAACATATGATAAAACCTATTAGCTCAATTGGTAGAGCACTATGCAAATGCATAGGATGTAGGTTCAATTCCTACATAGGTTATAATTATAAATAACTAAAAAAAATTAATTAAAAAATATATAAAATCAAATTAGCACTAAATTATATGAGCAAAAAATTGGCTTGAAATGATTAATAACTATGGAAACTTTGTTACAACTAAACTCTCATATAAACGCTTGTCTCCTATTACACAAATGAACCTACGTGGGATTTGAACCCACATCTTTTGTGCATTTGCATAATGCTCTACATGTTGAGCTAGTAGATTAATGCAAACTAAATTCAAATGAGCAAAGTAAAATTAAAATGAGCAAACTAAACTGAAACTAAAATGAGCAAACTGAAATAAAATGAGCAAAAACATATATAGTTAAAATGCATAAATGAAAATCAAATGAGAAAAGGCAGGAGAATCTTAGAGAGAGGAGGTAATTAGTGCTACGGGAAGAAGAAAAATTAGCAACAATTTTTTGCTCATTTATCAAATGAGCAAACAATTCTTTACTCATTTGTCAAATGAGCAAACATTTCTTTGTTCATTTATCAAATGAGCAAACAATTCTTTGCTCATGTATCAAATGAGCAACAATTCTTTGCTCATTTATCAAATGAGCAAACAACTTTTTGCTCATTTATCAACTGAGCAAACAATTTTTTGCTCATTTATCAAATGAGCAAACAATTCTTTGCTCAGTTGATAAATGAGTAAACAATTCTCAGCTAGTACAAAGTTCATTGCCTCAATGGGGGCTTCCTCAATCCATACACGTAGGCTGTCATAGTTTTTACTGAGGTTGGCAAGACAATGAGCCACCTTATTGCCATTTCTACCTACATGACTAAAGACAACATCGATCAATACAATTTTTAGCTAGCTCAAGAATATCTTTGATTATAAAACCAAAACTTGTATTCTCATGTATGTTGTTCTTCAGATGTCTGCACACTTTGATGTTGTTTGTTTCTAACACAATTTTTGTAAGACTCGCTTCAATAGCAATTTGAAGGGCATGTTTTGCAGTGAGAGCTTCAGCAATAGTGTAGCAACATTCTTGCCTCCCCTTACTCGCAGGACAGTAGTAGCCACAATGTCCTCCTAGGATAGTAGCAGCCATAATGTCCTCCTCATAATTCCTGATTATGCCCCCAAAACCAATATGACCATCATTAGACATTGCAACATCCGAGTTTACCTTATACCAACCCGCCTCAAGCTTCTCCCATTTCTGCACAACAGTAGCAGCACCCAGATTAACAGTTGATGTAGCTTCATTGGCTTTCTCATACTCTCCAATTATGCTCATAGTGTTTTGTTGAATCTCAGCTAGATCAACCATCTTCCCTTCAAAAACCCAGGCATTTCTTCGCAACCAAATACCCCAAAGCAGACTCCAGAACATGCTCCACCATTCAATATTAGTATGCACCATCTCTAGCTCTAAGAACCACTCAAAAAAAGATCCAACCTTAAAAGTGCTAAGGTTAAGTCTTAGTGGAGAAGTATACCAAACGCTGCCTTGTTACATAATGCAAGAGTATGAAGAGTTGTCTCACACTCTTCACCACACATTGGACACAAAATATCAACCGTCATTCCCCTCCCAACCATAGTGATGGTAGTAGGCCAAAAAATGGAGACCAGGGCAAATATACAAGTACCAAGGGCATTTCATAAATTTACAAAGAATTTTTGCTCAAAATATATGTTTTGAATTATTTTTCTATGTTCAATCTATAAAATGAGCAAAAATATTTTTGTTCATCTATGAAACGATTAAAAATATTTTGCTCAATTACGAAATGAGCAAAATATGTAATGAGGAACATTGTTTTGCTCTTTAGCATCAATCGGCTAAAATGAGCAATATTTGTTTACTCATTTTAAGAAAAGGGTAATAATAAGGCAAAGTTAGACAATTAGAACAAAGCAACAATTGAAAATTCATAACATAAAGTATGTACCATTTGGTCAGAATTGGAAGAATAGTACTCTGCAATACTTGAAGTGTTTGAAATCGTGACTTTGGAATTACTCATGATAGTTGATAAATTTTTGCTAAACTCTAATTTCGATTAAATTGATTGGCAGTTTCAATAACAAATATCGAGGTGCTGATACAATCATTGTTAATTACTAGTGTGGGTGGTATTGTAGAGAGCGAGGACCAAGGAGTATGATTTACACAGCAATGTAATGGTAACATTTTACTACCACGTACAAATCTTATCTACTGTTATTGTTATTGCTGCTCTTGATATGTTCAGTATCAATCATGTTTTATATGGTCTGGTTCATGTTCTATGCTCTTATTTTAAACAAGTCTTATCAAATCTTGTTAAGGATCTTCAACTTCCATAATATCTCATAATTAGCAATCTCATCAATATATTTCTCGAGTTAATTCATCATATATAACAAAACGACACTCTAAACTTAATACCCCTAACATAAAAACCAGCAAACGAAAGCAATTTCTGATGCCAAAAGAAGCAAGTCATTAAGTAAAGACATACAAATCAGTAATCCTTAGCTTAACCTCAATCAAAATCGATTTTCAATTTCGTACAATTGTATATCAAAGCCACTTCGAAAAATTTCCAAATAAAATTGGTGAAAATGTGAAAACTGTTATTGTCATGCCTCCTGAAAAATAAATGACTCCAAAATACAAATTTCATTCATCATTTCGGTCTATTGATCATAGCAAACAAATTAAAAATCAATAAATAAGCAAAATAATAGGTAAAAACGCAACAAATTAAAAATCAATAAATTGATACTTACTTTCTTCGTTCATAAATAACAGCTTTTGATTTTGGTTCATCGTTCACATGTTCGACTGAATCCATTTGCAATTGGCGATTTCTAGGGTTTAAGCATAAAAATCGCGAAAACCTAATTCGTGAATAATGTAAGTTTATATCGAATTTCAGCAAATTAGGTAAAATAATCGAATTTTGAAAACAAATTAGATCATAATATTGATAAACTTACTACAAATTGGTATAGAATTTCCACAAAAACCACTGATCTGAGGAGAGAGAGAGCAGCAACAAGTATAGAGAGAGAAAGAGATGTTGAACGTGAAAGCTAATTAAGAAGAATAGGAAAGAGAGAAGGGGGTGTATCAGATTCACAAAATTACAGAAATGTCATTATTATGTTCTTTTTGGACGGTTAGATTTAATTTGTCAATGGTCTAAATTTGTTCTCACATATATTAGAGTTCTCACGTAAGGAATGAGATCTCACACCAAAAATGGTATTTAGTTGTATATATAATAAACTAATTAAAGATAGTTAAAGTGGAGTATATAGGAATTGCAAAAGGTAAATAGGATACAACTAAAAAAAAATGTATAAAATAGTCAAAGTGAAGTATATAGAAACTGCAAAAGGTGATGTTTTTTTTTTTTTTTTTTCGAAAGAACAATTGATGATGTATTTGTATCCTTAGGACATGGCCATACCCAACTTCTTATAATTTAATCCTTGTTTTATCACATACGTAGTAATTATCATTTATTTCAGAAATTTAAATTCAGTTAAAGATTCATAAGCTTAAAAAAGTTAAATTTAGATGAATGAAAATCACGTTGAACAAACACGTTGATCAAACACTTTGAAGCTCAGCCCCTCATTGCGCTATGTTGCTGTAAGTGGTGGAGTAAAGACTAACGAGCCAGAGAAGTATTTACTTGACCGGCCCCGTTTATTGGGCCGTTGGGCTGTGATCTGTTTTAGACATTAGGTTGGCCCGTTTCATTCTAGTGTTTGGGCTGTACATAAAGAAATGCAAATTTTGAACATCCCAAAACTTAACTTAAACTGATCAATTTCTTATGTTACAAGATTGTAATCTTACACTAGAAATTATGTTATGATGATATGACCATGGGACCTAATCACCTAATGTTTGATAAGATATCCCAAGGTTCATGATTAGACTTCCACGTAGATCATTTATGTTAGAAGTTATGTGTAGAACCTTTTCATGGCATATGCTTAATTTTAAAAGTTACTAGTTTGTGGCCCGGATGATGCCCTAGGTTGTTAGTTTGTATTTCTTTAATTTGATAACTAGGTTAGGTCCGTGCCATGCACGGTACATTATATTAATTACTTGTGACAAATTAATTTATTTATGGCATAAAATATAAAAATTGTTTAATATCTTGAACAAAATTGAAGTAACATGGAATATTTGATCAAGATCATATTCTTAAAAAATATTCCACCAACAATACATCTTCTTGAAAAAAATAATATATTTCCTTATTATTCCGTAATTAATCGAGTACCAACATAAAAATGGTAAATATAAAAACAAACTTTTTTTTTTTAAATAACTTCCTTAAATAAAATTTAGTAATTAATTATTAAAAAAAATATATATATATATATACTAAGAACACACCAGAAATCGACACATGTCATTGCTGGTGTGTCTTTTAGTATATAGTTATTGATTATGTTCGACTGTTTGTATAGTTAGTGTGTGGTTCGGGCATTGTCTCGGGTGTTATTGTTATTTTTTTTTTTTTACCTCATATGTATTCATTTTCTAATCTTGTAAAAAATAAATAAAAAAATATGACCTCTAAATTTACTTAATATATTAAAGGAATATATAATATTAATTATGTGAAATTTAAGACATTAATCAAAGTTAGTTGAGATGGTAAATGTATGACCTTTGTATTTTGGAGGTTACGGGTTCGATTCTCGTTCAAAGCATAATTTATTTTGTTTAATGAAGTGGCAAGCTTACGTGGCGCATATCCCTTTGGATAGTGACGTGGCATTGTGCAAATAGTTTGAAGAGTGCCACGTGGCACCGTTCCTTTAAAAGGAACGTCTTTTAATATATAGTATAGATTTATCCTTAACATCTTAAATACACTCGACTATTGACGATCAACTCTATATAAACAACACTGTTTTACAATAAAATTCATCTTATATTGTATAAGTAGCTTTGCTAAATTGATTCTACCATTAGATCAAGAATTCTTTCTTCCCTTGATCTTAATAACCATGCCTTCAAACTTTTAGTTCGTAAAAATTTAAGAAATAATATCTAAAACATTGGTCGATTAAATTGTCCACATCACTTTTCTTGTTAGTTACATTTAATTTCATTAAAAATATTGATCTTTCCATTATACATTTATGAATTCAATTGATTAGTAATTATGCAATTGAAGCATATCTTAACAAATCACAAGTACTCACATATATAGAATTTGAGAATTATTATGAATGCCAATAAAAAAATGGGTAATATCCTCAAAGTCTACGATTCTCAAGGAGTATAAAGCAAAGTCGACCATCCACCATAAATACATGCAAGTGCATTTTATGCACCCACAAGCGTGAAAATCATTTTCAATGCTCCCAGATACATCTATCATGTACGCACTCAATTGCTCCCATACTTCCAGTTATTGCTTCATAATTCTATCATTAATCGTTATATACCATATGATGCTTCAATAAGTGGGACAATGTAAATTGAAAGACATCCAATAGGCAAATAATATGCATAATTAATCATTGATTACATAAACTCCAACTTAAATAATAAAATTGATCAACAGTTTCCTCATAATTACAAAAACATTGAGAACGTATACATAGCTGTCAATATGGAGTATCTATATAGTTTTCTGTCAATTCGGCGCATCTTTACTTGTTTTTCCAGCTTAACATATATAAAGACATAATTGTCACATGAATACATGATACAACTTTCTTATAATTAGCTTAAATTATAAACTTGTATAATTGGAGAGAGAATAATAATTATAGAAGCTTCATGATCACTACATTACACTACTAGTTTCCAAATTTATTACCTTTTTGTTAATTCTTCTCAATAGGGAAATGAAAAGAGAAAAAAAAAGATTAGAAGAAAGAGAATAATGGAGAAAGCATTAACAAAAGTTGGGAGCTTGAAAGTTGGGAGTATTTGGATCTCTAAGAAGACCAAAGAAGAATTATCTACCGTTACTTATGATCTCTCATCGGTTTGTTTTTCATCTACCATTCTTTTAATCCTCTTCTCTAGCTTTCATCATGTAAACGTATGGTTTTAATCATGTAGCTAGTTATTTCACTATTAGACGCTGTCTGTTTATCAAATAGTTGTACTTTTTCAGCTAGTTTAGTTGATAAGGTTAGTTTTTGGAGCGATATAACATTCAAGATTTATGATCTAATTTCATCTATTACTAATGTTGTTACATTCATTTGTAGCTTCCTCTCAACTAAAAAGTAAAGACCATACACATTTATTTAGATAGCATCTATCTTTATGTGCTTGATTTATGTTGTATATTGATGCTAGGGTGCAAAAGCTTATTTTGAGCACATTCCATGAACATTATTGTATCGATTTTACATGCAATTTATGATGAAACTTCTTTCAAAATATTGTAATTTTATTGAGACATCTTATGAATAATTACTCTAAATTGTACGCGTGATCATAATGCATGTGCAATAAAAAAATGCGAAATTTTCACTTTGGTGCCGTACATTAATTTCACTAATTTCATCGTGGTGCATAATTTATGTTTAATTTTTTTTTTCTAATTTAGTGCCTTCTTGGCGTTACCTCACACCTAACCTAAGGGTAAGTTTAACCAAAAGTTTTCTTCAAATGTAGTCTATTTCTAGTACAATTGAAGGCAAAGCAAAGTGGGTATTCAACAAGTTAAAGGGAAAGACGCAAAAACCCTTACCGGATCTCCTTCGAGACTTCAACCTTCCGGCGGGACTCTTTCCTCAGAACATCATATGCTACGAGTTTGATGAATCAAGATCGAAGCTCATCGTGTACATGTCCTCTCCTTGTGAGGTATGCTTTAAGGACTCGAACATCGTGAGGTACGCTAACCGTGTTAAGGGCACGTTATCGAAAGGAAAGCTTACGGGAGTTGAAGGTATGAAGACCAAAGTGTTAGTGTGGGTTAAAGTGACTAGCATCAATGTTGAAAGTTCCAAGTCTGATAAGGTTTTGTTTACTACTGCTGGTGTAAAGAAATATAGGCCTAAAGATGCTTATGAATTTCCTCGTGATGCTGTTAAAGTGGAAGAATTTTGATGCATGTACTTTGTGTATATTAGCTCTTGTTACTATGTTAGTCTTATGTATGTTATTGTGTACCAATTAAAAATATATTGTAACTTATAAATGTATGACAAAATTACATACATGTCTCATTCCTATATGTATAAAAGAGAAGAAATTAAACAATATGCAAGCTTGTACTAATTTTTCTATACAAATTTTTTTTATTGTACTAGTGTGCATAAAGGTAGGTATATATACCCAGTGACATATTAGAATATTTTGGAAGTTTTATTTGAGTCGAGGAACACTATAAGAATATTCTATGCGATTTAAACCATAATAAAATTTTATGTAATTCAATGTTATGAATAGACTTGAATTATTAGATACATATCCAAACAAAATATGAAAATAAATAAGACTAGAACCAACCTGACTTGAAGACGAAAAAGGATAAAATTAAACTTTACGCCATAATTAGCTAATTGATAACTCCTAAAAAGTGATACAATAAGACCCAACCCATCAATCCTTATCCAACTTACAAGACTTGTTACTCAAATAATCAAATGGACTCATACAAGATTAAATTACATATTTATCACCTCTATTCATACTTATAGTAGACAGCTATATAAACTCCATACGACCATACGTGATTGTGGCTTAAGTCTTATGTTGAGGCCATGTGCCTTGGACTTAGATATGTCTAACCCATGATTAAGCAAGACCACTAGCTACGTGTTGTGTAAAAGACAACCAAAACACGACTTAATCCACGTGCCACTATGTCGTGCTTCTGACAAATTTCACTTATTTTGAACTGGCTTAATTGTGTGTGTGGGTTTTTTATTTTTATTTTTATTTTCTTAATATGATGCTATGTTGTGCTTACCCATACTCGTAACTAGAGGTGATCATTGGGGGGGGCTGGGCCGGGCCAAGGCTGGAAAAATCAACCCATTCATCGGGCCAAGCTTCGGGCCGAAATTTGTGTGTCCAAATACGGGCTCTTCAAGCCATTTCGGGCCCGGCCAAAAAAATCAACTAAAATTGTATGAAATCCCATTCCTAAGCCCACCCAAAAAAAATTAAAAATCGGATCGGGCTCATTTTGATCAGGTATTCAGGTCTACTCGTAACATGTTTTGCTTTTTTCACGATAGTTCGTGCCATACCCTGGGCCAGTCCAACCATTGCCACCTTTATCCAGTAGCCCTACCAAACACTAAAATTCTGCAACAAAATCTCTGAATCAAATCAAACCAAAAATGGCAAAGAAAATCCCAAATCCCAAGAACAACAGTATCAGAGAAGTGGAAACTGTAGAATACCCAATCAAATGAGCAAAAACAATGGCGAAAAAGAAGGGAATGATAATCAAAATTTGAGGCCAAGATTCTTTGATAAGAAGGCTAAGAACATGTGCTGGGCTAAAGCTGCTCTTGTCCCCGGCCGTCACCCTGACCGTTGGAGGAAGGATGTTGCCGGCAACATCGTTTGCAAGCGTTTCTGCAATTGTTCTGGTTGTCTTTGCTTTGAGTACGATCATATTGTTCCTTTCTCCAAAGGTCATTTATCCTCTCAAAGATTCTTACTTTCTTACTGGGTTTTGTCTGATTTTTGTTGGGTATTTTTTTAATTGGTGGTCTACATAGGTATTTTTAATTAATTAATTTATTTATATGTTCTTGGACTTCTCTTGTATTTTATTGGATTTTGTGTGATTTTTGTTTGCTGAATCTTAAAGTTTTTAAATTTGAGTGACTTTTGTTGAAATTTGATTATTTCATGATTTCATTGTATTTTTATGGGTTTTTTGTGATTTTATTGGCTTTAGCCCTTTAGTGCCCCAAAAAGTAGATTTGATGTAAGTTTGAAGATAAGGGTAACTTTAGAATGGAGATGAATGGTGCAAATTGGGTATTTTATTAGTTGATTGAGATTTTGTGTGTTGTGATTAGAGAGTGAATAATGGGCAAAAAATTTTGGGATATCCTGTATGTTTCAACTTGTATCTTTTAGCAAATTGAGATTTAGTATCCTGCATTGAAAGTGATGAGTGGTGGATTTGTATGCTTGGCTCTGTATATTGGTAATGTATAGTCGAAATCTTCTCGTATATAATAGTTTTGCTAGAGTGAATTTTTAAGTAGAAGGTGATTATGTGAATGACCAAGGAGATAACGTCAGGTTTAGGAATGAGGCTGCTTGCATGGTGTTAGGTTTGAGAAGAAAAAACATAATAAGTTGAGTTGCTTTGGAAAAATTCAGATTCGCCGAAAAGAGGTCAACGAAGGGAGTTGTTTGGCCATTTAATGAGTGTAGAGAAGTGCAAGGGTAATTTTAGCTTATCTGGATCAAGTATTACTTTATTTTCTTTGAGTGTTACAATTGATTGTTGATGGTTGATAGACATATAGACTTTGCCTGACTATGAAGTTTGCAGGCACTTAGCATTATGTGTTGAAGTTATCATATTATTCTTTACTCTAAGCTAATTTTGGGAAATTGTCAGTCCTAGGTCAATTTAACACAGATTTAGCAACCAAATGGAGCACATTTTGTGGCAATTAGTAAAGTGTTGTTGCCTTGTGGGAATCAAGTTATGATTTGATATAGGAAGACTGATTGATAGTTTTGGTGGCATATCTTTGTATTTTTGGTGGCATCTATCTTAAAGATCAACATTATCCTTCACGGTATCAAAATGTTGATAAGGGGCCTGATTAATCTGTTCTATATCGCTACCTTCTCACATTTTTTTGAAGATACACCAAATTTATACACACTTAATGTTATTAGCTAGGATATGAACTGTAACTTGCTTGCTGATGGTTGTACATTTGGCAATGGAACTTTCCTTGCATTTGTCTTTATATGGCGTCCGAATTTTTTTTTTAACTCCCTCGGTTTCACAATCAGCTTAACATATGCTTTTACACGGTCTTCAAGACATGTTTTATAGTGCTGATGTGTGGTTGAGTTCCATCCGGCATTGAAATGATGAAGTCTGGTGTTGCTCTTCAAATATTCTCTGCTACTAGGTTCTAAGAAAAAAGAAGCACCTAGAGTACGTTCCATAAATAGGATCGGCTACATGAACCAACATGAGGACTTCCCAGGAGGTCACCCATCATATTACTACTCTCAATCATTGTGGCTCATGTCAAGCGATGTGTGTGGTGTCTGATACATGTTATACTTATGCACCCTTGGGGCAAGTAAGAAACGCATGTAGAGAACTTGGTGTAGATGCATGACAGATTGATGTGCAATAGCACAGGATGTGTGCTTGTGAAGCTGTCAAGAAATTATTGTTTATAAATTGTTTGAAATGGCACATTTTGTAGATTCTTTAGGCGTGTAGAGGGGTTGAGGGACGAATTGCTGGGGGGCTGGGTGGGGCAAGCTTGGAATCAAACTTGAAGGCCATAAACAGAGTTAAAATAGTAATCACATTTGTGAATTGTGATAGATCCTTTAGGCCTGTAGAGTGTCTGAGTAGTGAATTGCTAGGCCAGGCTTAAAATCAAACTTCAAGGCCTCAAACAGAGTTGAAATAGTAATCACCTTTATTGCTGTATATCCTTTAGGCTTGTAGAGTGGCTGAGTGGTGAATTGTTGGGGCAGTTTTGAAATCTAACTTTGAGGCCTCAAACAGAGTTGATATATTAATCACTTTTTTGCAGTATATCCTTTAGGCCTGCAGAGTGGCTGAGTGGTGAATTGCTGGGAAGTTTTTAAATCTAACTTCAAGGCCTTAAACAGAGTTGATATAGTAATAAACCTTTTTGCGCATAGTCAACGCCTGTTGGCCCTTTCATCGGGCAGTTAAAAACCAATCCTGATTGCTTATTGGAATTGCTCGTGGGTATTATTAGCATTTCAGCCTAAATCCCATTAGAACTCTACATCGAGAGTCTAATTTTGCAGATCTCTTCCAAGTTATATGGGTATTAGCTTAACATTTGGTAGGAGTGACGTGGCTTTCATGAAAGAATTAAACGTATAGTGCTAATTAACAATAGAAGACGGAAAACAAATAACGAACAAGACAAGGAGAATTTACTGTGGGAAACCCGAGAACCAAGAGAAAAACCCACCAATCCACTATAGATTAATACTTTGATGAAGAACAATGTAGTTTACAAGCTTTCAAATCACCATGAAAACTCTCACCCCTTCCCACACTCAAACCCTAAGTGTTAGGGCTTTTACATTTGAGGCTCTCTCTCTCTCTCTCTCTCTCTCTCTCTCTCTACATCTTTCCCTTCATCTTATTCTCTAATACAATGACTAAACATGAGTATTTATAGTATAAGGCATAATAAAGCAATCCTACGGTCCTAAATAAGCCACGTCGCTTAAGTCGTAAAACCGTAGAAAATAGAGGCAAGAGGTTCGGCCGAACTCCATTGCAGTGACCTTCAAATGCTGTCCTTTGAGTTTGGGCGAACCTAGGTTGGGGCGAACTCCTGCGCAGGGTAGATAGCTCTTCGTAAAACAGCCATAACTTCCTCGATTCTTGTCCAAATCAAGCTTATGACCGG
This sequence comes from Chenopodium quinoa, assembly GCF_001683475.1. Lineage (NCBI taxonomy): Eukaryota > Viridiplantae > Streptophyta > Magnoliopsida > Caryophyllales > Amaranthaceae > Chenopodium > Chenopodium quinoa. The sequence continues at coordinate 1,462,215 of NW_018742879.1, forward strand.
TCGTTGGAAAGCGCTTGAGATGAGCTTTCACCTCCAACTTGAATCATCTCAATATCATTTCTAGATCTTGGGATATGATCATTTGAAGTCAGCCCTTGCCTTTCATTATTGCTTAGCACCAAGCACACAATCCATAGCTTAACTCCAAAGCTATGCATCTCTATGCCTTCTTGAACCGTTCTCCACACTTCTCAAATCCAACAATTCATACTTGGGACCTTGACTTGATTCAAATAACCTGGTTTGGAAGCTCACATCAATGTAGAAGCCCCGCAAGTTCCTCCAGATGCTCTGGAAATTGTATGACAAATTCAAGGTGTGATTTTTATCATCCATAGCCTTTTTAGTTGTGGCAGCTTTCCTTTACTAAGTAATATGAGTGTATTACATAATTTAGATATATTCATGCTCTTTTACCTTGTATCCTTAGAACTTCCCTATTATGATTGGAACAATAGGTTGGAAGTGAATTTTTGGTTGAATTAATTGAATAAACCACTTTTTCTGTTAATTTTTTTTCTCCTTTTTTGGCAATTTGTTGTTGATGTCTTTTAACCTTGGTGGCTGCTTTTGACTTAAAACCCTGCTGAGGATTATATTATGTTTCTTTGAAGTCTCTTAATTAATGATGCATCATTCCAACTTAATATAGTGATTAAAATTTCAAAAACATCCAAGATAAATGCTTTTGTCTTTGAGGGCTTGAAAGTCCATTCACGTTTGTTTTAACCTAGTATTAAAGAATTTGTTTTTATCTTATTTGGTTGTTTATCTTTTTAACCTCAATTTTGTGTGATTTTAACGTGAAATGATTAAACACACTAGCTATTATTTAGAGGAGAGCTCACTTTGACCTCATTTTTACATGGTTTAAAGAAGTTGCTTTGTTCTTGTTTCTTTGAGGTTTGATCATATTTTAGACTATAAAATTCTGTTTAATTTTGCCCAGTTATGAACTGTCTGAAGTATATGGTGATGCACTGTTGAAATGTAGTGCATGCTCTTTTGCACTCTCAAATGGATTATTTGCGCATCTGGATTTGTATGAAATCTGGAGATGTAATTGAGTATCTTTAGGCATTTTTTGGAGGGAGATGTAATAGAGTTAATAAGGGTTACATTTAACTGTCAAAACATTATCCACTTTCCTTTACTTTTTTGAAGATGAAAGCATCTTGAAACAAGGGAACATGTTAGGATATATGAGTATTTTTCAATTCCCTTCCTCTGACTCACTCAAATTACTTTAATTCCTTTGCCTCTTCTTAACATCATTTCCACTTTGATTGAAGCATCCAAATATAAAGAATTTTTCATCAGACATGATACCTGAAACCAATTGGGCACCTGAAAGGACATATAAAGAATATTTATAAAGTGTTGTCTAATTTTACCCTTAGTTTTCCTTTGCATAGTGAGCATTTGCTTTTCATATAAAGTTTGGTATGTTGGATGTGCCTTCTTATACAATGCCATAACATAGTGACAAATTTTTACATTTCAAGGGATGCTTGAACATTGGAAACTGTCATTGTAGGAGGTGAGTCTACAATGGACAATTGTCAGATCCTTCAGACTAGGGTCAACCGATACAAATCTGACAAAGAAGTGGATCCCAAAATACTGAGAGGTTATTCCTGTGATTTGAAGTTTACTGGTATGTTTCCCTGCATTGCTTTTATTATTTTTTTTGCTTCTAGATGTTAGCTTAGACATATCTTGTGTCTGCAACTTTGAGAATGGACATGAATTGAGCATTGTGTTTGGTGTGAATGCAACAAATAAGGTGGAGGGGAAAAGTCTGGCCCAAAATCCAAAGAGTGGTGGGGATACCAACCACTTCTGTAAGTGGCTGGCCACCCATAGTGGCCATTATGCATATGCGCTGCCACTTGGGAACTTGATGATCTTAAGGGAGACGTAGGAGTGATTAGTATTACCCTTATAGTCAAATCCATCCCCCATCTAATTGATAGTCATGTGGGGGGGGGGGGTGGGGTGTGTTTGTGGTTCCTTTGTAGAGATAGGGGTGCCTTACCAGTAAGGATAGGTGGGTTGACCATCACCACCATATCTAGGAACAGGGCCTCGTTAGACCAATAGGAAATTTTTTTTTTTTTTTTTTGAAGGGAGACCAATAGGAAATTTATCATGTGGAGCTATATGGCCTTGGTTCACATAACTATAAATAATTACCATCATCCTCGCTTGATATTTTCTATGTTCATATGCAATTTATCAAAGGCAGTGACAAGTTTAAAAGATTACCCCCACCACAGGCTAGCTTGGATGCTCATATCCACATCATAACCCTCTAAATGCATGAGTTGGTTCCCCAAAATTCCCTATTTCTCATTATTGTTAATCTTCACTGTTCCAAGAAGCATAGTGATAAAGAAAAACAAATAAAAAGCAGCTAATTTGTGGCAAAACTATGACAAATGAACTATAAAATGTGGACGGAACTAGTGGTGAATAAAAATAGAAGAAAAAGAAGTAAAATAGGGGTTTTAAATAAAAAGAAAAGAGAAAAATCTGGAAAGGAAGAGGCTTGAGCACCATAGAGATATACTTATACCTTGCTCATTGCCTCATTATCTAGGTATTTTTATAGCCCCTCCAGGAATTGTGTTGTATTGGATATTTAGATGAAATATTCATTTTCTTTTCTCTTGTTGGGAGACAATTAAGGTGTCTGAGTATCGTAGGTTTAAATTCTGCAAAGATGCATGAGCTATTGATTACATTATTACAATGTGGGTGAATATCATTCCTTCAAGACTTCAGGCGTGTAGGCAGTATTCTAAGGATTGTTTCTTGCTTATATAATTTCAGCTAAATTCCTCATGCTGTATGCTTTAGTAATTTTTGCCAAAAACCTTGAGTGATAAATGCATGCATAACGTTTGCAGTTGTTTGCTTAACTTCAGAGAAAATCTTTTTGCAGACAAAGAACTTGATATAGTTGAGATGGCTGTGTATGGGGACGTGATGCGGCCAGGGAACCAATGCCGTTGCCGGTCTATTGCTGAAATGCTTGGAACTTTCAAGGCTAAAGATCACATGGCGCCTTGCAAGTTGCCATATGTTGAAGAATCGTGATGTTTTATACCGTATACAAAGTATGAAGGTTGAAGATTTTTTCAATTAGATTCATATGCTCTGGAGATCGCCAATGCTGTCAAACTGTAGAACATAGGCAACTTAGCATCTTCATGACAAACCTAAACTCTTAAAACTGATTACATTTGATTATTGAATATTGAAAACAGGAGGCCAAAACACTTGAGCATACACTATTTTGGAATTGCGAATTAGTTTTTGTTATTGGATTTTGTTCTTCATTAATCTTGCAGTGGATTGCTGAATTTTGTATTACATTCGTGGAAAGGGTCCAGTCTACCAGGTACTCATGGCCTGAAGATGTTTCTGGGATAATAAAGATTTTCCACGAGTATTGACTTGCCCGGTGTCATGTTAGAATAAACCTCGTAAAACTGGCTTGACCCGAACCTGAACTTACTCTGAAATTATCTATCTATGTGAGCAAATATTAATCCGATGTAGTTCCGACCTTAAAATTGGTTGATTTTCAAGGCAAACCAATAGATAATTACCTAGGGTTTTCTTCTATACTCTTTAATTGTGTGTTATGCCAAATCTGGTCATTTAATAAACACTGGTTTCATTGAAATTGTGAATTGAAGCATTTGAGAAGTATATTAGCATAAGGTGTCCGAGAATAGGTAGGTATCTAGCTTCCAATTGTTCTATATTCTGCATAAAAGCAAAGTGGATCGAGTTCGACTCGCGTGTAACATCATAACCTTTCTAAATATATTGTGAACCATCAAAGGTTTTAACATATCTATCATTTTTAGTAAGCTAAATCTGCAAAGGTTTTTTTTTTTTTTTTTTTAATAAATCTATATCTATACTTATATATTAAAAGCGTTCTAGCATTGCACCACATCACTCCTAGCATTGCATCAATTATTCCATGTCATTATTAATGAGAAAAAAGTATCCAACAAGTTTCAAACACTAAACCCCATGGATATAAGATCACATTATTTATCATGTTAGCCAATAGTAATTTATGTCTTTTCAATACATATAAATAATTTTATCTTTAATTAAGCATAGCATGGAAAAATGAATAAAGAGTAATAAACTCAAAAATTTCAAGATAATAGTGAATTATTTTCTTTAAATCTTCTTTTTTTACTAATATTATCTTTCAAAATAGCATTTCAGTGCAACGCTCAGACCACACACTAGTTGGAGTATTATTAAGGTGCCATAATAAGCTCCGTTATCTTAGGTGCAAAAATGACAAAAAGAAGAATGTAATTGAAAATTGACGTAGACGAGAAACTCAAAGAAAGGACACAACTACAAATGCAAGGGGTCATCTTTAATTACGCTTGGTATTTCTCCGTACTAGTCCTTCTATTTCACCAATTACCCATTTTATAAGGCAAGGGACGAATTTACATCTATGTCAACCAAATTGGATTCAAATCGAGGTACATTTGTAATTGCGCCATTTCGTGGAGAATTTGTGTAATACGTAGTACTTACAATTCAAACCATGGAGTACTATCTACGCTGTGCAAGACATAAAATCAAAGCATTGAACACCTTTTTTTTTTTTTTTTATGTGTAGAGAAAAACACAAAATACAATGATGTAAACGAGATTTAATCTTATAAACCACCCCTAAACTCTTATCAACAGACTTTGACATAACAATCCTTTGCAAATCGTATAATGTATTTAAAAGCCAAAAGGCATGTGCACCACTCGTGTCAATCTTAACTTCTTAAGCACATACTTACTCCATATAAATCATCTAGGTTATCCCTCTTTGATTACAAACATATACTCCGTACAACAAAATTTATTTTTAATAAAAGAGTAATGAACAATAAAAAAATAAATTCCTAGAAAGACCAGAAGAACTTGTCACGGGATCAACGTCACATTAATAGGGGAGCAGCATTGTACTTTTAAACATCTAGAACACATGACATAGCTAAAAGATCTACTTTAATATTTAATGCATAAATAATTAAATTAATGATCCAATTGACCTAAAAATCTAGTACTAGCAAAATGTTTGAATTTTTTTTTGTAAGCATTAGATTGGAATCTACTCCACAATTGCATTATCGTCGAACTTTCCAAAGGCTTGGTGGTAGATTATCATATAATATGAGCTATCTAAGCTACTGATGTAGTGATTAGCACTATTGTTTTGTTGGTAACCAAAACCATTAAAGACAAATCTGCTTGCTAAATGACATTTTGGCATCTAATAATTATAGTACCACATATTTTCCTCTCTACATTATATAATATTACCCACTCTATAACTAAATCATTGTACTTTATACTAATATCTAATCATAGTTCATCAAAATAAATATCTAATTATAGTTCTATTCTTTTCAACAATTTCAAGTAGTATATATTTTTTGGCTAGAAATTTGATTACAGTACACTCAACCATAGGTACATGTGATATGAATTGAACCCTTGTCTATTTTGGTATTTTAAGGCCATGAAGATGGGCAATGGCTAGCTATAAGTACGTGCGTGTCATATGGGATTTTAATTTTTAAATATGGAACCTTACTATCAACAAGCTAAATTCATCGATCTCCTGAACTCACATTGTTGGTTTTGTAACTTTGTGATTTTAAGTATATCCGTATAGGTAAAAAGCATTGTATGCCAACTTGATTCTCTTGTACTACACCTTACTAATTACGAATTTACTACATTTTACACGTAATTTTTAAGGTGTACAAGAGAATTAAATCAACTAAACCATACACTATTACACTTAAGTGAAGCTGTTAGAAAATGATTGAGAGACATACTAAAGATGGACCTACCGTTTGACTTAAATCGCCTTTTTTCCTTAGTTTATGATTAATTGTCATAGTTTATGATTAATTAATAGATGTCTACATCACTAATTGAAGTATAAAGAGCTAGTTATGATAATAACATATCATGATATGGTTGGTGAATATGGTTTTGATAAGCATGTACTTATACTTTATTTTCTCATCTCCTCCAACCTCCCACATGAAAAATATACATACAATTATGTACTCGTAGTTATTTTACTATTAATATAACTTGGCTTAACTTAACATAGTATTAATTTCCTCATGACACGTAGGTTGGAAAATCTTTATATTCTTTTTTTTTTTTTTTTTTTTTTTTTTTGACAAGAGGAAAATCTTTATATTAATATCCTCTTGTCTTCAAGAAACATTTAATTATTCCCTTAATTAAAAAATATGCTATAATAATAATTTATCCATTCCACCATTAATATATGTAGTGTAGTTGGTTTTAAAGTCCAACCAATAATCTCATTGTGAATTTGTGATAGTGCTTGCTCCCTTACCTTTGAATTTTCTTCTTCTTTGTTGTCATTAAATGTGGCATGATTGCATCTTGCACCTTGCTAGGGTAAAACCACTCTCTCGAGTAGCAACTTTATATTACTAGCTAGGTTATAAAACACTAATAATCCACTATATTAAGTAGCAATAGATTTTAGTCTATCTTTTGATTTACCCACTGAAATTGATATGCTACTAGCTTATAAGCCAGAGATGGCAATTTTACCCAATAAAATAAACTACTATCTCAACTCTCAAGTAGTGGTTTTTTTCCTATAAAAATTATTTTTAAAAACGAGTTTCAAATTGATCCTACATGGATATAAACTTGAAAAATAAGTTCCATTCTCATGCAGAAATGTAAATAAGTTGCTAAATCACACATACATTGTTCATTTGAACTCCCATAGGATTAGATCATCAGATATTGGCCTAAAACATCCATGAAACCTAACGAAATGGATACAACAAACTTAACTTCTCTCTCTCTTTTTTTTTCCTTTTTTTTTTCTTTTACCTTTGGTCTCATTTGCCTTTTGTTGCATAATTTTCAATGAAAGAAATATAAGATTAAATCTTCAATTACTTAATTGTTTAAAAGTTATAAAATTTGGGGGCTTTAAAATTACATATCGAAAAAAATCTAACAAGATTCTACATAAATATATACATGTACAAGTATGTTTTTTCTTATATTTTTCAGAGATTCTTCATAGTTAAAGTTTCTCTCTTCTCAAAGTAAAAATTTAAATGAAACAAACAAAAAGAAACGAAGAGATTTGAGTGTTTACACATTAAAATAACAAGAGAAAATGGAGCTTGCTTAATCAGTAGTTGTAACTTGAAGAATTAATCAAACATGAGTTGTATACTTCAGAGCACATATATATATAGTACTGTAGTGTAGAATGAATGAATTATTACGAAGTACTAGTAGTATATTTTAAGCAAAAAATTTAATAGGGACATTATTATAAGTTGACCTGATTAATTAGGTGGTTTTGATTTTGAGTGCTCATGCATCAAGGCTAATGATCCCGGTTAGAAAATAGGAAGCAGCAATTATAGAACCCCATGTTTTTCATCATTATAAAGTGCCCTCTACTCGTGCCACAAACACACACCATGTTTTGTGACGCACCATGTCAATAGCTAAATCCAAACACTTCTATTTTTTTTAGTCCTTAATTATAAGTTGTGTTTAGTTTATAATTAGAGGAAAAGTATCTTGAGGTGAAATTCATTTTCTTCCATATAATTGTCAAATATATCTTTTGGTGTTTGGATCATTAACATATACTCCCTCCGTTATTTCATTATTGAAACGTGTAATGGATGAAAAATATAGAGAGAGATCTGACATCTGAGGGAGAAATAGAAAAATACATTTATGTGATGAGACGAGAGATAGAGATAAATAATGTGAGAACAAGAAAATATTGCAATAAAAATAAGAGGTATGAAGCTTTCATAAAGATAACGCTCGCTGCAATATTTTAAAAACGCAAGATTTACATATACGAATAGCGATAAAATTTGGTGGACACTACATAGTTTTATTAAGAATGTGACATTTAATATGAAAAGAATAATTTTATTAAGAAAATATATTTTCATTCAATTGTAACAAATTAGCAAAACTAACCTTAAAAAATAACACCTCTCTCTCTAACCCCCCATCCCTGTCATTTCACCGCCTCCATCGCCTCCTCGCAGGCGACTGGCGCGTTTCGCCTAGCCGTCGTCGGCGAGCCCAATCCTTCCGTTAATTTCCTTTTTTGCTATTTAGTTTTTCGCTTTTTTTGGTCTGTTGGTGAAGAATACAGGGGAATCGTCCTCTTCGGTGGCTTTGTTGAATTCGATATATCATCAAGTGTTTTGCGACTTGATTCAACGAATCAAGAACCAAAGGCTATTCTTAACGCCATCGTTGAAAGGAATTTCGTTAATTAATTCCCCGACGATAAAGGTGAAGTTAAGGTTAGGGTTTCCTCGCGTATCCAAGGTTAGGTTCAGTGAGGGGTTCTTATTGCGTTACCGTTGACGATTGTTCTTGGCGTTAGGTTTGGTTTCTGCCGATGAGGTTTTATCAGGTTCTCGTTGCCTTTTCTTGTGTTGTCACGCATGTTTGTGTGCTTGATTTCTTTTAGTTGTTATTGGTTTGCTTTAGTTTAATTATGTTGTTCTTGTATAAGTTGCTTGTTTTATTGATTGGGTTTTTATTTTTAAATAATTCTCTATCTCTGCTTGGTCATGAGTTAGAGTTCCATAGAGTAGTTCTAGTTTTGGAAGTTAACAAAGTGTTGTCGTGGTCTTTTGAGCCTTGTTGGTTGGTTTTAAGGGTTGTAAAATTAAGCAATCCCTTGTTATAGTTGGGTTGGTGGCCCTACTGGTAGCCTTGTCGGGGTGTGAATATGTTCCCCTGGTAGTTAAAACAGTTGTCCAAGGGGTGAAGTTATTTGCGCAGGTGGATGGTTTTCCCTGCATATGGAGTTTGCAGGAGGAGCGTGGTATTGAGGGAAGAGTTTGGTTTGCTAGCTGTTCTTGTTGCTTGGTTGTAGGATGATATGGGCATTCATGCAATTGCTATCATCCCTTTGTTAGTTTTGGCGATGACAAAGTCAGTTACCGCTGTTAATCAATATCTTGAAGGAGGCTACCCATCTTTGATGTTTGGGTTAAGCAAAGTTCCCCATTTTCTTGCATTATTCTCTGTTGGTAGAGTTGCAAAAAGAGAACCTGCATTTGGATGCACGGTTTCTCATAGTAAAGTCATTAAAGCATATGACTCTATAGGTTTTGTTCCCATACTCCAAGGATGCAGCTATGCTTTTCAACCACTAGGAGTAGAATAGTGTCAAAGGTCCGTTGTTCAGCAACATGGTGCATATTTTTGGTTCTTCCGTCTCCCAACCATTTCCATCATGATTTTCCTTCTGTATGTGTCAATGCCAATTCGGGTTATCTTCAATGTTTATGACATGCGCTCTCGGTCCATCTCAACTATTTCAGTTAATTTGGATTCTCTTGGTCCACAGTATGGATGTGGTTTGATTTTCTTGGTTGGCCAAGCCCCGCAACTATCTATTTGTTTGCTGCAAGACTTTTTCAGTATTTTGTTCTCTTCATTCTTCCTGTAATGGTAGGTAGTAAGCCATGTACGAGGGTTTGTTTAGGCGTATTGCTTAGCTCTCTTAGGTTGTATCTGTTTTTATTTATGAAGTTCTCTTTAGAGAAAAAATAATAACTTTACGTAGAGTGGTTAGAGACACAATAAGAACAGTGGACATGTCACATAATCACCCCCAGGCCCACACCTATGTGATTAGTTTTTTTTTTTTTTGATAAAAAGTGATTTGTTATATTATTTTATTTTTGTACAACTAGTAATAATATTTAATGAAGCTAAAGTTAAAATATTTATAGTATAAATCTTTCTAAAAATAGTGTACTGAAATTAATTAATCTGGATTACAGTACAAATATTCAAGGGGATAAAAAAAATTTTACAACAATGGTAACAATAACCCAACAGACCATGATATATAGAAGAGGAAAATCCAAAGTTCAGGGCAACAATCGCCTTTTTTTTCCTTTTCTTTTTCTTTTTTTTTTTTTTATTTTAGTAAAGATTAAAGAAAGCTTAAAATTTAGTAAAGGAGAATCAAGTAGAAGCAACTTCGGTTGCAAGGATGCAAGCTTGGTTGATCCATTCCCTATTGACCTTAAGGATGCTACACTCACTTGAACTCCGTGCTGGTATACTTGATCTTTGAAATTGCTGATAAAACAATGTCATGAAATAAGTCTCGTTTAATAAGGGAGGGTGCAGTGTCACTTATCAGGTAAATTATTGACTTGTGAATGTTTTTTAAAGAAGGAAATTAAAACAATGTATGCATGCAGCCATACAATGCCTTGATTGACTATATCCAAAAGTGAAAATATTATATTATTGAGTAATTTAATTTAAATCAAACATTAGATCAAGTATCGACACATGATTTTGTCATGAGTAATGCCTAAATTTAAATCAATTTCAATTCATAAATTTATTAAATATATTCCTTAGAATTGCATATACCCGTCATGCATACGTTGTATACATACCTTTAAATAAATAGGATATTAGTGCAACTAACACAAAAATGATAACTACTTCTAGACTATAACTATGTACTATACCGTCTTAGTTATCTAGTACGGTCCATGCAATATATAGTTCAAACCTACATAATCTTGGCTGCCGGTGATATATGAGTGGTTAAAAATAGTCACCAACCCATCAAAAGAATGAATATAATGAACCTTCCTTCCTATCACATAAAAGAATTAACCCTCCTAACTTCCTAGCAATATGAATGATTAATTCTTATAATTATCCTTACTATATGCTTACGTCTTCATTATAAGACCATATTAGTCAATCCTAACATTAACTATTTACCAAGTCTTCCCTTATACTGTGGCATGCAGGACACTCTTCGTACAATTGTTGTGTTCACACTTCTTAACTCAATTTCAATTATTAACACCCACAAAGTTGCCACCTAATACGGATTACGTTTTATTAATTAAGATCTTAATTAAATAATACAATTAACATTTAATGTTGATTAATGTTTTGAGGAGAACATTTGGTGTAATACCGGATCGGAGATTAACTCATTATTAGGGAATAAGTGTATGTATTTCATTTTTTTTGCCCTAAGAATAATGTGATATGAAGATTGTATAGTAAATAACGTATTGTAGGGTAGAGTACGGTGATATGTTGCGAATCTTACAATCATAAAATACTTTGATTTCAAGAATACTTAAACGAAAGTACATTAAGTGACCGTGTATATGTTTAGTGTTATTAAGATTCAAGTACAAAACATTTTTCCAAACCTAATGAATCACAATTACACAACGAACTCGTGGCTTAATTCCAATTAGGGTTGGAATTATGTACAACGCTTAATTAGGACCATCAATTGAGGATTATAAAACCCTAAACTATATATCTTGACTTTAGAAAGGAGATCTTAACAATGCACTGTAATTTGTTTGTAACCTAAACTAAAAGTCCAAAAAGTAGATATGCGCTATTACATTAAAAGCCACATGATGTATATTCAACTTCTTCTAGATGTCTCACCGTATAGTTACTTGTAGAATTTGCTCAAGGAATGTGTCAAAAAGAGTTAAATATATCTAAAAACGATTATCAATTCTAATCTTTCAATAATCATAGTGAATTATATATTATGAAGTCATGGATAAACACGACCACGTAAAATTACACTTTCTATTAGGGAAAAAAAAATCGAGTGTATGTACGTAAGAATTTGTACAAAACAATAGTAAATTAAAAAAGAAAACTCGTGATAAAACAAATAACACATAATCATCGAATCTTAGATAAAAAAAAATTTATAATAATCCAAAATGAGTATTTCAAATATTAGAAACACATAAATTGATTTACCATATACCTTTGTCAAAATGTTAGCTGATCAGTTTCCAGAAGAACAGTAAATAAAGTGGACTAAAAATAGGAGCTTCTTCCTCAAGAATGCCTTCTTCCTATTAACACCCAAACTTGCTACGTCTTTTAAGGCATGTATATATATTTAAGGAGATTTATCCTTAACTTTATTTTCTCCTTCTAATTTTATTTCTTCAACTCCACAAAAATATAATTGTACATTAGCTAAACTCGGGGTTGAAAATTCGATATCGATATAATCTAATGGAGGAGAATCTTCCTCCAGGGTTTCGGTTTCATCCAACGGACGAGGAGCTCATTACATTTTATTTATCAAAGAAAGTTTCTGATTTTAGTTTTAATTCCAAGGCTATTGCTGATGTTGATCTTAACAAGTGTGAACCTTGGGACCTTCCAGGTAAATTTTTATAACTTGGGAAATTTATATTGCCCTAATTTTGTAAGGTTTTTTTTTAAGCCAATTCTTGTACAAAGTATGTAGTATTTATTACAAATTCAAATATTATCGAGTATAGGGTGTTGATTGTCACATTAGTAGCTTAATAGCTACATTAATATTTCAATGTCGATATTAGGTCATGAATTGTTTTCCAACATAATAACAACATAAATAAGATAGTAACAAATTCACAATAAAATTTTCTAAAGTTGTAATTTCGAATAAATGAACAATATGGTTGTCTTTTAAGAGTTGGGACAATAAAACAATAATATGCACATAGTATGGGCATGAAAAGAAAAATAAATTGATGGATTATATAAATCGAATTTGGGCTTCAACCATCAATATTTTGGTTGAAATCCAAGATCGATTTATATACTCATGAGAGCCCTATCAACATTAATGAAAACATTAGAATCAACTCGTAGTTCTCAACTATTAGCTTATACAGAGTAAAATAGAGATAAATGAAAACCTGTGATGATCGGAGAGTGTTGCAATCAAGTAGGGTGATCGATCGACAGCCTGCGCATGTATGGAAGAGCAAGACAGTAGAACCGGTGGTTGTTGCACCATCCGCGGCGAATAGCCGGAAAAGGAGTTGGAAGAGAAAAGGATGGCGGAGAAAGAGCGAGCTAGCGAGTTCAACGACGGTGGTTGGGACTTGATATGATGAGTAAGTTTTGCGGGAGAAGAGAGAAGAGGAGTTGGGAATTAGAGTTCCTAGTTTTGACTTTATTATGGGTGCTGAATATGAGGCCTAGCACGTGACAAAATCCATATGATTTTCACTTACTTTTGTCCATGTATTCGATGTAAATGTGATGGCTACGTACAAGAAGCTAAGAGACGAAAGATTAAGAACAACTAATCAATGATTACTTCCATCGAATTGTGTTTCTGCCATAAATTCCAAATATATTCTCTCTTGGTTCATGTTAAAAAAAAAAAAAAAAAAAAGGGTATATGTAGTCATTTTGAGAAATTTATTTAATTCATAGGGTTACACATATCATTACAGATTTACTAAGTACTTAATAATACGGTTAAGTAGTTAAAATCAAATAACATTTAGGTTTTAATAGCTTAGGATTATATTGGGAATTATGATTATTTATTTTATACGGGGTATAGTCTGTATACTAAAGAGCCAAATATCAACCTAAATCGCAGATTCGATTCAATTCAAACTTTATCTTAACATGCCTAAATTTTTTTTTTATAGAGTTAACTTTATGTTATTTTTGTGATGTTATCTCAATGTCAAAACGTTACAATTTTGTGTTGGTTTATTGTAGCTTTAATTTTATAATATGTACATACATAAAAGTGAAACTATATGCGTGCAGGAAAAGCATCAATGGGAGAAAAAGAGTGGTATTTTTTCAGCCTAAGAGATCGAAAATACCCAACAGGTTTAAGGACAAATCGAGCAACAGAAGCAGGTTATTGGAAAACCACAGGGAAGGACAAAGAAATATATAGAGGAGGGGTGTTAATTGGGATGAAGAAGACTCTTGTATTTTACCGTGGAAGAGCACCTAAGGGAGAGAAAACTAATTGGGTTATGCATGAATATCGTCTCGACAATAAGCTTTCTTTCAAACCCTCCAAGGTACATATATATTTTCCTCCGTTCTTTTTTTATTACATCATAGGGTTCTGGAGGCAAAATTTGGTAGTGGGAAAAAGTAAGAGAGAGAAACGCAAAAATATAAAATTTTCCATGTAATATAAAGACAAAATAAAATGTAAGTGTGAAAAAGTAAGGGTATACTGGGTATTTGCAGTGTGAACATAGATTTTTTTGTCCTAAAATAGAAGTGATGCAATAGTTGTGAAACTTCCCTAAAAGGCAAGTGATGCGATATTAAAATAACGGAGGAAGTATATTCTACTCTTATCTCGTATTATGTGGTTTTAGTCTCTTATATGTGTACGAGTCATTCATATGACCCTCAGATAATGATCAAATTATAGCTAGAGATGATACCTTATTGTAATTGATATTTTAAAAAACATAGCATTATTGTGACTTAATTTTACTTATATGATGTAATATATTTGTTTTAATATTACAATTCAATAATCAAGTTTCATTTACGTGACACATTCATATCATAAGTTTCTTTGTAATACTCACTTTCATTTGCATGACAAATTCAAATCATAGTCCACATTATTATTTATTGCAATTTCTAAAGTTGAGATTGTTTACTACCTGGAATTATTTTTTGCCAATTTTCCTATTTTTCTAATACGATCAATTGTTACATGTCTCCAGGATGAATGGGTGGTATGTAGGGTTTTTCAAAAGAGTGTAGCAATAAAAAAACCACAACCCACCTCACCTTCTATGGTCTCACCAGACTCACCAGATGACACCAACACAACTACAAATGAATTTGGAGACATTGAACTACCAAATCTAAACACCCTATCAACTTCACCAAACCCTACATTTACTTACCCTTCACTACAAAATTACCCTAATTGCACCCCTAATCATCTCAATTTAAACCCGAACACGAATTTAAACTTAAATTGGGCACGAGAAATGGCCACAACACTCCCTTCACTATCGTCATGGCCTTCTACCTTGCTTACTCCTAACCTAAATAACACTGTAAATTCCTTGTTGCTTAAGGCTCTACAATTTCGAAACACGAGTAGTAGTGCTACTGACTACTCGTTCCTAGGCAACCAGCAAGGGTTGCCCCTAGGAACGACGAGTGAACTATGCTCGACTTTCCATCCTTCATCATCTGCTGAGACGGTGTTCCAGTCTTTACAACAACAGCAACAGAATCAACAAAACCAGCAGCAACTCCAGCAGGAGCAACCATTCAACTTGGACTCCATGTGGTGATGCATGCAATTATGCACAATACATGAACATATATATTATATATTTATATATATGAAACCGAAGCTAACAATTTGTGACTTGTTCATCAATCTCCAGCTTGTTGATAATTGAGTTGCATGGAAGAGAAATAATCATCTAAATTCAGATGATGATGATGTAACTTGTTAAAGTGTAATTATTGTGGGCAAAGCCCAATTATCGATCGGGATTATTATTATTGTAATTGTTTATTATTATAGGGTTTTGTTGTTAATAACCCTTAGATAGTTTATGTATAAGTAACTATAAAGTACGGAGTATATGTTTCCGTTTTCCAAAGTGGGACTAAGTTAAAAATTTATTACAACAAAATCACGTGTCTGTAGATTTAAATCAATATGTAGTTATTCAAATTTCAATTATTACCCTTTTCTTCCCTGCCAATCTCCTCCACCAACAAAAATCACATGCATATGCATGGAAAAAGGAATTTATTGTTCTAGGGTTTAAGTGATGCAAAAGTAAAGAAATTAGTTCGCCCTGCAGGCTATGTGACATCGTAACAAACTTGCTACTGATCTACTTATTAGTTATTAGTATGGGAGTTTGACACCAGAGTTGTGATCAATTACTTTTGTTTTATATAGCTCAAAATAATTAAGATCATTCTTAATAAATTAAATTTTCTTTATTTCTACTTTTTTTTGTTTTTTTTTTTCGGTTGAAAGATGAACTAGATTAAAAGATTAAACACACCATACGATCATAAGGCCTTATTAGCGTGAGTACATAATTATTCGACACCATACATCAAGGTGGATCCAAAAGTGGTGTTCTAACACCCAAACTAGAATGTTGATTAGTGGAGCTAATAAGTTTCCTGCCAAAAGAAAAGTTACTGTTAGTACATAAGTTAAGACCTGGCGCAACAGGTAAGATAATTACACAAATTTTCAAAATGCTGCTGAAGTTCCAAACATCCCTTGTAAAGTTATTGTTAGTGATTCCCCATTTCACTAAAAGCATTGTTAGTCTGGTTGATTCCTGTAACAGCCCTTTGACAGCCAGATATGATAGTGAATTCCTCCCATCCTTCCCTGACGGCCCAAGAAACAGCAGCAGCTATGGCCATGGTCTCAGCCATAAGAGGGGATGTAGCTTTTGTATGAAGAGCAATACCCTTTACCCAATTATGATGCTGGTCTCTTTAGATACAAGCAATACTAGTAGAGTAACCTTGGTCTTTAAAGGAAGCATCTACTATTATGCTTAGATTAGCTCCCAAGTTTACAGGGTGAGTAAAAGAAGATATAGCAGTGGTTGTGGGAGAAGAAGAGGGGCTAAGGAGGGAAAGCTAAGAAGCCAAGATTTTTGCAGCATGGATATGGGCAAGCACGGTGGCTGATTTTCTATTAAAGACCCACTCATTCCTTCTTAGCCAAATTCTCCAGGTGAAAAGTGAAAAGATTTGGTTCCAAGGGAGGTTCAGGGTGCTGTGAATTGATGACAAGTTAAGGTTGGCACATAGCCAATCTACAGCATCTGTACCTTGGCTTATGTCAAGTGATTGGACCAGTGCCCTGAATTCCTTGGCTCTGTTACAATCTCTAAGAACATGGGATATGGTTTCAAGTATACTAGGGCAAAAGCTGCAAGATATTGAGGTTATAATATGCCTTGAATGGAGGTGGTCTGCAGTGGGTAACTTATTCCATAAGCCTAACCAGAGGAAGAATTTTACTGAAGGGGAATCTGGAGAGTCCAAAGCTTTTTAACATAGGTGAAAATTGGTGATTGTTTCCTTGCAACCAAAGCTTCAGGTAAGTTGTTCGGAATCAAATAAATCCTCTTTACCTATGGAAGAGAAAATTTGATCCTCCCCATGGCAAAGCAAGACAATGGCTTGGATATAGGTGTTGATATCTGGGGGGAAGAATGTGTTGTAGGCTAGACTGATTGAAACTTCCATTGGAGATAATGGAATTGATAGTTTTTTCCTCTTCTCCTTCATGGAGAGGCCCATGAATAATGAGAGACCTTAGGCTTCCTATACCAACCCAATTATCAAACCACATGGAGCATTGATTTCTCTGGCCAATAGCCCATTGAGAAAAAGAAGTGAGAAGTTCCCACCCCTTGCCAATGTCTTGCTAAATGTGATATCCATTTTTAAAAAGGGTAAGGGTTTGTCTGGCATAGTACTTCTCTCTTATCAAAGTGGCTGACAGGTTAGTAGAATTTTGAACTCTCCATCCTAACTTTTCCATGAAAACTATGTTTTGGAGATGCGTGAGCCTAAACCCTAGGCCACCTCTCTCTTTTGGGAAACAGAGTTTATTCCGAGCAATTAGAGAAGTTTTCTTCTTCTCTAAGGTGGATCTTCAAAAGAAGCTACTACAGATTTGGTCAATGGAGGTAGCTATTTTCTTAGGCAACATGAGAGTCTGCATAGAGTAGGTTGGAATTGAGGCAAGGGTTGATTTGATGAGAATAGCCCTACCAGTTTTGGAGAGGTGCTTTGCTTTCCAGGAATTCAGCTTATATTTTTATTTTCTAGGTAATGTGGCTGAGCTAGGAAGAAGAAGATCTCTTATCAGTAAGAGGAAAACCTAGGTATATGTCAAGGTCAGAGCTAATACTGATATTGAGGGGGGAGCTGAAGAGGTCCTTGATGTAAGAGGAAGCATTCTTTGAGAAGTAAAGCTTGCTCTTGGTAGTATTCACGCATTGGCCTAATGCATCCCAGAAGTTGGAAAGGGTGTTTTGAACACTGGCTAGAGGTAAATTAAGGGGATGCTTCTCCAAAGAGGAGAAGGTCATCGGCAAAACGCAGGTGGGATATGGGGGTGTTGTGTTTCTTGATTCTAAAAGGTTTCCAAGAACCTTCATGGCATGCATTCTCAATAAGAAAAGACAAGTAGTTCATGCAGATGATGAAGATATAGGGGGAAAGAGGGTCTCCCTACCTAATACCCCTAGAGGCAGTGAAGTTGTCAGAGTTAACACCATTCACTTCAACATGGAAGGCAGGGTTAATGATGTAATGCATTATTATATCAATGGAATCCTTATTAAAACCAGTTCTAAGTAAGCAAAAACTGATGAAATCCCACGCTAACCTATCATAGGCCTTTTCAAGATCAATTTTTATGGTGAACCAAGCCTTTTGACCAGATATTTTCTTCATAAAGTGAAGGATCCCAGAAGCAGCTATGTAGTTGTTATCACATCCTCTCGCTATCAGGAAACTACTTTGGTTTGGAGTGATGATTGAATGGAGGTGGGGTCTTATCCTATGCACTATAATTTTGGTGATGATTTTGTAGGAGGTGTTTCATAGGCTAATAGGTCTGAACTACTTGATGGATTTAGGGTTACTGACTTTAGGAATCAAGGTAATGCTAGTGTTATTTGATCCATCATGGAGTTGCTTAGACAAAAAAAAAATTGGCAAAAGGTAAGCAAAAGGGATGGAAGCCATCAGGCCTAGGGGCCTTGAACTTTCCCATGGAGAATATAGCATTGTGAACTTCACCAATTCAGGGGGTTTGGACAACACTGAGATGGGGGGATGGGATGTTGATCAATTGGAATAATGCATCCTTGGCTGGTGAACATGGTAGAGAAGTAGGAAGAGATATGGCCAGTTAGCTGGTGTTCAGAGAGTTCCTCTCCAGCTTAGTTTTTGAAGTTTTGGATTTTATTCCTCCTCTTTCTAATTAGGACAGAATTATAGAAAAAGTTGGTTTTCCTATCACCCTCATTTAGCCAGTTTATCCTAGATTTGATTGCCCAACACTACAAGAAAAATATCTTTTCGTAGCGATTATTTTAACATTTCGTATCGATTGTAATTTCTACATAAAAAAAATCCCAACGAATGGTTATTCGATACAATATTCGTCGTTGCCATAACCTTTAGTAGTGTTTTTCGCTTTCGCTGGGGTTGTCCTTATTAATCGATACGGAAAACAACATTCAATCATGGTGATTATTGTAGCGATTATAATCGCTACAAATGTTGAACTCATTTTCTAATAAAAAAATAAAAAAAATTTAATAATAAATCCCTACATATTATCTATATAAGATTCGAACATGCAACCTCAAGCTTTAATATAAAATGTTTATCCAAGAAGCTATGACATATTTTATGTTCTCTTTGTCAAATAAAATTTTAAAATCTAGTGTAAAAAAGGTTTTTCGTATCGATTTTTGGGTTTTAGTGACGATTGTAAACGATACGCTTTTCCATATTTTTATGAATGTGCATAAAATGGTGAATAAATACTATTAATCTTTTCGTATCGATTTTATATGGGTTTACTATGTCGATTGTAAATTGATACGGATTCCACTACTATTTCACAAACATATGTGCATATTGTAGCTAATGTAAAATCGCTACAAAAAGACAATTTTCTTATAGTGCAAAAAGCATGTTCCTCCTTGTAGGCTTTGGAAAGGTCAACACACAAGTTGTGATCTAAGGTGTGAAAGAATTGGTTTGCAGGGTAGTCTCAAGGGCTTTTTGAATTCTTTCCAATCTTTTAAGAGTGTTTCTAATGACTTTTCTATAGTTTGGCACATTTTCCTTGGTCCAAAACAGGATGGAAGGGATGATGGCACTTAATTTGTCGATCAGATTTCCAGAGTGGGTATTCCAGGCAAGGTCCACAAAATTTTTTAAATCCAGGTTGGAAGTACCACATGGATTCCATCTTAAATTCCTTAGGGAATGAGTTAGGAGGCATTACAGGTTTAGTAGAGAGCAAGATGGGACAATGGTCAGAGCTTCCCTAGGTAAGTGCAAGACAGAGGATTGAGGGAAAGCTTGGATCCAATTAGAATTGATCCAAGCTCTATCTAGCCTTTGCATATACAATAGGTCTGAGTCTTCTTTTATTAGACCAAGTAAACTTATTTCCACAAAAACCAGCATCAATCAGGCCACAAGTTGACATGCATTCCAAATACTTATTAATTTTCCTAATTTTAACAGGTTACCCTCCCAACTTTTCTGATTGGGATGTAACTTCATTGAAATCACCAATGACCACCACTAGAATTTATATTATTAACGATAAATTAATAACGATAAAATATTTTTTTCTCGTGAAAAGCGATAATTTACCATGTTATAACAAGAACTGTAGTGATTGGTCGTACTTAGTTCATTAACTAGATAAGTGAAAAATAAAAGTAAATAAAAAAGGAAAAATTGATAAAAATAATCCCAACTTTTTCCCGTTCGCTAAAAAATAATCCCAACTTTTAATTATTTTTTAATAATTCGAACTTTTGGGGTCATTCACTCAAAATGCTCCTAAGTGATTGATTACCTGTTAAAGAGGTAATTTTTTGTTAAGGTTTAATTGACACGTGTCAGCACTTTATAGGTTGAAAAAAAAATATTTTAAAAAAAAACACAAAAATCCCACACCCACGCAACCCCACCGGCCACCACTACCGTTCCGGCAACCCACCTTCTTAAATCCCAGCCCAAGTTCCCCCGTCCTCACCCCTCGTCGGAATCGTTGTAATTGGGTGTCGAATCTCTGTAATTGGTGGTGAATTAGATGTTGCGGGGCTGCCGGGTTGCCGCAGCTTTGGTTGCGCCATTGCGATGGCTGGTGGTTGTTGTTGGGGTTGTGCGGCTGTTGCGATTTGAAGATGGGTTGCGGGGTTGTTGTGTTGCTGCGCCAGAAGGTGAAATGGCTGATTTTTCATTGGCTGGGCGGCGATGGTGGTTGTTTGGTGGAGATGCAGGCTGCGTTGTTGGGTGTAGGTAGGGGGTTTTGGGGTGTTTAATTTAGTGGTTCAGGGGGTAAGGAAGGGGCGTCGCCGACACCGGTGCGGGGGAGTTAGTTCTGGGCGCCGGCGGGGATGGTGGTGACGGGAGGGGCTGTGGCTGGCGATGGGGAAGGTGGTCGTGGATGGGGCTGGGTTTGTTTTTTATTTTTTTATTTTAAGTTTTTCTTTTTCTTTTTCTAAGCTTTTTTTTTAAAAAAAAATTCGACCAATTACGTGGTGACACATGTCACCTTAACCTATTATAACATGTTGGGTAATCGGTTGGGACCATTTTGAGCAAATGACCCCTAAAGTTCGGATTATTAAAAAATAATTCAAAGTTGGGATTATTTTAAGCGAACGGGCAAATGTTGAGATTATTTTTACCAAATTTTCCAATAAAAAATCTTATTGTTTGTGTCGTTATTAATAAAAAATTATTTTCAGAGAGCGGGATTAAAGCCCGGGCAATAAAATTCTCATCTTCTCTAATTTTTCCCAGCGAGAGTTAATTTGCAACAATCTCTCGTATTCTTCTTTGACCCTTCCCTCTTGTTCTTCAATTTCTAAAGCTACCTCTCACAAGTATTAGTTCCTATATTTGAAATTCTACAGCAAATGAATTATTCGCTCTATTTATAAGCAATTCTTTAAGCCCGTCTACTAATCCCAAAAACAAAAGCTATTGAATTAGGTTAAATTAGGGTTTATCAATTTGTCGAAAAGTTCTTGGTAGTATTCTAAAAACGCAATTGAAGGTTAGTGTTCTCATCCCTCTTTTTTTGTATAATACTTTAATTTAGGTTTTAGGAATCAATTTAGGGGTTTTATAGAATTGTGAATATGTTTATTTTCTTATTATTATTGTTTTTAATTTTCTGTTGCTTATGTTTTTGCCTTTTATTTTTCAATATGATACTCAAATCAATGTTGCTAGTTAAATTGATATTTTGTTGAATTAGTCAACCCCTTTTGCTTTTTGATTCTTTCAATCTTTCTAATTGAACTATTCCATTTGTGTTAATTTGGTGAATTAATTTATTTATTTTTTACTTTTTCAAAGAATTCAGGAATTTTGTTTCGTTAATCAGTCAATTCAGTTGTTTGATTTTTTTTTTTTTTTTTTGTTGGACAAATACTGAGTATTGTTTACATTATTAGGAATTTGGGGATATAAAGTAAAAAAAACTACGGCTGGATTCCTTCATTCTGATTATTGTTTACACTATAAGAAAAGTACTTTTTCGTAGTGATTATTTTAACATTTCGTATCGATTGTAATTGCTACAAAAAAAATAAAAAAAAAAAAAAAAAAAATCCCAACGAATGGGATAAAGCTGACGACAACCATAGTCCATAAATGTATCATCTTAACTTCTTGAACTTTCCTGGGTCCTTGATTTTAGCAAAATAAAATCATACTAGTTTTACTAGTACATCAATTTGATAAAAATGATCTAGTTTGGTAATATGCATGCACACTTCATGGTGCATGGCCCCCTAATTTACCTCGTAAATGTGGTAGGGAATGAAAATTTTTAACTAATGATGTTTAGAAGTTTTGTTCTTAACAAAAACCATTTCCTAGTATGAAGAAGAGAAGGTGAGGCTCTACATGTGACACAAATAACAAGTTAGTTATAAGACAATGAGACACGATTTTCCTATTTTCATGATTGCGATTCATACAAAGAAAACATAAAGACACCCTTCTATTTTTATTTCAGGGACGAACGAGGAGTTAAAGGAAAGGTGTGCTCCGACAAAAGGATTGGGTTAGAAGCCTTTGAAGCAAAAGAAGAAATTGGTGTATTTATATTTTTATCAAATTTCTGAATTTTTCAGTTAAGAAGAGAGGTCGTAGATGATACGGAGTATCTAGGCTTCGATTTGATTGGATGATAAAGCTAATTTGGTTTACTCTCGGTCTTCAAATTTGGCTCATACCCGTTTTGTTTTTTCTTTTATTTATTAGTCCTACTGTCCTATAGATAGGGTAGGTTTTAGAATGAAAGGATGTAATATTATAATGTTGTTGCTGGTTTTCAGCAGACTTGGAATTCAATTATTAATTCAAAATCTTTATTATTATGATTTTTGTCTTATTTTTATTTATCTTGAATTTCATAATTTTATTAAATATTAATTGTATTGAAAATTGTTGGTAAAAAGGTTGTTAAAAGCTTTTACCATTAACGACAAAGAATTTGGTCGCGAATAACCTAATTAAATATTTATTTATTTTTACTGTTGGATATGTATTATATGAGGGAAAATTTGGTCGTTACTGCCTAGTTGTTTATCGTTAATAAAAAATTAATTAACGATGAATCATTTAGTCATTGTTAATGATTAACGACAGGAAAATATGTCGTCGTCATCATTTAACGACGAACATCGTCGTTAAAACCAATAACGAGGGAGCCAATTATATCGAACAAACAACAAAAATATATTCGTCGTTAAAAGCTTTAAAGATGATTAATTGAGCTTTTAACGACGTTAAAAACCCTTTTCTAGTAGTGGACTAACCAAGGTAAATCCATAGACTCACTAATACTAATCAAATCACACCAAGTATATAACAACGAGATTTAAAATTAGTACTTGCATAAATGGCAGAAATGAAAAAGGAGAAATTTGATGCCTTTACCACACCGTGCACCGCATGAAGATCTCGCTCACTGATTTGAAATCAACATTAGCAGAGTTCTAGAGAAGCAAGATACCACTAGACAAACCTATGGGTTCAGCTAGGAAGTGGTTGTCAAAGGGGAGGACTTTGATAATGTGTTGTGTATGGGCTCTAGAAACTTTGGTTTCAGAGATGAACAACAGGTCTGGTTTATGTTTAGAAATGGTTTGCTCTTCGTGGGGAATAAAGGATCCACTCACAATCCCTCTTGCGTTCCATGCAACTATTAGCATGGGATCAGGTAAATTGCCACCTTGAAGGAATTCCTTTCGTTGGCTGGTTTGTGGCCCCAGGTTTAGAAACTTCCTGCAAATGGTGTTGTACGGGTAGATGTTGGAGGCTTTGAATTCTGCTTCCATCAGAAAGTCCTCTGTATCCACATCCTTGATACACTTCGCCTTGATGTGTAGTTAGTGGACCTCTCTATGAATTTGAAGAATTACCACTGCATTCGTTGCGCTTCCCATGATCACTTTCATTGGCTCGGAGGTCAATGTATAGATGCTTCGCGATTGAGGGAGGATCGGAGTGGGATTTGCTAAGAAGGCAAATTGTGGGTGAATAACCCAGAGGAGGTTCTCCCTTTGCACTAGATTCATCCACCAACGCATAAAGGCAGCTAGAACTGGGCATATTGCTCGCAAATCTTCCAGATCTGGAAGGTGAGTAGGATACATGCTTCCTTCTAGCCTTGCTGCCATCATTATCTCTTGATACGGCATATCTACCATCTGTGGGTGGAGGATAAAGTGTCGTAGCTGGTGTACTGTCATGAAATTTTGATCCATTTGGATGGTTTTTGAGGAAAAAAAACCCATGTCTCCATTCCGGGTAAGTGGAATTGGAGGTTCCACGAAGACAATCTGTTGTGGGGTAGATCTGGCCACCTCCGTCAACACTGGAAGTGGTATTTCTAGCGGCAGGGGTTGGAATGGTAGGATTTACTTGGGATTCGGTTGTTTGCACTTCAGCAGATATAGCAACTGCTGCGGTGGCATCGACACCTCTTCCGATTCCGACTCGCTCCCAAATTGGAATGGATTGTAGCCCTCAGAAAACTGGTTCGACCTGTTTGACGACACCATTTTTGTCTGAAGATTGTGGTTGCGAATTTGCGAGGGAGAAAGGGTTTTGGAGTGGTTTGGCGGTGGTGGCTGATGTATTATTAAATGGTTCTTTTGGACTTTAGGTGGGGTTTTTTTTTGTTGGAAAGAGATTGTCTTGTTCTTTTCAATTGGAAAGAGTATAATGTTACGGTCACCCTTTCATCATGATGAACAAAAAATGTAAATACCTATATATGTTCGATCACGAACAAGTTTAATTATCTCACTCAAAATAAACCAACTTTAATATTGAGAGATTAGTAAGCTAGATTAAGAGCTTGGACTTGAACTAGATGAATTTGAACATAATAGCTAGGGTACTACTTAGCTTGGCTAAGCTCATAATTAATTAATAAGCCGCAACCCTATCCTATATAGTGTCTATAATAATAAGATTATATACACACCCAAATTAAAGAGGTTATTAGTTATTGGCAAACTTTTACAGTAAAAAGAAAAAAAAAAAGAAAAAAAATATTAAAAAAATAATAAAATAAAATCGAATATATAATAAAATATTATATATCCGCTATAAAGTTATCTTAGGGTGCGTTTGGTTCGCTAGTTTCAGGAAAGGGAATGGGAATCATTCCCTTTCAACCTGTTTGTTTGCCACTTTTTCCCTCAATCATTCCCCCATTTCATTTTTCAAAATACCCCAAAACCCCTCTTCCCCATTCCCCACCCCCCCCCCCCCCACTTTCCCATTCCATTCCCCACCCACCCTAACCCTAACCCTAACCCTAACACTAACACCCATATACGTCGGTGGTGGTCGGACGGCGACTGTCGGCGAGCACCGGGGAGTGGTCGGGGAGGCTCGGCGAGCACCGGGGAGTGGTCGGCGATGTGGTGCTGTGGTGGAGGAGGGAGATCGAGCGTTGGGGAGGGGGGCTGGAGCATCGGGGAGGGAGTTCGAGGTGGTGCTGTGGTCGGTGGTGGTCAGCGACCGTCGTCGAGGGGGGCTGGAGGGTCAGCGACCGTCGGCGAGGGGGGCGCGGCTTTCGGCGAGGGAGTTCGAGCATCGGGGAGGGGGGCTGGAGCATCGGGGAGGGAGTTCGACGGTCGGCGATGGGGGCTGGATGGTCGGCGACGGTCGTCGACGGTCGGGGATGGGTCGGCGACGGTTGGCGGAGTTCTGTGAGGGTTCGGCGGCGGTCGGAGCTGCGCTGTGGTGGTGGTGCTGTGGTGGAGGGAATGATTCCCTGGTTTTTGTAACAAACAACCTTCCAAATTTTCCACTTTGCCATTCCATTCCATTTCATTCACGTTGTTCATTTCATTCCGATTCTCTTCTGTGAACCAAACAGCCCCTTAAAATAATCAAAAGTTACCCCATTATAGGAATACCTGTTGCAGTTGTTTATACCTACCAAGTATTGCTGCGGATTGTGGGATTTTATGTTCATAAAAATATATGATGAAATCTTTTTGTGCCTTTGCGCCACCATTTATTGGCCATGCAATCAGGTCAATTTGATTTTATACCAGCTTTTATTGACTAATTAGTTTGGATATAATCCACTTTAGTTGGTTCATCATTTGGCTTGACATGTGCACCAAAAAAAATCGATCAATTGGCTTGACATTTTAATTAAGATTGATTAGTCGGTTTCAGACAAAAACAATTTTATTCTAGTCAATCAAAAAATCTAACATTACAATATTTGAAGTCTTTATTCTTGTGTGATAGTTTAAGGCATATAAACTATCACCCAAGAATAAAGACTTCAAAAAATCCAACGTTTTCCAGTCACAAGTAATATTAAGTCTTAGCTTGGTTCAAGCATTGATACTCCGTAATTAAAATACTCCATATAAAGTATTTAAATTTTAATTTCTAAGTGAAAAAAAAAAAGATTAGAGAGTATACGTATCATGTCTCGCTCATTGTCTTGTATAATTAAGGAACTTTTACCGCGCTGAAGGCACCAAATGACAATGTTATTCAATTCGTAGATATTTGGATATTTGAATTCGTAGATAGGTTATAGCACGGTCTTGCTAGAAGACGATCCTGATCTAGTCCATATATCTTACTTTGAAAATAATAATAATAATAATAATAATAAAAAATAATAACTTTCAAATATCAATACAAATTGGGTATTTATTGGATTTATTTGGATAATCTCTTCACCTTATTTATGCTGTAGTGAAATTATTTTTACTGAATTGAAGTTAATCTTATTGGACATTACTGATTTTTGATGAACAAAAATTATTTTTTAAGGCGAAGATTACAACATTGTACCAATTTTTAAAATGTTTTAATTGTTTCTTATCACCCAACATTTAATAATTTTGTGGTCTGAGCACCCATAAATTTACAAATAACTCCAATCCCAAATGATTGCCCTCTTTTCTAAATTGCTTTGTCATGTTTAATTATTCTCTTCATTTATTAAATGTATACTTATTCCACCCTTTAACACTATATACAAACATACTTTTGTTCGAGTCCCTAACATTAACTACACATTTTATTATTCTTGAAAAGCCTATCATTTCATGGTTGTGAAGACATTGTTGTACTGTTAATAGTGGCTTTTGCATATTCGATAATCTTGCAAAATTAAGACAGCCATAAATAATTAGAGTACATAATGGCACTTCAGACATTTTAATTAGTTGGATATCAAACTTTTCATAAGTTGAATTGCGGAGTATAATTTAGTTAGAAAATTTCAATTCATTTTGTATAAATTGAATGTGAGTTGAGAGTATATTGATCAATTATAAGTAGACATTAAAATGGAGGGAGAAATGACTGTATTTAAAAAGCAAAGCATTAATATTAGCTGACAAAAAAAATTGCATTGAATGATGTACATAAATTTTTAAACTACTTCGTCTAGTATATATACATTTTGAATTATAAAAATTCCCTACATGTAAAAACAAAGGTTATTCATTGTTTATTTTTAATAAATAAAAAAGGTTGTATTAATGAACAAATGGTCCCATTTATCAATTCTTATAACAACCAAATATCCCAACATGTCAATGAATTTATGCCACTACTCTTTCAAATTGTATATAATTTAACACCAAACATGTAAGTGCTAGCTTAAATGTCTACTTATTAGTGAAAAGAGGGGTTTTTTTTTAAATATATAACCTTTACAAAGGCTTAATGGAACTATTATCATTTTGACCAACACCATTTATAATATGAATTATAAAATTTATATATATAAACATGAATAATAAAATTTAATTGCAGTTTTTATGGATTGTGCCAAAGTGACAAACATAGAGATGCCTACTTTACTAATCCTTTTTAATTAGCCATTGTGGCTTATTAGAGCAACCATGTTAAATTACCGCTAATAGGACCCACTAAAGGGTATCTGCATGAAGTGGGAACTGCAAAAGAACACACAAGGTGTGGAAAGAGACCAAAAGTTGTCTCAAATTGGCTTTTTTATTTATTTTAAAACTTGCAATTTATGGTTTTATTATTTTACTTTTTTTTCACTTTATTTCCTTTAATTTACTTCATGTCTATACAAAAGATAATGAGAAATTTCAAGTTTAGCTTATAAAAATATTTTTTAAATGGCAAAGTCGTAAATAAATGTAACTTTTTTCATTATTTTAGCTGTATATATTACAATTTTAACCTTTTGATTAACAAACTTTGTTTCTCAATGTGCGAAACTAGAGCAGTAGTCTTGAAGATAATATCAACTTTTTTTTTTATCATGTATTGTTGTAATCAATAAAAGATATTAATGGTTAAAATTGTTTATTGACAAGTGTGCAAAACAAACTGATACATTATTAAGATAATAAGAGAGTAAGTTTTATCATACAAAATTGAAGATATATATTGTTGCGCATTAGAGGTCATACTTTCTCCATTTTGAGTTAGTTAACACATTTGGACTCTTGATACTTTTTACAAACTCTAATCCCTTTATTTATTTATTTTTTTATATTTGCATCGTTTTGACTGACACATTTGTCAATACATAACTTTGACCATTAATATATTTAATTGTCTAAATTGTAAGCAAATTAATTTATGAGAAATAGACATTGTAATCAATCCAATAATATATTACATTATAACATTATTAATTTATAACAAAAAAAAATATATATTAAGTAGCGGGTGAATGATGCATCCACTGCATAGTAAAAAAAAAAAAGTAATGCAAATATTAAAAAAAATAAAAATAAATTAGAGAGAGTATTTTGAATAACTCTCATTATTATAGATAAGAATAAACATAGTAATGTGATATTTTACTATTAGATTCCTTTCCAATATCAATTTGGTAAGGAGAAGGCCTCTAACGAACCAGGTTGGAACCTCTCACATGTTCACCCGATCTTGCTTTTTGGGTTAGACACTTTAAAAGTGGGGAAAAAGGGTAAGAAAATTTACATTCTAAAGTGTTTCTAATGAATTTGATATCACAATCTCAAAATTATATGCAAATCTTATCACTATTCCAAAATTATTACTCCGTATAAAATGTGGATGAAGTATTATTTTTTCCTCCCAATCTCTTTGACTTTTTCCTTGTCTACTTTCTGTTCTTTTTCCAGTTTCTACACATTATCTCACGAGCACTTTGTCTTTCTGACAACTCCGAACTGCAAAACGTAAAGACTGGTTATATTGCATAAGTACAATATTCCAATATTATTATACTCCATATTATATGGTTCTACAATTTTATTAATAAAAAAAAAAAAATCCAAAGTTTCCTCACTAAAACTAGATTGTCAAACATTATTTTGTTCTAACCCAACAATCCAATAATCTAAACCAATCTAACGCGCCTTTTTCTTGTATTCTTCATTGGATAAGAATTCATGGTTTCATGAGGGTCCCTTTTGTTTTAATGTTTCACCTACAATATTATGCATTTCAAATTTTTTTAAGTAGAAGTTTAATTTACAAAACTTTTTTTTGGCGCAAAAAAAAGAAAATAAATTGTAAGTTGTTCACCAACCAATGAACACTGAGGTAGTTTATAAATTTCAAATGGAGCATTTATTTACTAGAAATTGACATCTTTTTAAATTGTGAATTTTAATTTTTGAAAGTTATGACTTTTTCTTGCATTATTTGTAGTGACAATTTTTGTATTTACAAATTTGAAATTGGAACCACCTATAGCTTCTTCTACAAGTTCCATTTCAAAAGCAAAGAATTAGAAAAATAGGTTTTCTTTAGTAAAAATAATGAATATTGTTATTTTTAATTATCTGAACTTAAAATAACAATATTCAGTAAAAATAATTCCCTTATCCTTTTCCCCCCTGTTATCTTCAATTTAAAATAATAATATTGAGTAAAAATAACTTTTAATCATTAAAAATCATTAACTTAAAAAAAAACATGATAGAGAATTAGTAAATAGGTTTTCATTAGTAAAAATAATTTCAATTCTGTAAAACTAATTTAAGTTAAACAAAAATAATTTCATTTCAATAATAATAGTTTCACTTTTGCAAAAATAAGGTGAAGTAAATAGAGTCTAATGTCAAATTATTTATTCACTACTATTAAAAGTAGAGCGTTTATAACCCCTTAGCCTCCTCTCTCTCCTAAACTCTAGCCTCCATTGTCTCCGATGGAAGCCCCAATCTTTGTTTCTTTTAAGTATTTATTTGTTTCTTAGGTTATAATAATATCTCCTTCGAAAGAAATGGTTGATCTCCTTCGAAAGATAAGATTTTTTCAATCTCTTTTGAAAGACAAGGTTTTTCGAACTTTTTCGAAAGACAAGGTATTACTTGCGTTTAATTTGGTCTTCAATTGTGTGGGGCTACGATTGATTATTGCTCGGATTTGGTTACAAAATCAAAAAAAGAATTTTCTTTTTCACAAAATTATGAAGCAACGACGGATCCACTCAAAAAGTCATAGACAACGAATCGTGAATGTGCCAAATTGCTATATTTATGTACTTGATTTATTAGCCCTTCCCCAATTAATTCTTGTTTGATTTTGTTAGATCTGTTTTCATTATCGTTAATTGTCAATTGTAGATGTCATATGACTTTAATTAATTGAATATAGTGGACTCCTTTCAAAAAAAAAAAAGTAAAGCGTTTATTTCTGTTTCGGGGTTTTTTGGAATCTCTCGAGATACAGGACTTGAATATGCTCGGATGGCCGCAAACACCTGCAAAAACAACGAATATTCCGGTGCCGGAATATTCGCCTCTAACGATCAAGTTAGTAACCGGAAAATGAAGGTTTTTAGAGAGAGAAAGTAGAGAGAAGTTAGAGCAATTTAATATGCCTTGAATGATATGTCTTAATCCATCCTTCTATCATTAATGATTGGGGTATTTATAAAGGTGGGAAAGTGTGCATTCTAGGGTTTGGCGCCCTAAAATGTGGAGCATTGATTGACGGCTCATTCAAGTGAGGACACTTGTCATTGGGGGCGTCATTTTGGCGCTTTTCTCAAGAATTGGGGCTCCTGATGTAAGCAGGTCTTCTCTCTTCATCTAGGTGCTCCTATATTGCCATGTGTCATCTTCCTATTGGGATGTGTCGCTTTTTTATGGGACCACGTGTCACCATAGGATTGGGCCACATAATGGGGGTATTTTTACCCTAAACAATATCCATTTTTGAATTTTCTTAAAATTCACATAAACTTAGTTGATGTCAATAAGACCTAACTTTAATTTCAACATTATTCTACATAAAAAATAAATAAATAAATTTTTTAAAAAAAAACCTAACTTTCAACTCCATTTTACTTCACTGTTCTACATAAAGATCTTCTTTGTTCTTAAGGTGTCTTTGGCACCAAATTTAGAATTTGCAAAATTAAGGTGGACTAAAGTAGTACTCTATATAAACAATTTGAGAAGCATGGTAACCCAATCAACTTTAAATTAGACCCTTTTATCGTGAAAATTTTACATTAGTGTCTGAAATATGACTACCATAATGTTTTAATGATTATGTAGTTCATAATTGACATATTTTTTCAAAGTAATTAATTATATTACTTTATTAATGGTATTAAATAGTATTATCAACATTTTTTTTTATTTAGCAAATTTTTAGTTTCATTTATGTAATATTTGTTCTTATTTTATAGTTTCCCAAAAAAATATTTATTTTATGTTGGATTAAAATTTTCAAAATTTATATTTACATTGTAAATATTATAAGGTTAATTGTGGCCATTTTATAACGTGAAAAAATAAACCGATCATATTATATATCATTAAAATAATATGGTAGTCATTTTTCAAACGACCGTTGTAAAATCATCCTTTTTATCGTGTCATGTTGTGTTTTTTCAACAAAAATATGACCTAAACTTGACCCTTTGATACATTACTATATATTATATGGACTACATAGTACATAGCATATGTTTAACATGCCCCGTTCTCGTGCCTCTCTGTTTCAATCTCGTCATACCTCACACCAGCTCGATCCAATACTATCTTTAAATTTCAATATCAATTACCATATAAATTTAGAGCAATTAATAGTGAGCTCACCTTTTCTAATACTCTTAGGAAAACCTTGAAATTAAGTAATGGAAATTAATTAGCAAAGACCCAAAGCCGGTATACTCATATTGGAACGTTTTACCAAATTGAGCTTTAAACGGAAACTATTGACAAAAATGGTAGCGTGGCAAAACTATTTACCAAACTAAGCTTCCAGGGTAAATCGCTGTCTCGGACAGCGTTTTACCTTCTGTATTTTTTTAAATTCAGTAGGGCATAAAACGCTGTCTCGGACAGCGTTTTATCCTTGGGTTTTTTTTTAAAAAAAAATTCAACTACAACTATTTTATATGTTCAACATAAAGCGCTGTCTCAGACAGCGCTTTATGCTTGAACATAAAACGCTGTCTCAGACAGCGCGTTATGCTTGAACATAAAGCGCTGTCTCAGACAGCGCTTTTCTGCTGGAAACAGCAACCAGCATCCAGGCAGAAAACAAGCTTCAGCAAACAGCTTGCATGCTGCAGTCCTCCAACAGCTTCAGCAAACAGCTTGCATGCTGCAATCCCAACAGAGTTAACGCATTAGCAATTAACCAAAATGTTAACGATCAAATGTTCCAAATGTTATTAAATCAAAATGTTCCAAATGTTATTAAATCAAAATTTTCTATTACAAAATAATTCCTCCATCTACGATTACAACGAATTTCAGTTAATAGTCATGGGTCCTCTGAGGGTCTCGATGGACACGTTGCCCGGTTATGGCCCTGAACGTGACAACGACTACATTTGCTCGCGGGCCGGTTAGTCTCATCCATTTCATTACGTATGCGCTTTGACCTTGGTCGCCCTATTCCACGCAACATGCTCCCGTCGGGAATGATTCTGGGACCGTTATAGGGCGTCCAGGTTGTCTCGCAAGGGATTGGCCAGAATTGCGGCGCGTATGTGCTCGTGTATGCCTCCGATTGCAGCACCGGGTCAACCCACGGCCGCTCTGATAGTGAGTACGTTGCACATACGGCTAGAACGTGAGAACATGGGAGGTGAAATATCGTAGGTTTGTTGCAGGTACACGTTCTTAACTGAAAGTTAACAGTATGTTTATGGCCTCCTTTACTACCAAGTCGGTCTCCCCTTTCTGTTGTAACTTGGTAAATATGCAATCGACGGTTATACGCATCCACTCTGTGATATCTGGCTTTTGCGGTGTTCTTCTCTAGAATGGCAGTGACCTTGGGGGGGTATGCAAGTCCCTGTTCAAATCTTGCCTCAGAAGACTCCCTTCTCAAAGTGAAATATTTGTTAACTCTATGAAAAGTTAACTCGACTAGGGACATGATCGGTAGAAACCGTGCTCCCTTCAACACGTTGTTGAATGTCTCAGAGAAGTTAGTAGTGCAAATCCCGTATCTACGTCCAGCGTCGTGAAAGAGGGACCACATGGTGAACGGAATTTGAACAATGTACTCAATTGCCTTGTTACACGCCTCACTAATGAAACACAGATCGCCGTGTAGTTTTCTTTCCTGCCTTTGGTACGCCGTAGCCTTGAACATATCTCTCATGTCGTTTCGTCGCACGTGAGTCTTCAAGTTAGAAGCTATGTGGCGAACACAAAATCTGTGATAGGCTCGCGGCTCGGTAAATCCAACGTTCGGATCAGTCATTGCTGCAATGATCCCAGGTAGGGGTGAAAGTTCGGTTTTCGGTTTGGTTTATAGGCCAAACCGAAACCGAACCACCCTAATTCGGTTTTTGGTTTTTGGAAACCAAACCGCACCACTTTACTTTTGAAACCAAACCAAACCAAACCATATAAATTTCGGTTTCAAAAGAAAAAACCGAACCAAACCGAATTTTTTTGGGCCTTGTTTATTTGGGCTTTAATCTGCAATTTTTGTGGGCTTAAATCATATAAATATTATATTCATCAACATATGTAGTAGCATAAATGCTTAATGAGATTTAAACAACATTAACAAGTTCTAAAACTTCAAAGTTATAATTCAAAGTTTTAAAAGTTCAACACTTCATCCAAAAAAAAAAAAAATTGTTCAACATTACAACTTTAACAATTGTTTAACAGCAGTAGCAACAAGCAGCATAGACCAAGTTCTAAAAGGCAGTAAAAAAAGTAGCAACAAGCAGCATAGACCAAGTAGCAACAAGCAGCAGGGCAGCAGCAGCATCATAACAGCAGGTCAGCAGCAAAAGCAGTGATAGAGCAAGGCAGTAGCAAGTCTGGCAAGTGGCAACAACAAGTCAGCAATGAGCAAAGAGCCACATCAGTCTATTATTTCAAGCACTTCATCAATATCAGCATCACCAACTGCCATATTCTTCAAGTCTATCATAATTCATAACAAAAATAACCAAGTTAAAAATATATACACATAATGAAAATAAGTAACTTATGATTAGATGTTCTTATATATTACCCTCTTCAAGAAGCTCAACTTCCTCTAAACATTCTTCAATACTTGGAAATGGTGAAGCACGTAACCAATTTTGAGCACAAACAAGACCTTCTACAACTCGAGGAGTTAATGAGCTCCTAAACTGATCTAGAACCCTGCCCCCAGTGCTGAATGCACTCTCAGAAGCTACTGTCGAAACAGGGACAGCAAGAACATCACGGGCAATTCTCCCCACAGTAGGAAACCTTGAACAATTGAACTTCCACCAGCTCAAAATGTCAAATTCATCAATATCCTCCGCTGTATCCTCCTCCAAATATTTGTCTAACTCTATTTTTGCATCTCCATCTCTCTCACACTTGTGTTTCTTATACTTACTCTTTAAGACTTCAATCTTTTTATGTTTGGGACTCAATGGAGTTTTGCCATCCTTACTTGAAGACACTTCCTCCCTATTCACATCATTACTAGAAGAAACACGATACTCCTCATACAAAGCATTCAAAGCTACCTTCACATTATCAACTAACTTTGATGCAACAATAGGGTCATAAATTTCAGTTATCATCCACTCAACATAATCAAGCTTATAACGAGGATCAAGGACAACGGCAATAAAAATCAGGAGGTTTATTTTTTCTGGATCACCCCAATACTTTTCATATTTTTCTTTCATTCTACAAGCCATAAGACACATATCCACATCATCACTTGAAACCAAATCTTTCATAAGTACAGCAACACTCACCAATTCATGAAAAAACAAATTCAAACTGACATATAAAGAGCCAGAGACATGCAAGGTCAGATCATAAAAGGCTTGTAGAAATTCAGAAAGTCTTCTTACATTATTCCAATCATCAGAATCTGGGCTACCCTTACCATCCCTCTCATTCAAATCAACTACATAGTGAGGGTCTTCCCCAGAATACCTCTCAAAAGCATCTTGAAGCTCAATAGCAGCATTCAACATCAAATAGGTGGAGTTCCACCTAGTAGGCACATCAAGGCACAATCCCTTTTTTGTGTTGATTTTTTCATCTAAGACACATTTTTTAAACCTTTGCAACCTAGCAGGAGATTGTTTGATAAACCTAACAGCATGCCTAACACGTTGAACCGACTCATTAACAGTTTTCAACCCATCAGAAACAACCAAATTGACAATGTGTGCAACACAACGCATGTGAAGGAAACGACCCTTAAGAACCCCAGTTTTCCACCCATTTATTTTCCTTCTCATATACCCAATTGCAGTATCATTTGAGCTAGCATTATCAACTGTTATGCACATGACATTTTCAAGCCCCCAATCAAGCAAACACTTTTCAATTTCTTTGCCAATATCATCACCCTTATGACTAGAAATAGGACAAAAATTCAGAATTCTTTTGTGTAATTTCCAATTATTATCAATAAAGTGGACAGTCAAGCACATGTAATTGATTTGTTGTATAGAGGTCCATGTATCAGTGGTTAAAGAAACTCTTGAATTACACCTTTTTAACACATTTTTCAGCTTTCGTTTTTCAGTTAAATATGTTTCAAAACAATCTTTGGCTACTGTAATTCGAGAAGGAACATTAAATCTAGGCTCTATTACACCACAAAAATGTCTAAAACCTATACCTTCAACAAACTTAAATGGAAGTTCATCAACAATCACCATAAATGACAAAGCTTTTCTAATACTACCAGCATCAAATTTGTGGTATGTCAACCCACTAGTACCACCACTTGGTTCTTTAGCACTTTTAAATGAAAGCAAACTTTGTTTTGAATCTTTAGGGGTGTTAAAGGGATACTTACGACATCGCGAAATATGAGCCCATAACACACTAGTGCCGTTTTTCTTTGCCCCACACTTGTAGCTCATCCCACAATACTTGCAAATTGCCTGCATTCCAGAAGGTAAGTCTTCTTTATCAAAGTGCTCCCAAACTTCAGAGCGTTCTTTCATCCTCTTCCTTTTTGCTCCCTGTTCTTTTTTCTGATTTTGAGAGACTTGGTCAGTCTCATGTTCGGATTGAGGCTGGTCAGGAACACCACCCACGTTGGTTGTCATTCAATAATTCGTGGTTGAATAACAATCTGTAAGAATACATGCAAACTCATAAATTAAGAATATTGGATCTTTTAAAGGGAATAATAATTATACCCCTAATAAACAAAATCAGTAGTAACTGGCTAACTAAACCAAAGACAATAACAATTTAGCAATAATAATTAGCCCCCTAAGATTCCACCCCACCACCCAAAAACAATCAAATTAAGCACTAACTGACTAACTGTACCCAAAACAAGTAAAATCAAAATTAACAATAATAACAAAGATCAACAATCTAATAAACACTTATCAAGACAATGATAATGCTATTAATCATGCGAACCCTTGAATTAATAACTAACTAATAATCTGAAACAATCTTCAACAGAGTCCAATCGAATAGAGCTTCAAAATACCAGAAAATTCAGAATGTTTTACTAGACCAAAACCCTAATCAGAATGTTTTACTAGACCAAAACCCAAAATACCCTTGAATAGACCAAAACCCCGAAGCATCAAAATACCAGGAAATTCAGAATGTTTTACTAATTTGTACAGAATAGAAAATTCAGAAACAACATCGCAATATGAACATCAAGCATAGATTAAAACCCTAATCAGAATGTTTAACAAATTTGTACATGTAATTTGCAGATTTTCGTAATTAACATTTAACACTAATCATAATTAAAACCCTAAAAAAATATGAACATCAAGCATAATCAAAACTTAAAAGCATACCTTTGGACGGTGGACGGTGTCACAGTGAACGCCTGAACGAGTGCGCTGTGCCGGTGAACGATGGAGAATTGGAGAGTGAGAATTCTGAGAAACACAAAAGAGATGATTGAGAAACTGAGAAGGTGAGGGTGAGAGACTGAGAAATTCGCAATGAGGGTAGGGTAAGAGGCGAACTGAGGAAGTCAGGAGAGAGAATCAGAGAATGAGGGTTAGGGTTTTTTTTTTTTTCCTTATATACTGGGCCTAAATTTCGGTTTTCGGTTTTTTTCGGTTTTCCATTTCCTCAAACCGAAACCAAACCGAAAACCGAAATATTTTTTTTTAAAAAACCGAACCGAACCACTTCAAAAAAAAAAACCGAACCATATTTCTTATTCGGTTCGGTTTTCGGTTCGGTTCGGTTTTAACCCGAATTTGTTTCACCCCTAATCCCAGGATGTCGGTCAGATATAACACAAAGGCCATCTCGTTGAGTGACATGAACCCGAATGCAACCCAGGAACCAAGACCAGCTGGAGGTGTTTTCCCCCTCAACCAACGCAAATGCTAGAGGAAATACTTGGAAGTTTGCATCAACACTTGTAGCAACCAACAGTGTTCCTTTGTACTTCCCGTACAAGTGCGTCCCATCGATACAGATAACTGACATACAATGTTTAAAACCGTCGATACAAGGGCCAAACGCCCAAAACACTCTTTCAAACACTTCCATGTTGCTGTAGTAAACACCGTCAACCAACGCTTTGTACTTCCACACAACACACGTTCCCGGGTTTGACTGTTGGAGGGCTTGCATGAAGTGCGGAAGTCTGCCGTAAGAACTCTCCCAATCACCGTAAATATCAGCTATTGCTTTCCCCTTTGCATACCATGCCCTCCGGTACGGGACATCGAAATGAAATTGCTTGGAGATGAGTTCTTGTATGAATTCAACTTTCAAAGACGGATCTTTCCGAACAAAGGACTTCACAAAATCTGATATTAACGACGAATCCAAATGCGGGTGATCAGTGGACAATACTTCCGTGACACAGTTCTCCCGGTGCGGGCCTTTGTATGTGACTAGGGCGAAGCCACGCGAGTGCTTACTAGATTTGGTACCCCGTAGCATCCAACCACATTTTTTCTTGCACCGCAAATGAAGCACACTCTCATTCGATGTAATTGTGGTGTAGAACTGATTCCTCTGTATGGAATACATCTTCACCATTTCTTGGAGCACTTTCTTACTTTCGAACCACATCCCCTTCTCAAATTCCCCCCCCCCCCCCGAACAAACGACGTATGACTACCCGATTCGGCCCAATCCTGATCAACTTCGTAGTTCTCGTTCACCTGACTGAACCAAGGAATGGGAGTTCTAACCAGGGGCTCGCCCACTTCCATCCGAGCAGGTTCTACATCCATGTTCTGAAGTCCATCTTCCTCCTCTCCGCTATCGGCCTCATCATTTGTGTACACATCATACACAGAAAGTTCGTTATTCACAATATCTTCAAGATGATTCGGCGCATGCTGAGACGGTGAAGCCTGACCATCATCTTGCGTAGGCGAATAACTATGCAATTGTTCTGGCCGAGTACTTTGTTGGGTACATATAGGCACCGTTTCCACATATATTTCAGTGGGAACACCCTTCATTGCAACAACGTTCCTTAGAGCTGTCACATGCTTATTCGTAGAAACCGGTAACACTTGAACCCCATTGCCGGTCTCAAACCTCATTTTAATGTGTACGTCAACGGTCATCGGGTCTGAACCAATACTACTATGAACCTCATTCATCAAATCATTCATAGTCATGTTCAGTTCTAGTGTTAGTGGTTCCATATTTCCCCCACTATACTCGACCCGGGGTCCATCAAACAGAATTTCTCCTCCCCACCGGCATAACAAAACTACATTTTGTGACGCCATATTCTACATAACCAAAACACATTTTAGGATTATCGAAATCTAGAGCGAGGTAAATTATCAACACTGAAATAAGACTCTTCTCACCTATAACAACTTCACTTTCAACAACTTCACCAATTTCAACAATTTCATGAACAATTTGAATTATTTCAACAATTTCAACCTAAACTATTTCAATAATTTCAACAATTTCATCTCTTCTCACCAATTTCAACCATTAACAACTTCAACATTTTCACCATCATCAACTTCACCAATGTCATGAACAATTTCAATAACAATGTACCACATCACCATCAATAATTATCAACAATGTACCACATTTTCATTAATAATTAGCAACAATTACATGCAATTGACATGAATTAACAACAAGTAAGAGCAATTACATACAATTCACAATAATTAACCACAATAACTATGCAATTACACTAAATTCAGTTTAGGGCTAACCACGAAATTGAGTGAGTGAGTGTGAGAGGGAGGAGGGCAGCAGCAAGGTGGCGGCAGCAGCGGTGGCGCAAGGGTGGGCGGCGGCGGCAATGCGGGTGTTTGAGTACGGTCGTGGTTTAGTGTGAGAGGGAGGAGGGAAAGCGTTGAGGTTGAGGTTGAGTTCTTGCGCATTCTGCTGAAGTGAACATGCTGATATATGGCCATGAAACGCTGTCCCGGACAGCGTTTCATTTAAAAAAAAAAACAGGGAATAAAACGCTGTTTCGGACAGCGTTTTACCCATTGAATTTTTTTTTAAAAAAAACCCAAGGATAAAACGCTGTCCGAGACAGCGTTTTATGCCCTACTGAATTTAAAAAAATACAGAAGGTAAAACGCTGTCTGGGACAGCGTTTACCAGTTGAATTTTTTTTTAAAAAAAAAACCAGGGGTAAAACGCTGTCCGAGACAGCGATTTACCCTGGAAGCTTAGTTTGGTAAATAGTTTTGCCACGCAACCATTTTTGTCAATAGTTTCCGTTTAAAGCTCAATTTGGTAGGCCGTAGACCACTCCATAACAATGCACAAAACCAGGTAGGCCGTAGACCACTCCATAACAAATAAAAATCCATCTTTTGCCCGCTCATCTCGCTATTTCCTTCCTTCTTTCTATTCTTCTTCACTCCACTCTTTCTTCCTCCACCTTCCGCAATTGCCGCACTCAAATCATTCAAGTAAAAAAAAAAAAAAAAAAACCCATTTAAAAAAAAAAAAAAAAAAAAAAAAAATAGGATACAGAAAATCCAAATCCAAATCCCAAAATTCAATAATAATTTTACTACTAGTCCAAATTTAATCAACCACGCCACATCACCCAAATCACTATCATTGCTTTCACCATATATTCTAACATTATAATCATAATTGTGTGTATATATAAATAATTCTCTCAAACACACTCACATTCCCTAAATTTCAACATTCATTTTACTAAATTCTCATAAAATCTGATTTTTTTAATTTTCAGCGATCTGGGTCTCTTCAATGATCCCAAGAAAACTTGGGTCATCATAAATTTTCAATTTTGAATTTTTTTAAAAAAAATTTTAATTAGAAAAATTAATTTATTTTTTTTAAATTGGAAAATTTTGATGGGTTGTGTGAGTTCAAAAGGAGGAGTGTCAGTGACACCGGCGGCAGATTACTCCGGCGTGT
This sequence comes from Chenopodium quinoa, assembly GCF_001683475.1. NCBI lineage: Eukaryota > Viridiplantae > Streptophyta > Magnoliopsida > Caryophyllales > Amaranthaceae > Chenopodium > Chenopodium quinoa. The sequence goes on from NW_018742879.1 coordinate 1,503,242, forward strand.
TCAGAGACAATGTAGTGGTTGTCGGGGGTTCTGGTCGGAGCAGGGTGGGACCCACTGAGTCAGAAGGTAAGAAGAGGTTTAACCCAAGTGAGTCAGGGCGAGTCAGCTCAACTTGTGGGAGTGAATCAGTGAGTTTTAGGTTAGGGAATTTGCAGAAATATGTTGAAGGTGAACAGGTTGCTGCTGGTTGGCCTGCTTGGTTGAGTGCTGTTGCTGGTGAGGCTATTCATGGTTGGTTGCCTCTCAGAGTTGATGCTTTTGAGAAATTAGAAAAGGTGCTAAATTGTTATGTTTTTGCATTTGATTTTAGTTTTGTGGGATAATTTGTGTGGTTTTTTCCGTCGTTAAGGGTAATGATGTAGACGGGATTTGATTTATGTTTATGTCATTGTTTGTTTAAGAATTGTGATTTTTGGAGGAAAATTGAGATGTGCAATGAGAATTAGATTCTGTGTGTTTTTGGAAAATTGAGCTGGGTTTTTATCAAAAGAAGAAATTACAGCTAATATTGATGGTTTTGGGTTTAAATTTTGTAATTTTATTTAATTTTCTTTTTATAGTATTGTGATATCTCATGAAAATTTGTTCTTTAGTCTTAATTTGATTACATGTGACAATTACTGACTTGGATTTGAGCTTCTATTTTGTTTGAGAATGTAATCTGTCAATTTCATGTGATTTCTGTCTTTTATTGGGTGGTTGGGGTTAAAAATTGGAAGCTTGTCTTGGTACTAAGTTTTCTCTGGGGCCAAATTCTGGTATTGTTTGTTATAGGAGGAGAAATTTTTTTTCAAGCTGATGTTTCTTGTTTTGTACTTTTCTTCGAGTTCAAGTAGTCGGAATGTTGGCCGGATTCTGGCATAAGGCGGTGTTAACTTGAGTAGAATTGTATAAAAAGGCGGTGTTTATGCTGATAGTATTGAGGTTTTAGTTCTATGATGGTTTTTGGATTAGTATACCTAATGTCGAAGTAATTGAGTGTTTGTGCTTGATTTTTAATCTGGATTTCATCATGTATCAACTGTTGTTGCTGTTATTCATGCTTTTGTTCTGTAGACTTATTGGTGTTTTGTTTTTCTTACTTGTTTCTTAGATTGGCCAAGGTACATACAGTAGTGTTTTTCGAGCACGTGATATTGAAACTGGGAAGATAGTTGCTATGAAGAAGGTTCGGTTTGACAATTTTGAGCCGGAGAGTGTTAGGTTTATGGCGCGAGAAATATTGATTCTTCGGAGGCTTGATCATCCTAATATTATAAAGTTGGAAGGAATTGTCACCTCCAAGTTATCATGTAGCATATACCTGGTGTTCGAGTACATGGAACATGATCTTGCTGGACTAGTGTCTTGTCCTGATATCAAGTTTACGGAGGCACAGGTTTGTTCAGTTTGGATATTCGTTACTGCATTTTCATGTATTGCTGATAAAGATCATTTGGGAAACACTATTTAACTTCACTTTATTTTAGTGGGATGTGGTTGGTAGTTGTTGTCTATAACAGTGTAGGAGTATAATGCTGCATCTCTTTTGTTCATGTAACCGCTTTGTTCGTATTCAAAGTCTGCATATCCAACATTCCGACTATTATTTTTCTGAAATTTCCTTGATATATGCAGGTCAAGTGCTATATGAAGCAGCTGTTATCAGGAATTGAGCACTGCCATTCGCGAGGTATAATGCATCGGGATATCAAAGGGTCAAATCTTCTGGTAAATAATGAAGGGATTTTGAAGGTGGCTGATTTTGGTTTGGCGAACTTCTGCAGTACCAAACGGCAACCACTCACTAGCCGTGTTGTAACCTTGTGGTATCGACCTCCTGAGCTTCTACTGGGGGCAACAGATTATGGACCGTCTGTTGATCTCTGGAGTGTTGGTTGTGTATTTGCTGAAGTTCTTCTAGGAAAACCTCTCCTTCAAGGGAGAACTGAGGTGATTACATCATAATTATATCATTTTACACAAATTAAATTTTAGAGAACAGAATTATGTTATTGCTGATTTTCATGCCAAACCTTGAGAAAACTTGTGTCATTTGATGAACAGGTTGAACAATTGCATAAAATCTTCAAGCTATGCGGATCCCCACCCGATGAGTACTGGAAGAAGTCTAAACTTCCTCATGCCACTCTTTTTAAGCCACAACAGCGTTACGAGAGCTCTCTAATGGCAACTTGTAAAGATATGCCCGAACCAGCTGTGAGCCTTATTGAAACTTTACTCTCTGTGGAACCGTACAACCGTGGAAGTGCTTCTTCTGCTCTATGCTCTGAGGTATTAGTTATATACTTGGTTTAATTCCAAATTCATTTCTCTGAATATCCTGCATTTCTTGCTGTATAGCATATTTTAATGTATATGACAGTGCCACTACAATTTCTGCATTATTCTATTGAAATCTTGAATTCTATCACCCAGATCCTTTCTAATCTTGGTTATTTTTTGGTCTCATCGTCAGTATTTCAGCAGTAAACCTTATGCGTGCGATCCATCAACATTGCCAAAATACCCACCTAATAAAGAAATTGATGCAAAAGGTCGTGATGACGCTAGAAGGTGATATTTCTGATCTTTTTCCTTCTTTCACTCTTTGATTAGGATCTAAGGAGCAACACTGTATCCTTAGGTACCATTTGGAAATCTGCCACTCTTGCGACACTTGCTATTTTAGATCTGTTGCCAATATCCTAAGACTTAATTCGATCCAACTTTTACAAATAAGCTTCAATAAACTCAGTTTTAAGCTTTTTTTCTAATTTTTTTTTTATATATATAAAAATAATAATTACGAGTACATTTTGTTATCAACTGTCAATTTTAATCATAAAAAATCAGTTTATTTAATTAAAATAAACAAGTGAACATATCCTAACACTGTTTTTTTAAGATTACTGTTCCGGCGAAGAAACACTAGATATTTTGCAGCTTTTGATATATCGGGGGTAAAATATGGTAGTGTACATATCCAGTGAAATGGTGGGACTTTATTCCATGATACATGGCAAAGCCCCAGCATTTCTACCTCTAAAGTCTAAAACTCTAAAGCCCCTTGGATTTTTTGGAGCTCTGCTTTATGCATGACTGTTTTGTTTGATATTCATTTTGCAGGAAGAGAGTGAGTGGAAGAGGCCGAGGGAGTGAAACAGGAAGAAAAACAACAAAGAAACCGAATGGCATACGTAAACTTGCCCCAGCTGAGGTCTCTCTAACTTATTGTCTGCCCATTGCCATTGTAGAAACAATAAGGAATTACTATGTTCCTAACCTCTGTAATTTTCCTTGTGCAGGGCTTGCCTTTGCCATCTCAAGTTCCAGATCAACAGCGAGTTAAAATCAACGGAAGTTTAGCACTCTTTCAACCAGAAGAAGACATAAAAGGGAGGGAACCACCAAAGCCATCAATTGATAGGCGGGAAGAGCCTTCCCATTTGAAGAATGCTTCTCAAGGAGATGTGCCATATTCAGGCCCGCTGCAAGTTTCAGCGTCAAGTGGTTTTGCATGGGCTAAAAGCCGAAGAGATGATACATTTGTCAGATCACACAGACAGTCTAGTTCAAAACTTAGCTTCAATGGTTTAGAGACATATTTAGCGTCAAATGATAGAAATAATTCTGAATTAAAGAAGCATGATAACAACGGGGATATTTCTCTAGGAGCTCGTGCCTTTTCTAGAGGGCATGATTATTATGAGGCACTGAAGCATACAGTAAGGAGACAGTGGAGCAACTTTGATCGTCCTGACTCTTTTGATACCTCAGATGAGTACCATTCGCAGGAATTATCTTTAGCACTTTATCAGAAGGAGATTGGAGCAAAGAGAAACCATATGGTTAGTTCATAATATCAGAGCTGATCATGTATTAACTTTGACATAATTAAAGGAGTATCCAATTAAATCTTGTCACATTTGCATATCACTTAGCTACAACTATGTCATACATACCTCATACCTATTTGTAAACCTTAGACTTTTTGACAGCAACAGTGATTATCAAAACTAAGCAATGTTGATGCCTAAATTGAAAGGAAGCAGGATTGTTTTCATCAAGAGTGGTTTTCTTTGGGTTTATACATCGTATTCTTAGCTTTTATGTTAATGTATTACTTTCAACATTTCTAAACATCAGCAACTTACTGATGTCCTGTCTTTGGGTTTCAGGATCAAGAAGACAAAGTTGAATTTTCCGGACCATTGTTATCTCAATCATACCGAGTTGATGAACTTTTAGAGAGACATGAACGTCAGATTCGTCAAGCAGTTAGAAGATCGTGGTTTCAAAGAGGTAACGATTTGTTGCAAATGATGTGACTCAGCTCCCCCCCCCCCCACCCCCCCCCCCCCCCCCCCCCCCCCCCCCCCAAAAAAAAATCCCCCTCCCTCTCCTGATTGGACCAAATAACCATAATTTGTTAGTTAGTCTTTGACATTCACTTTTCAATATCGAGTCTTGCTTCATTGATTTTTTTCAAGTCCTAAACAACAACTCGTTTTCTAATGCTACTATTATTTTCACTTCTTTTTTTCAACTTCCCTTTTTCTTCGTCTTTTTTGCCTTTTCAAGGATGTTGAGCTTGTAGGTCCATGCATATATGATTATCTAGTAAACATGATGAGTAATGCTTGCTGAAATCCAGAAACTCCCCGGGAATTAATACTATCATTTCAGCATTTGATTGACCAAATAGGATATACAGCTACTACACTAATGTTCAACTCCACTATCTAAAGTTAGTGTACAACTGCAAATTTATAAAATGTCAAATGGGATAATGATTCTTGTTATCAGGTTGTTGGTATGGATGTAAATTCTAAATGCTAAGATTTCCTCATTGTCCCACCATAAAAAGATCCCGTTTCATACAGTGATGCCTGATGCATTGCCAATCGATTATCCATTATGAGTTTGCAATAGAAACTTATTATTTGCTTGAGTCATTTGAGTGAGATTTGTTCATGTTGTTTGATTCTGCACCCTGCAGGGAAAAAACAAGGAAAATGAGTGGAAGAATCGTCAAGAACAAAATTTGGCTCGGTTCTGACAAGTTGACACATACCAGCCAGAAATTCAAGTTAGTGTAAATCCAATCTTTGCATTTACCACATGACTACATGAGTGATCAACCAGAGAATGTTGCTCTGAAAATTCAATCTCCGCATTTCCTGTGCTTACCAAAGAGGTAGTAGAAGCCGTAGCAAGAGAGACTGACCCAAAATGCTCATAGAAAATTTGTTCGAGTTTTCGGTGCAACCAAGCTGAAGCCTGAAGTTGGTGGTTAGTTCACTTCCCTACAGGATTATTGTCACCCCATAGTGTACATATTAATAGGGATTATATCTTAAGAAATTATTAATATCTTGTAAATGATAATGACTCATAAATTTGTAGCCTTCTGCTTCCTTTTGTCTATATATTCCATAAGGAAAATAATAATTCTTTTAACAACTTTATTTTTTCTTCCATTTTCTTTGATATGGTAAAAAAGAAAAAAAATGCCTTAAAATAGCTGTAATAGGGTCAAACTTGTCTTACTTTGCCCCTACAAAAGAAAAAGCAGAAAGTTAAAAATAAAAGAAAAGGTAAAGATTATAATTAAAGAGAGAAAAAAAGGAAAGTTTGATGATTGCCGTTGAGTAACGATGTTATATACGTAGTAGAAGTGGTTGGTTGGTTTCATATACAAAATGTTGGTATTAGATATCATTTTGGGCCGTTTGATATGAACTGTTGTCTTGTGTAACAGCCATCATTATGCTTTGGTAGGTTAAGATTGTTGAGTGGTGGTCCTTGCCTAGCTACTCATTTTATAAAATTTTCCAAGTTATGTTCTCCTTCCTTGTCGTGTGCCCTCCGTCGTCTAGATCTGATAAAATTGACTCGTATCTAATTATTCAATTTCGATCTATAATATTTTGAAGATAACTTGTAACTTGTTCGTAGATTTGAAAATTAAATTGACAATAGATTCGCGAGAACCACAAAACATTTCAGACGACTTTGGTTCGTGAGTAGTTTGACTTTTACCTTATTATTCTAAGTTTGACAAAAAGTATTAAGAGTATTAATCAAACTAGCTAGAACAATAAAAATTTGCAGTCAATTGAAAGAGGAAGACAGGGAGTATAGAAGTGGTGATATGGAGGTCTACGTTTATTAAATTCCAACTTCTAATATCCTGCTGGCCAACTCCCAGAATGAGGAACAACAAATCCTTATCATTAGTAAAAAAATAAATAATTAAAAAAAAAAATTTAAAAATACCAATTGGACTAGAGCTTGTTCTCTTCACTTTATAAAAATAAGTTTTAGATCTAATAAATTCAGATAAGGTCCAATAAGTTTAATAAGGCCTAATAAGTTTATAAGGTCTACCAAGTTCAATAAGGTCTAATAAGTTCCAATAAGTTAAGTAAGATCTAATAAGTTCTAATCAAGTCTAATAACAAGGTTCAATAAGTTTCAATAAGGTCTAGTAAGTTCTAATAAGTTCAATCAGGTCTAATAAGTTCAATAAAATCTAATAAGTTTAATAAGGTCTAATAAGTTCAGATAAGTTTAATTAAATTTAGATAAGTTCAGGTCTAATAAGGTGAAGAGAACACAACATAAAAAGACTTAATTGGGAAAATACATGATCTAATTAACCAAATATCATCCATTATGTGTTTTGCCCACTCGTATTTACTACGATGCATCAAATATGTAATACTTCATACAAGTATGTTATTTACTACGATGCATCAAATATGTAATAATTCTAAAGGTCAGAAATATATGGTGCACCGTGCACATAGAATTGACGAGTATCATTACTATCTCTGTATCATATGATATGGCTTCCATTTTTTTTTTTCTTCTACTTTGAACTAAATGCCATTTAGATAAGGGCCATTTTAAACACTATTTCAAATTATGATTAAGTACTTGACAAACATTTATAGACATAAAAGAAAAGATAAACAGTGTTATTACTTTATATAAGTAGTATACCACATTACCACTATGTTTTTAAATAATTTAAGGGTTTTTATTTATTTATTTTTTATTTTTTTTTATGATGGGTATAATTTTAGCACTTCTTAACATGCATAATTTGCCAAATAGAACAATACTAATGAAATGAAAGGGAATAATATTTTAAAAACATTATACAATGAGGGAGGCAAATAGCTAATATCCAAAAAATAGAATTTGATGTCAACGTATAACAATAGGCATTAATTTATCGTCCAAGTCACGACCCGACCCAATACAAAACATAACAAGTCTAGGCTAATGATATGTGTTGAGTTTGATCCGTTGACAAGGTTGTCCATGCTTATCTTATTCAAAATAAATTTAGTAAGAATTTTTGTGGCGATACATTAGATATTAGTTACAGATGAAGAATTGAACAACTTGGTAATATAGCTAGAAGGCTCGAGAACGAACAAAAGAAACTACTCGCTAGCATGAATCGAAGAGACGAAGATGTTAGGAAATGATGGACTAAATTTTTCGTCTTTTAAGTAGGTAGTTAGAGAGTAAATGCACATTTTAAAAGATATAATTGTTTATACATTATTTACAAGAATTATCACAGACTTTTTAAAAGACAGTAAAATTTTTGGTTCTCTCACTTGCAAGTCTTGTGAATAATATCACCATCTAATTAAGGCTTTAAGTTGGTGCGTTTTATTGGGCTTTAATTACTCCAATTACCCTTATGATATTGATAGTTATGATTTATGAACTTCTTTAGCAGGCCCATAAAATACAGGAGGTGTAATTGATTGATGCAAATGTATGATTACAAGATGTCCAGCCCATGTCAACATCTGAAACTCATAAACCTCCACGGATGTAATCAAGTGCATTTATTCTGACTTAGAGGATAGATTATTAGACCTCATTACCCCTGATTTTTATGTTATATCATACGGAGTATGAGTATATATGTACTATACCAGTATACCACTATAGTCTAAACTTATTGGCTCCGATCAATTTTAATTAGCAGTAAAATACCTATTGGATCTGATCAATTTTAATTAGCAGTAAAATATACTACATACTTTTTTTGTTGACGTATTTCTATTATCACGTTTGCCAACGCTCAATTTTAACGATTAATATATCTAATTATTAATATTGCAAAATTATAAAAAGTGGACATTAATAAAATTTACATTGAGACGATTTAAACAAGATCTCACATTACTATGTATAACTATAAATCACAGAAGCTACTCAAAGTATAGATTGTAAATAGTACAAAAAAGTCAAAATATATCAACTTAAAAAATGGAGGAAGTATTTTTTTACGGTGATCTAACAAACTCTAAAGCAAAATTATCACAATACTAGCAAGTTGCAACACATTAAGGTTTTGTTTGGTTTGGCAAAAAATACTTTGTATGAATAGATTGTCATGGAAAACATATATACGAAGTACTTAGCATTTAAGTAAAATCACAATTATTGCAAAATATCTTTTCTTTGTTTGTTTACTTACAAGAAGCTATAGAGAAATTAATAGAAATTAGGTATTGGCCCGGACGATGCCCCGATACATTATAAATTTATAAATTTAGTTTTGATCGAAATTTAGTATTGATTGGAAGGTGATCGAAGTTGGATGAGAAGAAAGAAAAAAAAAAGAAGGAAAAGAGGTACGAAAAGTGATCGAAGTTGAATTTTGCATCATTGGACTTTTACACTATTAACACTCTTCTCTAACAATAATTTGTGATGTACTCCATATACATGTATGAATTTGTTAGATTTGTCACAAATTATCAATTTTTTAATTGGTGAAACTAATTCAAGGGTAATGTTATATGTAGCCCTTAGGCTACAAATAAACATTTAATATATTTTCTTTTTTGGTATAAGTTTAGGAATGTATGACAAAATCACGCGTAAATCAGTGTAATTAATGAATATATTTCATTAATATTTTCCTCTTTTAATTTCTTATACATAGTTTTTAGGGCTACATATAGCATTTTCGCTAATTCAATTAAAAATTATGTAAGTTTGGTAAATACAAGGCGAAAAAACAGGCCTTGCATACTATTTAACCAATTTGGCAATCCAAGTAAACTTAACTTATGGTCGTATTTAAAAAAACAAAAAGATATTCCGTACTCAGTGAATTTGAATGTGTGATGAAGAATTTGAAGATAATTCTCAGTGGCTAAAATTGAGAGCAGAAGAATGTTAAAAAGTTGAATTATTAATGCTTTGACAATCATTAAAGATTTAAAGGTTATTATGGAATTTTGGTCTGCCATCATTAATGTTCTAAACTACTCGTAATTTTTTTTTAATTATTAATGCTAGTCATTTTTTAAGTGATATTCCTTCAATCCTTCTTATTAATTTTTTATCCGCATCTCAATTTGGTAAGTTTTGCTATAGTTTCTCTTCAACGATAATTTTTACCTTTTGGAATGAGGATCCTTCTTTGAAAATTATTTGTATAAATTATAAATTACAGTTAATATTATTAAAATACACATGAAAACGGATTATCTCAGTTGATTATAATATTTATAAGTATATAAATCACATAACATAATTAAAGTGGAATATGTACAAAGTAGAAATGTCGTAAAAAAAAAAAAAGTAGGTGTATAATATTTTGATATGCAAAACAATACTAGTGTATAGTTTCTCCGTCCCCTCCTAGTTGCAACGTTAGCCTGTCCCGACATGACTTTTAAAATTTTAGCCCAAAATGAATTTGATCCAAATAAGCCCGCTATTTTTGGCTCGAAATAAAGGAATTAAACACTTATTTTTGCTCTGAACTTAGCCCGGCTTGAAGCCTTGACACGAAATAGGGCCAACTTTTTTGATCAAGGCCCATGATTAGCTGATTAGCTCTATTATGTATGAGGTAGATAGGTAGAGGAATTCCCACCTTTAAAGAGCCCCATAAATCTATAATGAGTTTGATCCTTTGACCCTGAAATCACGAGATCAATATGTTTACCAAAAAGCCAACCCTTACAAATCAAACTCATCTATAAGATACTTATGTATTGCTATAATCAAAGACATTCCCTCAGCCTTTTAAAGTTTACTCTATTTTCCTATCGAGTCGTTCCTAAACAATGCTCTAATTCCTTAGAATAAAAATAGTGTGGTCCCTACAATTCATCTCTACTTTATTTAATACCCCACATATTAAAAACCAAACATATTCATTAATCCAATACATACATCTCCTAAAAGTACAAATTATGGACACAACAATCTTTAAGAGACGAAGGGAGTATCAAAAAAGGTAAATTTCGCTTTAAGTCAATCCGACTACAATCGACCGGGCTTTAATATACCTAAGCAACTAGGCCTAACTCCCATCATCATAGATTCATTCATATGCTCAAACCTTGTGCAAAAAATGCAAAATTATAATCAATGAATGACAACTTAGCAACCAAAAACATACCATTTGGCCATATTATATCTACTCATTTAAAAAACCCATAATTATACAAATACAAGATCTTGCCTGCCAATTACCAAACTTTCATAAAATACCACCACATGAAAAAAAAAGTCTGCATTCTTCTTCTGACATTAATCCCAAAATTTTGCCTTTTTATTTTCTCTCTCCTAAAACTTTCATCATCCTCTGTTTTTTTGTTTTTCCAGACTCACTCTCTCTCCTCCATTGTTACACCTCATAAATCTCCATTTTTTCTCCTCTCTTCTCTGTAAATAATTTTCCACGTGTTCATCAAATTACCCATCTTTTATTATTATTTTTTTATTATTTTACCAAATTTTGTTGTTGATTTTTGCAGAAGAAGAGGAGAGAGAAATTTAGAGGGAGAAAATAAAAATAAAAAAGGGGAAGTCTAAGTGAATTCTCCTTTTCAGTCCACACTAAATAATATCCCCTTTTTTCTTTCTTTCTTCCCATGTGATTCTGATTGCTCCCATCTTATGAAATCATCATTTTCTTAACCCCTTTTTATATTTTTGTCTAATTTTTGATCCACCATTTTTAATTTATAATTATTATTATACTTTATTATACTCAATTACATTCTGGGTTCTTCTCGACTTTTGATTTTTCTGGGGTTGTTGTTGAATTCTTCTTGATTTGATCATTTTATCCAATTTTGCACCAAATTTGATAAATTTTGAAGAGGGGTTTGATTATTTAATTCTGGGTATTTTTTTAGCTGGATCGCAATTGATTGGATCTGGATTAGGGCTGGGTTTCATTGGAATTAATCGTTTTGGATCCGATTTTGGGGAAAACAGCGCCATCCCATGGCGCTGTTTCGTCGATTCTTCTATAGGAAGCCACCTGATCGGCTTCTCGAAATTTCTGAGCGAGTTTTCGGTTAGTTTTCTGAATTTAATGTTGGTTAATTATTTGTGCAATTGGTTATAATTTTCTGGGTTTGTTTGAATTATGGGTTTTGTTTAATGGGTTGGTTTTGATTTTCTGTTATAATGTGTGTAAGTGTTGAATTTTGTTGATCATTGAGCTGAAATGCTTCAATTTATGCTGAGTTTGATGCAATCTGAGGGGTTGTTAGGGTTAGATTTGGTTTCCATTTCTGGGTTTTTATGTCATTGTCATTTTTAGGTTGTTGGCATTTGACATTGTGATGTAGCTTGCATAATTGAGCTGGTTTTTTTCGCTTGCATTCGACTTCTTGAGATGATTTTCGTTGTTTTAGCTACGGAGAGCTGATTGTTAGGGTATATCTGCAGATATTAGAGGTTTTCTGTAACCTGAACTTCTAATGTAGTTATCATTTTAAAAGGCATTCAATAAGTGTAGGATTCTTGCTTCTCTGCTTAGAAGAGAATGAGGATTAGGAAACTTTATGAACTTAAGAACTTATACTTGGTTTCTCTTTAGTTGGCCTCTTTCTGTTAGTTGAGCATGTTCAATTGTTCTTTTACATTCAATTCTGCAAAAGGGTTTATCTTAAGCCGGGTTCGTTTGCAATGGTAAATTGGATCGTTGTTCCTTTTCAGTGTTTGATTGCTGCTTCTCCACGGATGTGTTGAATGAAGATGAGTACACAGAATACCTTGGTGGTATTGTAACACAGCTACAGGACTACTACCCAGATGCCTCATTTATGGTGTTTAACTTTAGAGAAGGGGATCGAAGGAGTCATATTGCTGATATATTGTCTGAGTATGATATGACGGTTATGGAATATCCTCGTCAATATGAGAAATGTCCTTTGCTTCCCCTGGAAATGGTTCACCACTTCCTGCGCTCCAGTGAGAGCTGGCTGTCATTGGAGGGACAGCAAAATGTATTGCTGATGCACTGTGAAAGAGGTGGCTGGCCTGTCCTTGCTTTTATGCTTGCAGGTCTTCTTTTATATAGAAAGAACTATTCCGGTGAGCAAAAAACACTTGAAATGGTCTACAAGCAGGCCTCGAGGGAACTACTTCAGCTTTTATCTCCTTTAAACCCACAACCTTCACAACAGAGATATCTTCAGTATATATCCCGAAGAAGTTTAGGCTCTGATTGGCCTCCTTCTGACACACCTCTCATTCTAGACTGTTTAATACTTAGAGTCCTTCCTTTGTTTGATGGGGGTAAAGGCTGCAGACCAGTAGTTCGTGTTTATGGGCAGGACCCTTTAACAAAATCTAGCAGAAGTACAAAGCTGTTATTTTCATCTTTAAAGACCAAAAAACAGGTTAACCACTATTCAGAGGTAAAGTCTTATATTTTTGCCCACTTAATTTCTGATATGAGATTTAGTAGCTTTAAAGACCTTATCTTTGGCTTATAATTGCAGACAGAGTGTCTCTTGGTAAAATTGGATATTCGTTGCCGTGTTCAAGGGGATGTGGTTTTGGAATGCGTCCATCTATTTGATGATTTAGCAAGGGAGGAAATTATGTTCAGAATTATGTTTCACTCTTCCTTTATTCGGTCAAACATTTTGTCTCTTAGCCGTGAAGAAGTCGATATCTCATGGGATGCAAAGGATCAATTTTCTAAAGACTTCAAAGCAGAGGTAAGTTGTAGTTGTCCTTTGAGATGCCTTTTCTTCCTCAAATGATGGGAGTTGAATGCATACTTATTATCTTTCTCAGGTACTCTTTTCGGACGTTGGAGCAGTTCCAGTTATAACCACTGAGCTAAAAAGTGATGATGACAATGAATTTGATAGTGCTTCACCAGAGGAATTTTTTGAAGCTGAAGAGATATTCAGTAATGCTGTTGATGCTCAAGATGGGAAGACTGATTTGGATTCTCCTTTAATTCATGATAGTTCTGCCAATGAAGTCGGTAATGGAGGACAGAAAGAGGATAGAGAGCCACCTGCATTTGTAGATTGTGCACCAGAAGCAGGTGCTCGTAGACGCAACTCAAAAGGACTATTGGAGCTTGAAGCAGTGAAGGATATAAGCCTGGATGATTGGAGTAAAACATTGCATCGCGATGTTGAGTCTGATCCTAATGCTGTCAAAGACATTCTCATGGATGATACAAATCAGAAAGAAGATGTTAAATGGGCTGTGGATGATATCATTTTGCATGAAGAGAAACATAAACATGAGGTACACTATGATCTGAATGAGGTGAAGGACATTGCTTTGGATGGTCAAGATAAAGAGGCAGACACGACGATTGTGGTTTCAGATGTGCTCATAAAGCAGGATATCAAGACTGATTTTGTAGATGACAACATGGTGGGGGAGCTGGATAGCAAACAAACTGTAGAGGACTGGGAAACAGAAAAGAGGTCAGATAGCAATAGTCCACAGCGAAAGTTGTGTGGTGATGCTACTAAGCTAAAACAAGAGAAAGTCTTGCAACCTTCACCCAAAAGGCCCCCTACATTTAACCAAAAGTCAGCTTCTGATTCTGCTTTGGGCAAGCACAGAGGAAAACAGCAAGAGGCAGCAGGGGATAAGTCTGGAAAGCAAAAACCAACTGAACATCGGTGGATACCTTCAAACAAAGGCTCCTACACCAATTCCATGCATGTGGCTTATCCATATGCCCGGGTAAACAGTGCACCACCTTCTCTAGGAAGTACAAAAAATCAAGTGAAGGACTCTGGTTCTGTTGGTAAATTGAAGGATCGTGCTGCCAGCACTGATCTTGGGTTTGTTGCTTCTAGTATCGATAGACGTCTGCATAAATTTCAGGATGTAAAGTCCGTAAAACCTGTCGAATCTGCAAAAGTTTCTCGCCTTGAAACTCCTGATGATGGGCTTAGCCAAGAAGTTTCTAGCCCTATATGCTCTCCTCGCTCAGATTCCTCATCTTTGGTTGATCCATCCTCTCACACTTCAGCCGAGTCTCATGAACTTAAAGAAGAAACAAATGCACCCTTACCCTTGCCTCCCCTATCTACTGTACAATCTTCATCATATATCCCAGCTGTAGAGGTTTTACCACTACAAAGACCTCCGCCACCTCCACCCCCACCTCCACCTCCACCACCACCTCTTGTAACTTCCTATGTCAATTTTAAACCGTCCTCTTCAATGCCTCCTCAACCATTGCCTCCTGATTCTGCTAAACAATGTGGAGTTACAACCATGCCTCAACTGGCACCACCCCCTCCACCACCACCTCCGCCTCCCCCTTATTCGAGAGTCGCACCTTCACCATCACCCCAAACGATCCCAGCAACTGCACCCCCACCGCCGCCACCGCCACCGCCACCTTCTAGTTCAAGTAGAATGTCGGCACCTTCTTTTTCACCCCCTCCACCTCCTGTATATGGTGCTCCTACTCCTTCCATCCGAGTAGCCACACCACCACCACCTCCACCTCCCCCTCCTGGACGCGAAATGCCATTCCCTTCCTATGGAGTGACTTCCTTACCGCCTTCTTATGGAGCCGCTCCACCTCCACCACCACCTTTCGGGGGTAAAGCCCCTTCCCCACCTCCTCAACCTCATGGGGGCCAGGCCCCTCCACCACCACCGCCACCGCCACCACTACCTTTCGGGGGTCGAGGCCCTCCCCCACCACCGCCAACTCCTGGGTGCCGAGCCCCTCCCCCACCACCGCCACCTCCCAGATCACCTACCCCACCACCACCACCACCACCACCGCTACCTCCTGGAGGCCGAGCCCCACCCCCTCCACCGCTACCTCCTGGAGGCCGAGCCCCACCCCCTCCTCCACCACCTCCTGGAGGCCGAGCCCCACCCCCACCTCCGCCACCTCCTGGTGGCCGAGCCCCACCCCCACCTCCTCCACCTCCTGGTGGCCGAGCCCCTCCCCCACCTCCGCCACCTCCAGGTGGCCGAGGCCCTCCCCCACCTCCACCTCCTCCCGGAGGCCGAGGGCCTCCCCCACCTCCTCCACCTCCCGGAGGCCGAGGGCCTCCCCCACCTCCCCCACCTCCTGGTGGAGGCCGAGGGCCTCCCCCACCTCCGCCACCTCCTGGTGGAGGTCGAGGCCCTCCCCCACCTCCTCCTCCAATGCGTCCAGGAGGACCACCTCCACCCCCTCCCCCTAGAGGTGGTGTTCCAGGTCCTCCTGCACCACCAAGACCTCCAGGAGGTGGACCACCACCGCCTCCGCCATTTGGTGCGAAAGCCGCTCCAGGTGTACCTAATGCGCCTCCAGCTCTGGGTAGGGGTCGTGGGCTGCCACGTTCAGCACCAGGAACTGCACCTAAAAAAACACCCCTTAAACCATTACATTGGAGCAAAGTGACGAGGGTCTTACAAGGGAGCCTTTGGGAAGAATTGCAAAGACAGGCAGGGTCCCAAATGTAGTGTATCTTTCTTTCTTTTCTTTTCTGCAATAGCATACATAGTATATATTTTCCTTCCATCATATATGTCAATTTTGCTTGCATGTTAATTGCCTTTTTGAGTTTTTCCATGGGTCATCATTATACAGCTCATAATCCTTTTTAAGTTTGAAGTTACTAGATGTCTATTTCTTACATGGGTTATCAATTTACTGCTCATAATATTTTTTCGGTTTGGAGTTACTAGATGTCTATTTCAATAATGGAACTTTTCTGTTTTATCTAGGGCTGGTGTATTTTTGTTACGTAAGCATTGATATCATTCTTTCGAATTTAGTGCTGCAGAATTTGACGTGTCAGAGATCGAGAAGCTTTTCTCTAATCAAGTGTCAAAGCCTGCAAGCGCGGGAGGGAAATCTGCTGAAAAGAAGAAGGCTGCTGGATCCAAATCTGAAGTTGTTCATCTGGTAATTCAGTAGAAATTTATATCCTTTAACTCATATGTACTTGTGAGGCTTTTTTTATTTATTTATTTTTTCTTTTTTTAATTTTTTAACCTGTATGCATTTGTATAGTTTTTATGTTTATGTTTCTGAAAGACTTGGTTATTAGCTAATATTCCTAGTAGGTTCACTTAACAATCCAGTATAGAGTTTGTGTTTTTATGTTTGTGTTCTCTAGTGGTAAGTGTATGAGCCTATAATGTCGATGTATATAGCATGTGAGAAGATATCACTTGCATTCAGGATATCAGATTTTGTTTTCTATGCCTACAGTTGCCTACTTTCTTTAGTACATGAATTGATGTTCTTAGAAAAAAATAAAATAAAAAAGATCCTAGCGATGTGTCATTGCTTGGTAAGATCTCCTTTGTTATCACTTGGGTAATATTAGTGTGTGTGTGTGTTTGCAAAATTATATCAGAGATGCATTTTTTAAGACCTCCAGTATGTGGGAGCACCTGTTATTTTATTTATTTATTTGTGCGAAAACATCTTTGAGATAAAAAATTTATGAAGACCTAGGCACAACTTCCCTGCAAAAAAGTCCAATGTCTGGCAAGTTGATGTGATTTCCTGTATTTTTGTTGATTGGTGTGAGCCTCTCATTCTATGTCTCTTTACTTTCTTTTCCTCTTTTTTTCATTTCCTCTATTCTCTTCCCTTAAGGTCCCCAACACTACAACTTCATTTTTGCACATGCAAACAACTTTCACAGGATCAAAATAAAAATAAATAAAAAATGCATATACTTATAAATGGATCACAAGAAAATAGTGAACCAAACCATTCAAACCTTTTAAAGAAGAGCATGTCAATTATAAGAAAGGGCGCTGATAATTGGAATCCATTTTGTGGATATTTTTCCACCACTTTGTTTGCTCATCATTTATAAATAAAAAATTTAAGGGAAAAAATTCAATTGCTTCAAAATGCAAACGAGCTTTAATTAATAGTGGGAGAAGTGGGGTTTTTGTTAAAAAGTTAGGCATTGAAGTTGACTGTTGACCAAGCCATCAATGGATATTTTGTAAAGTGGGAGGGGGAGGTTGTTTTTTCCCTTACATTTTTGGGTAAATGTGTGTTGCTGCTGATCAGTTTAGACCTTTTAGGCTGTTACCTCTTGCAATTCCATTCTGAAGGCTACTACAGGTCAATTGTCCAGCAAATTTGATTGTGGAGGTGGGTAAGAGAGATAATGGCGGGGGAGGGGGAGGAAATAGGAAATAAAGGAAGGGAAGTAAGAAAATAGAGATTGAGGTTCAGAGTTCCTGTTTCCATGAAAGAATATAATGGGGAAAGTTAACATCTTTGCCAGAAAGAAAACTAAGTCAGTTCTCTGGGAAATTGACCTCTTTTTTGTCGGAATGTCAGTTTAGATGCTACTTCACAAACTTTATTTTCTAGGGAAAAAAAATTATTAAAGGTACTTGTTCATAAAATAGAGGTCTGAAAAGGTGTTGCATGGCAAAGAAAAAAAAAAAAAAGCTGAAGACAACTAATGAGTGGTGGATCTTTCATTCTCCTTACAGTCTCTTGTTTAGAATACCTGTAATTACATAAACAAATCTTGCTGCTCAGAGTGCTCACTCCTGAAGTCTTAACTGGGATTCCCCTGTGCTTTATTAGTATCATTATCTGTAGCTATCAATCCTATCATGTTTCATAATAAATCAGCAATAGAGCTGCTGTTTTGTAGCATTGTGGTTGTAGACTAGTTCTTTTGTTATTGCGAGACTTTGTGAGGAGAATGATTTTTCCATCTTAATTACTAAGATATACTTTGTGTCTTCAAAGAAGTTGATCATATTTTATGTAAATGATCCCCTGATTTTGGGGATAGCGAGTTACACGTTTATATGCATGGAAAATGTTGTAGCCTTTTTTTTTCCCCATGAGCTCATTGGCCGTATAAACAAAACCAATATGAGAAATTACTTGCTTAATTTATCCC
This sequence comes from Chenopodium quinoa, assembly GCF_001683475.1. NCBI lineage: Eukaryota > Viridiplantae > Streptophyta > Magnoliopsida > Caryophyllales > Amaranthaceae > Chenopodium > Chenopodium quinoa. Next base: position 1,521,406 of record NW_018742879.1, read on the forward strand.
ATTTTTAATAAACTTATTGCTTGTTTAGTCGATCCCGTTTTTCTGTATATAGTTATAAATTTTTTGACATGAAGCAAATGGGAAATAATTTTGACCGTCCTTATGGAAAATCAGAGGGAACTGAACAAATCTTCTAAGCATGGATTTGAATTTAAATGTGGATGTCATGGATAATTAACAAACATTAAGTCTGATGATCACAACATATAACTTTCTATATCCTTACACTTATTCATGTAAGAAGATAAAATGCAAGGGATTACTGTTGCTGCCAGGGTTCATTCGTAGTCTTGCACTGAATAGTACACCAGCCATATTTATGTTACCATGAGAAGGGGTTTTCAATCTTTGTGGTGCTCATGGTTATATGCGATGCTAGCTAGTTATGATTGCAATTTTTAATTTCTCAATTGTCTTAACCTTTTTGTACTTTGTTTGTTGCTTGAATTCAATCATATTTATATGTCTAAATGCTTGCTGCAGATTGATCTCAGAAGGGTTAACAACACGGAGATTATGCTTACAAAGGTTAAGATGCCACTCCCTGATATGATGGTATGCTAGAATTTTCTTCATATATATTGCCATTTAATTGAGTAATGAGGCAGCTTTTGTAACGGGTTTTCAAGCAGCAAGTCAATTTATGCACATATATTGAGAAAACCATGATCCACATTATTTAACTACTGTTGCCCAACTTTGATATATGTAAAGTATGCCCTTAAATCTATTTAAGATAATTGACTGTACACCTACGGACCTACCCTTATATATTGGTGTAAAGAGAGGATTTGCAAGTTGGTGATGAATTCTCTTAATATTTGTGAATGTATGTAGATATCTCGATGATAATTGACATTTATAGTGGAGTGGTTTTGATGTTTTCTTTGAATAATGGGATATCTTTCATTCTTGATATGTTCAGAAGAATCAGAACAGACTTGTTGTACAGAAGATAAAAAACATAGCAGTCCTTTTGTCCTTTGGATGTATAAATAGTTATTTTTTCTTATATTAAAAATGTTCTTTGACTTCAATTGACCTATTTTTAACCTCAAAGACATTGAAATGCAGTTATGAGTTGTGAACTTATGTTGGCTCTCAGTTTGATTATTCTTCTTGCACCATGACCACTATTTTTACAATTGTCAGATTAGTGAAATTGTGTTGCTAATCCTGCAAAAGCTACTAGAATTCTCCTGGAACTGCACTCTCTAGGAAAGCTTTTACTCAATGTTTGGGTATAGCTGTGAATCAATTTTGATGTAGATGAACTTTGATGTGATATCTTCAAACTAATATATGTTATAGGTTATACTGTTATACTCACCTTTTCTTTTAATATTAATGTGTGTGTGTGTGTTGTTAAAATTTCCATAGATGTTAAATATATTAATCCATGTTGCCATGTTGATTAAGGCGGATTTTGTGCACTACTTGCATCCTCTTGGTTTAGACAATGAAGATTTAATCTTGTTAGTTTCTTAACATTTTCACTTTTTTGAGAAGGTTATGTGGGGGGTAAATTCTGAAGGGATAAGCATTTACATTGTCTGTATTTATTCATGCCATGCTAAGTGTTAGTGCTGCCTAAATCTATTTTGCAGGCTGCAGTACTTGCGATGGATGAGTCAGTCTTGGATGCAGATCAGGTGGAAAACCTAATTAAGTTTTGTCCCACTAAAGAGGAGATGGACACTCTAAAGGTTAATTTTTGATCTTTGAACTAAAACTTTTATTGTTATGTTTCGTTGTTATTGCAGTTTGCAAGTCTTCTGCACCATTATCTTTGATTGGGAATGGGTTTCACATGCTTTAATAATTATTTCAGAGTAGTCCAAATAATTTTGCTGAATTTGTAGTTTTGACTTTCTTTCTATTGCTTTGTAGAACTACACTGGCGATAGAACAAAGCTGGGAAAATGTGAGCAGGTCTGTAACTATGCATTTCTGTTTGATTAATAAAACTTTTAATAGAACATTTCATGTATTGATCTTAATTACATCTGTGGATCTTTGCCTTCATATTGAAGATAAAATTAGTATTGCTCAATTGATTATAAGTTTCTTTTCATGGTCTTAGCTATCTTTTAATGATTTTCTCTTTCCTTATTTTATTATTCCCGAAGTCTGAGATATATGTGTACTCTGTATGTGACACTTGTGACTGTTGGTTTGCTTACTTTCTCTTCTTTATGTTTACAGTTTTTTTTGGAGCTCATGAAAGTGCCGCGGGTGGAGTCAAAATTACGAGTGTTTTTGTTCAAGATTCAGTTTAACACACAGGTACTTTTGTTTAGTGGGTTGCATTGTAATAGCACCATTTTGAGCACACATATCTGGCCTTGCTTGGTGTACCATACGGAAATGTGTCATTGTACCCCTTTCTTTTTGCAGGTTACAGATTTCAAAAAGAGTTTGAATACTGTAAATTCTGCATGTGACGAGGTACATTTCATTTACACAGATGCCACTTTTGTACTGTTTTAATGTATGTCCTGATCTCATCACTTGTGCTTTCTTATTTTCAATAGGTGCGAAATTCTAGGAAGTTGAAAGAGATCATGCAGTTGATTCTTAATCTAGGAAATTTATTAAATTCTGGAACTGCAAGAGGTATGAATACCAAGTTAGTAATGTGCTTCTCCATTAAGTTTTTACTACATTCTTACTTGATAGACATTTACTAGTTATACACTATCCTGGTTGATTTATCTCTCTGAAACTCATATTTTCTGCCTTTATCAAATGGTCAATATATGATCTGTATTAGAAGAATCATTTTCTTCTTTTTTCCCTTAGCAGGCCAAAGTAAAATCCTCCTGCTTTGGTCTAATTGGTGTGGAAAGAGTGGAAAATCTACACTTTTTTAGCCAGACTTTTAAGTGGCTGATTCCTAGACTTAGGAAGAGCTCTTTGCCAATTTCTAATTATGCTGCCTCTTGATCTGCAGTGTAACCTATGTGGGCTGTGTCCAGCAAAATTGGACTGATCTCTAATTTTAACTATTACCTATCAATCAGATTTGCGCCCAGATTTGGGTTGATTTCTGTGAGGCTTCTTGCTAATCATACTCCCCTCTCCATCTAGTTCACTAAGATAGTGCAGACATCTTTGCTGGATATGCATTACATTGTCAACATGGTTTCTGTCTCCATTAATATCCATTGTCAAATTAATACGGAGTAATAAGGATATTAGTTTACCATTATCTCTTGCTTATAATTTTAGTTGCTGCCTGACTGTTCTTCAAATATATTAACAAGTCTATGTACGTTTATCAATTGCCATAATCACAAGGGCAAGACTAGTTTTTTAGACGAGGCTGACTAAGCCCAAGCGACTTAACCTAAAATAAGGAAAATAACCCTAGCAAACTGTTTGATTTTTATTTGTCGAGTGATGAAACTTCTTTTGATATTTTGATTGATTATTCAAGTCTTCACATCTTATAGGATCTGCGGTTGGCTTCAAATTGGATAGTCTTTTGAAATTAACAGATACTCGTGCAACTAACAGCAGGATGACACTTATGCATTATCTTTGCAAGGTATGTCCTTACTTCTTTCCAAGGTTTTGATGTCTTTACTTGGAACAATTTGTCTTCTACTTGTTCATTGTGAAGTAGCCAGGCCTACTTCAATTGGTTGGAAAGGCTGTGTATATTTGATTCTCCAGTCCCCAGACAGGAGCCACGTGCACTGCATGTCGGCGTTGATTGTTTAGTTTTAGTTTGGATTACCAATTCAGCCTTTTTTTTTCTCTGATTGTAATGTTGTGTCCATTTTATCATGGTGTGTGTTCAATTATTGGGGGTGGGTGAAGGGATCTCATCTTATAATATCAAGCGTCAAATGATGGGAGCTATATATAAGCATTTATCCGAAACTAACGAATGAGATATTAAAATTAATCAGATAACAGTCTTAAGTAAAAAGTTCTCTTCCAGGGAATTCTATAAAAAGATTAATAGAGGTCAATCAATCACATGAAATATACTAATTTTTATATGTATTTAAAAAAAACTGTGCGTTGCAAGGGGTTAAATCTCGTGTTTTCTACATCGGGTTCTATGTGAAAACTTGTTATTTTATAGTCCTGTATCCTGTCTTTCTTTACAATTAGACACCTTTGCATATATTTTGTATCTCCTCTTGTTCGCCTTTGGAGTACTTGGATAAAGAAGCTGCAAAACATGCCCAAAAGAAGTGTATGTGATGCATATAGATTTAGGACCTCTTTGATTCTAGGGACTATTAATCTATTTTATTAGATCTAGATTTGACCAGGTGTTTTGATGGATTAAACTACAAACATCCAGAAACCTAATATGGTAAAAAATCTAATAAGTTTTAGATGCAGTGTTTGACTGTGCCTGTTGGATTGTTTATCTGGAATGCACCATTGAATGAAGTTCATCACTGTTGCTTTGAATCTGTTATTTGGATAGATTCATGCAGAATCGAGCTATGAGCTGGGCTTATTTTGTTGTTTCGTTTTTGCTTTGCTATCTTTTAAACTTAAAGATAGAACTCTTGGGGACATTGGAATCTATTCTTAGACATCCTGTGTGTTAGTGGCTAAATATGAAACCTTTGCGTCTGTTTTTTAATGTCTTAAGAGAATTTGATATTTTGCACAATTATAGCTTGAAGTCTACATAGAAAAATTGCATGTGTACATAAAGTGAAAATGCATGGGATCTGCACTGCCTGTTGAATGATTACTATAAACCCATGTAGCTGTATTTGATGACTATTAAAGCAATAATGTTGAAGGATTTTTAAGGTTTGGGAGAGTTTAGAACCCTTGAATTCTAGAGAGAATGTGTTAAATTCTCTGATCTATCATTTCTTCTTCTTCTCCTTTTAATTTCTAGTTTCCAGTTCATAATAGTTTCTATTTTTCAGTTTGTAGCAGAGAAGTTACCTGCACTGTTGGATTTTCATGAAGATCTTCTAAGCCTTGAAGCTGCAACAAAGGTTTTATTATTTTTCATTATGACAACTCTATGGTAAATAATTGATTATAGGCTGAGTTACAGCTTTTTTTTACAGATACAATTGAAGTCCTTGGCAGAAGAAATGCAGGCTATAAACAAAGGATTGGAAAAGGTTAAACAGGAGTTGTCTGCATCTGTTAATGATGGTCCTGTTTCTGAGGTTTTTTGCACGGTACGGATTTTGTTATGTGATGTTTGAAGTAACTGTCCTTCATGATATGACATCTGTTGCATCTCTCCAGTTGACTTTCTATCCCCATTATCCTTGGTACTTTAAGTTACCTTTATTGGGGGTGAATTCCTACTCCTTCCCTCTCTCCCCTAACTCTTCTTGTGAGGTTGTAACACTTGAAGTGTAGGACCTTTTTTGTTTTGACTTTGCAGTTTAGATTGGAAAATCCAAGAGCTCTGAGGAGATTCAAAATCCAAACCTTTGAAACACAACCTTAGTTTTACAATAATAATAGCTGGGACACAACATTTCTGCCAGTCGTGATATTCATGTCGTAAAATTAAGTTTGTTGATTTTGAACCTTTGAACCTTCTTGGTTCTGCCCACGAGTTAATAATTCATCGAACTATTTTTTTTGTGCTGTTTTTTGATGTTGAATTCAATGTTAAGAGATCACAGCTGTCGGGGAACTTTTGCTTCCATTCTAATGCTGTGAAATACGTTCGTTTCGAAATCCTCATTCATTTATTTTTTAATAATTTTATTGTTTATTCTTTATTTGATTTCATTTTTCTCGGGCAATTTCACATTACGATTAGTTTCTAGATACAATACAAGATTTTCTTGATTTCTTTCACTGCCAAATCAATTAAAAAAGAAGAAAATTTTGCGGTCATTTTATGTGAATAATACTTTCTACATCTTTATGTAGGTAAAATAATTGTCAAAAATATATTCGAACAGCAGCACCTTATTTTACTTTTCCAGTCAAAGTAGTCAAGTATCTGAAGATTGACTGATATTTCCCTCCTTTATACTTATATTTTTATTATTTATTTATTTATTTGATATTTTTCCCCTCCCTTTCATTCTTTCCTCTCCCCTTTTTTCTTTATAGTATTAACCTATATTTACAATTATTATTATTATAGACTCTGAAGGAATTTGTCGGTGTTGCTGAAGCAGAGGTGGAATCTGTGATGAGCCTTTACTCTATAGCGGTATTACTTTTTCTACTTTTATCTTCTCTATGGTGTACTGCATTCATGCTTTTCGTTCTTTTGTCTAACTTATTGTGAGACAGGGTAGAAATGCGGATGCACTAGCCTATTATTTTGGTGAAGATCCTGCTAAGTGTCCTTTCGAGCAAGGTATCATTGAAAGATTCTGTACTAGTGGTTATACCCTATTGCTTGTCCTAACTTATTGCTTGCTTGTTTAATTGTGTATGTCATTTGCATAAATACACTTTTAACATCTTAAGTACCATTTTTGAGCGAATCCTTTTCATTTTCACTCAACTACTCCAGGCCTGCAATTTGTGTTGAAGTAATATTATACCCATTTCATTGTTGCTTCAGACTGCAGTTCCCTGTATATTAGCACTTCCTTTCACCGTGACTGACTTTGAACATCTCATATTTTATAAATGTATACTACTTTCCGTAATTTTGCAATTTTTTTTTTGTCTATCACAGAAAAATTGTCTGGTTATCATATATAATTGCAAAGTTTCTTTTGTTTTCCACATAGTCTGATTGATTGTACCAGACTTGCAAATAGCAGTAATAAAAATCAAGTTAGCTCATGTATTTTCCCGTAACTGAATGCAGTTGCACAGACTCTGTTGAACTTCACAAGATTATTTCGGAAAGCACACGACGAAAATTGCAAACAGGCCGAATTGGACAAGAAAAAGGCCCAAAAAGAGGCTGAAATGGAGAAGGCAAAAGCAGCCAACCCATCAAAGAAGAGTGAAACGTAGTTGAAAGATGTCAGTTCTCTCTCGTGAAGCTCAGAGTTGCACCATGGATGTAAAGGCCTTGTGCAGTCTCAGTAACCCAAAAGCAACATCAAGCTTTTGTTGCCACCATTTGCAGTGATAGTGAAAGATGTTTCGAGGTGATGCAGAATGAGATCCAGTCCATCCAAGGCCTTGTGAAAGTTTTTGGACTTTTTGTCCACGAAAACCTCGAGTGTGTTCAAGATGGGATGCCATGCAGTCGGTCACATGTTTGTGGCCGATTGAATTTTCAGATGTATATCATATCATCACTGTACAGATACGCCCGTCCCTCCCAAGGGGTATTATCTCACCTTCAACTGCAAAAAAATGGTCTGTAAATTCCTGTTAAGAAGGAACGCCGGCAGATGATGCTCACTTACCAATTATCCTCCGAAGCAGATGCCATCAGGATGGTGACCTCCAATGCTCATCTTGTCTTCCTGTGTACCATGCGACCTTGTACAAAGCTCTAACCTGTAGGTAGGTAGGTGAAATTTTTTGTACCATAATATGTTTTGTCCCTAATTTTTTTTCTTCCCATATAATCAAATAGTTAGTGTTTAGGATAGGAGGTATAACAAACAGTTTTGTATAGAATTTTAGGGCCATAGAAAGGGAGTTTAGGAGGTGAGTGGTTTCAGTATTGTTCATCATCCTTCTATTTCATTCAATGTACGTAGTAATTGTAATATATTGAGAGTGTAGAGTTGGGAGATGGGAAATCCCTTGTTTCTCCCATTCAAATAATTAGCATTTCAGAAGCAGGATCGGTTTCTCTAATCTTCTATTAAGTGCGTGTTTTAATCTTAGTGGAATATTTGAATAAATCATACGTATATCTGCTCTTAAGGCCATTGTTGGCTTGTTGTAAAAGATCATTGGAAGTACGTAGTATTACAAACTTGAGAACTTATTGTCTGGTGCAAACAAAAGCCTTGTTTGTTCCTACTGAGATTATCTTGCTGAAACCAAGTTAGGCTGTGTAATGCTGAAACTGCGTTGGGTTGTGCCATGTTGAATACTAGCTCGGCCAGTGCCACCGCCACCGCCTGTTACACTTATAGTAACGTCGAAATTTATTATCGTAAATTTGTTTGATGCACAAAAGTCAGCTTCTAACCATTATTGCGACAATCAATCAAGCTGGGCTTTCTTGAAGAGAAAGATCCTGACTTAATCTATAGAATCAAGTAAGATATTTGAATATTGGTTAATGGGTTGTGATTGTATCGTATGAACTAGTAGTAGGGTCAACTACACCTAATTATCGGACCAATAATATCATGGTTGTTGATTTTATTAGAGTTAATGATGGTTTTTTATTTGCAAAACCATCATTAAATTAAGTAAGATGTAGAACTCTCACTTTTTAAGTAAGAGGTTACATGAAATATAAGAGGCTAACTCACCAAATAGTCATTTACAAAAAAAGAGTATTGTACTGTTTTACACGAATTAAGAAGTCGTTAAAGTGTAGATTGATTGATCGACAATAATTAATTTCTTATTTTTGTTCCATGAAATTCGAAAATGCTTAGGATCCATTACCCACTTTTTACTAAAATCAACCTTACTATTTTTATAATATGCTCTATTCAAATTCTTTTTTAGGCAAACATCTTTAATTTTATAAACGAAAGTCCTTTTCAATTAGATAGCTGTCTCAATTTTGAAAACAAAATTTGTGGTTAGGGGAAATCTTGCATTTCGTATGAGGCAATATTTATTTATCTATGGTATTATTGGAAACGACATTATTCAAGGATAAATTTCAATGTTTGGCACTAGAAGAAACAGTTTTTGTATGATAATCGGTTTATCACTTAAGATTTTTTTTATGCAACATTCGTTTTCGTGAGTTTTACTCGATTATTGTAGCAACAAAAATTAAAGAGAAAACAAATGGAGAACCATGTGTACTTTTGCTTTTAGAAAGAGAGAATAAGAGACTTGTTAAATACTTTGTACTTTGTTTAATTAGGTCACAAAAATTGAAAAAACAGATAACAAAATATGAATAAAAGGTTGTCATAAATGGAATAAAGTAAAGTAATAAACTTAGAAAAACAGATAAAATTAAAAAAATGAGTAGAACTTGAAAAGCATAGGAAATTCTACATTAGTATGGTTTTGGATGTACCTAGTCCATGCATATACGAGTGAAAAAGAAATATTGCCACTCTTATGGTCATAAAATAACGAATTAATTTTAAAAAAATATTATTTTTCAAAATTATGAAGCTATATTAATTCGTGGACAACGCATAATTCATCCCAAAGTTTAGTACGGAGCAAAACATAAATAACTAGGGTGCCATGTAACGTACTAACGTAGAATATAGTAAAAAAAAATAAAATCTATAAGATAGGGCAATAATCACATGAATTTGTCTCATGCAATTTATATCAATAAAGCCTAAATCTTTGCCCACATTACATTAAATAATTGTCTTAATTCATAATATATGATTGCTAAAAAGCCTAAAGTTTTGCTGTCAATGGCATTATTATACCATATCGAAGCTCTTTGTTGGCTTTTAATTGGAAAAAAAAAAAATCCCTTTATTCGTTTCTCAATAATAAACTTAAGTCCTATATCGTTGCTTCTAGTGTTATTTTTGCATATAATTCTCACTATTCTTTGATAAATTTATTATAACCGACAAACCGTCGGTATGATGCTATTGCTTGTCAAACATGAAATCAGCAATGCAAGAAATTATTTTAGGAGATTATGTTATGCAATTTGTCAATTTTGGTACGATATGCATTTAAGGCTAACTCATATGATCAAACAACAACTACTACGTTAAGTCATGGATCTACTACGGAGTACTATTTTTTTGCAGATACGTACATAAACTTTATATTTATTGTGAATAGTATATGGTCGTTCCATATTGGATTGTAAGTCACAAGTCAATTGGAATTGACTTTTCTGTTATTGCATAGATAAGATTGTGTACATCTGAACCTCTACATTTTTAGAAAGAGAGACTTCTAGAGGTCCTTAAGGGTTGTTAAGTATTTGCGTTTCTAGAGCAATCACAGCTCTAATTAAATCGTACATCTTACATTCGTCTTGACCATTAAAGTGGCCTATCCAAAGCATACTTATATACAAAGTATAAAACCATTACCAGCTCACATCCAAAGCATAACCTATGTCTTGAGCTTATGCAGTAAGCAGACAAAGGAATTACGAAGTAGTTATTAAGTCACAGAAGAAAGCATAATGCAACAATTTAAAACAAATTATATCATTGTGCTAATCCTTTTGATAATGACAGAAAGATTCTCAATCTCCCTGTAAATTTCCTCTGTTTTTGGATGAGACCTGTCATTATACACAAATTTACATGTTGATCCCCCTAGTTCCACCCAACTACATCCTACTTCTTTCTTCACATCCTGTTGTTTCATCGCCGTTCTAACGTTTTCAGATTCATCCCATAATCCCTTTGCAGCATATATATTCGATAAGAGCACGTTCATCTCTGCATTTGAAGGGCTAGTTTTCAGAATCTTTTGCGAAACTATCTCTCCAAGCTCAAAATTTCCGTGTAATTTACAATAGTTCAATAAGGTTTCCCAAGCATAAGATGGAGCATCTAATGGCATTTGCTCTACCAACTCATAAGCTTCATATAACATGCCAGATCTTCCAAACAGATCAACCATGCACGCATAATGCTCAGGCCTTGGACTAATATGCCACTCGCTTTCCATAGACATAAAATAATTTTGTCCTTCTTTAACTAGACCTTGATGCGCACAAACAGTCAAGAGGGCTAGAAATGTAACATGGTTAGGTTTACAGCCTGACTGAATCATAGAAGAGTGAAACTCGAGTGCCTGACCTACAGATCCATGGTATGCTTGAGCCACTATCATGGTGTTCCAAGTCACAGTATCTCGATAATCTATGCTTCTGAACAAGGTGGCAGCATCATTTATCAGCCCACATTTAGAATACATAGATATAAGTGAACTAGAAACCAATACATCATGCACATAACTAGTTTTAATTGTTTGTAGATGGAGTGCTTTACCCCAACCATGTAGAGCAAGTGAACCGCATATAGACACAGTGGTTATGTACGTCGTTTGATCAGGCCTAAATTCTCGTCTTTTCATTTCAGAAAACAAGTACAAAGCTTCCTCTGTTTGAATCCCAGAAATCAATGTATTCCAAGAAGCTGTATCTCTCTGATTCATAATATTTTCGAAGAAGTTTTGAGCATTTATTATATCTCCCTCTAGGACAAACCCATATAGTATTGAATTTGATGAAATGATATTCCTCTTTGGCATCCTCCTATACAAATCCAAAGCCTCTTTTAATCTACCATTTTCAACAAACCCGCTTATCATACAGTTCCAAGCAACAATGTCCTTATGTGGCATCGTTTGGAATAATTCCAAACCCTCGTCTACCATGCCATTTTGCATATAACCTCGGATCATAGCAGTCCAAGCTTGTGCATCCTTTTCGAAAGGAATATCACCAAATAAGGCCTTCGCCTCGTTCATTAACCCTGCTTTTGCAAAACAAGTTAGCATACTAGTCCACGAAGCCAAATCACGCTCAGGCATGCTTAAGAATAACTCATACGCCTCTTCAACACATCCCAATTGAACATAACCATTCAGCATTCTATTACAAATACCAACATTTCGATTATGACATTGGTCAAATAATTCTCTAGCCTCATCTATTCTTCCATTTTTTATATACCCATTTAACATTACATCCCAACAAACATGATTTTTCAATTTATCTGGTATCTGATCAAACAAAATTCGCGCTTCTTCCAACTTAGCACACCCAGTATACCCACTTAACATTGCAGTCCATGAAACAACATTCTTAGCAGGCATAACATCAAACATACGACGAGCTTCATTAATCATAAGATTTCTACCAAACCCAGAAATCATACAGTTCCAAGTCACCACATTTCTGTGCGGCATTTCATCGAACAGTTTGCGTGCAGAGTCAATATCTCCATTTTTAAAGCAAGAAGTAATATTTGTGTTACATGAAAATGTATCATGATTTCTTGATAAGATAATTGAATTATTCCTGAAACTGCGAAAGAAACCATTTCTTGTTGACGTTCTTGTAAAGTACCGAAAATTTGAAAACATAGTAACTGGAAATGTGTTTCAGAAGAACTGTAACTTCCATGTGTAAATACAAAGAGACGACTTCATAAAACTATAGTTTGACTGTATGAGTATAATTTTATGTGGATTATACGAGTAATAGATACAAGTACATTTCTTGGAGTAGATGGTTTACCAACATTACTTGATCTTGGTTAATAAAGAATTAAAGAGCAAGGATGTTAGTCCATCACTTTATTTGTTGCTTATGGTACAATTGATATTGTACACATGTTTGACCCGAGGTTCAAAGAAAAGGTGACGGGGTAATGTGACAAATGAGTTTAAAACTTATCGAACGGACTATAATACTATGGAATGCGGAGTATTATGAAGTATTTTATATATTTTCTTTTTGTAGGAGCAAGCGTGTCATTATCGAATGATAGTTTGACATCTGTCAAGATTGGGAAACAATTTTAATTTTCTCAATCGAATGATAGTTTGACTTTTGTCAAGATTGAGAAAACAATATTTCATTAATTTTGTCAAATTGCAATAGTGTGATTTTTGCCTAACTACTTAATTACGTTGAATATTACTCTGTATTATGTAAAGGTGTTTTGAGTTGGTCTAAATTTATATATTTATTATATGGTATCAAATCTTCATAATTTTAACTAATAAATGTCAATGATTTCAATAGTAAAAGATGCACATTAACAAACGTGATTGTCAAATTGTTATTGTTAAGAAAACAATTGAATTACTCTACATCATATTTATTATGTATCCTATTAACTCGATCGAGAAGGTTAAAAAATGACAAAATTCAGTAATTTCCTATCACCTCTTCAGCCTTAAGAATGCCACAACTCAATACTTATGGAATTTTTTTGTAAAACACTTCAACATAAAAAGGTAGCACATTATGTTCATGTACCTAAATTAGTTACATAGCTAAGCTAACTAACCCAAATAAAAAGGTTAAGTATCCCTTCAAAATTCCGCTGAAAGGGGTATGTATAGTGTGATTGCATAAAGTACCCAACTATAACAGCCTTGTAATTCACTCAACCAACCTCCACCTTATTTCCATTAAAAGCCAAAAACTTTAAAAATATTAATTTAAAAAAAAACAAAAAAATAATAATGAAATTTAGTATGACCCACAATTTTTGCTAAACATGGCAATTATGAACCATCACACACCTGAGATGAAACTTCACATGTTAATATCAAGAATTTTATGACAAATTCCTTTTTACCAACCTTTCTATTCTTAATCAACCTACTCTTAATTATTAGGTGAAATCTCACTTCTTAATTAATTTTTCTTAACAAAGCCATTAAGAATAATTAAGAGATCGTGCACTATTTTTAAACTTAATTTTTAAGCAAGTCAAACTAGCCATCATGATACCCTCAACTCCAAGAAACATTGGATTAAATTCTTAATTTTTTTTTTCTAAGTGTATAAGAGCTACAAAAGCAACTAGTAAGGTATATGAAATTTGATCCCAACTCTTAAGTTCTTCGTACTAGTTAGCACTTTTAAAAATTTACCAGCTAAATTATCGATACATATAATTAAATTTGTAACAACTGGGCACGAAAATCATTCTTAATTGGGTGCACAAAGGAAACTTGTATTGTAATATGAAAATCAATAATTTCATTGAATTGATGACTTTTATCATCTTTGCATCTCTTTTTGTATCAAATACTCTACCCTTTTTTTTCCACTTTAATCTCTCTGTACAAAATGCTCTCTTTTCAATTGGACAACAATGCTTAAAAAAAATGTAAGATCTAACCTTTTTTTTTTCTTGAATCAAATATTAAAAACTTACACAAATTCCTCCAATCCTTTCAACTTTTCCTCATTATAATCATAATAACAATAATCATCATCAACTTCTGTCACGCTAGCATCTTGATCATTGACAACATACCCTTGAACAACTTGTTGAATATAACGTTGATCGTTTTTGCAACATTGATAGAACACACAACTCATGATGACATCGAGAACAACGAGGATGGAGTATATGTAAGCGATTAGCACCCCCTCGAAGGCCACGAGCCATAACGAGGTACTATTAATGGGGTGTTGAGCTGTTGCGATTATTCTGAAATGAAATAAGGCCTCCACTGCGGCGAGGCCTAAATTAGTAGGCACGGCTAAGGCCAGCGCAGTGGAGGTCTTACCCCGAATTGAAACACAAGCTTTTAGTATAGATAAAAACCCACCCCTTCTTTCTATTCCTGATGAAACCAATGCCAAGTTACACACAACAAAAGAATTCGCGAGAATTATTGAGTAAAACACCGCGCCAAGAGCTGATAAGAAGAGCACCCATCTCGGGGAGTCGAGTTGGAAACCTTCTAGGAAGTTGAATGCCAAGAAAAGCAGAGAAAAACACGTTGCATTCGCAGCGAAAATGATAAAAGTGTTGCAAAGATGTGTAGAGAGAATAGGGTGGTAAAGGGCTATAAATGATGAAGATGAATTATTATTTGTAGTTTTTTTGTAGGAAAAAAAGTGTATAATTGAGGCTTTGGCTAATAAAAGAAAAGAAAGTGTAAAAGGAAGGGTGACTATTGAAGAGGAAATGGTTTGAGAGAGTTTAAGGCTAAGGAGAGTGAAAAAATCAGAGTAAGGGGGGAAACCGGCGGCGAGGAAGACCGAGTGAAGGCGGCCATAGACAGTGGGGAGGAGCGCAAATGAGCGAGGCACGATAGCTAAGGAGATGAGGACGGAGATAGAGAATGGTAGAGCAATGAAGGCAGCTACAGAGGTGAAAAATTGGTAGTGTTGTAAAAAAGTATAGATTGATTTTCTAATGATTTTTGCAGCTCTTGCCATTGAGATTGATGGATTTTCTTCCATGGAAAATTATAATTTTTTGAGGTGATTTATAAAGAGAAGTTGTTATCTAAAGAATGTGATGTGAAAATGAAGCGAAAATGATGTTGATGTTAGCTTAAGATTTTTTCAAGTTATTTGTATTTTTGTTGGTACTATTTATTTCCTCTGTTTTTTTCTTTCTTTCTTTTTGCTCTGTTTTTTTGGGGTGTAAGGAAGGAAGTTAGATGAAGAAATAAGCAAAGGGGGTTTGATGTTTGTTCCCTTTAATAATATGCAAATGATGGGAGTTCCTCTCTCTAGTTTTGGGTTTATTTTCTCTCTCTAAAAATGTTGGTGGTAGTTTGGAAGGGGTGTTTGGAAAATGGTGGTTTAGGATGAATGGATAGGCCAACAACTAGAGACTGACATACTATTAGAGGAGGAGGTGGATTGGAATTAGAGTTGGTTTTATTAAATAAGGTGTTTTTTTTTCCCTAAATATATATCGTATAAATTTTCAGTTATTCTTTAAATTGTAACATTTAGTACTTTACACTAATGTAAAGTGCAAGATTATTATAAACTTTATTCTCCGTAATATATGTATATCTTTTCACAGATTTTATGTATGTCAAAGAGGGGATATATTCAAATATTATAAATGTGCTAATTCGTGGCTTTATTTGAAAAAATTAGCACAATATGTATTTTTTTAGTTCAAAATAATCATCACGTACGAACTATTTTTTTTTTTTGGAAATATTGATTGTTTAATATTAAAAGTATAATTGTTTTTTTATTAGGAAAAAAAGTTATGTTAATGTATTAATGGTATACATACATTGCAGAGTATATTCAATCATTTTGACTTTTGACATGATTTGACCATTATCATAATTCCATTTCTAATTCTAAGAATCCATGTATACAATAAGCCTAGTTAGTCACATGTATAATATGTTCACAAGCTCAATTCTCGATCTCTATTTGTAATTAGTATTGCTCTTGTGATTTTTGAGGAGGAAAAAAAAAATATATATATATATATATATATATATATATTTTTTTTTTTTTTTGGGCACTACTTAAGCCAAAGGTTAGTTGAGTGGCTCTTTATGGTTATTACAGTTTTATAGTTTAGTTTCCAAGAAATGAACAAATATGTGAAATTGACTTTCTGCTTACTCTAAAGAACTTTGCTAATAATTCGAAGTTGCAGCGCATGTTCGAGCTATGTATTATTATGAATCAACATTATTGTAGCCCATTATTATGACATAAAAACTTGGACTGTAAGCATGGTTAAACTATGTTTTTCTTCATGATTATGATATTTTTAATTGCATAATTATGAATTTATGATCATCAAATGCAACAACGACATATGAGTTAACATTAGGTTTGAGCCATTTTTGGATTAAGAGTTTAATTAAGAGCTTAATTTTTTTGTAGTTTATTTTTGAATTTATGGCCTACCATATTCATTGGAAATGGACTAACCTTTACTTGCAAGAAAAACAAAAATAATAGATGTATGTAATATACTACCTCCGTTTTTATTTAGTTGACACCTTTCTTTTATCACGCTTATCAACGCACTACTTTAACGATTAATATAACTAATTTTCGATATTGTAAAATTATAAAAAGTGGATATTAATAAATATACATTGAGACGGTTCAAACAAGATCCCACTTTACTATGTTTTATCGTAGTTATAGATCACAAATGCTAGTCAAAGTATTGTTTATGAATAGCGTAAAAGTCAAACGGTGTCAACTAAATAAAAACGAAAGAAGTAGCTTTTTACAAGGCGACAAGCAATGTATAAGAATTTTAATGGAAAATTAGATTTTAAAAAAATGAATATTGAATCATGTACAATCTATTCACTACAGTTAGTCAACCAATACTTTAGGGGAAGAAAATAGTAAAAGTCAACCCACTTCAAAAATTAGAAATATATTACTCCTTCCAGGCCACTCCCTTTGAATTTCACTACTTTAATGAAAATTTTCTTATTTATTTATTTATCTATTTATTTATGACAAAGAAAATCCTCTATTTATTCCCTAAATAATTTTTTTTCCAAGGAAAAATAAAATCCATATCTTTAAACAACTTTCCTTAATATTCTCTTAATTTAATAAATAGAATCAAAATTAGTATGATACAGTCAATTTACTTGTTATGACTAGCATTAATTCCAAATTATAATGTACAAGTTCATGTGATCCATTACTAAGTACATTGCTGAATTTGCTAACACATTTGAGCTGTCTCATTAATATTTTTGGATATAGCTAATCTACTTAACAAGTGGCTAACTTTACCAGGAATAATTTTCTAACCAGTGCACAATTTTTCAAGAACTTTTTGGTAGGTTCCAAAATTAAAATTATAAAAAAAATCACGGTTATTTATTTATTTATTTATTTTATATAGTAAAATAAAGAAAAACCTTTTACAAAAACTTATAAGTAGAAGAACAATGAATATAAAGGGGCTATAGTTCATTTCAAATAATTAAGATATGCAAATTGTAATAATAAGACAAACAAAGTAATTGTTGCTCATACAAAAGACATGCATTAAGATAATAGAATGATAGAGTTGTGTTTGATGTTGATAGGACTTTAAGATAAGAGAATAATAGAGTTTAACAACTAGTTATTAATTGCACATAAATAATGGTATTGTGTTCAAAAATATGAATTGAAAATTTTGAAATATTCATATATGCATGACATTTAAAAATTGAGGGATTAAACATACACCACATTCTCTTTTACACATAAAGTATAATTTTACAAAAATCTCACTTATTTATTTCAATGAAATTATATGTTACGAATAATATTTTTCTTGTAACTATTTTTGAAACTCAATTCTTTAATAATATAACCTTCATAACAAATTAAATTCTTAAATGTAATAATTAATTGATGAGGTAATGTACGTTTATTATCCTCTATGATCCCCTAGATTGAATTGATTCCATATTAAATGTTCCATATACAAGAACAATGATTTAAACGAGATTTAATTACAAGTCACCAGTATTATATTTACAGTTGAACAATAGTACCCAGTGGCGTCACCAGGATTTTCGAAGTGTGGGTTCGAAACTTCCGAAATTTGAAATCATAATTAACAAAGGAATAAAAATACAATAATTAAATATTCAGTACATAAATAATTTCAAACTATGGATTACAAATAGATTACACATAGAAAAATGAAAAAAAAAAAAAAAAAGACTACAGAAGCATTCTTCGAGTCTTCATACTTTGGAAGCGTTCCAATACATCATCATCACTAACTCTTGAAAATAAATCTCTTTCAAGAAAAGTGACTAAATTATCATTCAATAGTTGATCACCCATACTATTTCGCAACTTATTTTTTACGTATGTCATTGAGGAAAACACTCGTTCCACGCTTGCAGTTGCAACCGGAAGGATCAATGCTAGTCTTATAAGCAAGTAAACTAAGTTGTAAGTAGTATGCTTATTTGTTTCAACAAGCATCATAGAAAGCTCATGAATACCCTTCAAGTCTCCAAACCTTGCATCTTGGCGCACATCATTAATATAAAATTGAAGCTCATGACGAAGTGCAGTCATCGTCATATCATTAGTTGGAAACTCTTTGGGATATAACTCAGCAAGTCTCAACAACTTTTGCATATCAAATGCCGCAAATGAATTGATCGGGTTTAAGCATGACACACAAATAAGTAACTCCATATTTTCTTCATCAAATCTACTATTGAGCTCTTGGAGTTGTAAATCAATAACACTTATAAACATTTCTACCCGAAATCGATGAAGATTTGAAACTTTGGCAAAGAAGCGTCTTGACCTTCCACGAGGAACATACATATCATCCATAGTAGGAACTTCTACATCATGTTTAACACAAAAACAAACCACAAGATGTAAAAAGTCTTCCCACCCATGGTCCCTCATTTGTTGTAATCCCTCCTTAGTCAATTTAACATATGTCATGGCATTAACAATATCTTGGTCCCCCTTTTGCAGAGCTTGACACAATTTATCAGTAATCCCAAATATTTCGGACATCAAATGTATCATAAATACAAATTCAAATGATTCAAATGTAGACATGACAGTGATAGCCTTCACGCGATCATCCTTATAAATCTTATTTGATCCAATCTTCTCAAGAACTTTAACAATAGTAGCATACAATGCGGTAACATTTGAAACAGTTTTGTAATGTGATCCCCACCTAGTATCACCAGGCCTACCTAAGCTATGTTCTTGGTTTAAACCTTGCCCACTTTCAATTTCTCCTAGTTCTAATGCTTGTAGAATATGTTGAGATTGTATTTCTCTTATCATTTCCCTTCGCTTACAAGAAACACCAATAATATTCAACAAAATAGCAAGTTGATCAAACAACCAAATACAATCATCATTATCCTTAGCAACAGCAACAAGGGTTAATTGAAGTTGGTGAGCAAAACAATGAATATAATAGGCTTGTTTTGTTTCATTCATGATCAAAGTCTTGAGACCATTTATCTCCCCCCTCATATTACTAGCACCGTCATAACCTTGTCCACGAACTCTAGACAAACTCAATGAATATTCCATAAGCAAAGACTCAATTGCACTCTTTAGTGACAAAGCAGTAGTATCCTTAACATGTACAATTCCAAGAAACCTCTCATTTATCTTCCCTTTATTATTGACATAACGCAAGCAAAGGGCCATTTGTTCCTTTTGAGATACATCACTAGATTCATCAGCCAGTATTCCAAAATAGTCATCCCCAATATCATCAATAAGAAGTCTAGTGGTTTCTTTGGCACAACAATTAATAAGTTCTTTTTGAATTAAAGGACTAGTCATTCGATTATTTCCCGGGGCATTACCTAGAACAACCTTTGCTACCTCACTATTATTTTCTGAAAACCATGTTAAGAGTGCAAGAAAATTACCCCTATTCCAAGATTCTTCACTTTCATTATGCCCACGACAAGCTAAACCTTGATTTAAAAGAAATCTAATACATTTCAATGAATAAGTCAAGCGAGATTTGTATTGTAGTTTAGCTTCCTTAGAATAAGTGCAAAGAGATTCAGCAACTGATGTCTTTGGGTTGATAAACATACTATATTTCTCATTAGCCTGATTATGGAAACTACCAATACCACCCACATGAACATCAAATCTACCAGTCTTATTCCATCCTCTAAATCCCCCTTTAATAAAGGAATCATTAACAGCCAAAGAATAATCAACTTTATCAGTGAACAAATAGCACACAAAACAAAAAGCCGCATCTTTCTCAACACTATATTCAAGCCACTCATATTTATCAAACCAAGTAACATTAAAACGGCGCATACCTCCAACTTTTCTTTGAGGAAAATTATGTGTGCGTGGATCACAACGTTTCTTTGTAATATAGCCTCTCCTTACGGCATCTCGATCATTAGGAGGATACTCCATAACTGGAATTCTTTTTCCAGGGTCATGTGGAAGAAGATCAACATCATAAATGCGAGTATCATCGGAGTCAACAGTAGTATTAGTGTTCTCAGGTGGTGGAATTGTTGCAGCAATAGGAACCTCATCATCATTAGGAGACACATGTTCTTCTATTGGAGGATCCCTTGAACTAGGTGAAGAACAAGTTGAAGACTTTTGTGACTTCCCGGCACGTTTCCAAAATGACTCTAAACTCATGGTATAATAGGTATATGCTGCTAGTCTGCTGCACACACATGATAAATGCAGAATGAAATCAATGAAATAATGAATGAATGATATATCTAGAAGGCTAATTAAAACTATCGTAATTAAAGATTACAGTCAATTACTCAATTAGTAAACGAAATCTAGACGGCATAAAACGAAATAGCAAATGAAATTATGAAAACTAGAAGGCAGAAACGAAATACAGAAAATAGCATATGAATTGGCAGAAACGAAAGGCAGAAAATAGCATAGCATATGAAAATCAGAAAATAGCATACGAAATACAAAAAAATCCCCAAATTGAGAACTTGAGAAGTAAATTAGATAATTATAACCAATTAACCAAACTTCAACAATTTACAAAAAATTGGCAATTCGTAAATCGTAATGTATATTAGCAATTGAATTTAGCATATGAATTTCAATTTTCAAGTATTCAATGATTTAGCAAAAAAAATCCCCAAATTGAGAAGTAAATTACATTTGCAAAAAAAAAAAAATCAGAAAATAGCCTTACCCCTACATACACCGATACACCATACAGGCATACACGGCTGTGACTCTGTGAGGCTGGGACGCTGGGTCTGGGTGAGTGGCTGGTGCGCTGCCGGCCTGCCGCTGCCGCCGTGTTCTGCTGACTCTGCTAGTCTGCTGCCGTGCTGCGCCGGGAAGAGAAGGAGGAAGAACGGGAAGAGAAGGACTGAAGGAGGAAGAACGGGAAGAGATTAAGAGAAGGAGGATTGGAGGAAGAAGTTAGGGTTTTGCAATTTGGGGGAATGACTGAATGAGGAAGAGGAAATCGAACTCTGGAAGCACGAAGCAGGAAAGCTGCTCAGGAAACAAAATTAAAAAAAAAAAATGTGAGTTATGGGTTTTGAACCCACAACCTCTTGTGTGATGGGAGGTAAAAATAACCACTGGGCTACAACTTTACTTGTTGCCATATAATACACAAATATTCTATTTAAACCTATTTTGATTTTTTTTTTTTTTTAAAAAAAAAAAATTTAAATTTTTTTCAAAAAATCAGTGGGTTCAATGAACCCACTTGAACCCACCCTAGTTCCGCCCCTGATAGTACCTCATGACTACTTATTAAATTAGTTCATGACATCCACTCACTTAAAACTATGAAAAATATCATTTATTAATAAGTAATTCAACTCAAGTTTCTTAATGATGACATGGAATTAAGTATTATATAGTTCAAAAGTAAATTGACCAAGGGGAGGTTAGTTGAACATCTCAATTGGTGTGACTGTATTTGGAGTTATGTTTTGGTTGGGAAGGAATACTGCCTAAATCAATTCTACTTCAAATTAGGTAAGACAACAATTTTATGCATTTTTGTGGCTTACCAAACTTAAGATACTTAGCTGACTCACCTTAATGGAAAGAGGAAATAAAATAGGCGATCCATTGTTTTCATTATTTATAATCACAAAAAAAATAAGTTTTTATTTAATTGCCCCCAAGTTTCTTTTCAAACATTAATTATTCCTCATTTTTGCCTCTAGAGATACATGTCTTATGAACCATACTTATCATTTGATTGATAAAACTCTAATGTTAATTCTTAACATAATTATCACAAAAGTATATTGCGTGCTTTCCAAATTATTCGTAAGATATATGAAATATTACATATGAGGAAAATATATCACAACAATATATTTTCCTATATTCTTGTGGAGTACTCTGTAATATATAATCTCTCTTGATACAAAGTATATTATCAAATTCCAATTATTGAAGGTCAACCTTTATGCTCTCACTATCTCATATGGTTCCCTATTAACATTAACATTATATAATCTCAATTGTAATTTTTTTTCTTCCCTTCGACAGTGTGAGAAATTCCACCACAAGATTTCTTTTTTTTTTTTTTTTTTTTTTTTTTGGATAGACCAATAATGTACATAAAATATTATATAAGGCATGAAAGCGTGTACATGGAGAAATTTTCAACTAATTAAATTTTAAAAAGTGTTTAATTATAAGTTTTTATTATTATTATTTTAGTAATAGTACTCTTTCAAAGTAGTTTTCAACATATTTATTTTGGTACATCTTAACTACTAATCGTATGTGTAATTAGCCATATCTTAACACTCAATTCCTTAAAATAAACAAATTTATCAACAATAGTACAACTTGTTTGTTTTATGTTGAGTACTTCGTAGAAATAAGGTGTCAAAGAACCAACTCAATCAAAAAATTAAAGTCTTAAACTGATAGTTGAAGCCCAAATCATTTTATATACTCTTTTGAAAGGTATAAGAAAGTTTAAAAATAATATGTGTGTGTTTTATTTATTTATTTTATTTATATTTTTTGACATAAGCAAGATTAATAATGTTAAAATAACCATTTAATTCTTTGAAAAAAATAATCACTTAATTAATTTTGATAAGAATGATATAGATTCTTTTAGTGGCATAGATGATGTATTTTAAGGAATTAAAGCATTGTTTTTTTTTTAAAAAAAAAAATAGATATTTTTTTATAGTATTAAATAACAGATCACTAGTTACTCCATACACATAACTGATAGATATTACATGCTCTTCCTACTTTAAGATATATATTTTACAAGTTATAACATTATTTTATTCAATAATGAGTTTCTCTTTATCTACACAATTACAATATTGCCTTTGTTCTCTTGTTCTCTACAGTTTAGGATGATAATACACACGTATTAGTCGTTTGTTGAAAACGTGCACATGTAACACAATGTCTAATTTCATGTACAAGTATTGTAAAGTGTTTGTGAGCCCAATACATTTGGGCCAGATTGTTATTGTGGGTCTGAACTCTAAAGTTTTGGGCTGACGTGAGTAAAAATTTCCAAAACAACTCAAATGCAAACCAAGTCAAACTTCTTTTTTTTTGGACAACAACCAAGTCAAAATTTAGTTGGCAATGCAAATTAAATTTGTTTCCTAGCAGATTCAAGTAGTTCAGAATCTTGCAAACTCGACATTGCAGTCCTTTTTTAGTAGCTCCTCATTATCTAATTTGCTCATCGATAGGTGAAAATAGTATTGTACACTCGGGTGTATTATGTGCATGGTGCACCCGAAAGGCGGAAAGAATATATCTTGTATGACAGAATATGCTTATGTTTGACAAAGAACTTACCTATATATGTTTGATAATATGTTCTTCTATACTTATATTCTTTAACATATGTTGATTAAACATGTTTTTTGGGTTTCAATAATACAAAATATGTTTTTTGAATTTGGCTCGTATGTTTTTTTTTTTTTTGACTGGCTCGTATGTTCTTTGAGGTAATGAGTTCTTTAACTAACTTATGTTCTTTAACTTATGTTCTTTTAACATATGTTATTTTGAATTTTGAAATTTGAAATTTAAAATTTAATTTGAAATGAAATCTTGAATTATTTTTAGTTGAAAATAATTTTAGAGAGTAAAAACTAAAATTATTATGGAAAGTTGAATTTTTGGAGAGAGAGAAAATTATTTTTGAGGAAATGATATCTTTGGAAAAAAAAAAATTCCGCCAATGTGTAATTTTTCATGAAATTTTAATAAAGTTTTTATCATGTTCTTTTTGTAATGTCTTTGTGTTCTTTAGTAATACATGTTCTTTGTTAAAAACAAACAGGTTCTTTTCAAACACCTAAATATTCTTTTTCAAACACCTAATGTTTTTTCCGCCTTTTTTTTTGTTTATCTGAGTGCACCACGGGTGCACAGACCATGCATTAATCAATAGGTGGCAATAATCTTGCACAGTTTCATTTGCACCAAAGTAATATTTTGCAGTCGGTATGGTTTTCAATCGAAGCTCAATTAAAGATTAACAAGAGCTGGAGAAAATATCACAATTTCTGTTGCAACTTAGAAATAATCCATTAATTTAATACTAGTACTAATAAACATATTTAGTAAAGAGGAGCTCTACGAGGGACTCCTTTCCTACTTCGCTTCCGATATGAATGGCCAAAGTCATTGCTTAGCTTCTTCCCATCGGCCTCCTCAATTATCGCAATTGTAGCCAATCCCTCTAAATCGATCTTTTTCTTCTTCGTATTTATGTTGTTATTACCTGCAGCTGTTCTCTTCATCTTCTTCGAAGGCAGTGTGACTTGATTTTGATTTTGAATAAGTTGTTTCTTCCAATCGCGGTGTCGTTGCAAATCATCATTAGTACAAGTAATCTTGCACTCGATCGAGCAAAACGAGTATCCTTCAGGCAGAGTGTGCATACATTTGATACAACAACGACCCTTAATCATCTTAAGGAAGTTGATTTATTTGTCATCATTCTTTTTCCTAGACTTAGGGAAATAAATGTTATATACATTAATTTTAGGAAATTTTGACTTTTACCACCTTCAAATAACCACTTAATTGAATTTACCACCTCCCAAAAAAAAAAGATTTACTTTACCACCTCATAAAAAAATTAAACATCAGTTTTACCACCAATCACCTCCAACTAATGGATTCCGTCCATAAATCCGTTAGTGGGGCCTACCTTGCACACGTGTCGCCATATTATTGGGTAAGCTTTAGAAAAAAAATTAAAAAAAACAAAAAAATAAAATAAAAAACCTCATCCATCAATTGGTGGCTGCTGCCACCGTCGAGACCCCACCACCGGACCGACTACGACCAGCCCCACCACCTGACCGCTACGACCAGCCCCCCCACCTAACCGCTACCAGCCCCCACCACCTAGCCGTTACGACCAACGACCCCACCACCTAATAACTACCACCGCACCGCACATCCACAACCACCGCACCGCACCGCACCGCACAACCACTACACCGATTTCGACCCCCTTTCCACCAATTTCCGACCTCAAAACCCTAGTCACCACCTAATCACTACGACCAACGACCCCACCACCAACTTCCGACCCCTCCCTTGCCCCCACACGAAATTCCGACCACACGAAATTCCGACCAACGACCCCACTAATCCACAACCACCGCATCGCACCGCACAGCCACAGCCCCCACACCGGATTTCGACCCCGTTTTCACCAACTTCCGACCTCAAAACCCTAGCCACCAAATTCCGACCAACCATATAGCCCCCCTAATTCCGACAACTCTTAAAACCCTAGCCACCACCAAATCCCGCACTCCTAAAACCCTAACCACCACCTAATTCCGATCACCTTCCTAGGCTACACTAAATTCCGACCCCTCCCTTGCCCCCACACGAAATTCCGACCAACCATGGTGTGTTAATTTCGTTGCCGGCTGGGTTGATATGGAAATCGGGGAAGATGAAGAAGAACCGTCAAAAAGGTGGGCCCTACTAACGGATTCATGGACGGAATCCGTTAGTTGGTGGTAAAATCGAATTTTTGGAAATTTTAGTGGTGGTAAAGTAAATCTTTTTTTTTTTTGGAGGTGGTAAATTCAATTAAGTGGTTATTTGAAGGTGGTAAAAGTCAAAATTTCCTTAATTTTAAATTCATAAATCTCAGAAAGATCTATATCATGAATAATATCTTGAAAAATTGGAACGATTTCCTTATTAATATATCCATAACTCCCTGAACACTTCATAGCCCTCAAAATTCGATGACCTTTATGAAACTCGGCCACCTCCGACTTTGTTAAACTCCTTCCTTTACATTTAACTAGGGGTGGGACTTCGGTCTGGCAGTTCGGTTTGACCTCGGTTTGAGTCGGTTTCGGTTTGGAGCGGTTCAGATTGAAACGGTTTAGTTTAGCTGGCGGGTCGGTTTGGTTCGGTTTGGGTTAGTCACGGCTCGGTTTGGTTTCGGTTTATTTCTTTGCGGTTTAAATTCGGTTTGGGTCATAAGCGGGTCGGTTTATAAACGATTCGGATTATGTCGGTTCGGTTTGATACGGGTCGGTTTAAGGGGCGGGTTTACCCGGGTCAATGTCAGTTCGGTTTACAAACGGTTTGGATCAAGCCGGTTTGGTTTGAAATGGGTCGGTTTAGGGGCGGATTTACCCGGGTCAATATCGGTTCGGTTTATTAACGGTGCGAATCATGTCGGTTCAGTTTGAAATGGGCCGGTTTAGTAGAGGGTTTACACAGTTCAATTGGTTCGGTTTATGAACGGTTTGGATCATGTCGGTTCGGTTTATAAGCGGTTTGGGTCATGAATTGAATTCATGATTGTTTTAAAGATCGCGTCATGACCATGATTTAATGAGTTGATACTTATAATACGATAAATCGATAATTAAGAATGTACAAATATTCAATTAGATTGATCAACAAGTGTTTTAAACTTTTAAGTTTTAATAATCAGATATGTAAATATGTTTATCGATTGTAGATTTGTAGTACATACCAATAATTCAATGAGGCAATGATACTTATGATAGTATGATAATGATACCAACCATACATTCGTACGATATGATATACATAATAATTAATCTATAATTACATATACATTAACAATATCGTATTGAATCAATTTCCATTTCCAAACATTGCATTTCTTATAAATTATAACTTACACGAGATTAAATGGATTCGTTATTTAGTTTGTTACTTTATTTAGATTACTAACTCAAACAACTTAATAAGTTAAATGGACGAAATCACGAAATCATGGCCATGATTTAATGAGTTGATACTTATAATACGATAAATCGATAATTAAGAATGTACAAGTATTCAATTAGATTGATCAACAAGTGTTTTAAACTTTTAAGTTTTAATGATCAGATATGTAAATAACTAAATATGTTTATCGATTATAGTACATACCAATAATTCAATGAGGCAATGATACTTATGATAGTATGATAATGATACCAACCGTACATTCGTACGATATGATATACATCATATACATAATAATATAATTACATATACATTAACAATATCGTATTGAATCAATTTTCATTTCCAAACATTGCATTTCTTATAAATTATAACTTACACGAGATTAAATGGATTCGTTATTTAGTTTGTTACTTTATTTAGATTACTAACTCAAACAACTTAATAAGTTAAATGGACGAAATCACGAAATCACTAATTAAAGTGGTGATGAAAGCATTATGCAATACTAATGTACGAATAGTCAAATATACAACAGTTAGATTGAATGTCCATGAAAAACAATGGTTAGATTTTCATTACTTTATTAGTTATTAGTATTATTACTTATTAAGTTATTATTAGTTTTATAGTTTATTATATATACTGATATACAATCACACCACTCACAGATGTCAGATATTGTCATATTGATGAGCATTAAGCCATTAACTCATTAAGTCATTAACTATGTCGTATTGAATCAATTTCAATTTTGAAACATTTGCGTTTCTTACAATTTATAACTTATAAGTAATAAACTAATAATAATAATAATAATAATAATAATAATAATAATAATAATAGTAATAATAATAATAATAGTAATAATAATAATAATTATAATAATATTATAATAATAGTAGTAGTAAACTAGTAATAATAATAATATTAACAAATAATTATACTAACAATAATAATAATAATAATAATAATAATAATAATAAATAATTAAAAAAAACGGTCAAAAAGACCTAGAAAAGCACAAAGAAAATCTAGACCGTTAGATCTAGATGAATATTCTAGAATCTACAAAAAAAAAAAATGAACGGTTAGATCTAACTTAGATGTTGAGATTGAATATGGATGGTTAGATCAACTGAAGTAAAACCTAAACCTAGAAAAAAAACCCACTCTCACTCTCTCATCCATTCTCATTCACTCATTCAGCCGTTTCTCTCTCAATCTCACAATCTGTCATAGTTTCTCTCTTTAACTTCTCAGTTTCTCACTCTTTCGTTCTGAAATTCTCAAGAATCTCAAGCTCAATTTCGTTTCATTTGTGTTTTGGATCTACATTTCTGATTTCAAGCTTTACATTCTCGTTTTTTTGTTAATTTTTGTTGTTTTCGTTTTGATTTTTTTCGTTTTTGTTCCGGTTTGTTTATTTAGGGTTTTTGTTTTCGTTTCATTTGTGTTTTGGATCTACATTTCTGATTTCTCGCTTTACATTCTCGTTTTTTTGTTAATTTTTGTTGTTTTCGTTTTGATTTTTTTCGTTTTTGTTTCGGTTTGTTTATTTAGGGTTTTTGTTTTCGTTTCATTTTTGTTTTGGATCTAAGTTCTGATTTCTGATTTCAAATCTTCCTCTCCTTCAAGCCGTCAAACCCTAAGGTAATTTTTTTGTTAATTTATTCGATCTTTTTCGTTTTCGTTTCGGTTTTTTTTTTATTTCAAGTTCTGATAATCTACATTCTTGATTTTTTCTTTTGATCTCCAGTTCAGGTAGTTCTCCATCTTCAAATCTCCTTCAAGCCGTCAAAGGTAATTACTTTTTCCTTTTTGTTTTTTTTTTTAATACAGTTTTTCTGTTTTTGTATTTGATTATTGTTGTTGTTCTTGCTTGAATATAGTCGAAATATGCCTAAAATGAGTAAAATCTGTTGTTGATTGTATTTTTGTTTTTTACGGGAAAATGGTAGATTTGTGCTGTTTTGTTGTTTATTATGCTCGATTTAAAAGTAATGATGATGGGTTGTTCAGATTATGTGATTATTATTGTTGGAATACATGCATTGTTTATTTATTGGGATTTTAGCTTTATATTTTTAACCCATATTGTTGGAATACAAGCATTGTATATGATTGGCTTAAAGTTAGTACTTAAAATGTTCACATATGTGACTGTATCGTATATAACTTTCTATATTCTGTTAGGATATATGTTGTAATCACGTTTGTTG
Source organism: Chenopodium quinoa (assembly GCF_001683475.1). Classification (NCBI taxonomy): domain Eukaryota; kingdom Viridiplantae; phylum Streptophyta; class Magnoliopsida; order Caryophyllales; family Amaranthaceae; genus Chenopodium; species Chenopodium quinoa. The sequence goes on from NW_018742879.1 coordinate 1,550,821, forward strand.
TATAATTCTGAATTTTGAAACATTGAATAGTGCAAATAAAATTCTGAAATATGAACTATCTATTTAGTTGAATTTTGGTATTGAGTGAATAGGATTCACTGTCGTGACTTCAGTGTCAGTCACATGAGACAATGCATGCTTAATTGCTCACTATTAGTAGAATCTGTCACTTAATTTGGTACTTATAAGTTATAAATGCTGTTTTTTTTTTTGTTTCAGTCATGTCTCGTGAGTATGATGAATTTAACTATGAGAGGCAATCAAATTTTGATACTGTTAGCTCTCAAGCTGCCTCTGTCTCGGTTGATGATGCTAGTAATACCGGCACTATCAATCCTTCTGTTAATAAACGTCAAAGAACCGCAGGTATATGGAAGCATTACACTTTTTTTGTAAAGACGATAGGTAATGAAAATGTAGATTATGCTCGTTGTAATTTGTGTGGCAAAGAATATAAAGCACCTGGTAAAGCGGGTACTTCAACTTGTAGAGCTCATATTAATGCATGTTTGGAAAAGCATGGTCTCCAGTCCGGTAACGAATCACAATTTGATCAAAAAACTTATTTACAAAAGTTTGCTAAAGCTATAATCTGCCATGCATATCCTTTAAATATTGTAGAGCATGAATATCTTAGGGAACTTCATGCATATTTGAATCCTAAGGTGCAGCATGTTTGTAGAAAAACTATGTTAAAGTATGTTATTGCTGAGCATGATAAATATAAATCCTTGTTGCTTGAGTCTTTGGCTAATGTTTCTGGTAGAGTTAGCTTTACATGTGACTTGTGGACTGCATGTACTAACCGAGGCTATCTCACTTTGACTGCTCATTATGTTGATAACAGTTGGTCTCTTAGGTCTAAAATTTTAAATTTTAAACAGCCATTGCTCAGTGATGATACGATAAACGTAAATCTGAGAGCAATTTTGAAAAACAAAAATAAGTTCCTGCTGAGTCCCTTCTGCTTATATTATTCCTTGCTTCGGATAAGTTGCTGATCTGTTATTGCGTGTGCTGGTTCCTGCTTGTTGCTGCTATTTCCTCTGCTCTTGGGTGCTGGGCTGCTGCTTCAAGATTCTGCTTCAAGATTCTGCTCCCAAATCACTCACATTCTCACTCCTCCCTTCATCTTATCATGTATCATTTTTTGCAACCCTAAACTTGATGATGTTTCAGTTGATAAATCTGAAATCTAATCTGGGTAGTAGTGATAGTAGTTTCATTATGTATTGGTATATGTATTGTGAATTTTAATCAATGAAAATGGTGACTTTTTTTAATTGCTTGTTGATATTACTCTAATTTTAATGTTATTTATCTCCAATCTTATGTTATCTTATTGGATGATCATGAATATCAAGGAACAATGAAGATAATTTGGGTGGACTTTATTACTGGAATGAAAAGATACAAATGATATATCTTGTAATTAAAATAAATAAGTAATCTAAAACGATATTAATAATGTCGTTGGCCTAGATCTAGGTGATATAAACCTTTGTATAAACCTAAGTCGTTTGATTAGATCTACATTTATTAACATTAATTATTTAATTGTATTTACTATTTAGCCATTTAGGTTGTAAATAATTCAATTTGAATTAAGCAGTTTGTAATTGGATAAGTTTAAACAGGTTGCGATTCGAAAACAGTTCGATTTTAACGGTTTAACGGGTTATGGCAGTTCTGTTTAGACGGTTAGCGGATTATAACGGTTCGGTTTATACGTGCGGTTTAAACGGTTTTGGTTCATAAACGGGTCGGTTTAAACGGTTAGCGGGTTACAAATGGTTCGGTTTAAACGGTTTTTTTTTTTCGGTTTAAACGGTTTCGGTTTATAAACGGTTCGGGTCATTAACGGGTTTATAAACCATTCGGTTCAGTTTCGTTTCGGTTCGGATTTGTGCAGTTTGGTTTGTTATCGGTTTACGGTCCGTAACGGGTTGACATTGAGCGGTTCAATTCGGTTTCGGTTTGATATTGAACGGTTCAGTTCGGTTTTCGGTTTACATTTATCGGTTTATAAACGGATCGGTCCGTGATGGTTCGGTTCGGTAACGGGCGGTTTCACGGTTCGGTTTGAAAAGTCCCACCCCTACATTTAACACAGAAGTAGGCTCGATCGATAATCACTTCTTTTTCACCTTGCCTCTTCTTTTCGGTCTTGAATTCCGCATTTAATAAATCTTGCACCAATTCATTAGATATCAAAACGCGTCTTTGCTCCTTAGGAAGAATTATTCCACTTTCATAATACTTTCCTCCTGTCATAATTAAGACCTGCATGCAATGGAAAAAATCAATTAGGCTAGTAAATTAATTATAGTCCATTAATGAATTAAGGAAATCGATTAAAAAAAATTACAGCAACAAATGAACATTCAGTATTTATAACAGTTAAGTCTTAAACCATATATAATTGTATATAATAGCTTAAGACTATTTATGCATCGGTGTTACACCATTAATTGAAACCAAGAAATTTTCTTCGATTACTTTAATTTATAACCAACTAAAAGAAAATTGAAATTAATTAGCATGTTATTATAAAAATTAAACGTGAAAAATATTCATGCTCCAAAGAACCAGAACATAAAAGAGATTTTTTGAGAAGAAACCCTAGATTGAGTATTTTAAGTAATCCAACTTTTTAAGAGATTAAAAACCTAAATTGAGTAACTTAAGTAATCTACTTTCAAAAAAAAAAAAAAAAAAAAAGTAACTTAAGTAATCCAACTTAAAAGAAGTAAAAATAACCCTATATTGAGTATTTTGAAGAGCCCTAAACTGATGAGTATACTAACAATTAATTAAACAAACAATTAACGTGAAATTATTCTAATTAAACTGATAAAAAAACTTGTACTATCTTTAGGTTGCACCAAAACAGAAACGAAAACGGAGAATCAGTAAACGGATATTTTCAAATTACGGGAAACAAAAATAATTAAACAAGAGACGTTTAATTAGAATAAAAGACCAAATTGCAACAAATAAAAACAAACACACAATGACTCGATGAAAGTAACTGGTAGCAGAATTTTCGTTGGTACTCTGGTACTTACCTCAAAGGCGGCGGCGACGACGGAAAACAAGGTTCTTTAAGATCAGAAACGCCAATTTGGAAAACGTTTTCCAGATTATTGGAGACGTTTTGCAAACTAAGGAAATATTAGAACAAAAAATATGATGCTATAATGAAGAATTCAGAATACGCTTCACGCTTCACGCTTCAATGAAGAGAAGCAGAGCAACAGATTTTTTTTTAAGAAAATACAAAGTACATTGAAAGTATAGGCTGTAAATATAAATAGAAATCTAAACTATAATAACAGATAGTAAGCCGACTTAATTCTTTCTCTTTAGAAGTGTATTTGTTTTTGGTAAAACTTGTATCACAAGTATCTCAACTTGTTTAAGTGAAATCTAATACGAAATATGTGATGACAAATTGATACTCCCTCCGTTTCATAATGTTAGTCACATATACTATTTTGGACGTCTTAAAAATATCTACCCATATTGAATAAGTTCCATTTTTAACTTAATTTTTTTTTAATTAATTGTTCGTGGATTGATGATATGACTAATCTCTACCTTGAATTATGCAATTATGATTTATGTTTTTCCAAAAAAAAAATCAAAAATTTAAATAAGGTAAACTAATTATGAATTATTTGTACTTTAATGTTAGATTCTAAATATTCTTCTTTTCTTATTTTATGTGATTAATTCCATACGAGACTAACATTATGAAACGAAAAGAGTAATATACAAAATAATAATAATAATAATAATAATAATAATAATAATAATAATAATAATAAAAGAGAAGAATTTTTTTTATCAAAGTCAATTTTTAATAACAGGTTACAATAATAATCAGATTAGGAAAAATTTAACACATTGGTCGGGTGTTTCCTTATAATACTTCGTGTTATTACTCCGTGAATACTCTGTATCTTCAAAAATAATGCAGAATTTGGATTATGGATTATGATAATATTTGCATTAACTTCTTGAGTGCTTGATACATGTGAGAAAACATTCATAATTCCACGTTCCTGTTATATCCACTTGGGTGTACCTGTAAACACTAATTTTAAATCTACAAAATAAATGAAACAAAATGTTAATTTTTATAAATTTGAGAATTTCTGGTACAATTTCTAATTTGCTCCTTCACTTTGACTTTGACTTGTTTCACGAGCTGACTTGATTTTTGATCGAGGGCCGTCGAAGCTTGATCATTATCGAAGATAGTTGATGTATAGCTTTGACTTGAATTCTTGATCGAGGGTCGACGAGGCTTGATCTCTATCGAAAATATTTGATGTAGAGGCACGAATTTATGATGTGCTTGATGATTTAAAATTCTTCTTTACTTCGTGTTGAGAGTCGTCGAGCTGAGGCTTGATCTCTTCTACAGGTTAACTTAGGGGAGGTTCATAGTTTTTTTGAGAGGTTTTATGATTCTCTTGATTTCCGGTGCTACATTTATAGAGTGAGGCAATCGTATTTTAATAGGGCTTTTACAATGAAATGAAGAATTTAATTAAAATAATTAAAATATGGGTTGATTTAATTTCACCCAAAATAATGACTGTAATTCTAATTAATAGTCAAATAATTAAGCATGAGTCTTTGACCCGTATAATATCGATGTAGCACTTATATAAATTTTTCGTGCCTACAGTACCTTAATCACCTGTCATTTTGTAATATCAAAGGAGTTAATGTTACGACTCTTACAAATTAGCATTTGGTTCTCCAATTACTTAGAGCATCAACGGGGTATAATTTCATTCCACGACGTAAAAACTCATCAAAATCTTGCAAATTTTTACTACATTGGTGGTATAAAACTATACCATTTGATGGTATATACAATCACATGGTAAACATTTGCTTTAGTCCCCGTGAAACATGAACCAACCAGGTCACGCCATGTGGCCTAGTTATCATGTATCTTTTATTTTATTTTTTTTCAATTGCATTTTAAGAAAAAATTATAAAGTAAAAAATTATGAAAAAATTACCATTGTTCATAATTTTTCAAGACCTACACATAGACACCCTATTGATATAGTTTTATATATTTTTCAAATTCACTTTTTACTACCTAAATTGCTTATTTATTTAATTAACTTTACAAATATTAATTAGTTATTTCCAATAATAAACTTAAATATAATCTAATATATATGTAAATAAAGCAGACATTTTTGGAGAGCATTCGGAGCGCCACGTAAGAAATATAGTTTTAATAAGAAGAAAGATTGTATTTTATTTTTGAATTAAAAAATTATGTCGCCACCTAGATCAAAGTAACAAATTAGATTTGATATATCTAAAATTTTAATTCCATGTAGATTATAATCCACAAATTAAATTATTTTAATGAAAAAAATAAAGTAAAAATACAGGAAAAGATAAATTTATTGATTCAATACTACGAGTATAAGAAATCCAAAAAAAATATACTAAGAAATATTTAAATGATAAACGCTTATAATAAAGTTTGATACATCTCATTATAAGCAAGATTAGTAATAAATATAACCATTTAATCCTTTCAAAAAAAATAATCACTTAATTATTTTTGGTAAGAATGATATAGATTCTTTTAGTGGCATAGATGTTGTATTTTAAGGAATTAGAGCATTTTTTTTTTAAAGATAGATATTTTTTATAGTATAAAATAACAGATCAAGAAAACCCTAAAAAGTTCTCTGTTCTCTTTCTTCAAACCTAGTCACCATAGTAAAACTTAGGGGTTGCCATCGATTTTATCGATGGTAAGCTCCAAATTCTTCTTCAATTTAATGTTTTTCTCCAATAAAGATCACCAACATAATGGTGATTATACTTAGTCCCTCCATGTAGGGTTTAGTCGGTTCCCTAATGGTGGAATTTTTAGTATTGTTTGTTTGTTTGTTTTTCGTATTTGCAGGGATACAAATTTGGAAGATCCGTCTTGCAAATTTGTGGAATTGTAGGTCAATTTGGTTTAGGGGTGCAGATTTAGATGATGCGTCTTGCAAATTTGCCGATCTTGATGACCAATCAAGTTTTATCACTTTCGAAATTATACATCAATGGAGCTCCATCAAGAACGATTCGAAGACATCTAAAATTATTCAGGAGCAGTTCAGAAGCGATGCCATTAGTTTAGAGGTGTTAAATACTTGTATTGAAAATTTAGATTTCTTAATGGATGATTGTAAGTGTCGAATGACTATTATTATTTAACGAAATCACCCCTCCCTATTCCATTCAAAAAAAAAAAAATATAACAGATCACTAGTTACTCCATACACATAACTAATAGATATTAAATGCTTTTTCTACTTTAATATATATTTTTGTAAAATAATATCTTTACCATATCTTAGATATCTTTGTACCTATAATTTTTTTTTTATTAAAGAATTGCATTATTAAAATCTTATGTATCTTTATCTTTTATTACCTCTTTTATTTTTTTTACAAAATATATCCTAATTCTAAGAAAAATTATCATATTATGCGTATATTCTTTATCAATAACTTTCATCAAGTTTGTTGTATAGACTATAGATACTTCCATTTTTTTTAGGTCGTAATGTCTTTTTTTCGATATTAGTATGTTCTAATTTTATAAAAAAAAATAGTTGTAACATTATTTTATTCAATAATGAGTTTCTCTTTATCTACGTAGTTACAAAATTGCCTTTGTTCTATTATTCTCTACATTTTAGGATGGTAATACACACGTATTAGCAGTGGCGGAGCCAGAAATTTCATATCGGGGGGACAAACAGACATCGTATAATTTTACAAAAATTTAGCAAAAAAAATTCTTGACATATAAATAGATAAACAGTATCAAAATATTTTGGTCATATAATCCAAAAAAAATGAAAAAAATTAATAATTCGGACACTTGTTTATAAGGCCAGGAGACTTATGGGTTTGTGTGGTTGGCAAGGTGTTTTGAGAATATAAACTCTCCTCGCAACACTTCTTTGATTTGAGGTATAATCCACTATGTTCACTCTTTCTCGGATCATGAGGAAGAAGTTAAACATTATACATATCAATTCTTCCTCCTCTAGTGATCCTTAATAGTACTTAACCCACTTATTTCCACATCACTTTATTGAGTCTGTGGGAAACTAAATGAAGAGGATCATTTTCTTGGGATATCTTTAAACATGAATTGTTAAAGATCGGATATTTTTCCCGTTGCTTTGGAATCGTTTGAACTTAGTGAACATTTGACATATCGTAATTAATTCGAAAAAATATAAACTAATAATTCAATTATCATATCGTCATACATTGAAATTATAAACAATATTTCTTTCAAAAAAAAAAATTAAAACCATTCAACACAAATTAAAAAGTTAACAATTGAACAACCCTAACTTTTAATAAGGTAATAAATTCTATGATTCTATTTATACTAAAACAAGTGTGTGATTTAAATTTTAACAAAACAAATTAAGTAATCCAAACTATTTCATACATATTTTTTTTCTTCTCTACCCCAAGTAACTCTCTGTTCTCTCTCCTCCTCCAAGCAAGTCCCCTGCCGGAAACCTAGGTGCTCGCCGGAGATCCGGCGCCGCAGCCGTTTCTCCGGCGAGTTTCCTCCTTCTCCCCCTTTTTAATCTACTTTCGCCGCCCTTCAATTTGCCTTCGCCGCCCTTAAATCTTCCTTCGCCGCCCTTTTCTTCTCCCTTCCCGTCCCCCGTCGTCTTCTTCTTCGTCCCCGGAGTTTCGGCGCTGCTGCGGCGAAGACCCGTCATCCTCTTCTTCTCTCCCTCCTCTTCTCCCTTCTCGTTTCCCCTTTCCGTTCTGCTGTGGGGCGATTTCAACACCCAGCGCCGCCCATTTCCCTTCTCTTTTGTTCTCTTAATCACGGCCTTGAAGGGGTTTGTGACCCTTTTACGGCTAGAAGGTTTAGAGTAGCCCCTTTTATCCACCTTGGAGTGGAAGTTTCACTTTCAAAGGATCTCGCCGGTGAAACAAGCGGTCTAAGGACTAAGCCTAACGCCGCCGTCATAAAGGTCATTGGTAATTTTGACCGTGACGGAAACGGTAAAGTTAGGGTTAGGGTTTCGTGGGCCCTTGCGCCGGAGGCTAGGCCTAACGCCGCCGTCAAGAGTGTTTCGTGACGGAAACGGTGAAGTTAGGGTTAGGGTTTTGAGGTTCGTTGATATTTTGGTTTCGGAGTTAAGGTCCGAAAGGGGCTCTCTATTTGGTCGCTGATTTTATGTATGTTTGTTTTTATTGCTATTCATAGTTTGCTTTGTTTTTTAAAGTCATGTACGGTTTATTTTAGCCTGTCTTGGTTGTTGTACTGGTTTTCTGGTTGTTTTGGCTATAGTTTATTGGACGGTTGTGTGAGGAGGGAGTCTGGATACCTTGTTAAGGGTTTTGGTGTAGTTGTGTCGAGAGAGGTAACTTGGGTTGCCGTTGTATGGGGGACGAATGAGAAGTTGGTCATGGCTAGGGTGTGGTGTGTTTTATGGTGGAATGACTATGATTGTCATTCTGTTCCTTTCATTGGAGTGATCATTGTGATCATAACTCTTGATGTTTTCTATCCGAAGCAGGCGCCCAAACTTTGTTTTGGGGTTTTACGAGCCTCGACGTTGTTAAAGCTTTCTTGCAAACAAGAACAGCTTAGGAATGATAGGTCACATGTCCATATGATCGATTTGAAGACCCTATGTGGTGATAAGTTGATCCCACTAGGTGTAGTTAAACTAGCCATGATCAAACGGTTTCGAACGGTTTCGATACTCTCTGCTCTCTTTGTGTTTGAAAGTAGGTATCCGCTCTTTGGCCTATAAAGAGGTCCTGTTTTGCAACCTTTCCGGCCAATTCCAGTTATGTATCTTGGTTTTTAGTGTCAAAAGTTGGAAAGGCTTAAATGTTAAATGCCTTTTCGTAAGGTTTAGGTTTTATTTCGTATGTTGTAAACCTTGATCTTATTAATATCATTTGCTTTTGTCAAAAAAAAAAAAAAAAAAAAAAAAAAAAAAAAAAAAAAAAAAAACTATTTCATACATATATATATAAACAATTAACTTTCAAACAATTATAATTTGGGATTTATATAACATAATTTTTTTTAAAAAAAAAAAAAAACTAATTTATTATAAATGGGGGGACAAGTGTCCCCTTTTGTACCCCTCTCCCTCCGCCCCTGCGTATTAGTCGTTTGTTGAAAACGTGCACATGTAACACAATGTCTAATTTCATGTACAAGTATTGTAAAGTGCTTGTGGGCCCAACACATTTGGGCCAGATTTGTTATTGTGGGTCTAAACTCTAAAGTTTTGGGCTGACGTGAGTAAAAATTTCCAAAACAACTAAAATGCAAACCAAGTCAATATTGCAAATTTAATTTGTTTCCCAGCAGATTCAAGTAGTTCAGAATCTTGCAAACTCGACAGTACAGTCCTTTTTAGTAGCTCCTAATTATCTAATTTGCTCATCGATAGGTGGCAATAATCTTGCACGCAGGGGCGGATCTAGAGGGGTTCAAGGGGGTTCATTGAACCCACAGATTTTTTGGAAAAAAATTATAAGTTTTAATTTTTTTTTTTAAAAAAAAAAAAAGAAAAAGGGTTAATACAAATTTCTGTGAGAATAATAATCACATGGGTAAGTTTGGTGCATTGGTAAGGCTTTGAATAATAGAGCAGCGCGCCCTTTTAATGTCTTAGGTCTTAGGTTCGACTCCTGTTGCCCTCTTTTTTTGTACTTTTTTTTTTATTTTTTATTTTTTTATGTTCTTTTACTCCTTACATTCAAATTTCAGATTTCATCGACATTTCTTATTTTCCCCAAATTCCCAAACACCAAAACCCTAACCTTGACACCCTATGACCCTAGCCACTAGCCGCCGCGGCACCGCACACCGAGACACCAACCGGCGACCGGGAGCACTGACGACCTCACGGAGTGACGGAGACACGGACGAGGGACGACCGTTCTGAATTCAGACTTCAGAGTTCTTCTACAATTGTGAGTCCTCTTAATCTCTTATTCCTCTACTCCTATTAATTCTTAATCTTGGTTTGCTTGTTTTATTTTTTAAATTGGTTTATGGTTTTGATATATTGTTGAATTCTTGAATTGTTGAGAAATTGAATTGTAGAAACTTAGAAGTTAGAATTAAAAAAAATTACTTGTTTTTTTTTTTTGAAATAATTTTTTTACTTGTTCTGTTAATTGAAATTTGATAATTAGAAGAAGTTTATATTGTCAAATTTGTGTTTATTGGGGACTTGTGATTTTAATTGATAATTAATTGTGTATTATGTAAAAAATAAGTTGCGGAATAGTACGGGTGATCAACTATTGAATGATAGTTTAGTTACTTATCTTGAGAGAGACTTATTTGCAAGAGTTAGTGATGATGATGTATTAGCACGCTTTCAAAGTAGGAAAACTCGAAGAATGCTTTTGTAGGTTTTTTTTTTATTTTTTTTTTATTGTGTAATTCATCCGTGATAAAAATTTGATTTATGTATTGAATTTTTAATCAAAATATGATCATCGTTTTTTTTTTTAAGATTTCGAACCCACAGTTCGGAATTCCTGGATACGCCACTGGTTCGGATGGTGGTTTGCAACAACATCCTAGTGAGATGCTAGTTCAAAATCAAGTCCGATTGTCATCAAGGGTTGCAGAGAAGAACAACAAGAGGAGGAAATCGATGACTAATGATGACAAATTCGATACATCAAGAACAACCTCTATGGCCGCAGAGAAGCAACATTGTTCTATTATTAGCTATAGGAAGAAGAGTAGGAAGGGCATCCCTCATAGATCTCCCTTGTTCTAATTAATCAAACATAATTTTTTATTTTAGGTTTTCAATTAATTGATCAAATTAGAATTCCTTACTATTCAATCCGATTTGTATAGCACAATGTTATTTTAGAATTTTACAATTTATTTAATAATCATAATATATATTTTTTTTTTCTGTCGTTGTACGTAATCGACTAATCGTCATTGCTTTTTTTTTTTTTTTTTTTTTTTTTTTTTTTTTTTTTTTTTTTTGAACAAAGAACTAATCGTCATTACTCATTACATTTAATTATCAACAGATTTTATGTCTAATCTAATTTTTTTATAATTACGAAATACAATATACAGTAATTTTTTTTATTATACTTTTCAGTCTTGTGTAGTCTTGTTTGCTCCCAAATCAATACTCAGTATTACATTCTAATCTCTTGCACTCTCTCTTCTCCATTGAAGCGTATTCCAGTAATCATGGAATATCAATTCTCAAATCGTTGGTGTTCTAATGGCGGCTGAGGATTTCGCGAGCCATTGAAGCGTACTCTGAGCTTTCCTCCATTGAAACAGCTTCTTCTCTGAGTAGTCGTTTATCCTTCTTTGAGTATTAATTTGACAATCTAGGGTTTAATTTAATTGTCTGTATAATCAATTAGGGTTCTTTGATGGATAGTATTTTTTCTCTTTTATTTGATTTTTGAAAGAGGGGTTTGTTTGATCTTTGCTTATTTTGTCGTGAATTTCCTCTTTTCAGGGATTTTTAGTTTAGTCTAGTATGGAATTTTCATTTTTTTTTTCCGCTGCGAAATCAATCTTGGTGCTGATAGAATCCCCCCCCCCTTTTTTTTTCCTTCTTTTTTTATTATGAAGATTGATTCAGGTATAAAAAGTCATACGACGTCTACAAAAGAGATTTAAATACATGACAATTGTATCAAATAAAAACATCCTTTCAACAGATCTTTGATCGTTGTTGCAAATTATACATTTTTCATACCTTTTTTCATATCGTTGTGATTTACAGCCTTCTTCGAAAAGAGGGTTTATCGATCTGTTGTAGTCGTGAAGAAAATTTTCGCTTGATTCATCTAATTGTACTAGAAGAATTATCTTCTTTCTCGATTCCGCACAAATCTTTACCCATGAAACAACTTGTATCATACTAAACTCGAAAACAAAAACAAAGCCCACCATAGGGGCACTTTCTACATTCAAACCCACTATAGGGGTACTTACTACTTTCAAAGAGTGTAGATTTATTGAATTCAATAACAAAAACATAAAGAAATTAAAGGAAAAGAGTCGGAAATAGCCAAATATCCAGAAAAATTTGACTATTTCTGACCTATGAAACACTGTTTTTGAAGAACCCTAGAGAGAAAAAATAAAGAGGAGACGGCTTGTGGGCTGGATAATAAACGAGAAATCATTGATTTACTTAGTATTAATTTATTAAGTTTATCACACACCCATTTTTGTTTGATCAAAGATAGTGATAATGTACTCTAATTTACTTTGTATAATGATGTTATTGATTTAGTCATTTACTAAGAGATTTTTACCAATTAAATAGTTGCATAAATGTATGGATTATATGAAATATATTTAGGAGAAAGTTTTAGGAGGGACGAATAAGATTGTTGGCTGTATACTACGATTAAATTCTAAACCAGGTTATGTACATTCAAACTTTTTGTGATGTATAATCTTAAGATCTTGTTTTTTGGACTCACTTTTTAATTTCTGGGTTTATAACAATGCTTTACCTGTATAGAAGGTTATGGCTGTATGCATGTTTGGAGTTCTGAATAAGTCTACTGTCCTGTTGAGGGAATAAACTGCACTTGTTGTTAATTGCCATAATATGATTTTGGGGGTTGTGCTGATCTAGATAACATAGGTAAGCAAAGCTCTCAAAGTTATTTTATGCTGATCCCTTGTAAATGTGCTTGATTTGTTTTTTTATTCCCATTCCTAGTGTTCTGGTAACTTATGCTTTTGTGTGTGTGAACTCTGTGAAGTGGCTTCAATAGGCATCTTATCCCTTCTCATTCAGTCATGCCTTTGATGCGTCAACCAGAATGCTGTTAATCTCACACAGGTTCTCATTGTGGTTATGCTGTTATGGGTCATTCCTGTTGAACTTAGCATTTGTGTAATACAGAATTATCAACAATTAGCCCACCTTTTTACGCCAGAATAAAAGGAATGAATGAGTGATATTGTTTGCAAGAGCAAAGTACAGTTATTGTAAATGAATACAGAAGTCATACTAGTTTTAAATATCAGTATCAACACTTCCAGAAAATTATACTACAGCACGATTTTCTTTCTTTTTTTTTTTTTTAAATTAAAGAATAAACCTCGCGACTAAAGTGGCTATGTTAGCACCTGATCCAATTAATATTTTAGTTTGATTCATTCTATTTCATTAAGATTCCTTAATATAAAAGGCACAAGGTCTAACTGTAAAATCAGATTACGTTATGTTTAATGTATTAAAATTTGCCAAATTATTGAAAGATCATCAATTAATATTTTCTGTAAGGAGGGAAAGGGTGGGGGGGGGGGGAGGGGGATAAAAAATTAAGAACTACTGCAGGTGGGAAAATAATTAAGGTTAATAAGCAGCAGTTGGGGGAAAAAAAATGAAAGAGAAAGGAGTAATCTTTCCATGATCTATACCAGGGAAAAGGAGCAGCTTCCGGAAGTCATCTTTGTCTTCGTCTGTGTGTCAACTGCAACAACATTAACCCCAATTCCTCTGTATCATTTCTCTTCTATATTACTGTATTTTGGTAGAGATATTCATATAGTAATTGTCAACTCGATTGATCTAATCCCTCATTGAATTCAACATTAACCCCAACATTAACCCCAATTCCTCTGTATCATTTCTCTTCCCATCGGCCGCCTCCTTCATCGCAACTGCAACCAATCCCTTAAGATCCACATCAATCGAGACTTTCTGCTGCTTCTTTTTCTTACTCATTTCCTTATCAGAAATCTTCATCTTCTTCACAACAGCAGGCAGCCTAACTCGATTTCGTTTCAGCTTGTTTTTGTTACACTCATTGGTGATCATTTCCTTATAATCGGCAATAATCTTCCTCTTCTTTGCAACAGGCAGCCTAACTTGATTTTGTTTTAGTTTCATACACTCGAGATGTTGTTGCAAAACATCATCCGGACAAGTAAGCTTGCAATCAATCGAGCAAAATAAGAACCCGCTTTTTACCAGAAGATGCTTACATTTAGCACAACAATTACCATGAATTTTGTCGTAGTTGGTTTGGTTGTGATTGTGTTTTTTTCTAGACTTGGGGAAATAAAGGTAATGTCCATTAATTTTATACTCGTAAACCCCAGAAAGGTCTTCGAAAAGTGGACTGATTTCCTTAATAACATATCCGTAACTCCCTGAACACTTCATAGCCCTCAAAAAATAATGATCTTTATGAAACAATTCTACCTCCGATTTTGTTAAAGTCCTTCCTCTACAATTCACGCAGAAGAAGGCGAGATCAGTTTCATCCCTATTGTCTTCTTCATCTTCATCCCGTTCCTTGGTGGTCCTGAATTCCGCATTTAACAAGTCGTGCTCCATCAACACACGTTCTTCACCGGAGAGATTAAGCGCGGTCTCACAGTTTTCTCCTGCCATTAATTAATCAAAGAGTCTGCAAAACACATTATCACTCTATTATAATCGTTAAATTAATTATTATGGACTATGGTTTCCTCCTTTCATTAATCATTCTTGTTGAAAAAATGGGGGTTTCGTTTAAACTTCTAGAATTCATAATCTCAGTATTTTCATAACTAACAACTCTTAAACTCTAGACTATTACACGTATAAAATAATTAACACGAAGTACCAATTATACTATATTTTCTTTAATTACTTCAATTAAACTAATTAACTTATTTAATAATTGAAATTAGTATTTTGGTTCAAAAATTAAACGCGGAAAATAATACTACGTGTTAATTATTACCTGCAACACATTATTACTTGAGAAGATAAAACCCTAAATGGAGTATATTCAACAATCCAACTTAGAGGAACCTAATTTAAATATAATTATAATTAAACTAATAATATATCAAAGCTGGCCACACCATGTGACCTCTTGTAAAATAAAGAACAAAATAACCCTTATAACACGATCGAGCTGAGTAACCCCTGTAATATTGACTAAGTAACCCCTATAACACTGATCAAGTAACCTCAATAACACTAACAAAGTAATCCATGTAACACAAGTAACCCCTATAACACTAGCGAAGTAATCCCATGATGCGTGTGGCCAATTAACCATATATATAGTATATAAGAAGTTGTGCATAAGTTGTTGCATCCTAAAAAATCTAATACTCCCTCCATGTTAAATTAAATGAAATGTTTTCCTTTTGCAACCGTGTTTAAGACGTAGGTTTGGTCCAAAGTTGATAATTTATTTGTACATAATAAGTTGTTTAAGGATGAGGGTTTGGTTCAAAGTTACGTTGATGGTTTATTTGTGCATAAGTTGTACTGTTTAATATTAATCTTGTGTAGTCTTGTTTGTACGCTAATTAAAAAAACAGTGTTTATTCTAGTTCATTATAGGGTTAGTTAGTAGTCATCCTAGCAAGGATACACTTTATTTCAACTTTAAATAGTTGTCTAGTATTTTATTTTATTTTTTTCTGATGTAAACATGTGCCTAATGTGCTACAATTATTATTTTTGTTATAAGGGTAAATGAAAATAAAACTTTGCAAAGAACGAAAGAGAGAAAGCAATACTATATTCTTCCATTCCAAATTTTGGGAGTCAATAAATTAGATACTATACTTCTACATTAAAATTAAACTAAATATGTATTAGATTTATTGTACTAGAAGCTCAATTTAAGATTAATTGCTCAATATCATAAATTTTGATGCAACTTAATTAGAAATGTCCATTAATAATCTAATACGAAGTACTAATAAAACAAATTAGTAAAGAGGAGCTCTATTAGGGATTCCTTTCCTATTTCGCGTCCGATATGAACAGCCACAATCATTGCTTAGCTTCTTCCCATCGGTCTCCTCCACTCTCGAAATTGTAGTGAATCCCTCTAAATCAATCTTCAGCATCTTCTTGTTTATGTTGTTATTACCCTCTTTAGACGTCGTTCTCTCCGTCGTATTCTTCGAAGGCAGTGTGACTTGATTTTGAACAAGTTGTTTCACTAAATCGTTATGTCGTAGCAAATCATCATTAGTACAAGTAATCTTGCAAATCATCATTATGAAACTCATTTATCTCCGAATTTGTTAAACTCCCTCCTCTACAACTAACACAGAAGAAGGCTCGATTGATTACCTCTTCTTTTTCAACTTCACCTTGCTTGGGTTTTATACGCCGCTTTTCAGTCTTGAATTCTGCATTTAATAAATCATGCACCAATGCATTTGATATCAACACACATCTTTGCTCCTCAGGAAGAATTATTTCACTTTCATAATACCTTCCTTCTGTTGTCATACAATGTAAAACAATCAATTAGACTCGTTAATTAATTTTTTAAGAATCATTAACAAAAGTACATCTTTTGCGAAGAATATTTTCAATAATCCCTGATACACACCCCCAGCCCCACACTAACCCCAGAAAATACTCTCACCATCCCAGGACGGAGCAGGGCGCACCCACCCATTGCAAGATACACTCGATACAAATTAACGTTCGATTATTCAAATAAAGAAATAACAATTAACTTAAGAGAACTGTAATTTAAGTATAATGACAATTACCTGACAATTAACGTTCGATTATTCAAATAAAGAAATAATAATAATAGCAAAAAAAAACTATCTTTACCTCAATATCAGCTTCAATGGAGGAGAGAGAGGCAGAGCAACGAAAAAAAAAAAATCAAAGAAAATATGGTTGGAAATTTGGAAACTAGTTTAATTTTTAATACTAACTGTAAAAACGAAATAAATTTGATTATTATTAGTATAAATATATGAGATTTCCTTAGTTGAGTTATATTTTTTTGGTAAGACTTAAACACCAAGCTAAAACAGTTCATAAGTTAATTGATTTTTTTTTAGATATGATAAATTGATAATTTTTTACATCCCTCTTTTAATTTAAACAAGAGATTCTATCAATTTCAAAAATTGTGAGCTTGACTTTTGTTTAATTTTCTTTCGGTTATGATTCTCTTACTAATAATTAATTCCGTTCATTATTTATGAAAAATATGTTTTCGTGCTTTATAAAAAAAAAAAATTATGAAAGAATTTCAGAAGGGGAGAAATTTTTCGCTAGCCAGTTATTATGATAATTTTTTTTTTTTTAGATATGATAATACGAATTTTGCTGGTATCAAATTGCAAATCATTTAATTTTTTTTTATCTTTTTTTTTTTTGTCAGATGAAAACTTAATTTGGATTATGATCAATATAATAAATTTTGTTTCAATATCTTGACAGAGTCTTGTGAGAAAACGTTCCTAATTTCCTCCCTCTAAAGCTCCTGTCTTCCACAGAATCAGCTTCAATGGAGAGTGTTGAGTCTGCTTCAATGGAAAGGAGAGAGAGGCAGAGCAATGAAAAACAAATTAAACAAAATAATATAAGTGGAAAATGGAAACTACCTAGTTTAATTTATAATAACTTAAACCGACAATTTTTTTTTGAAACGGGAAATATTAGCTAGTATGAGTCTATGATATTTCCTTAGTTGAGCACTTGAGTTATACTTTTCGGTAAGACTCGAATCCCAAGCTTAAACTGTTAATAAGTTAACTAATTTTTTTTTCAAAAAGTAAAAAATGATAATATTTTACTTGAGTATCTTATTTGAAGCAAATTTGCAACCCGTTTATTCTTTTTTTTTTAAAATTTATCTTCTTTTTTTTATTTTTTTTTGGGTCATATGATAACTTAATTTGGATTATGAGTATGATAAAATTTTGTTTCAATAACTTGATACAGTCTTATATGAGAAAACGTTCCCCTTTTATCCCGATGATAGTCAATTACTTTGATTTTTTTTTTCTTAAATTAAATCATCAAATTAATTTTTTTTGAAACAAAAAATTATCAAATTAATTAATTAGCAACAAATAGCATTTAGACATATAATCTTATTATCTAAGGGCAATAATCCAACCAAAGTTTTTAATAAAAGGTTAAAACAATTGAATTTCGAAAAATAGCATTTAGACATATAATCTTATTATCTAAGGGTAATAATCCAACCAAAGTTTTTAATAAAAGGTTAAAAAAATTGAATTTCGAAAATTAAAATTTAGCACTTTGGCTTATAAGTTGTTATACTAATAGTTATCCAAGATATAATTTTCTTCAACTTTAATTAGTTGTCTTGAAAATTATTTTCTATATATATATATATATATATATATATATATATATATATATATTTATTGTTTTGTGTCCGGGCGATGCCCAGATTGTTACTAAAATTTTATAATAAACTTTTTGGCTTGAATGTTAAATACGGTCCTATAATTCTTTTTGATAATGCATGATATTTAGACATTCGATATCATATCGTTTATTTATATAGTAGTGTACTTTTTGTAGTTTTGTTTGTAAATAGATATCTATGTAATTGTTGACTTGAAATTATTTTTATTAAATTTAAATTATTTTTACTGAAATGAAAGTATTTTTTCCAAATTTAAATTATTTATAGTAATAGGTATCTAGTTTTGTACCCGGCGATGCCCAAATTGTTGATGAAATTTCAGTATAAACTTTTTTACTTGCGTACTTTTTGTAGTTCAGTTTGTGAATATCTGGGTTATTATTGACTTGAAATTATTTTTATTGAACTTAAATTATTTTTTTTAACTAATTCTCTATTTTTTTTTATAAAAATAAATAATATATATTATAAATGGATCTTATTTCAAAGAACTTTTTAAAACGAATTTTATGACGGAAAAAGAATCGATTCAAATGATATTTATTAAAAGTTATGATTAATTTTGTATACATGAAGTATTAGAAGTATAATGATAATAAAAATCTATACAATATTTTTATCTTAAGAAAACTATCCAAAATTCAATTACTTAATTCGCATCATATGTGTCACAATAATATCTATTTTTCGCCTACGTGGCGCAATACTAGGCAAAAAACTGGAATGTCAAGTGTCACTGTCTCGTGGCCTAACTGCGAGACCGACTTTATATATTAGTGATGTGATGTGATATGATATGATATATAGATAAATACATAAGACCTAATACAATGAAAATATTGTTTTGTCCTTTACATGTATAAATACCCTAACAACGTGCATAATGTGCTAAAATAATTTTTATTATTAAGGGTAAGTGAAAAACATTTTACAAAGAAGTTAATAAGAGAGAAATTAATAATATATTCTTCCATTATTCCAAATTTTGGAGTTAATAAATTAGATACTATACTTCTACACTAAAAGGAAGTATATGTATTAGATTTATTGTAAGAATCAAGCTATACATACACAATTGTACAAAACCGAAGGGGGTAAGAAAAAGTAGATTATTATGGCTAAAAAATTTTGATAAAAAGATCGATAATCATGTTACATAAAAAATTTCAAGTATAAAGAAGTAAAGAAACCTACATCAAAGAACAAACGAATTCAAGAGGTTCAAACTACACAGTATGAAAATAAAATTAGTATGTGCCAATTTTCCAACCTTATGCATGCTTCGAATTCAACCCACCAATATACTACATCTGTCTCATATTTTTACAACGATTAAACATTTTCTACTCACACTTTGTATCAAATCGTTGCAAATAATATGATATCACGGAGGTATGTAGTATATTTATCTTGTATTTTTATCGCAATGATCTACCTTACCTCCCTTGAAAGTTGGCAATTTGAGAGAAGGCAGAAGCACCAACTTCAGTATGATCATCACTAGTAGGAGCACTACTACTTTCTACTCCATCTACACCCATAATCGGAGCCGTCTCTAAGGGGATCAACAACGAGCTCTTATCCTCGGCTGCTTCGGTCTTTGAGCTTGCCTCTTGGAGTTGCAATGCATACTCCAAGTTCCACAACACATCTCCCATCGATGGCCTATCAACACCGTACTCGGCCAAGCATTTCTCAGCTGCTTCGACATACTTCTTCAAGGAGGCAGAGGATATTGTTCCTTGCAAATTAGGATCTACTATCTTCTCAAGAAGTCCTTTTCTGTAGTTCGACATTGCCCATTCGGCCAAGTTTACCTGGTCCCTTGGCAAGGCCGGGTTTATAGCTGGCCTTGCAGTTAGGACCTCGAGGAGGACTACTCCAAACGAGTACACATCCGACTTCTCAGTAAGCTGTTGTCTTCTAAAGTACTCTGGATCGAGATAACCAAAGCTACCTTTTACCGCGGTACTCACATGGGTTTGCTCCATGAGGCACGCCGCTTTGGATAGCCCAAAGTCACTAACTTTGGCCACAAAGTTCTCATCCAATAGAATATTAGTTGTCTTGACATCTCGATGGATAATACAATGTGCTGCACCCGTGTGTAGGTAATGAAGACCGCGAGCAGAACCAATACATATCTCTAGCCTCTGCTTCCACGGCATGGGTGCATTGAGCTTAGACCCATAGAGGTGCTCTCGAAGCACACCATTCGACATGAACTCGTACACAAGACACATCTCCGAATTCTCATCACAATACCCAATAAGGGACACAAGATGCCTGTGTCTAAGCTGTGAGAGCATCTGAATCTCGGTTTGAAACTCATTGATACCTTGTTCTGATTGCGGATTACCTCTCTTGATGGCCACTTTCGTACCATCGTCTAACTGACCCTTGTACACTTTTCCGAATCCACCAACTCCAATCACTGCATTCTCGTCGAAATTGTTACAAGCATCTTGTAACTCATTAAAGCTAAAGAATTTACCCACCCCTTGGTTGGTTGAGGCAAACATACCACTCTTTCGAGACCCAAACATCGAGCTTTTCCTCGAGGTTGTGATCGAAGTAGTTTTGCTAGAGAGGAAGCTACTATGACTAGTGGTTAAAGGAAGAAGCCAAGAAGAGAAACTATTATTCCTTTGGCAATTTAGGGGCCGTTTATGCCACCTTACAAACATGACTACAACTAGTAGTAAGGCCACTATTCCCATTACTAGTCCTACCACGGCTAACACCTTCATTGTTTTCGAACCCGAGGCTGCCCCCATGTAGTTTCCCTCCACATCGAACAACCCACTTAGGCTGCCCGCGGAGTTGCTCATCTTGATCACCTCCACCCCGTTGAGGATTGCGTTGGGATCGCCTGACCCGTCCGAGCCTGAACCCACCTGGATCACAATCAATCCGTTTGCAATTGTTGTGGAGTTGATCACAAAATCCCTGTCAACATTTCAATACATAATTTTGTCATTGTAATACATTTTCCTACATAAAAGAAAATTAATGAAAGTAAATAAGCTCCGATACATATTGCGCGCACAAACTTTTAAAAAATAAGGTGGTAGATTATTGTACATCAAATGTCAATTAAGTTACACCAATACAAAAAAAAGTTACGTAATTTTTTTTTTTTTTGATACAATTACTCATTTTATAAAATATTTATCCCGTAAGAATAATCCAATTACCCTTTATAAAATTTATCCCTTACCAATCACCTCTTAATTTTCCCTAAAAAAAAATCACTTCTTAATTTACAATAAAAATCATAACAAATTGTGATAACTCAAAGCATGTTAAAGTAAAACTATTGATTTAACAAAAAATTTCATATGTGGCTGACCACATGATGTGCACGAGGTTAGTCGGTTGGTCAGTGTTGATTTAAAAATATTCCAAAGCTGACTATATACAACAAAATTACTATATATTCCAGGTAGCCAAAAGATATTGCACGTAGTATTATGAAGAAGTATCCTATATTGGATTTTTTTGGTCTTAATTTCAAAATATTGCTATAAATGATACCACTCATACTAGCAGTCTAGCACTTTGTGTTTGAAAAGAATTACAACCAGTTAATTTTTTAGTATGTAGGGAGCCTATGTCCAAAATTGGCAACAAGAACAACCAAAAAAATAAAAAAAAAATAAATAAATAAAATAAATAAAAATAATAATAATAAATAAAAAAACGTAGCCATTTCAATACTTCTAAATCTAGACCCTGACCTAGGGTCGGAGCAAATTTTATTATCCATTTATTCCATGTTAGGAAATTGAGAGAGAGCGAGTAATAGGAATGGATAACTAAATTTATACATGGTAATTTAAAATAAAACACGAGCAAGTCAACTTAATGAATGAGGTAGATTTAATATTAATTGACTTGCTCAATGAATGACGTAGATTTAATATTAACTGATAATGTACGTACTTTAATGATTAAATATATAGTAGTACACTATTAGTTATGTAAAAATGTGCACTATATACTTATATGATGGTACAAATATAAATAATTACCTGTAATAGGCGGTTGATAGAGCCATAGTTTGGGTAGACAAATCGAGATTAGCAACACCCATCATTCCATTGACATACACATTGAAGTACAAATCATCCAATGCAATACTCACAATGTCACAAAAATGTAGTCTAACAAGGTAGTCATATGACGAATCTACCGGCATCTTCCATGTTAGGTTGAAGTTGGCCTCGATAGTATCCGCATTCGCCATCTCAGCTGCCGTTGCGTACACCCAAGGCGGCGCAATGTACATCGTGGCACCGCCTTCCGGGTACTTAACCTTACTTGGGTCAATCTTTGCATCCTTAGATCCTTGAGGAAATGTGTTGAACTTTTCATCTGGATGCCAAGTCCTCCATAGTGTGTCATTTTTTGGTGACATGAGTGGCCCACCGACGTTTAGTCGGAGGGCCACTTCGAAGGCGTGTTTGGCCACTCCCTCGACGTTCCCAACAGGTGGGATCGGGGAGGCGGTGTCCGAGATGAGGTCGTCAGGGACGGAGATGACCTCGATGGCATTGATGAAGGCGAAGGAGTTTTTCTTAGGGGAGAATTTTAGGGTGAGTGTATCGGAAGTAAGGTTGAGGATGTATTCTTTGAAGACGGGGGAAGGGTAATGGACAGTGAAGTCATGTAGGAGTACGAAGTTTTCGGTTGTGACTCGAAAAACGGCGTTAGAGAGGTTGTAGGAAGGGTGAGGGAGAGGGAAGAAGTAAAGACGGATGAGATGAAAGCCTTGTTGAGAAATAGGGAATTTGTAGGAGGATGCACTAGGGAAAATCCTCGCGGATTTGTAAAGAGGTAGAGGCGGAGGTGGTGGTAGTTTAGACGAAGGAACGCCGTCTTTAAGTGGTGATGGGAGTGTATCGACGTTAACTTTAACATCCTCGTCGCTACTTAGATTGCTAACCGTCGATGGATCCGACTTGAACGTCCGTCCATCGGGGAGATCGACGTCCTCTTGTGCCCCGCAGGCGATTAGGACTTTATCCCTAGAGGCGTATTTTGGTGTTTTAGGAGCAGGAGACGTGTCATCTGATGAAGGAGAAGGCGCTTCAAGAGGGGCTTGCGCGTAAATGGTGGTGGGTGTAGAACTAATGAGGAGGATGAAAGAGAAAATGACGACGAATAATGAAGATATCATGGTGTTAGATTGATGAGATAAACAGTACAAGGTATGGTATACTAGCACATTTAAGATGTCACATGGCGGTAATCGTGGTCCTGGTCGTGGCCGTGGTGGTACTCATGGAGAAATCTAAGGAACTAAAAAACCAAAAATTATAAGGAAATTTTTTTGATATGTTTTATGTTGGGTTGGATAATTGAGGGGTGTATAGTAAGGAAGATGGAAAGAATAATAGAAGTTGTGGGAAGGCACTAAGTGAAGAATAAAGAAAAGGACTTGAAGAACGTGCTACAATTTACTATGAAATTGATGAATGTTAGTGTTTTGATGTTAGTTTGTATACATTTTTTAATGTTTAATGGGACATATTATAAGACCTAGTAAACGAACAGGGGGCAAATATTTGTATTGTGGGACCCTTTGGCAGGCTTAGTTAGCTGGCTATATGTACACATTTTTAACTACACCAACTAACATATGAAAGTCTTAAACCGCGTAAGCTATCATCTTTGCTAGTACTTCCGAATGTAAGGGAAAGTTTTGTAGGACTATAAACACACCGTGTCATTTATGAATTATGATTTGCTATGTATCTAATATGATTGGTTTTATTATGATAGTAAAGGAAAACGGCCAAAAAAATTTATTTGAGAGGCAACATTGTAAATCATTGGATCGGAGTATCTCTTGATTCTTACACGTAATATAATTAGTTATGTCAGAATTGATCTTGAAATTTAAATATCATCCAAATTAATACTCCGTATATTCTTACTAGATGCTAATGCACTTTTAATGTTACCCTTATTAAAGGGGTCATCATCCATTAGTTTTAGAAAATAAAAAGTATATTTAATTCATATATTGTTGAAGTTATTGCCTATCGATTTCTAACGGCTACATTGTCATTTTGTAAACATATATTAATTCCTCTTTCAACTAATCTTCCCCATCAATTGCAACTTTACCAATTATTAGATGACAAATTAAAGTTTTTCCATATATTACCATTATTTTGGACAATAGATAATCTTGTAATCAATCCTAACTTTTTTTTTTGTTTATCTAATGTTCATTTGACTTGCCACGAATTATTTTGTATGAACCATTGACACAAAATGATGATGTGAATATCAATCAAGCTTCATTAAATGTCAACTTCTTGTTAGTTGCATCCCACTTCCATGAGAATTATTTATATATTTTTTTTTCACTTTTTTTTTTTTTTTTTTTTTTGGTGTGTGAAAAGTCTAAATTTTTTGAACTTCTATTGAACAAATCATCATATTTATTTTTATTAATTTTTTTTTTGAAAGACATATTTATTTATTTGTAACATTATTTTAATTTATTTTTTGTTAATATATGGTGTTGGGGGACCAAGTATTTGTAGGCAAGCTAGTAGTAGCCTGGTAGTAAGATAAGAGCAATAAATATACTTCGTGGATAATTGCATTAATGTAACACCCATTCTTGTGAATTCTGATACTCTATTCAATTGTTGCCCCACATGAGAGGATGATGGATTAAACCGCGTTTTCAGGAGTTTTGTGACTATTTTTGCTTCGATTTTCATAAACTAAAATTACTACAATTCAATGGTTCTTTGAACTTCAATTAATAATTAATTACAAAAATATTAATATATACTCAAGTGTCTTGCTACATCAGTTGAATTTATACATCTGATGGGTTTCAGGTGAAAATATTCAATATCAATCATTTAGGCACCATAACAGATTCAAAGAATGGAATTTCCGACATTTTAATAAAATAAAATAAAATAAACTTCGTACTCAATCTCAGCCATACTCGAGTTATAACTTCTTTAGAGATTGAAGAGTCTAGTTCTCATATGAACAGTCAAGATGAAGGAGCTTTCCAGCCAAAGTGGTATATGCCAAAGCAGCATTTAACACTGCGGCAATGTCCCACGAAATTGGCTAAGATGGCCGAGAGTTAAGGCGTCTTAGACAAACACCAACCCCATTAAAATCTAAAACTTTAAAGGAAACTTAAAAGAAAGGTAACATTACAGTAAAGGAAGAAAAGTATAGATTATACTTCGTAACAAATAATCTTGTTATATTCTATATTACAACAAAACTCAGTCTGAGACTTTGAGGATCCACGGCATCATGTGGATCAAAAAATGCTGGACACTTGAGCAGCCTTTAAATAATATTGAAATTTTCTTTCAAAATGGATAAATTACAGTACTCGATTACAACTTTTACTATTGTAATCGACAAACTTGCTCTTCTTGTCTAAGATATATCAACCCGCAACTTATTCTCTGCATTCAAAAGAAGGCACATCCAGAAAGTTAGGGTCAGCCTAATATTCTAGAGTAAGAAAGCCCTTGAATCTCTAGCTTCGAAGGAATAACAGAATTTGCTAATACCTCCTTCGTGTCTTTCAACCGCAGAAGTTCTAGTCTCTCCGATGATCTTCTTCTTGTTAGCGTGGTTAGCTGCAAGTACAAGCACAATAAATTAACTTGAGATGAGTGAAAATAAGGTAGGAAGAGAGGGAAAGATGAGGATACCCAGAAGCTGAAGCGCTCAGGATCTTCCTTTGTGGGCATCATTGCTTCCACATTAAGGAGTTCTGCAAGCCGTCTTCTATCTAAAAATCATAGAAGAGGAGGCACTCAGAAAACCAAAGCAATGCTTCACAATATGGACTCCCATGTCTTGGAAGGAAAAAAAAATCCATGTCAGAACTAGAGCACACAGATTATCATATATAACCGATGAGGACCATATTTGGCAATCTGCGGTTTGCTTTAGCAGATATACTAGGTTTGTTTGACCAAATGGTAAAATTAGCTCTTTGTATTGGTTTTCTAGTAGAACTAACTGCTAGATGGTAGCTCTTAGTACAATGGCTAGATTTTGGGAAAAATAGGCTCGTTTTCTTTATAAGAAAATATGACTCCAATCAAATAGAAGCTACCCAAAATCAATTTACAACTAATATAAGCTCTGATAAGTTCCAATAACTTCTGACAAATTCTTATCAACTAGTTCTAAAACTTCCAATAAGGCAATAAGTTCGGATTATTTCAAGTGAAAAGAATGAATCCACAGCTATTCTAATTTATGAAAAAAGCCAATAGCCAAAGAGAAAAAGCAGCTGCCCCAAACAACTTTTTCAACCAACCTCTCAGCCAATGGAAAAGCCACTTACCAAAAGCTAAGCCAATAGCCACAAAAACCCAGCAGCCATTACAAGTTGTAATATACGAACAGACTAAAGCATGAAAAAAAAATCCATATTGCCCCTTGAAGAAACTCATTTTGTGATTACCTTGTCTTGCTGCCTCTTTTGCCCTCATCATCCACATTTGAGCATATTCTGCAGCATTACTTGTCAGTTCCTGCAGCTGTTAATGCCCACGAATCAAATAAATCAAGACCAACACTTGGTTGATGCAGAAGATAGCTACACAATTATGTATCAGTACCACAAATTCCCCAAGTCCCAACCTACAGAAGGTAACATGAAGCTCTAATCCAGACCCCTAAAGTTTAACTGGTAATGAGATGGGCTAGAACCTTTCGCTTCAATTTGGGAATCAAGCATGCCTAATGACAGAACTAGTTATTGAGTAGGTCAGGTCAATTATGGGTTGAGTCATAAAGGGGTCATCTTGTAATGGGCCAAAGAGGGTTATTGATCAATAGAGAGCAGGCTGCAGGCCAGTAGATGAACAAGCAAAAATGAGAAAGCAGAAGCAAAAGTATGCAAATGTGAATACTAAGCTATACAAATAATTTATTTTATCATATCAATTTTCTTTTACAAAAATATTGGGCTATTAACTTGGCCCTATGTTGACCATGTCCAACCCTGTCCATTAGAGACCATTAATAAAAGCCCTATTAGCTTGACTATAACTTTATACGCATTGGTCTACCTTGTCCATTGGGCTTAAGGAAGTAAAGATTTTCAAATTGCCCCAACTAATTAGGCACAGTTCAAGGTTCACTCTGACCTTTCACAAAGAAAATACAGAATAATCAGGGACATTAAACACTAATCAACTGACTAGTTGCCTTAGAGTGCTGAGCATCACAACATATGTTGCTATATTTGAAGGAAGTCTTAATCTTACATCTGATCTCTCTCTTGATCCTTCTGGTGGATTTATATCCTGTATCCATTCTACTTCTGCAACACGGTAACTGAGGAAAACAAAGCAATAACATTACAAGATAAGCTCTAAAGAGACCTGGAGCTAGCAGTAGAAAAGACACAGACAACTTACCCATCTTGATCCCAGGATCGAAGGATGCGAAATCTTCGCCGTCCTTCAACCTGTGAATAAAGAAGCTATATATGATGAACTATCTGCTGAACAATATCTCATAAAATCAAACAGAAAAAAGGAACCACAAAAAAAAAAAAAAAAAAAAAAAAAAAAAAAAAAAAAAAGAGAGAGAGAGAGAGAGCTGGAAGAGAACTTGGAAACAGGAAAAAAAAAACAAAACAATCAAGAGGAATTAGAGGTCATAGCATGGATGATACAGAGGGGGTGGGGGGGGGGGGGGGTACCGAGCCTGAAGAAAAACTTTAGCAACATTCTATGTATATTGTTATCTAATAAGTATAAAAAAAATTAAAAAATTCGCCTTTTTTTTTATTCCTTTTTAATTGTGGGAGAGGGGGGGGATATGTTAGGTGTTGCACCCTACTAGTCCGAAACCCCACACAATAAACTCGGGTTGGTTTTTTGTTCCAAAAAAATAATCGGCTCAGTTAAGCTTTGTGAAATTACACCAAATCACAGGATATCATATAAGTATAATATAAGAATACCCATCTAATATAGCTATATATTTTTCATATTCATATAGTTTGACAAGATTATATTGAGGCTAAAATAATAATATTATGTCCCTTGCATACTTTTAAGCATATAAAAAGAACCATTCAATATATAATGCATCATCATAAACTGTAAACTGGTTCATCACAATACTGAAGATTCAAATACTGACGATGGTGCACCTTCTATCCTGAAAATGGTATCTTCAGGTGAAATGAAAATGGGTTCAACACAAAAGCAAATCTAATACAACAGTCAACGCAGAAATTCAAGAAGAAAATAGATTTTCTTACCTCTATATAGAAGCGGCCATCTGGAAGTGGCTCACATCTGCATGAATACACGTAGAAAGAGGGAGGAAAGTTTAAATTAGACCATTATACCAAACAGAAGTAGCAGAAAAGGCAGAGGGCTATTGCTGACACATACTCTGTTATCTCCACCTCACAAGCAAAGTCAGCTATGTGACCGGTTGTGGAGTCAAGTGTTACCTACATCAGTTATAGAAAGTGTAAGCCCATAGACTACGAGAATCCTGATTAAGGGAGGTAAACACAAGCGACAGGTTGCAAAATTCTACCATGCCCATCCGATGATTTCCTTCCATTATCCTCCTAACCTGTTGTTCAAGCAACAAGAGAATAAAACCACCATAATCTGTAATAAGACTAAAAATACCTATTGTCAGTTGCTATTTGTTTATATTTGATTTAACAGATATACTGCACTTGCAACTAATATAGTCTACTCTATATCAAATGACATTGTCATAATCCAGTTCAGAACAGTAATCTATCTTTCAGAAATTCCCAAGAAAGAACAAAATAGGACAAACAATAAAGTTTTAACTGCATCTAGATCCAGAGTGAATAATAAAAATCTGTTCCATGCATCAAAAGGAACTAGACACAGTTCCAGATACTTCATAATTTCAAATACTTGCTACATGAAGCCAAGCAAAGATATTGGCCGAGTTAGAAAATCACATTCATGCCAAACTCACATTGTCAGGCCGGGTTAAATCGGTTACCGGTTAATATCAGATTGGGTGCACATTTGGGTTCAGGTCATAGAGCATTGCATCAATTAGTTGTCCGTTAATATCGGTTGGGTTTAGGTCGGGTTACAAGTCACTCGTATCATCCATTGTTTGGGTACAGGTCAGGTTCTGGTCATTGCCAGTTTCGGTTGGTTTTTCGGGTTGGGTCAGTTTATGACACCTAATTGCCTTGAAACTTGCTATATATACCACTTAGCTGATTTAGGGTCAATAAACTGGACTATTGCAGCACCTATATTTTTTTTTTTCTTTTTCTTTAGCAATAGATAAATGAAAGTAGAAAATAGATCAGGCTCATCAAACAAAGCAAGGCATGAAGAAACAAACATGTAGAGCATCAAAGAATATCAAGAAAAAGCAGCATATGAGTAACATCAAAGAAACAGAAGAAGAGAGCACACAATAAGCCATAAGCATGTAGCATATGAGTTCCAGCAACGACAAACTCCTAATAGAACATAATTTCTACTGCCACAAAACTCACCATAAGCCTGTAGCGAGGTTCAAATATATTGAGAGGCAACTTCTCACAAGGGAGCACAGCATCCATCACAAAAAGTGGCATCAAATCAACGCCAAGTTTTACCAGACTGTCATTCTCTGATTTCCTCTCCGCATATTCCTCCGGAAAATTTTTCTGTATAATGTTGTTCAAAGTTACACTGGAAAAAGAGAAAGAAAATAAATACCAGATATTAAGAGAAAGAAAAAATTTCTGTATAAAGTTGTTCAAACTTTAAATTACGAGTACAAGTATTATATTAAGAGCAAAAGTGCCTCCTAAAAGGCTAAAAGGCATCGTCTCCATGATATATCAGGCACTTTAAAGTTAAGTTCTCAAACTATTGAAATTAATCATGAAGTCCTTCTATCCACACTTTGTAGTCAACATATTTATCACAGAAAACAGCCATAACATATTTAAAATCCCCAGAAAATTCCAAATCTGTTTGTCTAAAGCATAAACATAAGATGGTTACCCCCTATTATAATAAAAATTCAAAATTATACAAATAAAATATCAGATAAATGAACTCAGGAGAACAGACCTTACTGCACACGTCCTTGGAGTGATAAAGAGAACAGTTCGACAAAGGGGACATTTATTACCTGCAATTTTATACAGAAAAAGAACTGAGGGCATGAGATATATGAATATATATGTAGTTTAAAATATGGAATAGACCATTACAAGAAAGTAATCTCACTTCGGTCCATTGACTGAAATAGACAGGAGCGGCAAAATGAATGACCACATGGAGTTGTGATGGGCTCATAAAGTAACTTCAAGCAAAGGGTACAATCAAATTCATCACTACGTTCTGGTTTCTCACAACTTCTTCCGCGAACTAAGCCAGTACAAGTTCTCTCCAATATCAAAAGTAGAGCCTGTAAATGAGTACTATCAAACACAAAAAGGAGATTAATGTGAAAATAAAACTCAAATACATAAGCAATTCAACAACAATACATAATAAAGAAGTAATTCTTACCAAAGTGGATCCAGCTGCAAGCCAGCGATAACAGCATCACGTGCCGAATCATATCTTTCTAACTGCCCATTACACGAAGATCAAGATGAGATACAGAAGAAACGCTCTTATACAACTTTCTCACCCATTAATAAACCAAAAAAGCATGTACATATGTAATGTCTGTAATATAAGCAATTTTTACAGCTACAAACTTGGAAATATGCTTATTACAAAGCTAGAAAAATGAGCAAAATAATGAGAAAACTAAATGAAATAAGTAAAAAGACAATAGATGTATTTTTTCACTTAGTTGCAAAATTTTAAAAATAATTCAACACATGTTACAACCAACACAGATATACTTCCAATGGATATCAACCAGAAAAGGGCACCTTCCTCATTGATGCAATAACATATGTAGCATATAATAAGGGGATGGAATACATGTACCAAAAAACAATGCAGGTGTAAATATAACTCTGATCCTTACCAAAAATAGAGCATCGGCTTGCAGGATGAACGACTTGACAGAATTGTTTCTGCAGCTCATGACTTTTTTAGCATCTTTCAAGGCCAGCTGTGTTGAGGTAATCAAACATATTACCTTATGGCACATTTACAAATACCAGTAGCCTGAAACTATAAGTAGCAAATATCTTCACACTGAAGGTTCCTCCATTCTCAAACATCCGTGTTTTGGGAAAACTGATGAAGTTGGCCTACAAACCCCCACCCCCCCCTCTTTCCCTCACTCTCATCTATGTATCATAGCATGTAATCCCCAAGGCTTAGACCAAAGAAAAAAAATGTCTTTGCAGTTGCTATGATCAAGAAATTTCGACCCAATGAGCCATGGCATAATTCTACAAGTCTGATTTTGATGTTTTAATTTATGTGATTCTTATATTATATTCCTTCATTAAGATTAATAAATAACAAAATACTTTCCAAGTTTCCAACTAACCAACCCCTTATTTTCTAGTACTATTCACAACAAATGAAAAGATTTATACTTGTTTTACCACAGTATACAGGCCCTATAGGTTCCAAAAAAAGAACTACTTTAGTGCAACAAATTAGCCCAAATAAACAGCGAGCCATGCCGAAAGATCCCTCTCTACCCATCTCTCTCCACCCCTCTCACTCTTTCTCATCCTCCAAACTCAGAATATCTTCCATTCTTCCTCCACATAGAGATTGTAAATGAAAGCTAAAATATGTAGTTCATGAACTAGGCTACAGACCATGTACAAATGATGAAAGGAAATGGATAGGTAAATTCATTCCAAACAGACAAAGAACAGATTTTTAAACTTTGATGTTAGTATCCTAGTTCTATGTGTACCCTGAAAATGCAGGAAAGTTTCTTAAGAAGCAACACATATGATTAAGTATACAGAAAGAAAGATCAATGTATCATACTTCAGCATGTGTTGTAGGATCCAGCCCATACAATGGATTATATTCAGATGCAGAAGGTGCTCGACTTTTTAGAAATTGGCTTAACCTGATAAGATTCCATAGGGGAGCACAAAATTGGAACATCATGTATCATTGAATCTTCAATAAGGAAGGTGAAATATAACTTAGCCAGATGTCAGCTTCCAAGCAGATTACCTTATATAAGCAGCACATCTATTGCTCAGAATAATAGGATCACCCGGTTTGACAAGAATGGCTTTTGAATAACAATCAATTGCCTGCAGCGATGTATAATTAAAAAGTAGTCCAAACAAAAGGGTCCCAAAATGAAAAAATTATTGAAAAATAATATAATATCTTACTTTCATCTAAAAGTATTTAAAAGTTTCCATTTTTAAAACTAAGATTAAATTGATTAGAATGGTAACTCCCCAAACAGAGCACTATATGAAGTATAGACACCAAATTCTAATTACCAAAAGCTTGCGAAATCCTAATTTTACCGTAACTTACCCAAAATAGTTTTTGCTTTAAAACATCAGTTTCAGAAAGCAATTATTAAATTGCATAAACATCTTCAGATGTCTAGAACGAGTATCACCAGTCAGAAGGATTGCACCAGTTATCATATGTTGTTACAAATGCATGAAATCCAAACCTATAACCCTGGCTCCACATGTGCAGCACACGGCTTGGTGTATATAGTATTGAGTATGGCCCATCATATACGAGGTATTTAAAAATATTCGCCTCATAGAATTATCACACACTACCAAAGCACCAAGTACTGAATACCCCTTACAGAAATTAAAATCAAAATGCCAGGAAGCAGCTTAAAGTTTCAGGGTCCAAATCTTTTTGCTTTGGGTAAAAGTATAACTAGTATGAAACCCTAGGCTTTAAAAATGCATTATAGAGCATTAGAGCTTGCTTGCAGCACGATGTTATGACTTGAAGATCACATGAAAAGGTAAGCATTACAAATAATTCAAGGTGAGACTCACTGTTACAGTGTTACACAGTCTAGACAGGAAATTGGATGGTCGATAGAACACATTAAAAGGCTATATTTTGTGATATCTTAGGAGCAGTATAATACTTCTCAACAGTATTCAGCAGTGACTAAACTCCTCTATTAGACTGCACGGAACCTGATTAAACAGCGCTCATGGTCAACTTATCCACAGCCTGATTTATTTAGGGGTTACTATACATTTTCAGTTTGACGACTTTTTACTTACCACTACACAAGAACATGTTATTGCCACAAACATCGCGATAATAGAAACCGTATATCCAAGCACTAACCATGAACTACAGAATGAATAGCCACAAAAGTGCTTGTGCAAACACTCTTGTTCGAATTAATTTCACATTGTTCCAATCCTTAATAATAAAAACTCGATATAACTTCACCACAAAATGCCCTAAATCATACGAAGTAGCTAGAAAGAAATCCAATTACTGTATAAATATTGAAGTTCTAATGTAATGATCAAGTTTTAAACATGCTAAATCATCTTCATTAACAACTTCTCTAATATCCAATTATATCATCCAAACAAAATTTCTAATTCCGTCAACATATAAACTACAATTACCAAATTCATCCCATTTCAAATTTTTTTTTTTTTTTTTCTTGAAGCAATCCAATTTCAAAATTATACAAAAGTAAATAAAGAAATTCAAGTAATCACCTCCTCAAATCTCCCTCGACGAAAAGCTTGATTTCCAGTCTTGACAAACTCCAAAACCTGATGAATTCTCTCGTTCGTCATCGTCGATTCCTTCTCATTCACCTACAAATTCCACACAAAATCACTCCAAATTCAAAATCACTTCAAAAACTACTTCAACAAATCAAAAACACACTAAAAAAATTGAACAAATTACTCAATCAAAAACATTTTAAAAACAGTATCAATTAAACACTAACACAGACGAATTCTTCAACATCATCAATTCCATCAGAAAAACCTCCGATCACCGGAGAATTCTCAGTATTCGACATCACTTCAATTCCTTCCTTTTTCTCTCTCTAAAATTTTGCTCAGCTACATAATCTCAGCGAAATGCAGAAGAAGAGGAGAGAGAAAGAGCAGAGGTAGAAGAAGAAGAAGAAGAAGAAGGAGGGGGGAAAAGAAAAGAAGAAGAGAGGAATCGTGTTTATCTTGGAGTCGTACGTTATACACACGGACCATATTCGATTACGTGGACTACGTAGTTCGGGTAATCGACTAATCGGGCATATCTTTCTCTTCAATCTTCATTCCTTTTTTATTTTATCTCTATCTTTCTTTTCTCCACTTGTTTTTGCGCCTTAACCTAGATCATTCTCTCTCTTCGACTTTTGTTTGCGGATTTTACCGGTGTATGTCTGTTAAAATTTTGTTTTAGCTGGTCATGGATGGGTTGTGAATCTTGTGATTGGATAAGTCGGTCGGGGTATCGTTTCGGGTTTAGATTTTGGTTTGAGGTAACGAGTTAGATCAACTTGATTTTACTCGCAGAGTTGAATGAAATAGAAGTGACAAATAAGCTTGTATGGGTTGGGATTGTATTCATTAATTAATTGCATTAGGATTAGATTGAGTCATTTCAAGTTGAATTACTCTTTTCATATTTTTTTTAAAGCTAGAATTGGGATTGCGCGGAGTTTTAAGAGGTTTAATAAAAAAAAAAATATTAGTGGGGTAGACAAGATAATAAAAATTATACTCCCTTCGTATTTTATGCTCCGATTTCCTGTTGCGGTCGTATTTTATTACTTACGCCATTTCCTTTTTTGAAAACTTTTAACAATATTTTACATTTTCCCCCTAATTATTAGTCCCCTCACATCATCATATTTAATATTTATCACATTCTCTCTCGCTCCTTCCCACTTACACTCACTTTTTTTTTTTAGATTTTTTTATTCTTCAACTAACCCCATTTCCATCATATTGTATTACTTTAAATTATTCCTCCTAAAACTCCATGCATAGAAAAATGGAGCAAGTAAGAAAAGATAGTATGATTATTATTTTTATTGAAGAGTTAGTGGTGTGAAAGGAAGTGAAGACCATTAGAGGAGTGAGAAATGATAAAGTAGGAGAAACCGTATGCACCATGCTTGGTGCATACGGATTTTTAATTTTTCTTTTTTTTTTTAAAAAAAAAAAAAAAAAAAACAGGCGGAATGAATATATAGTTGTTTTCTAAAGAACGCATATCTGTTTTATAAAGAACATCCAACTTTATGCTCTTTTTATATATCTAAAGAACACCCGTAATATTAATAAAGAACATGATGAAATGTAATGAACATTATTTTTATTCAACCACCATAATCTAAAGACATAATTCAAAGAACATTTCAAAATAAACAATGAACATTGTATAACAAATAAAAGTACATTATACTAACAATCAAAGAACATGGAGATAAAGAACATTATTTAACAGTATGTTCTTTTCATTATAGGCATATGTTCATTACATTTTAATAGTATGTTCTTTTCATTCTAGGTATATGTTCATTACATTTTCATAGTATATTCTTTTCACTGTAACTATATGTTCATTACATTTCTATAGTAAGTTCATTCTGCCTTTTTTTAATGAAACATATGCACCAAGCACGATGCATACGCCTCCAGGAACCACGCTTTGGGAGAAAGTGGCTACCATTAGTTGGTTAAGATATATTACTTGCTCCGTTTTTTAGTAGATGCATCATTTTTAAAATTGTGGACTCTTGGCAATTTTTGGAGTAGAGAGAGATAGAGAGAAAACATAAAGAGGGCTCATGTGATATGATAGAGATAGAGAGATTTCTTGATTAAAAGGGTAAGTGATGCATTTTAACTGAAACTTCTATATATAGAAAGTTATGCATCTAATAAGAAACGGAGGAAGTATTAAATTGTACTGGATTTCCAAAAGAGTAAGTGTAGCTTTAAAAAAAACACGGATGAAAATAACAAGTATAGCTTTTTAAAAAAACAAAGGAAATATTATTGAGTATGTTGTCGTATAGTTTTGTAAAAGATGGTAAGTTGGTTTCAACCATAATCATTTTCGATATAGGAATTTTCTGGTTTGTTTATCCAATTTTGGATATTGTATGGATTAGAAGTGACAATAATAGCTCAAATCAGGTTTGTCAAGTCAAAGTAAAAGTAATCTCGATGCACAATTTTTAAATAAGGTAAGACCCTAACAAAGGTTTAATTACCAGACAAGCAAATGTCAAGTTAAATTGATCATAATCAATAATTAACTCAATAATTCTCCCTCCGTCCACAAATAATTTCTATATTTATAATATTATTAAAACTCATAAATCTAATAAACCCAGCTACCCACGAACCCCCAAACCCCTCTATAACCTACCCAATTTGTCAACCCAGAAGCAGTGGGGGATTTCAGGGGAAGGGGGGATTTCGAGGTTGGTGGTTTCAGGGTTATGGAGGTTGGTGGTGGTTTTGGGGTTTCGAGGATGGTTGAGGTTTCGGGATTTCACGGTTGTCGATTTTAGGTGGGTGTGGGGGAAGGGGAGGGGTGGTCGGAAAGGGGGACGAAGGGGGTGATTGGAAAAGTAAGGGGAAGGGGAAGGGAGGGGCGGTCGAGAAAGGTCGGGGAAGGGTTGTGGCGCTGGTCCAATGGAGGTGTATGGTAAGGAGTCGTCGGATTCAATGGAGGTGGATGGGAAGGGGAAAGGAAAAAAATATTATATTAAAATTATTTTATTTTTTATTTTTTTTATATGGGTGAATCAAAGAATGACACCTGGCTAGATAACCTGATGTTGTAGCTTGGTGACCAGTTTGGCCAAATAAAATTGAAGGCCCCCCAAAACTTGGATTATTCAGGAATAATCAAAAAGTTAAATTAATATCCCTTAAAAAAAAGGTTGGATTAAAAATTTAAAGGGCTAAACATTAGATTATTTGAAATAAATTTTTCCTATATAAAATGTAAGAACATTATTGATTATTTAAAAATAAGTACCGGACCTTGACTTTTTCACAATTTCAGGCTTACCTAGATGAAGTGTTCACCCCACATGTTTTTGCATGTGGTACTTCCCTCCCAAATTTCAATATGTTCAAGATCTTTTTCGGCCTCTTGTTTATTTTATTGAACACGAATCTTATGTTAGGATATTTCGTGTTTACTTCATTTAATAGTCTTTGTTAATACTTATTTTATTGAACAAGTTGTACGATATTTGTTCTAAATTAATGAGCAAAAACTAGGCACCCACTCCACTTTAATCTACTTTCTTCTCAAACTTCAAATTAAAGAGACAATCTTTCATAGTTTCCGTTCATTTATTCAGTCGTTCATTTTTTGATTCACTATTTCAATTGTTAGATGGGTTATGTGACCACTTCAAATAGCATAAAGATCATCATATTATGTAGTTTTGTTGTCATCATTGTGCTCAGGGGCACTATTGGAATTGGAAGCCTCGATCGATCTTCAGCTGAAATTGGAAATCAAGCTCTCAATAACGAGACGAATCAGGTACTTGTTGAACTTCCATCGAACAAGAATATATCCGACCCTAATAGTCTGATTAAGCCACCTATTGACCCCAGTGTGACCTACACGCTTGATTCCAATAGTCTAGATAACACACCCGTCAACCCCAATGTAACCTATGCATACGACTTCAATAGTATAGATGAGCCACCCTTTGACCCTAATGTGACTTATAGATCCGACTCCAATAGTCTAGAAAAGTCACCCATTAACCCCAACATGACATATACATCCGACCCTAATAATTTATACAAACCATCTACTAACCCCAATGTGACTTACACATTGGGGCCAAAGATAACCAATTGGGATTCCCAGCGCCAAAAATGGATTGAACAAAACCTGAACTTTCCCAACGTTGTTAATGGGAAAGCCCGAATTTTGCTTGTGACAGGTTCATCCCCTGACCCTTGTGAAACCCCATTTGGGGATCATTATTTGGTAAAGGGGATCAAGAACAAGATTGACTATTGTAGGTTACATGGTATTGATATTGTGTACAATATGGTTTACCTAGATGAAGAAATGACAGGATTTTGGTCAAAATTACCCTTAATTAGAAAGTTGATGCTTTCTCATCTAGAAGTTGAGTGGTTTTGGTGGTTAGATAGTGATGCACTTTTCACTGATATGGTGTTTGAAATTCCATTAGAAAAATACAAAGATCATAACCTTGTAATTCAGGGGTACCCGAGTTTGTTAGAGGAGAAATCATGGATTTCACTTAACACCGGAAGTTTTCTCCTACGAAATTGTCAATGGTCATTAGACTTGCTAGATGCTTGGGCACCTATGGGTCCTAAGGGCACGGTGAGGGATGAGGCCGGGAAGCTCCTAGCCGCGAATTTAAAAGGAAGGCCTGTTTTCGAGGCAGATGATCAATCCGCATTGATATACTTGTTGATTAACCAAAAGGAGAAATGGATGGAGAAGGTGTACATTGAAAACTCTTACTATTTGCATGGATTTTGGTTGGGTTTAGTAGACACATACGAAGAATTGGAGGAAAAATATCATCCTGGATTAGGGGATGAAAGGTGGCCTTTTGTGACTCATTTTGTGGGTTGTAAGCCTTGTAATAGTTTTCGAGATTACCCGTTTGAGAAATGTTTCAAGAGTATGGAGAGAGCATTTAATTTCGCCGATGATCAAGTTCTTAAGCTATATGGGCTAAGGCATGGGAGTTTGTTGAATCCTAACGTTAAGAGATTTAGAAATGAAAGTGATAATCCTCTTAAGTTTGTGGATGAACTTGATATTCGAAGGCACAAAGTCATTGATTCATTAAAGAGTTAGTAACTGCAGGATTTGATATATAGGCTTCATTTTCAATGATTCATTGTACTTGTATGTAATTTATTGTAAGGTATGGTTGATGCCAGAGGAATTTTTTTTGGTCAGATGACATTATCTCATTCTTTATGGTTTCATAGTACTAGTTGTAAATTTATTCTTTGTACGAAGTATACTACATTCTTGTTTTGTTACGAATGTACAGTAAGTCAGAAAATGACTTCTTGTCTTTGTCAAACTATTAATTATACACATTATGCTCCATTGAAGAAGTTATTTGCTAGTACTTATTATGTTGAGGATAATCTGTCTTATACTCTTACTTCGTATACGCTATCAATGCTAATGCTAATATAGTAATATAATTTATATGTTGGGATCTGCTTCTATTATTACACCTACTATTCAATGAAGTTTATCCGTTTTTTCTTATAGGCAAAAAAAGAAATTTATTATTATCAACAAGTACGGAGTAAACATTTCGCATAAATGTCATACAAAGATAATTTATTACGTAGTATGAAGCATATTTTATGAGCTAAAATTAGGAAAATACCACATATGGAGTATATTTTAAGTCAAATGTACCTCTATGTATTTAACTACGAAATATATTTTTAAGAGAGCACTATATATTTAATTTAAGCTATTATTTTATAACTTTACAAGTATTTTATCAAATCTATAGTGTTTTTTAATTCATAATTTACTTGTTATATTTAACTTGTGTATTCAAATATATTAGATTTAGAGTTTCAAGCCAAGCTTATTTGTGTTGGGCTCAACTCAACTTCTTAGAGACTTGGTGGAGTTTGAACTCAAGTACCACTTACTTAAATAGATCTATGGTAGAGCCAAGTTTGATTAACTTGCACCACGTTAGCTTTCTCTTGTGATTGTAATGTAACAACTTCAAATACTACTATGTGAACAAGATCTTCCCTAATATATTCTTTCTTCATTAATCTCAAAGGCTTAGGTTGAGTTGATTCGTGAGAAATTATAGTCTATTAGGACATGTTTCCTCACCTTTTAAAAAGTATACCCATCCATAATACTTTAGTTAAGGTTCATTATAATGTTTATTGCTTCTAAATACTTTTTGTTCATTAAAATTTTCATGATAGTCTTTAATACCAATTTAAATATAGTTGTCAAGTATTTTTAGTCATCATTAACAAAATTATCGCCAATTTATTACCACATACCAAACCCGCCACCAAACATTTCTCCATCAATCTTTACCTCTTCACCCCTAACCCCCTACTTCAATTTAGGATCATCATGACCCATTTGTGTGGTTTGACTATCACTTGTATAGTGATTACAGGAGAGAGAGAAAAACACAAATTATAGAACATGGATGACTCCCAAGAAGAAGCCACAAACCGATTCAAATTCAACGACTGGGAATCACTCCCTTCCACCCACAACCACAACCACCGCAACAACCACAACCGTTCCTCCTCGCACCACCCACTTCCTCTTCGCACCACCCATCACCACCACCAGCACCTCTCCGTCTTCCCGCCGATCAACCACGAAGATCTTCCAATCCCACCACCGCCGCCGCCTCCGCCGCACGCGCCGCTTACTCTCTCCAATTTCACTT
The DNA here is from genome assembly GCF_001683475.1 of Chenopodium quinoa. NCBI lineage: Eukaryota > Viridiplantae > Streptophyta > Magnoliopsida > Caryophyllales > Amaranthaceae > Chenopodium > Chenopodium quinoa. The sequence continues at coordinate 1,591,465 of NW_018742879.1, forward strand.
CGGACTCTGATTCTCCCTCCCCTTCTTCTCCTCCCCCGCCAAAACCCAGGAATTCTTTGTTGATTAATAAATGGGTTGATTTTGTTCTTCATCTTTGGAATTCTAAGCTTCGGTCTTGTCTTGCGATTGTTTGCTCTCGTGGGTTTTTTTCCTTGGTTTTTCCGGCGGCTTCTACGGTCTGGGTTTTGGTTTTTTTGTGGTTTTGGGTTCGGCGGCGGCGGCAGCGGTTAAGGAGGGATGGTGGGAAGGAAAGTGTTGAGCATTTGAAGGTTTTGATTAAGGAAAAAGATGAGGTGGGTGTTTTGGTTTTTGATTTTTTCATTGATTTGTTTGAATTTGGAATGCTTGGTATGTGTTTGTTGAAATGCCTGTGTCAATTTTGTGTGAATTGTGGAGCAATTATGCTATGTTTTTATGACATTGGGTGGTGCTTTTTTTTTTTTTTTTTTTTTGGAATTTCTCTGCTTTTCTTGAAGTGTGTATGATGGAATTTTGAAAAAATGATTGAACTTTGACAATGTACTATTCCTACTCTACTTGTTGTGAGTCAACTGAACTTGTGGATACAACATCATGTATGATACTATTGACTCGAACTCATAGGTATTCTTTAATTGCATTCTCTCTCACACAATAAGGGGGTGTTTGGTATTTGGGAATTGAGTGTGGGATTGGGAGTTTTAATCCCAATTCAAGAAAAAAAGTTTTGTTTGTTTGATGGGAATGGGAATAAAAATAGGTTTGGAAATGAGAATATTTAGGGGAGAATTAACTAGGGAGGGTAGGTAATAAATAGATGGGAATGGGAATAAGTTTAAAATTGACATTTTTGCCATTAATGAAAACAATGAAAGGAAATATTAGTAAGGGTAAATTTGTAAAATTGTTATTTATTCCCCATATATTCCAACTCACTATCCAAACAAGATATTGGTATATTTTCATGAATTCCCAACAATTAATTCCCAATCCCATTCCCTAATCCCTATGTAAGAGGGGGAAAACATAGGGGTTAAAAGTGTTTTGTGTTGGCATTTTGAATTACAGAGGACATACTAAGGCCTTGTTTAGTTCACCTTATTTTTGCTTATCTGAACTTATCTATTATGGTCTTATCTTATCTTATCTTATCTAAGATCTTATTGCCTTATTTGACCAAACTTTGACTTTAAGTGTACCATAATCTGCAAGGAAAAAATATATTATGGGGGATGTTGTTAGATTCGTAATAATGTGTATTTTATTAATATGTAATTTTCACAATTTTTTTCAATACGAAATTAAAGATATTTAGTGATAAAAAATTGCACATAAAACGATGATCTGATCTGAACTTTGAACTTATTTTTTCTGATGTGATCTGAACTTATTTTTCTAAAATAAATAAAAATAAGTTGAACTTCATTCTTTTTTACTTGAATGTGCCTTGTCAGAACTCATTGGAATTCACTGACTGATATATAGAATTAATCTGAATTATATGAACTCAAGTTTTGGCTGTTAAATGAACTTCATAGTTATTTGGACTTATTGGCCCCATTTGAGTGTATTTTTCCTGAAATTTATCTTTTAAGGGCATGCTTAGATTGGGGGTATATATTAAGGGGGTAATAAAAGTCAAACTTGAAAAATTATAAGTAGTTAGAGAGGTTGTTGTAGGAGACAAGGTGTTTACAAATGAAAAAAAGTAGTTGTGCCATAAGGAAAAGAGAGAGATGGAGGAATTATTATTCTCATAATAAGGGTAATAATTATCCACCCTCCCCCTAGTGTAACTATCACTCCCAAAATGAGGGTATTAGTTCCTCTTTCTTCACCTCATACTACACCATCACTACATAATTTTCCTTACAATCACAACATCATTATCTCCTCCTTCCCTATATTCACTTTAATTTTGCTTAGTTTGACTTTATTACCCTAGTAATACATCACCTCCAATCCAAGCATGCCCTAAGGGGGGAGAAGGACAAAGGCTTACAAGTTCAGATTAAGGCTACTTAAGTTTCATTCACAGCCAAACTAAGTCTAAGAAGAGCATAAGAAGTTAATTTAAATGAAGGATAACAAGACCATAAGAAGCTTTTTTAAATTACGGATAAGAAGACCATGGATTTAGATAGGAAAAGTGAATTCAAATTAAGGAAGGTAAGCTTAGATTAGGGGAAGTAAGGTGAATATTACAAAGCTTTAGTCTAAGAATTTATGCGGTTTCTATAAAAAAAATATTAAGGAAGTCATGCATGAGTGCATGATCCTGCATTTTGGCAGGTGATCTTGTGGAATTTGAGTGCATCTTAATTGACATTTTCACTTTGGTCGGCTGATGTTATGGAGGCAGGGGGGGAAATGCCCAGTGTAAAATGGGTGAGAATAAATTGCTGATCAGCTTCAGTTATAAGGCCTTATTATTTTATACAAAGCTGCTTGCCAATTTCCAGATATATAACAATAGGCCCCTTCTACTTGAATATGCTGGGAAGATATATGGCTAGTAATGTGTGAAACATGATATTTTGCATAACTTCAGCTCTAGAATCTGAAGTGAAAGGTCAGAGTTCGACTTTATATAAGTTTCCATTTAATGCTTCACGACTTTATTCCAGACAAGTCTTTGTTTTTGGAGGCAATTGACATGAAGTCGCACTTTCAGGATTTTGGATAATATACTGGTGTGAAATAAAAAAACCTAGCTCCAGAATTAGCTCTATACAAATCCATCTACTTATTTCTTAAGTACTCCAACTGACAAGGTTAACTTCTGAATAAATGGAATCTGACTTAGTTGTTATTGTTCATTAGTCACACTATTATTTTAGGTAATAGATATTGTTAGTTTGCTACAATGGACTTGTTATCACGAGATTTCTCTGTTGGTCGCTTTTGAACATGCTATGTTGTAGCATTATGCTACACATACGATATTGTAGTCAGCCTATGTATGAAGAAGGGTGGCTGTTTATTACTTTACCGCTTTTGATGTTAGAGGCAGCCATGGATTGTTCATTCTTTAAAAGGCTGAAAATAAATTATGTAGCCAATTAATGGCGTTAATTGTTCCTGTGGTTTCCATGACTCTAGTGGCCAGTTACACCAGATTTCTTGTGCGCCTTTTAAAAAAGCTGATGAAGTAAAGTGGATTTGGCTGTTTATGCCTAGAATTTATTCTTTAAGGCAAATTGAATTCATCTCAAAACTCAAATGGGTTAGGATGAATTTTCAATGCAGTTACTTGTTCTCAGGTCACTCTTTGTGTGACAACATGTGTTCCCCTTGAAAATAGGTCAACCTAAACTTCCTCATGAAGATTACGAAAGGCTTAGAATCCATCTCTTCTATTTTCCTTGCTTATAAAGTTCATTTACAATCAACACAATTGGTTACTCCCATGTATTAAGGATTAGCTATGGAATTAAGGAAGGGGAAAGGGAACACTATTTAATATATTATCATCTACCTCCTTTTGTTATTTGCACCTAACCTCCATTTAAATTGTGGATGTTTGAAACTCATAAGTCTATGGCAATAGACTATTGGGATATGAGAGTGAATCATATTATGGAACACCCTGAAAAGGAATATGGAGCAGAGAGAGTTTACTGAAATGTTTCAATAAGCTCAGTGTTCTATTGCTTAACTGAGTCATTTTGGTAGATGTTGTCTTGATGTTTGGGTATATGGTACCAAAAATTATCTAAAAAAGTGTGTATACTGAATCTTTGATACGTGAACCTGGTAAATTAAGCCTGTAAGTATAATTTCATTCTAGTTTTCTTTTATGTGTTTAATGTAAAAATAACAAGGTCCATTGTTTGGCCATGTCTATAAATTTAGGGAGTGGGTGTGAGTAAGGAAAGGATAGACCTGGAAACAGTATTTAGAGTAAAAAGTGTGTATATGAAATATCTGATATGTGATAGCTGGTAAATTAAGCTTAAAAGTAAATTTATTATTCTAGCTTCTTGTTCTTGTTTGTAACTAATTAATAAGCTCGATTGTTTTTGGCAAATAAATCTAGAAACTGCTGTGTTAGTTAGAGGTAAATTATTTCATTATGAACCTTAACTTGTTCCAATAAACAATTGCAAAAAGCATGGTCTTTTACTTTTACACTTTGTTTGGATTGAAGGAAATGGAGAGAAAAGAAGAGAAGGGAAAATGAGGGATGTAGTTTTATTCATTTGGATAGCAAATGAAGAATGAAGGGAATTAGAGGGGAGAGAAATGGAGGGATTAAATTATAAAAATTTGATCTCTCCAACAATGGAGAGATTTTGAAGGAAAACTTATCTCTCTTCCCTCCCCTCCCTTTCTCTTCCCTCCCCTTCACTTCTCTTCCTTTCTTTTCTTTCCCATTTCTTTATCCAAACACACCGTTAATCTGAGTTATCCAGGGCAAACGTCGTCTTTGGTATCCACAACTCTTTACAGTGGGTTTTACCCTTGTTTTCTATGCTTCTGTTTTCTTGGTTTATGATTAAATTATTGCCCTCTTAATGTTATTATGGATGTTTTTTACTGAGTAACTTTTTGTGTGGAATTTGGAGGAAAGACACAAACTATGCATCAAATGTTAAACCGGTCAATTACTATTCTTTGTGCATCATGGTATGCCTTGGATCTGAAATTTGATTTTGTTCCACAACTCAACTGATTAAGAGAATAAGAGATAACATCGTTTATTCTTTTGATTATGACCCTTATACTCCCACTGTTTCCCGACTTTCTACTGCTATCGTTGAATCTTTTTGTTTTATGTTTTTTTTTTTTTGAATGGAATCTTTTTGTTTTATGTTGATTGCCTTGTTTGTGCTATCATGCCTGTGTGTTTTTAATCTATGTTTACAGTATTCCTATTGCCATATTTCTTTTGTGGAATAGATCACTCGTTTGATACGATTATCAGTCATTTATTTTTATTGATTTTTAATTGTATTAAAAGTGTTATGCATTTCTTATGCAGAAGATTATTCAGCTCTTAGAGCAGATTGCTCTTATGAATAAGGTATTGCTAGCACGGTACAAAATTCCTGTTATAAAATCCAGCTGATTGAGAGTATACGCATACGCATGGCTGTGTTTAGGAATGTGGCTGGCTCATTGGAACCATCAATCAGGTGTGCAACTGTGCTATATGTATTTATATTTATTGTATATCTTACGCATAATCTACAAGTTGGTCTAGTATTAGGCTAATATGTACTTGTATATAAGTTTTGTTTTACTGTACTGTTTAGTACTTCGTATAAAGTTCTTAATGTGCCTATGCATGTAAATGGCAATAACATTAGTATTTTTTGTAGTTTCTTCATTGTAATCAATCTTTAGCTCAATTCTTTTATGTTGATGGATTTTGGAGTCAGAGACTTCTTGTAGTTTTGATGGAGCTACCACTTTTGGCTATTATCTGGCAGTTCTTTGACATCATTTAACCGACCACATTACTAATATTATCTGCCTACATCCAAGAAGAGAAATCGGGTGCCTTATACTTGATAGTTGCCAAACGAGTGCTACCTGCATTTGCAATGAAATCTGATTTGAACTTGTTAGTATGTCATTGTCCTTTGTTATCTTGACTGATACCCATTATCCAAAACAATCTTCCTTTGTTGCGTATGTTCGGAAAGTTGCATGAATCAACATTACAGCTGAGTCAGATTAATCTTCTCAGGAGATTTTCCCTACTTGCATTAGACAAGTTTCTTTACAGTAGCTGACAGTTTAGCTAAATTGTGATTATTAATGACCAAAATAATGATGCAATTTGCCGGGTAGTTGAAGCTGGCAATCGTGCTGTGTATAGGAAGGTCACTATTTATCAACACACTTTATTTTAGAATTTACATCAAACAACCACGTTTGAATTGGCATTTTTATACGCACGAAATTGCACGTATTGGAGTCCAGTAGTTGACAAATTAGTTTTACAATTTGAATGATATTTTGGGCCATTGTTTCTAGACATGAAAAAGAGTGCTGCTTTGGCAACATTTTGACGATTTAAACAAGATCCACAGCATAATTTTCGAATTCGTCATAGACGTATATTGATTGTAAGTATACATGAATCATTAGTACTCCGTATAAAACTGTGGACAATTATGTAATTAGACCAAAAATTTCCTGTTTAACTAAACCTTACAATATAAAAATTCCATTGAAACGACGTTCATCAGCCAAAATTTGGTGTTCATTAGCCAAAAGTGGTGATACTAACTCTTTCATGAACCAATGACTCCTTTATGAACCAATGACAATATGTCTTCGGATATCATGTTCATCCACAACATTGAGAGGGTTGTCTGTTTCGTTTCTCAATCTTTTGATGTTAGGACTCAATAAGCCCCTATGCCTGAACCCATAGAGCTTAAGAACTTGATTGTCGGCGAAGTTGAATGCCCTCTCCATACTCTTCAAGCATTTTTCAGCTGGATAATCCCCATAACTTCCACAAGGCTTGCACCCGACAAAATGAGTTACAAACGGCCATCTCTCATCCCCTAATCCAGGATGGTGCTTCTCAGCCATTTCTTCATATTTGTCCACTAAACCCAACCAAAATCCATGCAAGTAGTACGAATTCTCAACAAACACCTTAGACATCCACTTCTCTTTTTGGAAAATCAACAAGTATATCAATGCAGATTGATCATCTGCCTCAAAAGCTGGTCTTCCCTTCAAATTTGCAGTTAGGAGCTTCCCGGCATCATCCCTTACCACGCCCTTAGGACCCATAGGTGCCCAAACATCAAGCAAGTCCAGAGACCATTGACAATTTCGTAGGAGAAAGCTTCCGGTGTTGAGTGCAATCCATGATTTCTGCTCGAATAACAAATCAGGGTACCCATGGATCACAAGGTTATGATCTTTGTACTTTTCTAATGGAATCTCAAACACCATATCGGTGAAAAGTGCATCACTATCCAACCACCAAATCCACTCTACCTCAGGGTGAGAGAGCATCAGCTTCCTAATCAACGGCAGTTTCGCCCAGTACCCTGCCATCTCCCTGTCTAAGTGAGCCATGTTATACATAATCTCAATCCCATGCAACCTACAGTAATCAATCTTATTCTTCACCCCTTTTAACAAATAGTGATCCCCAATTGAGTTATCACATGGATTAGGAGGTGAACCTGTCACAAGCAAAATCCGGCCTTTCCCACCTACAACACGCGGAAAATCCGGGTTTTGCTTAAGCCAATTCCTACGCTGGACATCCCAGGTGTCAATCTTTGGCCCCAATGTGTAGGTCACATTGGGGTTGAAGGGTGGCTCTTCTTGACCGTCAGGGTCAGACGAGTCCTTCCCAGAACGGATTTCAGCAAGTATCCTATTAGTCTCCTCAATGAGGGCTCGGTCTTTTTTGGCTTCGGATGAGGAACCAATGAGATCACCAACTCCAATAGTGCCTCTAAGCACAAGGATGGTTATGAGCCCACATAAGACTGTGATCTTTATGTTATTGACAGTCTTCAGCGTCTGTTGTCGCTCTCTCAGGAACCCTGAGCTCGGTTTCCCGTTTGCAGTGTCTGCATGACCCATTCAACAAAATGATACAATACACTATATGAACGTATAAATGGATGGTTGAATAAATTTTCTTTTCAACACCCTTCTCTCTTTTAAACTTGTTACAATACTTTTGAAAAACTAAGATTTGAAGATTATTAATAGGGGTATTGCAAAGCACTTATTTAATGGAATAATAAATTTTTATTTTTATTTTATTTCTGTGAGCTGGCTTTGACGCGCAGGGGGTATGTATCAAATGTTTGATTTTTCAATTGATTGTATCCATATTTAATTTGTTGATTGTGTTTTCTATTTCTGGAATCTTAGAAGTTGTAAGAAAGTGTGCTACCAATATCAATTTCCATTTGAGCATGATTATACAGGTAGTATATACTATATAGTCCGTCGCATGAAATATGGGATTATTATTTAGCCAGTCTTTTTCTAAGAGAGTTGATTTTTATGATGTTGTCTTGTCTCATTTTCTGTTGGGTAGTTGCATTCAGAATACTTGTCAACTTCATATTGACTTTTTGCTGTCATAATTCTCTGTAGCAGTAAAGAAATGGAACCTAACACTAACTTAAAAAAAAATCATGTATATATGATTATATGTCACATTAGCAACTTGGTATATTCTGTATCTAGATGGTTATATTATATGCCACTTTTGGTCTATTCTTGTAATAAGATACAATTTGCATCATGTACCTTCCCCGATTAAAAAAAAAAGATGGTTATTTAGGTTGCACGGACACTTCATATAGATAATATATCCCGTATATGTTTGACATGTATTGTATGATGACGTGTCTAAGACATCTCAATCATGTCAAATGACATATACCTTTCATATGGATACTGCATACATACTGATAGGAGTATAAGATATGTTTGGGAAAGTTTACAGGAATTACAAGAACTTCAGAATACACTGTAAAATAAACAAACAAGTCACCATTTGTATTCCTAGAATACAATTTAGATAATTTTATTGCTGCTATTGGACCAGGCAATAGCAAATTATACATCAAATTTGATCATTTTCCAACCAAATTATTACTTTGTTGCCTTATTGTAAGCTTGTGGTTGCAAAGGTACGCACAAAGTTCATCAACATACTGTCCGTTCATACTTTTGTCAGCGAAAATGATACCCAATTTCTCTGCTTCATCTTTAAACATCTTACCAGTTTCATCTTGGAGCACCAGTGTGAGTGATTGAGCAACTGAGCTTCTAGTTAATGATCTGTCTTCTGCATTTCTTGGTATCTCAATCCCAACCTTTTTATTCTGGCTCATGAATCTAGCAATCAACCCATGATCAATAGCTAATGGTAGCATTATTAGTGGCTTTCCGAATTGAAGTGCTTCTATGACTGAGCTCCACCCACAATGCGTTAAGAACCCTCCTACAGACTCGTGACTGAGTATCCTAAGTTGAGGTGCCCAACTAGTCCAAACCATTCATTGGCCTCGTGTTCGTTCCTCAAACCCCTCAGGCAGCTTCAGTATTGAAACTTCTGATCTCCTAAACGCCCAGAAGAATGGCAATCCGGATTGCTCTAACCCGAGAGCCAGCTCCATGAGTTGGTCTTGATTCGGCTCAAACTCACTCCCAAAGGCTACATAAACAACTGATCCTTTTCTTTGTTTGTTCAACCAGCTATTGATTAACTTGCATGTATCATTGTCATCTCCTAGACCCTGATCTTCCAAAGACGGCGGTCACAACCCCAAGGGGAGCACAGTTTTCTCATTAAGAACTTCAGCAAGCTGAAAATATTCAGCCTCCAGGCTCTCTGCAGCTGCGAATAACAATCAAATCGCAGCCATCAACACAACACTTAACTCGAAAGCCATCAGAAACACCAGAAGATGTTATGTTTCTTGCAGTATGTATGATGTTTCTTGACTCGTGTGGAAGAAAATAGACAGAGCTGTTAGGAAACGGAATCCAAGGGGGAGGACGACAGGGGTCGGTCCAAGTACCCGAACCGGCTTCCATCAACTTTGTAGGAAAAGCTGAAAGTGTCCTTGCTGAAGTTATGTTGAAGTACACCTTACAAATACCGAGTTTATCAGCAATCGGAGGTATCCAGTAGCAACAGAAGTCGTAAATGATCCAATCCAAAGAATACAAAGATTGTAAAAACTCGGTCATGGGTTGTTGTAAACCATCAAAGGCCGTCTTAAGGAGATCAGTTCCAATTTCAAAGCCAACGTCGGAAGTTGCCTCAGCACCGGGTGGTAGGTTTTCAACTCGAGGCAACGGAAGAGGGACTAGAGTGATCAAAGGGGATAACCTTTCAGGGATTTTTGGAAGGCGTTCGAGGTTTCGAGGGGTTGAAACAAAGAAAATGTGGTGCCCCTTAGTAGCTAAGTGTTTGGAAAGGTCTAGGAAAGGTATAATGTGACCAAATGCTAGCCATGGAAACATAACTATGTTGAGCTTTTTGTTGTCTTCCATTGTTGTTTTTCCTGTGAAATTTTTTCAAGTTCAATAATGTTTAAATTAGGCTTGTTTATTTTAGAATGAATAGTACACGTGAAAAAGGATTTGCTGATTTTGAGGCTATGGTTAGTAGTTAGAGTTGAGACTTATCCAAGACGCCGAGTGAAATATCAAGGTTGATGGGAAGCTTTTGTCTTACTATGAAAAGTCTCGAAAAAGAGGCCCATTAGACTGTTTGAATTAAAGGAATTGGAAAAAAATAATAAAAAATTCTAGCTACAATAATTTAGTGCGTGATTACTCAAAGAGACAATAATTTTGTTATCTAAAAATATTTTAATCGACAAAGTGGAATAGGGAGACTAGCTTTTTAACCTACTTGAGATTACAAGTAAAATAAGAAGAGAGTTTAGCTTTGTTAACTATACTAACACAAGAATTATATGGGAGGATAGAGGGTACAACTTTCATAACTTGCTAAGCAATATAATCAGGCCCGTAGCAAGGGTAGGGCAAATGGGGCGACTGCCCTGGGCCCCTGATTAAAAAGCCCATATTCAATATAATACAAGGCCCCAAAATATATATGTATATTAAAAAAAGAAAAAAAAAAGTGTGTACTCTACAACACTATAATAGTACGAGTACTATCTAATTGGCTAATTCTATAATGTCAAACAGTATTATCGGTCAACGTGCTTCCTCCCTAACTTTGGGCCCAAAATTATTCACTTTCCTAAGTGAATTTTATTAACCCCTCAATAAAAATAAAAATAAACCGTCATTAATTCAATTATAATACAGTAATTTTTTTTCTTTTGACAAGTAATTCCATTATAATATTATATCCACTTCTTTCGGTAATTTTATTTTTCAAAATTTATCTCTTTTCGATTTTCGGTTAGATTAATTATCTCTTTTACGATTCAATTAAGATGAAAATTATGATAAACGATTCTTTTGCCCTTCAATTTTCAACGGGATTTATCTAATTGCTTCAACGAGAGTTATAGGAATGTGATTTGTTTTTTTGTAAAATTTGATGTTTTTAAAGATTATTAATCATAATAAATATCCTATCAAAAAATAAGTCATAATAAAATATGTGTTTTTCTTTTTACATACCTAATTTTTTTTAATATTATATTCTATATGTAAATTAGGGCCCTAATTTATGTTTTTGCCCTAGGTCACCAAAACTGCATAAACGGGCCTGAATATAATTTGGGCATTGACATAAAATTAGTGAAGTACGGAGTACTAGGTTTGGATTGATTACAAGAAAGAATGTATGAATGCTAATAAACCAATATGTTTAAAATAGCAAAGTACTAAAAAGTGATTGATTACAAGAAACACAAAATGATTGTAATCAATCACTTTTTATTACAAAGGGAAAATAATGCCCCAAACTAACTACAGTACTAATTAAGTAGTGTTTGGTGTAGTTGCATAATCAATCACGTTTCACTTTTTTAATTGCCTTATACCGCTAAATTCCTATTAAGTAAGGTTAATTTTTTATTGGGGATCTCAACCCTAAAGTGTTGGCTCACTTGGTAAGACATTTACCTCATATGCTAGAAGTATGGAGTTCAAATCCTACCAAGTGAGGGTACCTGGGGGTAAGGATTTCCAGCCCCTCCCCTCTACTCCCTGACGCGCAAATACTGAACTAAAATAACCGTGAGAGTTGAGGACTGGTCATAATCTTCCTTACCAATTAAAAAAAAAAAAATTCCCCTCCCCTGTATCTCCAAGAACATGATCTTGGGTTGGCTAATAATTTGTGAAAAATCATGGTCTATCAAAGGAGGTTCATGCTTCTTACAAAAAAAATGTACCAAGGGTATAATGAAAAAAATAAAAAATAAAAAATAAAAAATAAAAAAAGGAAAATGCTATATATAGCCCATAGGACTACATATAAGCATAATCCAAAAAATTAAACCAAATGGATTTATGTAACATAGCCACCGTTCATATACTTTGTATTTAACACGTTTAATATCATACTTATAGGTTTAGTGTTTCTAAAAAAAAAAAAGGGAAATTATCAATAGTACACCCAAGGTTTGGGCCTTTATCAATAGTACACATGCTAAACTATTGTTTATCAGCGGTACATGCGTGGTTTTATACTATTATCAGAAGTCCACCTACCGTTAGACAATCGTTAAGAAAACGTTAATTTTCAGTTTAATTATGATTTTTTAACTTTAAAAGCTCCCTCCTTTTTTTTCCCTCTTTGATTTCCCTCCTTTTTCCCCCTCTTTGATTTCCCTCTTTATATTTAAACGAACCCACCCCCTTATTTGCAACATATTGTTTACATTGTTCTCAAATTTCTCTTTTCTCTTTTTTAATTTTTGCTTCTCAATGTCTTTTTCTGGCATGAGTTCTTCAAGCAACAAGAATGGAACTAGTTTGTGGTTTAAATCAGTTAATTGCAACTATGACCCTACAAGAGCTGCTGATATACGATTCTCAAGCTCTGTTTCAAACCCAGGGAGGCCGTACTACAAGTGCAGGTTCTGCGAATTTTTCATGTGGGTTAAGGAGGAGCAGATGGTGTGTGACACAGTAGGTAGGGTGGGTAATACACCTGAAGCTACAAGTGTTCAAATTTTGAGGAGAGAATTCAATGAGTTTATGCACAAAACAGATGAATTTGCTGACTTTGTTCATTTGGTGGTTAAAATTGGTGTTGTTATGTATTTCGTTTTATTGTTAGTAGCTTTGAAGTAATGTAATGTTGCTGTAATATGCTATTTGATATGAATAAAGCTAAGTATGTTATTTTTTTTGGAAATATAGCTGCTGAACTTCTTTCAATTAAGTAGAACAATTGTTGAAAATTGAAAATGCATTTTCAATACACAAATATTGACCATTCATTGCATAATTCAAAATGTTAAGAGTACCAAAATAATTGCACAATGCATAATTCAAAATGTTAGAGTACCAAAAGCTAGTAGAGACATAAACCACAAAGTTTCAATACACTAAAATCTAAGCAACTGTTGGCAAGAACATGCAAAGCTCTCTAATTTTGGGATTGTGATTGGCTAAGAGGGGGCTGACTCTGCAGCTGTGAAGCATCAAGTACTAATGCAGTCTGTTGTGCTGCCTCTTTACTAGTTAAACCTCCCTTACAGGTCCTAGCATTATGTCCAAAAGAACCACAGCTTCCACACTTGACTGTCCTTGATCTTTTTCCAAGCTGATCCTCCCCTTCTTCCCTTTTTCTGTTCCTACTTGGCCTACCAATACCTTTTTTCATTTTTGGAGGGTCAATGTGAAGGAAAGCATCCATGCTTGGCCACTGACTCATATCAGGCACTGGATGTATGCAGTGCCCATACAGTTGCTTGTATGTTTTCACAGAATACCAAGAGCTGATGTAATTGTAGGGATCAACCTTTGCATGGACCATTTCCCTAATGGCATGCCTGCAAGGTATGTAGATAGCTGCCAAGCACCACAAGAGCATATCTTGCTGTTCAAGCTTAATGGGAACTGAGATTTGCCTTCATGTATCTCATACTCCCCTGGAGTAGACTGGTATGCTTTGCAAGTGCTGGTTGCCTTGCTAATGTCCTTAACCTTCTTTGCTATCTTAGGACAAATATCATCATCATTCCATGACTTTGAGTTCTTATGCCTAGCTGACATCCTCACCATACAAACCCTTCTAATTCCTATCACAAGAACAATATCAATTCAGCAAAACATAGCATATGCAACTGTAGGTAAAAATGAATCAAAGTATTGATAATTTATCCTCCAGCAGATTTAGGACAGGTCTGCACCTGTCAACCCCAAGGGTTGAGTTAAAACTCTCCACAAAGTTTGATGTGTTTGAGTCATTACAAACATTTGGATCAAATTTGTATTTACTCCATCTGGACTGATCACCAATGTCTGCAAACCACTTCATCACCTCTTCACCTTCCTCCTTTTGAAGCTTCTCCATTGCTTTTCTAAAGCTGTACTTACAGGTTGCATTGCAGGTCTTCCATAATAAGGTATACATCAAAGGACCTGGGAAAAGCTTTTTGAAATTTCTGCTAAGGTGTCTGCAACAATATCTTCTCTTAGCTGCAGGCCAAACTTGCTTCAAAGCTATATCAACACCCTGCAAGAATAAGTTCAATGCAGTTAGCACTACACAAACAGAGTATGAATGCAACTGTATAATGGAAAACTTAAGTATGATGTACCTTTTGTCTGTCAGATATTATAGTCCAATCTGTCCTATCTGAGTGTTTCACAAGGTTGTGCAAATGCCAAAAGAAATATGACCAGCTTTCTTTGTCTTCAGCAGTCACTATTGCATATGCCACTGGGAAAATTTCATTGTTTCCATCAATTGCAATGGCAGACAATAAGATATCCCCATAGTTACCTTTTAAATGTGCCCCATCAACACCATTTAATGGCCTACAACTACTTAGGAAGCCCTTCCATTGCCCAGCAAAAGATATGAAGATGCTGCTAAACAAGTTCACCCTTGGGATGCTCTGACTCTCATGCCATGCTACAAATGATGCTGAATCTGGGTTAGTAATTTTAAGCACCTTTGCATATGTAGGTAAGTGACTGTAAGACTCATCATGCCCTCCAAACAGGACATCTCTCACATACCTCTTCAATTTGTACAGAGAAGCTTGCTTCATGTATATGCCATACCTTTGAAATAACAGCTCATTCAAAGGTTTCCCAGGGATATCTGGTTTAGCCCTAATATCCTCCATCACTTTGTATGCAGCCCATTTGACAGTACACATTGGGTTGTATGTCTCCAAACCCCTACATGTATGCACATCAGGCCATATTTTCTTCACAGCCCATGTCCTTCCATCTGGAAGAACGCTTGCATGTAATCTCCAGTCACAACATTTAGCATAGCAAGTGACTGTGTACCTCCTATTGTCTGCATACACCACATTCAAAGCAAATCCCTCTTGGACAGCATAGTCCTTCAAGGTTTCCCTCAAATGACCCTTATCAATGAAAAGCATCCAAGGTTTTAGCTGGATTTTCCCAAATTCTTTCTCTTCAAAAATTTCTCCATTTTTGTAAAGCTTGTTGAAGTAGCTGGCATCATCATCAGAATCAATAAAGCCATGCCATTCCTCATACTCCCAATTATCTTCTATATGTGGAACTTCACTAGTATCCTCCATTTCATCAGCTTGAATGTCATCAGATATGATGAAGTCATTGTCAGAATCATCATTTTCAGGCCCTCCAACATTAGAACCCCCACTTGCATCATCAGAACTCCTACTTGCATCATCAGATTCCTCTGTTGCATCATCAGAACACTCATTTGTATCATCAGAACCCTCACTTGCATCATCAAAATTCACCTTTCTCCTCACACCACTAACATTTCTATCATCTTCTTGAACTTTTTGGACTTTTTTTGCAGGTTTTGTCCACACACCCTTCCTAATAGCTGTGGTTTTAGGAATTTTCCTATCAAATAAGGTGGTTTCAGGTAAATAGATGTTGGGGTTAGTTTGTGGGACTGTAAATCTAGGACTCCTCCTTACAGCAAGAGTTTTAAAGATGGTGTTTGGTGATTCTGGATATGGGGGAATTCTTTGCCCAAGAGAATTACTTACAATTATATCCTTACCCTTAGGTGTAGCAGAAATCTCACCCTTCCCCCTACCCTTGCCCTTACCCTTAGATGCAGCAGAAATCTCACCCTTCCCCCTACCCTTGCCCTTACCCTTAGATGCAGCACTTTTTTCACAAGCTTTCTCAAATGCCTTCCTACCCTTAGTATATTCCTTACTAGACATGTTAACAACACTACCCTCAAGCTCCTCATGCATATCAGCAGCAGTAATAGTTGGATCATAATTAAACTCCTTAGGGAACATATCATCTAATGAGGGGTCAGTTGCAATATCATCTAGTGAGGGGTCAGCAGTAGTATCATCTAATGAGGGTATGTCAGTATCCCTAGCAGTAGTAGCAATAGCATCATTGGTGGATTGGTATGTCAACCTCAATCTTATCCTAGGTTTGAGTTTGGTCATTGGAGCATTTGAAGGATGGGTAGAAGAGAGGTTATTTTCAAGACCAACAGTAGGTGATGCAACATTTATAGGTGATGGTGGTTCATTTAAAGGTGATGGTGGTTCATTTAAAGGTTCTGGTCGAGTCTGGTTAGCTTGTTCAGCAGCAAATTGCTTTGCCCTAAACTCAGACACTAGATCATTCATGAAACTGGAATCCTTAGCAGTGTCAACCAAAATTTCATACATGTTAGCAACAGGGACTGTTCTAAACATCCTAATCATACCACCATCATCATCAATAGGCTCATGCTTGCCTCTATGTGCATAAGCAAAGATAGGGTTCAATATAACTATTCTTTTTTTTTCTGTAACCTATCTTCAAATTCAATCATTAAATCCATGAGATTTCACATATCAGGATCCACTTCAATATCAATATTATGAACCTTATAATTAAATCTTATCAAAATCTTGTCACCCATTCTGCAAAATTAGGGAAAAATACCACAATTCAATCCCATCATTAATGAATGAAAATCATTTAAACATGATATGCAACAGCCCATAACACATAATTTGACCTAGGGTAACCTATCACTACAAAACTTAGAAATATCAACTTAAACACACCCAAATACAAAATTAAGCAAAAATCATAATCAGAGGCATATCATGCATAATTCAACACATAATCAAGTAACAATTGTACAATGGAAATCAAATTTCAATCATTTACACAAATATTCATATAACACCAAAAACCTAACTATTTTATGTGAAGATCACAATATTGAAGGCTCAGATCAACACTAACCTTTTACGATCAACAATGTAGTGCAGAATTTCCACGAATTTTGCTCCAAACGTGCTTGAATTAGGGTCCCTCACAGCAGCAGAAACAGGGGAGAGTGTGAGAAGGAAGAAGAAGATGAACGATCTTCTGTTTAGGGTAAAATTTTAATTTAAGTAGTTTTTTTTTTTCCTTTTTTTTTACGGGTTTTTAATTTAGGTAGTTGGAGTTTGGAGGGAGATAGTTAATGTATGTGGGGTAGGAGGGGCAATTTAGCCAATTCATTGTAATTAAACTGAAAATTAACGTTTTCTTAACGATTGTCTAATGGTAGGTGTACTTTTGATAATGGTATAAACCACGCATGTACAGCTGATAAACAATAGTTTAGCATGTGTACTATTGATAAAGGCCCAAACCTTGGGTGTGCTATTGATAATTTCCCAAAAAAAAAAATTAAGACATATGAATGTATGGTAAATTGGTAACATAACCACCATTCATATACTTGTATTTACCATGTTTAAAATTATTTTTACTAATCAAATTTATTTCTACCGACTCGCTATTCAAAATTTTCTTTGAATTTATTCATACACAAGGTAGGAAACACACAATGCGTGTGTGCGCTATAAGAAACCTATTAGGTTCCATTAATAGTAGTGTGTGCAAATTTAAAAACAATTGATAAAGATGAAAATATGTACTCCCTCCGTTTATTTTTATTTGCAACTTTTGCCATTTTAGTTCGCTCACAATTATGTGCAACTTTCTATTTTATTTTCATTTTGGGTAAACAAAAACCCTTGAAATTACTATTTTACCCTTACTTAAAAATTCAGATTTTCTTAATGTTACCCTTATCTCATTTTAATCACAATAACTTTTTTGTCTAATCTAAAATCATTAACCTAATTTTACCCACCCATTTACTCATCTCCTAGTCTACCCACCACCCATTCACCCTCTTCATCTCTTTCACCTTCACCCTCTTCATCTCTTCATCTCTTTCACCCTTCTCCCTCAAGAGTCATGACCACCGCCCCTCCCACCACCATTCTCTCTCCTCCTTCACAACAACCTTCCATCTGTCTGCTCCCTATGACCATCGGCTTTCTGCTAGAGATACTTCGTTGGGCTTAAGATGTCGGTTTTTACTACTATTGGTGAGTTCCTCGCTGGTTCGATGCCAAAGATTGAGCTCCAAGCGTTCGGAGGAGAGAGATTGTTCCGCGGCCGCAGTGATGTGGCGAGAATGTATTTCAGGAAGAGGAAGAAATCGGAGAATGAAATTATGCCGATTGTGAAAAAAAGAGCGGTTTTCAGATCTATTGATGGTAGTTGATTTGCTTCTTCTCTATTATCTTTCCGTTTTTTATTTCCTGAGTTTAATTTAATTTAGTTGAAATTTCGGTGAATTGCAGAAAATGTGCTGGAAATGGCATGGTCTGGGTTTGAGGTGGGTTTGAGTGGTGGGGTGGTCTGGGTTAGTGGTGGGTTTGGGTGGTGGGGTGGTCTGGGGGTGGGTCTGGGTTGGAGGTGGTTAGGGCTGGTGGTGGAGGGGAATGTAAGAATTTTGGGTTTTTTGGTTAGGGAGGGGGCTGCCGGAAAAAGGAGAGAATGACGTGAGGGTGGTGGTGGTTTTGTGGGGTTGGTTGTGGTGGTGGTTTCGTGGGGTTGGTTGTGGTGGTGGTTTCGTGGGGGTGGTAGTGGTGGTGATGAAGGCGGCGGCGGTGGTGGCTGGTCTTGGTGGTGGCAGTGGGTGGTTTGATCAATTACCCAAACATTCTCTCTCCACCTTAATTACATAATCCTATGATATTTTAATCACCATTATACTTTCTTAATCTTTGCCCTTCAATCTTTTACCTCGTGAACCGCAACTCGTGCCAAAGTTACAAATAAAAATAAACGGAGGGAGTATATAAGATATATGGAAGACATCTCAGGGTTTTTAGTTTTTTACTCCGTATGAACAAAGAGTAATGTGGTTATATGATTATATCTTTACATACATGGGTATTAGTTTTCTTTTTCCTTTTTATTTTGACGAAATTAGTTTTCTTATTCTAACATGTATCCACTATCCAATATCCACTACTATTTTTTGCTCACAAAAAAGTGGGTAGTTGTGAAGAACGGAAAGTAAAAGATAGTTTTAAAGAAAAATTAGCTTGAGGGAAGTTAGAGGATTAGATGGTTATTATTTTAGTTTACCTCTTTATGTGGTGAGGCTTGAGGTTTATATATATAGAGGGACGCTGCATTCAATTTCTGGTAAATGACTACAGGCTAGCTTTTTTTTCTTTTTAAAAAAATGTAATGGTATATTAACTCTATGAAGGTTGTTTTTATTATTATTGAATTTTTACCATTTTCCCTTGTAGTGTGTATATATATATATATATATATATATATATATATATATATATATATATATATATATATATATATATATATATATATATATATATATATATATATATATATATATATATATATATATATATATATATAGAGTGTGGATCATGTGAAAACAAGCCTATAGCTAAAAACATGAAAACGGACAATTAAGACCGTAGATTATGACCCATCAAATCTCACGGCTGAGATTAAAACACATATCCTCCCAAAAACCCCCAACCCACCGTCCAAAATTTTCTCTCTCCTCAAACTTGCAAACCTCTTGTCTTTCTCTCTCCTCAAATCCCAAAATTGAACACAAATTGCTGGAAATTGAAGAATTTTTGTTCAAATTTCGCATAAACAACCTAAATTGCTCAAATCAGGTACTTTTTTTTTTTTCCGATTTTGTTCAAATTTTCATGAAAAACGCATGATGTTCAACTAGATTTTGCGATTTTTCAATTTGATTTTTCCGATTTTAATTTTTGCGATTTTTGAGATTTGATTTATGCGATTTTCAGATTTTTAATTTTCGATTTTATTTGGCAATTTTATCAAATTTTTTTCCTGCGAATTTGTTCGATTTCTTGTGCGATTTGCGTGTTTTGTTCATCAATTTTGTTTGATTTCTAGTGCGATTTTTCGACTTTTTCTCATCAAATTTGAATATTCTTTTTTCATAATTTGATTAGATTTCAGATGTTTAATTTTCGATATCATTTGGCAATTTTATCAATTTTTTTTTCTGCGATTTTGTTCGATTTCTGTGCGATTTTGTGTGTTTTGTTAATCAATTTTGTTCGATTTCCACTGCGAGTTTGCGACTTAGGTCATCAATTTTTTCGACTTTTTTTTTATCTATTTTGTTCGATTTTGTTTAATTTTACGATTTCCTGTTCGATTTTGTTCAATTTTGTTCGATTTCCTGTTTGATTTTGCTTGGTTTTTGTTCGTTTTCATTTGTGATTTTTGTTCAATTTCATGTTCTAAATTTTCCTTATCAATATTTTGCTAACAATGACCTTTTCCGTTTTCATTTGTGATTGCAGACAACTGCATAAAGACTGCGTTGCAGGATACAAGGAGCTTCACCATGGGATGCATTTTGATGCCTTCACAAATGAAATTGGTTTAAGGAGTTTTATGCAGAAAGCGATATACTGCTTCATATGGTGTTTTAGGAGTATATGGTAAAATATTAAGCAATATACTGATGTTAGTCATGTTACATGCTTATTGCTGAACTTATGCTCTCTAATCTTTTTGTTCATTGATTCCAATTGGAAGATAAAAATTATGATTTTTTTCGCTTGGTTGCTTTAGTGATGCAAACTTTGGATGTCCTTTTCCCCTTTTAATCCTCATTGTTTGATTTATTTGGATGTTTGATTGGTTTATCTTCACTCATTGGAGCAGTTGACTGTGGTTTGTTAAAAGAATGTGTTATGTTATTACTGGAATGATCTTTCTGGATTTATGCCCAGGGGATAAACATTATTTTTGTAAAGGATTGTGCCACCACCGGGATTCCTTATGGCTGTGTCAGCTACTGGATCTTCTAAGGGAGGAGTATTAGACAGACTTGTAATTGAGAAAACCACCCCTGGACGTGAATCTGAGTTTGATCTGAGGTGCTAATACTAATAATACCTTCCTTTTATCTTTGATAACATTAGAAATGCTTCTAACACATAAATGGAGTTTATCTGCAAGTTTCACATCTTTATTCTTAGCATCAATTTAACTGATATTGAGGCACCAACTGTGTAGAAGTTAGATAGGTGAGCCTGGAACTACTTTAGCACCATATCATTTTCTGTCGCTAGGCCTACAATTACTGCTGTTATGGATTTTATGTGTGGTATCAAATGTTGAAGAAGCAAGATATGAAACTGGCAGTGACAGTAAATCAATAGACACTCATCAACAACGGTGTTGATCCATCAACTTCTGTTGCACTGTCTGTTTGCCAAAGGTCTTTTAAGAAGGGGGTAGTTTAGAGTAATTTTGAGCTTGGTCTTGAATATGGCATGTGTACAAATAGTTCTTTTGATGGAGGATAAAACTAAGCTCACCACTTTGTCGCAAGATAATCTTCTTACTGTTGTTGAGCTTCACCTGATCTTACCTCTTACTTTGATATTTAATTATGTTGTGTATGTTGCTTTCGTTCTTTTGAAATTTAGTTTAGCTGATCTGAAGTTGTTCTGCTTAGGTGTTTCCTTCTTCGTTGAGTTTCAAGGCTGCCATAGGTAATCTGAGTATACATGATGACAATATTTCTCCGGAGCTCCTATAATCTTAGGGCCTGTGTCATGAGAACCTGGGAGGAGTTTATTTGTAAAGGTACTTGACTTCGGTGAATATGTTTATGAATCTAAAATCTGTGTTGGTCTTAAGCCTCTACGTTTTTGGTATGTTGAAAGCCTATTAGCTCAATTGGTCGAGCACCGTGTAATCACGGGATGTAGGTTCGAATCCTACATAGACTTTTTTAATACTTATTTTTATATTTATCGACCTCTAGGTAAATGGTGTCAAATTGATATAATTACCCGAAGTTAATATATAGTTACCTTATTTTCGATATAATGACCTTAGAATTATGGAAATGTTGTAAATTTTGTTTCAGTCACCTTATTTTTATATATAGTGACCTTTATTTTTGTATATAGTGACCTTTATGTAAATGGTGTCAAAAACTCAGACGATATAGTTACTTTATTTTTGTATATAGTGACCTTAATGTAAATGTTGTAAAAATTGTTATAGTTACCCTATTTTTGTATATAGTGACCTCTATGTAAATATGGTCAAAATTGAAATAGTTACCCTATTTTTGTATATAGTGACCTTAATGTAAATATTGTAAAAATTGAAATAGCTACCCTATTTTTGTATATAGTTACGTTATTTTTATATATAGTGACTCTATGTAAATATCGTCAATTTAGATAAAGTTACTTTATTTTAGCATGTAGTGACCTTTAAAACGTTGCGTTTGTCAAAAAAAAAAAAAAAAAAAAACCTTTAAAACGGTTGAATTGATTATATGTAAGGTTGGAATGATCTTAGGGCTTTAGAACCGTCTGATCTTTTGTGCTAGTAATGAATGGCTAAGATTGCTTGTTTTTAGTTTTCACCATAAGCTCTGTTTTTAGCGGAACCTCCCCGTATATATATATATATATATATATATATATATATATATATATATTTTCATTAGGATAGATTTTTTGTAAAATAATTCTAAAAATATATTTATAGTTTCTATGCAACAAAAAAAAGAAGATAAAAACGTACTGTAAATCCCTTCAGTTAAGCAATAGATGCGATTAGTCCAGTACTATATTGTTGATGAGGGAAAGTGACATGTATACCGTATTTGATCGATGATTATTGTTGATTTTTTTCAGTAATGATTATTATTGTAAAATTTAACAGAATATTAGAAGTACTTTTATAAATTTTTTATTTATCACAAACAATAAAAGAAATACCGGGTAGTTTTTTGTTTTTTGTTTTTTTTTTCCAAGAATAAGGGTTAGTTATTATAGGGAAAAGTCAAATTTATCAACCAAAATGCCTTCTCTCTTTATATAGTACTATAAATGATAAAATTATCCTTTTAAAATGTTATAAGATTTAGTGGTTGTGATTTTATTTATTGACAAATTGTACTCTTTAGCGATTGACATGAACTTTTGGAAAATATGCATACAAAAAATATAAAAAAACGCATGAAATTGATATCATTGAAATCATACCCAACAAATTTTTTTTACTGTAAAACATAAAATAAAAAAATAAAAAAAAGCGTGAATTTTTGGATAAAAATATATATACTGTGAAACGTTAAAAAAAAACACTCAGTTGTGAGCAGTTAATTTTTTTTTTAAACAATTTATATATATATATTTTTTAGGGAGGGTAACAAAAAGAACAAAATAAATTGTGTTTTAAAAAAAATATGTGAATTTGTTTAAAAAAAAAGTGAATAAGTAATTTTGCAAATTGAAAGGCTATTTTGGGAAAAAGCAAATTTATCACCCAAGAAACCCTTTCTCTTTATATAGTACTATAGATACAATAAATTTCATTTTTTACTTTTGTTAGAACTAGTTGAGCAAATGAGCGCAAAGCGCGCATTAGCCCAAAATGATATTATCAAGTCTGCATATTTTGTCACGTAAGTGTGGGTATGCTAGTATTCGGTGTTTTTTTTAAAAAAAAAATATTGTTGTATGTTGAAAATTATAATTAGGATTATTAATAAGTTTTAGACGTGATTATTGTATTAGTATTTGCGATTAGCATAACTTGTTGTTTCTATAGTTGTTACTTTAATTGTTTATGTACTTGCTTTAGTATTCTTTTTATAGTGAAGGTTATATTTTGAAAAAAAAGATAAGATAAGAAAAGAAATGCATGAATAGTAACTTTTGGTAAGAGGAATTGTGAATACTATTGGTAGGTTTTTTTTTTTTTTGAATATTTACCGATTAATTTTGTTTTGTTTTTCTTTTAAAAAAAAAAAGGAATGTGTATTTTTGTTGGTTATAATTATTGGTTGGATTAATTTTGTTTCATTTTAAGGAATCGAAGTTGAAATAACTTTTTTTCCATTTTAAATATTTGTTTTAAATATGTTAATGAAACTATGTGTATATAAGTAATTAGATGTGAAATAGATTCTTTTTTGTTGATTTTATTGTTTTTTTTGCAATTGTTTATCTTTGTATAACTTTTGATAAGTTGTTATTATCAGATTGTAATTGTTGATAAGTTGTATTGGTTATCAAATTTTCTTCTTCTCTACTTTTATAATGTACCTGTGTAGAAAGATTGGATGGACTACACCTTTGTATGATAATGTTGTTGAGAAAGGATGCAAGAAAATTGTCAGCCTATCTTGTGAAATGAAATTGGATAATGCATTAATACCATTTAAACTTTTAATATGGTGAGATGGATGATGCATTCTAATTTGAAGAATATTTTCTCAACAAGCAAAGCAAAATGAAACAAAATACAATGTTGTGGCTGCTAGATGTTCTTTCTATTGTTGTGATGTTACAAGTTTAGATTAATTAGTTTGTTAGCCTAGACTGACTTGGATTAGTTATCAGAATGGTATACAATGATTTATTTCTTGCCTCACTTTATTCTTAAATTTAGATTTATAACTATCTTCATCTGATGAGTAGCGCAAATGAGGCAAAATTGATAGAAAAGGCTTAAGCGAAGAGGTATTTCTGCTGGAGGAGGTGTAGGTGGAGGCAAAGCTTCCACTGATTCATTCCCATTTTTGTTTTCTTCATGTGGTCCTTATTATATCAAAGATTTGTTACAACACAACAAAAGCATAATGAGAAATTGTGGATATTGTGGATCCATTTCCATTTCTGTTTTGGGCGCGATCGCCCAAAATGGTAATGTACCGGGTGTGGATATTTTGGTGTGTATGCGTGGTTGTTAAGCGGTGTAGTTATTATTTGTTTTAAGTTTTTTAAAAGAAATTTGAATTGTAGTATAATGTGAAATTTGAAATTGTAAATTGAATATTGAAATACTAATAAAAAAATTGAGGGCCTTAATAGTTTAATTTTCATAATATTTTTTATTGTTGATATTGTTTTAAGCCGAGGGTCAATGGTTTAATTTAATTTAAAGAAATGATGAAAAGAACAAATATCAATTGAGATTGAGGGAGTAAATGGTTCTTGCCACGTAATGACCATTGTGGCCTCCAAAAAGTAAGGTTTGGTTGTAAATTATTATTTTGAATTTAAAAAATTAAATATTAGGACTTTTTTTTTTTGTGCTATTGTAATTAGATTATTTTATAAAGAAGATGTTTATCGTGTTGTATGTATTTGTTATTTTTTTGAAAAGGTAGGATTTTTTTTTTCAATTGGTTTTGCAGGAATGTATTTTGTTGTCTTATAAATTTATGTTGATAAGTGCATACTTTTTATTACATGTAAATTACTTAATTATGAACATAGAAATTTTTTTTTTGTTTTTTTTTTAAAAATCATGTTTGCGGGAGAAATAGCGGTGCGACTAATTTTTGGTACATTAATTTCCTACGAATAAGTACATATGTATCTTTTTCTATTTTTAGAATGTTCTTATGCAGTACGTATATAATGCTACAATGAGAATATCAAGTGTTTCCTTGGAAAACGTAAGCTGTGTTTATCAGTCATCACACTACTTCATTGTAGCGTTTTGCAGATGAAGAGACATAGAAGTGAGCGAATGAGTGCTGGTTTGATTGTATTTATTTCTTCTGCATAATTTATATATATATATATATATGTATATATATATATATATATATATATATATATATATATATATATATATATATATATAGCTTTCTTCCATATTCTAAAAGTTTGTCTCTTAAAGTCTTCTCTGCAATTTTTTTTTGTTTTCTCTGCAATTTCTTTTACTTGCTCAAAATGGCCGGATTTAATGGTGCTTCTTCATCTAAGAAATCTGTCGTTCCCAACCAACCCGGGAACACGTATCTTCAGTCATTGGCTATGAAAAAAGCTAATCTTGAAAAAAGCATGGTCGATGCCATATTTGTTGTTGCAAATGGCACACAAAAAGGATTCATCTTCTTGTATGAATACGGAGAGCTTCTATTGCATCATAGTGTTCTGCCCCCCATCCCTCGTAAAGTATGAACACAGCTTAAATTCAACTATGCTAATTCATCACGGATAAATAGCAAGAATTCCAACAAGAATCATTTTGTACGTAGTATGTAGGAACATACACTATGTTTATGTCAATAGATAAAACTCTCAGGTTAATCTGTAACTCGTGGCCGTTCAAAAGATAATCTAATAGTGAAATCTTAACCATCGGCATCAACCAAGCATCTACATAGACCAAAATTTAATATACATGCCATGAAGAATGCAAACTTTAGCTTAATTCTCAATTCTCACTTTCTCTGTATGATCCAATCCAATTGGCAAAGTATATAAAGAAGGGGCATCCAGTGTATTTTTGTAGTGTGAGGAACATGGAACATGAAGAGACAACTAAGCCTGAAGATATAGAAGTAGTAAATGAGTTTCTGGATGTGTTTCCAGAAGAGATTCCTGGAATGCCACCCAAAAGAGCAATTGATTTCACAATAGAGCTAGTTCCAGGAACAGCACCAATTTCCAAGGCACCATATCGAATGGCACCTGCAGAGATGAGTGAGTTAAAGGAACAATTGCAGGATTTGTTAGAAAAGGGATACATAAGATCAAGTGCATCACCTTGGGGAGCGCCAGTGTTATTTGTGAAGAAGAAAGATGGAAGTATGAGGTTATGTATTGACTATAGGGAGTTAAATAAGGTCACTATAAAGAACAAGTACCCATTGCCAAGGATTGATGACCTATTTGACCAGTTGAGATGAGCAATTGTTTTTTCTAATATTGATTTAAGGTCTGGTTACCATTAACTTAGGATTGCAGATGAAGATATTCCCAACATTGCATTTAGAATAAGGTATGGACATTATGAGTTCACAGTAATGCCATTTGGATTGACGAATGCTCTAGCAATCTTTAAGGACTTGATGAATAAGGTGTTTCATCCATTTATGGACAAGTTTGTGGTAGTGTCCATAGATGATATACTAGTGTATTCGAAGAGTAAAGAAGAACATGTAGAACATCCGAGGGCAATTCTGCAAACACTAAGGGAAAACAAGTTTTACGCAAAGTTCACTAAGTGTGAGTTTTGGTTGGAGAAAGTAGTATTTTTAGGTCATTTTGTGTCCAAAGATGGGGTAGAAGTAGATCCAGCAAAGATTGAGGCAGTGAAAGGTTAGCCTACGCCAAAAATAGTGTCTGACGTTAGGAGTTTCTTAGGTATAGCAGGGTATTATAGGCGTTTTGTGAAAGATTTCTCAAAGATTGCTAAACCTATAACCTCTCTAATGAAGAAGGACAAGAAGTTTGAGTGGGATGACAAGTGTGAGGAAGCATTCCAACTCTTGAAACAAAAGGTAAACACAGCGCCAGTGCTTACACTGCCAGACGATAGTGGAATTTATGACGTAGATAGTGACGCATCCAAGAATGGTCTAGGATGTGTACTTATGCAAAATGGGAAGGTGATTGTGTATGCATCAAGACAGTTAAAGACTCATGAAGTAAATTACCCTACTCATGACTTAGAACTAGCTGCAATCATTTTTGCGCTAAAGATTTATGGAGTGAAATGTAGGATTTACACAGACCATAAGAGTTTGAAATACATTTTCACTCAAAGGGATTTAAACTCACGCCAAAGAATATGGTTAGAATATACGACGGATTATGACTTAGACATACAATATCATGAGGGGAAAGCAAATGTAGTTGCAGATGCTATAAGTCGTAAGACCAGTCATGGACTGAACACTTTAATAGTGGCTGATGAGTTATGTAGAGAAATGAGGAAAATGAATCTAGAAGTGGTAGAATGGGAAGTGCTAGCAGGCATACTTGCGAACCTAAGTATTCAACCAACAATATTTGATGAGATAAGGGAAAATTAAGCAGGAGATGTAAAGTTGGATAGGATTCGTGAGAAAATAAAGCAAGGAAAAGCTACAAATTTCAAAATTCATGAAGATGGGATTTAAGGTACAAGGGTAGTTGGTGTGTACTATAAAAATGTGAGGAAGTAAAGAGAAAGTTGATGGAAGAAGGCCACAACACGCCGTATTCAGTACACCCGGGAGGGGACAAGCTATATAAAGACTTGAAGAAGATGTATTGGTGGCCCTAAATGAAGAATGAGGTTGTAGAATTTGTGGCAAAATGTCTAACTTGTCAGAAAGTGAAGATAGAACACAAAAGGCTGCAAGGAACTGTGCAATCATTGGAAATTCCTGGATGGAAATGGGATTGTATTTCAATGGACTTTGTGACTTGCCTCCCAAAGTCAAAGAGTGGATAGACACCATTTGGGTTGTGGTGGATAGACTTACAAAATCTGCAGCGTTAATACCAATAAGGGAGACCTTTAAGATGTAGCAACTTGCAAAAGCTTACATAAAAAATGTGGTGCATGGATTTCCAAAAGATATTGTGTCTGATAGAGATTCTAGGTTTCTTTCAAGGTTCTGGAAGAGTGTGCAGGAAAACTTTGGTACAACACTTAAGATGAGTACATCATTTCACCCTGCCACAGATGGGCAAACTGAGAGAACCATTCAAACCTTGGAAGACATGTTGAGGGCTTGTGTAATAGATTTCCAAGGGGGATGGGAAGATAGCTTGGACTTAATTGAATTTTCCTATAATAATAGCTACCATACAAGCATTGGCATGGCTCCATTTGAGGCATTATATGGAAGGAAGTGTCGCAATCCGATCTGTTGGAACGACATAAGTGAAACAATGGTTTTAGGGCCTCAAATGATTGAGGATACAGTTAAGAAGGTAAGGGAGATTCAAGCGGCGCAAGATTGCTAAAAGAGCTACGCGGATTTGAAGCGTATAGAGGAGGAATTTGAGGTCGGTGACAAAGTATTGTTAAAGGTGTCACCAATGAAAGGTGTAATGAGATTTGGAAGGAAAGGAAAGCTTCGCCCAAAGTATATTGGTCCATATGAAGTATTGCAAAGGATAGGCAAAGTGGCTTATAGGTTGGCCTTATCTATGGAGCTAAGTAAAGTGCATGATGTATTTCATACATCCCTGATAAGTCACATGTACTACAACCTGAAACCATTGAGTTAGATTAAAGCTTAACTTATGAGGAAAGACCTGTCAAGATCCTTGACAGTAAAGTGCGTAGTACACGCAATAAGGAAGTTAAGATTGTTAAAGTGCTATGGTCTAACTAAGAGTATGAAGAAGCAACTTGGAAGCTGAGGATGAGATGAAAAAGAAATATCCTGAGTTGTTTAAGGTATGGTGAGTTACGGGGACGTTACTCGTTTTCTTTAAAGGGGGTAGAATGTGGTAGAATTTCGCGCTTTTTCCCCGAATTTTCAGTTATTTTTGTGCTTTTTGCACATTTTTAATGGTTATTTCGAGTAATTTTGATTTCAAAGAGACATTAAAGGCAAAAGTATGACAAAAGAGTACAGTAATATAATACAAAGTGAGGAAAAAGTTTGAATTTTGTTACCCAAGTTTCGGGACGAAACTTCTTTTAAGGGGGGTATACTGTAATACCCCGTATTTTTATACGTATTTTAATTTAAATAAGTATTTCTTAAAGTATTTAAATAATTCGAAATGAATTATTTATGGTTTTTCATTAATTTAAAAAGAATTATTTTAATTAAAAGTTTATTTTTAATTATTTAACAATCTTAAAAATATTTTATTTCATGATTTGGAAATATTGGGGCATATTATTTTATAAAAGGAAATTTTAAAAGTCAAAGAGTTTTTAAAAAAGGTCAAACTACTAGTTTGACTAGGAAATGGATCATTAAGGGTAAAAAGGGAATTTAAGTCTAGGAAGGTTTTAGAAAAGAGAGTATAAATACCCATCACATGGGTAAATTAAACTTTGCCCAAGGTGGAGAATACCCAAAGGTAACTCTTTTTCTCTCTCCTCTTATTTTCTCTTCCCCTTAATTATCCCCTTCCCCCTTTATTTTATTTTGTGTCGTCACCGCCCACACACACCACCACACACGCCGGCCACCACCACACGCCACCGAACACCGCTGCAGCCACCAGCAGACGCTGGTGACAGCAGCGGCACCACTAGCAGACGCGCAGCAGCAGCCCTACTGTGGTGTCGGGCTGTGGGTGTCGAACAAAAAAAAAACTTATTCTTTTTTATTTTAATTAAATCTACCCTTAATCTAATTATTGTTTTTGGGTTTTGTGATGATTTTTATGATGTTTGATAATAAGTATTTTGTATATAAATTTTCAGATTTGATTTTGAATTAAAAAGCCCCAAATTATAAACCTTAGGTTTCTAAGTTTATATATATATATATATATATATATATATATATATATATATATATATATATATATATATATATATATATATATATATATATATATATATATATATATATATATATATATATATATATATATATTGATGGAAATTGTTTATGGATGATTTAAATTATTGAAATAAGTGTTTTAAAACACAATTACAGCAATTTTATATGATTTAATAAAGCTGGAATTTTTATATATAAGCTACAATTAAGTTTCTTGAAAGGATTTTTAATTACCCATTAATTGGGAATAAAAGTAAGGGTTTTAAATTAAATTTCAGCTTATTTTAGAGGGTTTATGAGTGATTAAAAGAGTGTATATATTGCTGGAAATTTGTGTGGAATAGGTATTAATGCCTCTTTGTAATTTTGGTTTGTAGGAGACTTCCAAGTGAGTGATTTTATTTAGTCGTGGCAATTTTGAGATCATATTCAAGGTACGTTCGCGTACTTGGTAATTATTTGAATATGTAGGAGCATGCTAGGATTTGATAAATTAATTCCAAGTAGTATCATGATAGGTGTTGGGTTGAATTTGTTGATTGGATTGATGTTGGTAAATGATTTGTGATGTATGAACTATTTATGATGAATTGGTGATTTGAATTAATTATGTTGGCATGTTGATTATGAACCACAATTTTATTGTTGGCATGATAGAGAGGATGATTAATTAAACTAAATATTTAATTTGGTTTGGAATATGAAAAGGAAATTTTATTATGGTTCGTATAATTTTTATTGATGCTATAAGCATGAGGAAGGAGCTATTTAAGTGTCTTAGTACACATGAATAAATTATATTGCAGTGCCTATGTGCACTTAAGGTGTTTCTAACACCGAGGCATAGATGCGGCACATTATGCGTTTAAGGTGTCTTTGACACTGAGGTAGAATAAAAAGGGTTCAACAATTAAATTTATGTGGTCACTAATTATTCAGGAATTAAATTGGTATGTTTGGTTGCTTGAATGAAGTATAACGTTTGATTGTGTTATGGTTTGAGAGTCATCACCAAGTATAATAATATGTAAACAACGTAAAGTGAACGAGATTACGCACCAAAACTCTTGGAACGTATATACCTTGAGTATGAACATATAGGGGGAGTTATGGGGTTTTATATTTAACCATAGCTTCTACTGGGAGTACAGGACGCTGCATTTTCCTTTTTATTTATTTTATGCGTAGGAAATCTACTCACTTCATGTGACATTTGCCTACCTGGTTAGCTCCCGGTGTAGTTTACCTCAATTTAATTGGGGCAGGGATTTGGTTAGAAACTCGTTCGATGCGTAATCAAAATTAAATGGACAATTGTATTTGTCTAGTTAAGTGTTGAGTGTCTTGTATGCTTGTTTACAGGTGCAACAAGGTAAGTTGTGTGATGATAGGATAAAAGCATGTTAGTGTGCTTTTATTACGCTTATGTACTCAGCATTACTGACACTACTAGAAATAGGTCGTTTTCCGACGGAATCGTTCCGACGGACCTATATTCCGTCGGAACATTTGTACTTTCCGACGGAATTAGAACCTGTCAAAAAATTCCGTTAGAAAAGGTACATTCTGACGGAAATTCCGTCGGAATACTTGCGACGGAAATTAATTCCCTCGGAAAAATAGGGTTCCAACAGAATTTTCCGTCAGAACATCAAGTTATCGACGGAATTAAATTCCGTCGAAAATTTCCGACGGAATATTCCCTCGAAAATACCAAACATTCCGTCGGAAATTTCCGTCGGAATCTTATTTAAAAAAAAACCTTTAAACATTGAAACCCTAATGAACTCCCACCCCCCTTTAAAATTCCGCCTCTTTTCTATCTTTCCCCTTTTCTATTTTCTTTCTCTTTCCCCTTTCTTTTTCTCTCTCCTCGCATTTTTCCCTCACCGCCTCTTCTCCTCTTCTTTTTCCCCTTTCTCTGCTTCCCTCCTCTCCTCTTCTCTTTTAACATATACAAACACAACCGCATCGTAGGAGCACCGTTCACCATCGTCCACCGTAGAAGCATCGTCAAGCATCGTGGGAGCACCGTAGTAGATTGAGCACTGTCAAGCATCATCGTGGGAGCACCGTTCACCGTCATCCACCGTTAACCACTGTAGAAGGCCGAAAATATAGGTGGAATATTGGTTAGTTTGTAGATCTAGGTTTATTTTTCACAAAATTTATGATTATAATTATATTTTTGATGAAATTGTAATGTAAGTTTATAAATTTGTAATGTACGTTTTTAGATCTGGGTTTTCGATTTTTTTGGTAATGTAAGTTTATAAATTGTTTTTTTTCGATTTTTTCGTAATTTTGTAATGAAATTGTAATGTATGTTTATAAATTGTTTATTTCGATTTTTTGGTTATTGTTTCGGATTTTTTCCGTTTATTTTTCGGATTTTTTTTCGTTTGTTTTCGATTTGGTTTATTGTGGTGGTGGTGGTAAGGGCTTGGTGTTGTGGGGGTGGCAAGGTGGAGTGGGTGGCGAGGTGAATCTGGGTGGGGAAAGTGGGTAGAGGAGCAGGGGGTGGGCTGGTGGCGGGGGTGGATCTGGGTGGGGAAAGTGGATCTGGGTAGGGAGTGGTGGCGGTTAAGGGGTATGGGGCAGGGGATGGGTATGGGGGCAGGGGATGTAGGCTGGTGGCGTTGGGTGTAGGTGTGGGTGGGGGTGGTTTGGGTGGGTCTGGGTGGGTCTGGGTGGGGTGGTCTGGGCAGGTGGGGTGGGGTGGGGGTGGCCTGTTTTTTTTTTATTTTTTTTATTGACCTTTCCGATGGAATATTCCATCGGAATATACCTTTTTCGACGGAAAATTCTGTCGGAAACCTCTCCAACTCCGACGGAATTTTCCGTCGAAAGCTTGCGACGGACTGCCCATTCAGGTCAAACATAGGCTCCGACAATTTAAATTCCGTCGGTAGGGCCTTTTCCGATGGAAAATCCCTCGGTATAAGCCAAATTTCCTACAAAGGGGTTTCCGACAACGTGTTTTAACGAAAATCCATCGGAAACAGCCCTTTCCGACAGATTTATAAGGTGTACCGACGGATATTTTCCGTCATAAATAAGGTGTTTTCTAGTAGTGTGATTGTGTGTTGTATGTTTGTTTGGCCTTGTCTTTACCTTGACCCTACGACGTCCTATTTCTAATGGCGAGTAGTGGGGACAAGTAAAGAGAAGTTTTTCAAGTGATGAAGCATTTTCATGATGGGCATGAGTGAAGAGCGAATCATTCTTAGTTTCCATAGGAGTATGATGTGTTTTATTTGCTTTGAATATTATTTATTTTATTATGCTCATGAGACTAACGTAAAGGTTTTTAGTATTGTTTGGTTTTAAGGGCCTATAATGGCTCCAAGTTGTAGGTTGACTTTGTTTGACTTTGTTTAGCTTTACTTTCTTTTGGTTTGACTTATTAAGTTGACTTGTTTTGAATGGTTTTAAATAAAGTCTTCCCTGTGTGTCTTTGATATTTGCCTTAGCCGTTTTCATGGTGGCGGTATTGTCTTAGATTTTCCTATTTCGTATTTTAAAAGGGCAAAACATGTATTTTAAAGGAAAGGAATTTCTAGGGTGTTACACCCGTTGACTTTTAAAATTTCCTTTTATAAAATAATATGCCCCAAGTTTTCAAATCATGAAATAAAATATTTTCAAGATTGTTAAATAATTAAAAATAAACTTTTAATTAAAATAATTCTTTTTTAATTAATGAAACACCATAAATAATTCATTTCCAATTATTTAAATACATTAAGATCGAAATACTTATGTAAGTTAAAATACATATAAAAGTACGGGGTATTACAGATGTAACTTCAAAGAAGTCTACAATAAGTGTTGATAAATGGACTTTTGATAAGTCAAAGCAGTTTGGGAATTCATTTGGTTGGGGTTCTGAAGGGACCAAGTTTGGAAAAGATAGTGAGAAACAAGACTCTTGGAGGAAACCAAATTCTTCAATTTGGAATAAGGAGTGAGTTTCTTCATTGCTATTGTTTATCATTGTTATTATGGTTTTACCTTATGAAATGAATTTGATCTTGGTTTTTATAGTATAGAATATAGATGCACATGATGCTGCCATAGTCATCTCCAAGGTTGTTTGCTTCATTACCACATGTATAGGTCTCACTTAGTGTTGTGAATACTTATTGTGATTTTGTACTTTCTTTAGTTGATAGTAGTCCAAATAAGATAAGATTGATAGCACATTGGCAAACATTTGTTGTTTATTTTGCAAAAAATTGCTTGCATGTATATATCAATTAAGTGTAATAGCAGTGATACTTTATTTGGTAACACTATAAAGAACAAATGGATTGTATTGATAAGGCTGTTTTCAAAATTGGTTAATTTACCATTATTATTGTTGTTGCTGAAATGTGGCAAAGGTTGTCTTAAATGTTTAAAGGCATAGGTTATTGGAATCTTAGATATCAGTTGTATTATCAAGGTCAATTGTCAAAGTCTTACTCTTTGATGTATATGCTTTTCTGTTTTTCTAAGTCAATTGTAATTAATTTTATAGTTGTTTCAAAGTCTTTTGTTTGTCTATATATAGCATCTTTTTGTTAAGGGCAGTGACTACATTGGAAATTTTTTGTTCTGTTAAATTTCATTTCTTATTGCTTTCAGAATTAGTTGTTCTAATAAGGAATTCTATGGTTGATTTTCCAGCTACATTTACTGTTCGATAAAAGATAATGAGCAACATGAAAAGTTGGTATGTTTTTTTTGTTTTTTTGCTGTGTTATTGTGTCTTCAACAATTTTTAGGATATTGAGTGTTCTTGTCTATTAGATTTATAATTTAGATTGTCTTTTTAACTTGTGATTTAAAATGTATGATCAACGTATTCCTGATTGCTTCAGAGATGTGTTGGATGATGGATTTCTGAATATTGAATTGTCTTTGGGTGGTGGTGATAAATCTTGGTTTGTTACTTTAGTACATGAAGAATGTGCCAATGGATAGGGAACATACTTTGATTCAAGGTGGTCAGATTTTGTGGAAAATAATGGTTTATATGTTAGTGACGCTTTAATATTTACGCATTTAGGGGATAGTTCATTCTCTATTGAGATTCATGCTTCTAGGAGAAGTAAGAAGGCAATAGGAGCAGGACAGAATAAGGATAGTGGCAGTTCTGGAAAAAGGCGTGGACATAAGCCTGCTATTCAAGGGCTCTCGCCGAAAATGAAAGAGACAAACTCTTGGCTTGCTGAGCTTGCGGCTTCCTGCCGTGAAGATTATTTCCTCTTTTCTTTTTCTAAAGCTTATATCAATCAAGGAATTATAGTACGTTTGTCATTTTCTTTTCTGTCTTTTTGTCTTTTGTTTTTTAACTTACTTTTCTGTGTATCAATTTGTTTTAATTTGATGATTTTCTTATGGAAAAATGTCTTTCTGGATTTTGCTAAAAAGCATTTCAATGGTTTTCCTGAGTCAACTAATGTAATTCTTCAGAATTTTGATACACAGTTTGAAGTGCAGCTGAAAATTGCGAAGAAGTATAAAGCGATCACTTAGTGTACTATTAGGAATGGTGTTAAAGAATTCATTGACCGTTACAATGTCCAAGTAGATGAAGGTGCTTTGCTTAAATTTAGAAAAGGAGATCCCATTATTTTTTATGCAGATTTAGTCTTAGTGTAAAATTTAGAAATGGTTGTCTTATTTAGGAGTTTGTGTTAGTAAGACTATATTTCTATTTTTCTAGTAATGTCTTTGTGAAGGGACTAATAAGAAGAGTGCTAAATTTCTATTTAGGAGTTGGTTTAAGATTGATGTCTTTTGAATTTGTATCTCAGCTTGTTTAATTAAGCATTTGGATATGTAAGTTTATTTTTGGTTAGTGTTAAATTGAATGTTTCCTTTAATCTTAAAGCATCGTAGTTAGCTACATGATTTGGCTAAGAAGCCTAATTTAATTTTCAGTAACCGAGTTTCAAACTGTAAGTGTAGAAGATCTTGACAAACCATAAACTAATTGTAAATATTAATCACAAAAAAATATGTAAAATTCATTGTAGCAGAAATACAAAAACATATCAAACCTTGTTAATATATTTCTTTTCATAAAAGAGTTAACAAAACAATCATCCATAGGAAAGTGAATTTGATCTTGGTTTAGAATATAGACCCACATGAAGGAAGTGTGTTCGATCTTAGTTATATATGCATGTTTGATGAATTCTGTGTAGATGTTGAAGATCTTTTAGCAAGGAGTAAAAAAACCCATGTCTCAAATGAGTGACAGTTGTAGTGTGCTTCTTTTTTCATATTTGATTTGCCTTAGAATCACACTGCAAGTGTCATTCATTAAGCCATGGAGTTTTTCCTCAAAACTCCATGTTTGATGAAATTTGCATAGAAGCTAAAGATATTTCAGCTAGGAGTAAAGTGTTTTTATGAGTATAAAGTTGTATTGTTTAGGAATGAGTTTTTCTTTCTCAGCTGCTTTTTTTTTTGTTAATGGAGTTTATACCCTCATTTAAGCTTTTATACAGATTTAAAGCTATGAGTTAAATTGCTAAAAAGATAAGTTACATTGAAAATAGTGCTTGACTATTTATTATAGTAGATTTTGACTTTTTAAATTGGTCAAGTGTTATTGTCAGTGAAAATAGGATATGTTTCGGGGTTTTCTGTGTCCCTTGGGAGAGTTACAACTTCGAGGCTGGAACCACGCGCCTGTACCTGCAAAGATAACGGAGACTCCTTGGGTAGGGAGCTCCGCCTCCAACGATCAAGTTAGTAGATGAAGGAGTTGTAAAGCAGAATGTAAATGGGTGCCGGATGCTAGGACGGGTCTAGCAGGCGGTACCGAGTAGTGTGTGATTGCCTTAGGATTTGTGTAAATCCGAGTGTTTCTTGTGAACAGTCTCTCTTGTCATAAATGAGCATTTATGACCGTATTTATAGCCTTGGGAAGCGTGCCAGGTTCTAGGGTTTTGGCCAACCCTAGGACTGACTGGGCTTCCTTGGGAATTGGGCCCAATCTCTTACCTGTTTAGGCAAGGTTGAGAGGGCTACATGGCATACCATAGGAGGTCCATGGTGGACTAATGGAAGCGCGCCATGTGGCAGGTCCTGATAAGTCCAACTGGGTGACACTTGTCAGGCCCTAATTGGTCCACATGGCGAGAGGTGGATTAAGGGAAAATCCCCCTAATCATTTGCCCCTCACAGGTGGCACGTGACCTGGCATGTGTGACCTGTGGAAGGCGTCGTCCAATGGGGAGACGACAGGTGTCGACGGATAGCTTGGCCGAGAATTTTCCCGCCCAAGTTTTTGAATTTGAATGCCCTGCTGCTCATTCTTTCCCTATAAATAGGATTGGTCAACAAGTCTTTTGTTCACATTTGTTCACTTTGCTTTCATAAAGAGATCTCTCGGACCCCTGCCTTTTGTGATTTTACAGAGCAGTCGTACCCCGCCGCTTACTTTCTTCTCGGGCGCCTACTTCCAGTCTACTTCAACTTTTGACTTCAGGTAAACATCCATTCTTTGAATCTTTTTTTTTTCTTTTTATTTTACAAAGTATGGTGTCTCAAAGACACTCGGCACGACCTAGGTTTTCGATTAGTCGGTCACCGGGGACGGCTGAATCCAGGACTAGGAGTGCCGACTCCACTTTTCTAGGACCACCCTTGTCCTTTGCACAACATCCGACTGTTTCCATGTCTGTGCAGGACATCATGGCAAGAATTAAGACTACTGGCCGAATAACAAACTCAGACGGCTCTTATACACATTATGACCTTCCTGATCACAGATCGGGTACCCCAAGTACACCTGGCGACTCAATCCTCCATGACTCTGGGGAGTCGTCTCCTGAAGAGGAGGCGGTCCCTACCGGACCCTCTCAAACCTCAAACCAAACTGAGGAGTCGCCTTCTAAAACAGAGGCGGCATCGACCGAACCTTTGCAACCAAACGACTCGTCGGACTCTAACGACAAGTCGGACGCCAGTAGCGAAAGCCAGAACTCTCTCGACTCTAAAGAGCTGTATTCTAGGATTCACACAGCTAGAGAGTCTTTAAGTGTGTCAATGGGGGAGAACTGGGCCGAGCCCATGGCATCCTACCGAGACTTTTATGCCCCTTATTTTCACCATGTGCCTGAAGGGATGCGGAAGGTCATGATAGAGAGATTTGGAGAGTTCATCTCCAAGCATGTAATGGGGAACGACTACTTAGTGTCGGTCCCTGATAGAGAAGATACAGTAGTTTGGCCGACTGGTTCCAGCTATGAGGACCAGTGCTTTGGCTATTATGAGGCGGCTATTAAGGCCGGCCTTCGATTTCCTCTTCACCCGGCCGTCGAGGCCATTTTAGACAGATACCTGATTAGGTTGTGGCAGCTGGCCCCCAATTCCTGGTTCAACATACTCGGCTATGTGGCCGGGTGCAAAATGCATGGAGTAGACGCCAGTTTCGAGGCGTTTGCTCAAATGAATTACCCTAGTCGGACTCTAAAAGCAACAGGGTCTGGCTGGTTTCAGCTGACATCCCATAGGGGATATGCCATGGCACAGGGTAAGGAGAACAAGTGGAAGGACTGGCGGACCACCTTCTACATTATCACCTGCCCTGACAAGGCCAAAAATGCTAAGTACAATAGATGGAATAGGGATCCATCCTTTTTAGCCGGCAAAGACCTTCCGCATGTTCCTTCCAAGGCCAAGCGTGAGATTTTAGACGCTGGCTTGTTTAAAGTTGACATTCAGGCGGACCCTGAATCTGGGAAGAAAGTTTTTGTCCCCCAACAATATGTTCCCAAATACAACTGGTTGTACGATGGGACGTACTTGGCCGCCTGTGGGCTAAGTACCGAAATGTCTGAAGGTAGCTGTCCGCCTGTTTCCCATACTGACTTAGTCACTTGTCTATTTTTCTGATTCTTGATTTCTTGATGCAGCTGAAGCAATGGAGAAGGTCTCTGCTTTGAAAAAGGCGGCAGCACAGTACTGCTCGGCGGTTTTGGGCAAACGCCCAACTGAGGAATCGCCAGCCAATAAGCCGGCTGGGGTAAGGCTTCATGATTCAATCCAATCTCTTTACCTCTTGCTTTTCAGTGAGCCCTACTGACCGACTGTGATGTTTATTTGTAGGACCAGTCGACCCCTCAGCCGCCTCCCGAGAAGGCCCGAAAGCTAGCGGGAGGGGACACAAGCACCCCTTTCCGTCCCCGTAAACATGTGGCGACCAAACATGGGTCGTCCCCTGCTGCTAACTTCCCTTTAGAGAAGGGTCGGCAACAGGAAAAGGACAAACGTCCTACCGAGAAAAACAAGGAGAAGGCGCCTGATGGTAACTTTGTTTACACACTTCTTTGAGAACTTCTTTGAGTTTGCCAGCCGGATATTAACCATCCGCCACTTTTTGCAGGTGATCATCCTTCTCGGCCAGACCTCGTTGCCAGAGCAAAGACTATGTTGCAGGCGGTCCCTTCTCAAGAGAAGGAAACGGTTAGAGGGTTCGGCACCCTTAACCTAGACGGCATCGTTGCCCTGTTGGCCGAGGTATTCTTTAAGCCTTCACAAAGTGCTTTACTTTTGAGAGACGGACCTTTAGCTGACCGACTGTTCTTTTGTTTTTTATTAGTCGATGCTGCGAGTGCACGGTCTCCGTCGGCCCATCCAAGAAAAGAACAAAGAGGTAAAGTATGCCAAAGAGCTCGCCGCCTCCACTATGGATAAGGCCATGTTTTCTATTTTTCAAAATGAAGTCTTGACGAATGACATATTGCTTGCACAGGAGGCTGCGAATCAGCAAGTCAAGGATGACCTGGAGGCGGCCAAAGAGAAAATAAAGGAGCTCAAGCTCAAAGTCTCTGAGAACCAGGGGAAGGCCGACGCCCATGACGAAGCTGTGAAGGCGGCGGAGGACCTGAAAGCCAGCAACGCCCGCCTGAAGCAGCGCCTGGCCAACCAGGAAAAACAACTGGCCCAAAAATATAAGTCGAGGTTCGAAGAGGAGAAAAAGGCCCTGGTCGCTGACATGATGGAGGATTGCGGTGCCATTATGAAAATGACCTGGGACCGCCTCTATCCAAACGCCGACTATTCAACATAAGGGGACCAGTTTGCCGCCTGCACTCAAGAGCATGACGAGGCGGTCATGGGAGAAGGCGATGGCCAGGGGGAAACCGAGTCTTATTCTTCTTCTAAAGAGGTGGTGGCAATTGCTAGGGCTGAAGGGGAGTCTTCAAAAAAGGCGCCTGAACAGGAGACTGTTCAGAGCAATCAAGTGTCCCCTCCCCAGCAAGAGAAGGCGGCTGCTGAAGGCGAGGTCCCTCTAACTGTTTAAGCTTTTCTATGTTCAAACTTGATCCGGCCTTCGTACCGTGTACTCATGTATCTTTACCCAGCTAGGAGGCTGAGGCTTCTGAATATTTTCCAGCTAGTCTGGTTTTAACTTTAACTTTGCCAGCTTGTCTGGCTTTAATTTGAGATGAATTGGCGACTGTAGAGTCGTCTTTGCTGCTACATAAGGCTATTTTTGATTTTTTGTTTTTGTTGAATTTGCCAAACATTTTAAACTTCGCAACTTAGTAGCCGCTTGAATGGCGCATCCATGTTAAACTTTTTAGCTAGGATGTTGCACTTTGATGCCGACTGCCCTTGCCCCTGGATGACTAGATTACTTCTTGAAAAGTGAGTAATTAGTCGGCCATAGACAGTCGGACCCTGGTAACAAACATAACCAGCCTTGGCTGAAATGCACTTAGTCACAGTGGTAAGGTACCGACTGAATTAACCAACTTATAGAGCATTTCAAGACACAGGGGTTCGCCTAGTCGGCTAGTCACTGTTTTATCGATTGTCATAAGTCCCTTAGTATGTTTACGAGAGACATAGTAGGTGTTATCGCATCTAGTCGGACACCGAGAGGTCCTTCTAAATTGCTCGGATTCATTTAGCATATCTTAGTAGGAATGTTTGTTTGAGTGCCTTTTTTGCCAAAGACCAGGCGGACTGCTCAAACTTATTATGATTCCAGACCAAGTATGGAAGAACAACTATAGTTTAACTATGGCGTTAACCAATTGTGGTTACTCCTAATCCTGAGTAGTAGAGGTATCAGTCGTTAATGGCCGACTAATCCCCTTGATTCGTCAATTTTGGTTGACTATTAACTCAGTGGGCGCCTCCTGTATCTATCCCAAGTAACACAGGCGACTATCCGACGCAGATGTCAACTGCTAACACTCATGAAAGTGTCGAGTTATCCTTGTCTCAAAACGGATACGTTGTCCTTGTGGACAGCCGTATAGGGGCCGTGTAAGTAGTTTATAGAGCATTATTCCACCCAAATGGGAGATGTTCTCTGCGACGAATCTCATACAAATGGCATGTCGTCGAACGCCTGCTAATTATTGGGACAGGTCGTATTAATTTAAAAATTAAGCGTAATCAAGCAGCTTGGTGCCTGGGTTGATTAGCCGTATGGTGGACAAACTGGCGTGCCCTTTAGTATGTATGTGATGGAGGGTATCCGCCTGTCTTGAGACAGAAGGAAGGTACTCCTTTTTGAAACATATAAAAAGAGGATAAACTTGGAACTTTCATTAATAAACTTTGATTGATTACATCAAAAGTAATATTTTTTCAGATTGTCTACATTCCAAGTCCTAGGTAGGGGTCGGCCCTCGGGAGTTTCCAGACGGTAGGTGTCGTCCCTGACCTCCTCATAGATTCGGTAGGGTCCTTCCCAGTTAGGAGTTAATTTTCCCAACTCGTTGGCCCTGCCGACTGATTCCATCTTCCTTAGTACAAAGTCCCCTACTTTGAGTGGGCGCTTGTGTACTCTTCTGTTGTAGATTCGAGTCATTCTCAGGCGGTATATTTCATGGCGTAGAGCAGCATTGCCCCTACGCTCTGGAAGGGAATCCAATTCTAGGCGCATTGCCTCCCAGTTTGCATCTTCATCATACAGCATGACTCGGAGAGTCTGCTCATAGTGCTCAATGGGTAGGACGGCTTCTGCCCCATATGTTAGGAGGAAAGGTGTTTCTCCAGCCGCTCCTTTTTCAGTCGTCCTTATGGCCCATAGAACATGTGGTAGTTCGTCTGCCCATAGGCCGCCTGCTTTTTCAATTTTCTTCTTTATACCGTCTGAGATGATTTTGTTAAATGCTTCGACCTGGCCGTTTGCTTGCGGTCGTCCGACTGATGCAAAAAAGTAAGCAATGCCTTTATCTCTCAACCAAGTTTTGAGAACAAGCGTCTCAAACTGGGGACCGTTGTCAAAAACCATGGACATAGGCACCCTGAACCGAGTGATCACATTCCTCCAAATGAAGGAGATGACATCCTTGGTCTTGATGCCCCTGACTGCTTCGGCCTCCACCCATTTGGTGAAGTAGTCGACCGCTACCAGGATGTATCTCCTGCCACCTGATGCAGGCGTATAGGGTCCCAGAATATCCATGCCCCATTTAGAAAATAGTATTGGGATGTGGATAACCGTTAGATCTGTAGCTGGACGATGAATCAATTTACCAAACCTCTGGCACTTGTCGCATTTTTCAACCAGATCCATGGCGTCCGCCTCCAGAGTCGGCCAAAAGTACCCTTGCCGCCTCACTCTCTGAGCAAGCGACCTACCGCCTATGTGAGAGGCACAATATCCAGAGTGTAGGTCGTCTAGGACTTCTCGCCCTTTTTCTGGGGTAACACATTTCAAGAAGGGTTTAAGGTACCCTCTCTTGTAGAGTTCTCCCTTTACCATTTCAAAACTGGACGCTCGCTTCTTTAGTAAGGCCGCCTAATGATGATCATTCGGCAAGGTGTCGTCTGTCAGGTATGTCCTGATTGGGGCCATCCATGTTGAGCTTCTATCAAGGACTGCAACGTTGTTTTCCTCAATACTCCGCTTTTCCATTACTTCCCAGAATACAGTTCTAGGAGTGTCGCATGCGGCCGAGGACGCCAGTTTGGACAAAGCGTCCGCCTGGTTATTCTCGGACCTTGGGACCTGGGTTAACTGGAAATCTTCAAGCGAGCTTGCCGCCTGTTTGACGGCCTCTAGGTACTTGACCATAGCTGGATGAGTGGCTTCATAATCCCCATTGAACTGGCTGACTATGAGTTGTGAATCAAAACAGGCGACTATTTTTCTTGCCCCGGCTGCTTTGCACATGCGGATACCAGCCAAAAGGGCTTCATACTCAGCTTCATTGTTTGACGTCTGAAACTTGAAATGAAGAGCATATTCATACTTGTCGCCCTCTGGCGACTGACATACAATACCTGCCCCACAACCATTTGCTGTGGAACTCCCATCAACATAGACCTTCTAGAGTTGGTCAAATTTTTCACATTCTGGTGGCCGGGTCATCTCAACTATAAAGTCTGCAAAGGCTTGCCCCTTCACAACTTTTCTGTGCTCGAAAGTGACCTTAAGACTTTAGATCTCAATTGCCCACTTTATCATCCGCCCTGACGACTCATGGTCGTCAGGGGCCGCTTGATTGGCTGGTCTGTGTAGACGACCACCAGATGTGCTAGGAAATAACGCTTCAATTTTTTCACTGCCATGTACAGGGCGAGTCCAAACTTCTCCTCCAGTGGGTACCTCAACTCTGCATTCTTCAAAACATGATTGACAAAATAGACTGGAAGTTGGCAGCCGTCTCTTTCAGCTAAGAGGACGTCACTTAAAGCATGATCTGATACTGCGAGATACATGTAAAGCACTTCTTTTGGCAAAGGACTGACGAGTCTCGACAGGGAATGCAGATGCTCTTTCAACTTTTGGAGGGCCGACTCAGCATCCGGCCCCCATTCAAACTTTGCTTTCTTTCTGATTGCCTGGAAAAAGTACAGGCACTTGTCGCCTACTCGACTTAGAAACCTTCCAAGGGCTGCCAGGCAGCCTGTTAGCTTTTGTACCTCTCGGACGGTATGTCAATGACCGCCTGCACCTTGTCAGGGTTTGCCTCTATTCCCCTTTGATTTATCAGGAATGCGAGAAACTTCCCAGACTCAACTCCAAAGACACACTTTTTGGATTAAGCATGACTCGGTGCCGCCTGAGTGTGGCGAATGTTTCTCGAAGGTCTGACAAATGGTCCATTTGAAGTTTTGACTTTACAATCATATCATCAATATACGCCTCAACATTTCTTCCAATTTGTTCAAAGAACACAGTGTTGATCATTCTTTGGAAGGTTGCCGGGGCGTTCTTCAGACCAAACGGCATGACCGTGTAACAATAGAGCCCTTGTTCTGTGAAAAAGGCAGTTTTCTCTTGATCTTTCTTCCATAGAGGGATCTGGTGAAAGCCTGAATAGGCGTCCGTGAAACTCATCAAGGCATGGCCGGCTGTTGAGTCGACCAAGC
Organism: Chenopodium quinoa; assembly: GCF_001683475.1. Lineage (NCBI taxonomy): Eukaryota > Viridiplantae > Streptophyta > Magnoliopsida > Caryophyllales > Amaranthaceae > Chenopodium > Chenopodium quinoa. The sequence goes on from NW_018742879.1 coordinate 1,636,007, forward strand.
TGTCAATATTTGGCAAAGGGTAGCTGTCTTTCGGACATGCCTTGTTTAAATCAGTGTAGTCCACACACATGCGCCAGGAACCATTCGGCTTCTTGACTAGAACAACATTTGCAACCCATTCTGGGTAGAAACACTGCCGAATGTATCCCGCATCAAGTAACTTTTTTACGTCGACAGCGGCCGCCTGGTTTCTTTCTTCACCATGATGGCTTTTCTTCTGTCGCACTGATTTCTTTTTTGGGTCGATAGCTAGCTTATGGACCGCCAGGTCTGGACTAATTCCTGGCATCTCATGCACCTCAAATGCAAAAACATCTTGGAATTCTTTCAACAGTTGGCAGAGGTCATTGCCAAGTTCAGTCAGAGCAGTCGTCCCTACCTTAACAGTTCGGTCTGGCCGACTGTCATCGAGGGCGACATCAACATGCTCCCCAGCTGGCCGAGGGCGGAATTCATCCGGCCGCTCCTCAGCCAGTGATTGATATTGCTTATGTTTTTTCTGGACCTCCGTCTCGGAGGATTTTTTTTTCCTGCCGCCTGCTTCTTGGGCAGACGCGTCTTCTATGGATTTTCCCGTTGGGCCGTCTGAAGTTACCGTTGTCTTGATGTCAGTGAGGTAACATTCTCGGGCCATTCTCTGGTCCCCCCTTATGGAGCCGACTATTTTGTCGTCCTTCTCGAACTTGAGCAACATAAGGGACGGAATGATAACTTCTTTGGAGTCATTAAGGGTAGGGCGCCCTAGGATCATGTTGTAGGCAGTAAGCTCTTCCACAACCAGGAAACGAATGACCATGTGGCGACCCTCACCTCTTTCACCCAGACGTACGGGCAAGTCAACCTGACCAATTGGATGGAAGACTCCCCCCCCAAATCCTACTAGAGGGTGGGAGACAGGTTGTATGCTCTCAGGCCTGTACTTGAGCTTGGTCAAGCACTTTTGGCTGATGAGGTCCGACGAACTCCCTGTATCAATAAGTATTCTGCCGCCTCATCCTTTTGGAGGTCAGATGGCTAAGAATGTCCCGCCTTTGGACTGGCAGTTACGGTTGCTCCAGCTGGGAGAACAACCAACCGCCTTCTCAAAGGAAATTTTACAAGCCGCCCAGCCGGCTAAAGTGAAAAATGTGTTAATAGGCGCCTACGATGGCACTGCTAACCTAGAGGATCACCTTATAGCCTTCACCAATCTAATGTACCTTCAAGGATTGGACAATGCCACATGGTGTAGATGCTTTCCTGCCACTCTGAAGGGAGTCGCCCAGCAGTGGTTCGACAATCTGCCAGCCGGCTGTGTCAACAACTTCAGAACATTGGCTTACAGAAAGTAATGAGTTTGCGGCACATATGGCGGCTGAGTGGCATATGGTGCCGACTGTTGTTGGCGAGAGCTAGAACCGCAGTGTGTACTGCCTGTCTGGATCTCATAGTTTGACCTTGAACGATTCATATAGGTGTTTTGTACACTGTCAAGAAAATCAGAAGTGGAGGCCGACTCAGACTGCTGTTGGCTCCTTTTCTGCTGAATCAGCAGTCGGGCGTCTGAGTAGGACTTCTTTGAGTCGTTTGGTTGGACCAGGCGGATTGGTTTCCTTCCCAATGAGGCTGGGATACGGTGCTTGGATAGATTGAGTAGAGGTACCCGCCTCTCCTCTTGGCGAGGGTGGGGGGTTGCCTCACGGTCTTTTAATGACTTCTTCTTTCCTGAATAGGAAGGCTTCTTGCTCGACTACCCTTTTTGGGGGACGACCGCCTTTTTGTTGATGAGATCTTTAATCTTACCCTTGAAACTTCTCATGATGACCATGAGATCATTTCTCGAGACAGGAGCTGTCCAGTCGGCCGCTTGGTGAGAGTCGGTCGATGGCCCAACTGATTGGCATGGACTAGCCTGGTCTTTCCTTTCCTGCCTTTCACGAGGAGTAGTGTGTCGAGCCCTCAAGGACCCGTCTGGGGCCGTGTGAGTCTCGACTTCAGGCTCAGTGTCCTGATCAGAAACAACATGAGGCTCGTCTTCTTGGTAGTCGTCCTCTGGACGCCTGTCACCATTAGTCGGTACAGATTGTGATGCCATCTCAAAGGTACTCTCCCCACAGACGGCGCCAAAATGTTCCGGGGTTTTCTACGTCCCTTGGGAGAGTTACAACTTCGAGGCTGGAACCACGCGCCTGTACCTGCAAAGATAACAGAGACTCCTTGGGTAGGGAGCTCCGCCTCCAACGATCAAGTTAGTAGATGAAGGAGTTGTAAAGCAGAGTGTAAATGGGTGCCGGATGCTAGGACGGGTCTAGCAGGCGGTACCGAGTAGTGTGTGATTGCCTTAGGATTTGTGTAAATCCGAGTGTTTTTTGTGAACAGTCTCTCTTGTCATAAATGAGCATTTATGACCGTATTTATAGCCTTGGGAAGCGTGCCAGGTTCTAGGGTTTTGGCCAACCCTAGGACTGACTGGGCTTCCTTGGGAATTGGGCCCAATATCTTACCTGTTTAGGCAAGGTTGAGAGGGCTACATGGCATACCATAGGAGGTCCATGGTGGACCAATGGAAGCGCGCCATGTGGCAGGTCCTGATAAGTCCAACTGGGTGACACTTGTCAGGCCCTAATTGGTCCACATGGCGAGAGGTGGATTAAGGGAAAATCCCCCTAATCAGGATAGATCTATTTTTGACAGACTGAATTGAGAGTTAAATTAGGATAAAACTGTTTCAGTCAAAGTGGATTGAAGAATACTATGACCTTTAATCCTATTTTTAGATTGATTTAATTAGGTTAAGCATGTCTTTACATAATTAAGACACTTTGACAATGTAGTTTATGCTTGTTGTTAATGGAATTTGATTCTGTATAAATACAGGTGCGTTTTTAACATAAGTTATTTCACATACTTTGTTAGTTCTAAAGATGTATAGAAGCTTTCCAAGTCATGTTGTTGTTTTTGGAGATGATTGTAGACACAAGCTGGTAAATTATTTGCTTGTTTAATTTGTTAGTCCCAAAGACTTGTAGCATGTTTTTTGTGTTTGGAAATAACTCTATATATGAATATTGTAGGTGTTTCCAAAGGATTGGACTGCCTTGTTGACTAGAGTTTGTAGTCCTATGGAGGTTCTTCGAGGTCCTAATAGCCGTATATGGCCTATGCAACTGATGAAGGTTACTGAAGATACAAGAACTAATTAATATGTGTCTTGATATTGGTTGGGAAAGTTTTGTTAATGAAAATTACATGGTTGATCGTGAAACAATGATTATCTGTTATGCTGGTAATAAGGAATTCTATGTCAGAATTTTTTCTTTTTCTATGATTGAAAGGCGAGCTAGTATTGAACCTATTCAAAGGGATAAGAATATGTAAGCCTATGTAATCTAATATTTGGAATTTATAAATAAAGCATTGATATTGTCTCCTAAGTTGAAGTGATTGGACATCTTTTTTAAATTAAGTTATTCAGAGAAATATGTATGCAAATGATTGTATATATGAACTAAATAACTCTGTAATGGAGATTACAGATTTTGGAGATCATGATTAGATAATAGATATTATTATATTCACATAAAAAACTGAGGGTACATTTCCTTACCATAGCAAGCCATTTTCTGAAGGTACTTCAGAATATAGCTTAAAGTTGCCTATTTACATATTTGTTTAGCTGCTTACTTCTTCCTACATACTTAGCATCCAAAAGCACTACTTGTTCACTTGACTTCCTAGCCGATAGCAAAAAATTTAAGTACAAAGTTAATGCCGATACTTAAATAAGTGGTGTTAATCAGGAACAGGTAATTATAGTAAACTTTTTCCTAATCAAAGCCACTGATTACAAAATATTTAAAGTAGAATTTAAAGTTTATATATATTCTAATTTGTTGTTGAAGCTGCTTTCCATGTGATCTGTTAGAGCTAAGATCTTCTGTTCCCCTTGACCTTTTTATTCATCATCATGAAATTGGAATGACCGACGCGTGCTCATTTTTTCCTGCTTGATTGTTTGGAGCATAGTTCCTCCATGTGGTTGCTCCTCAAGCCTTATTGCCTTACCTTTGATAGCATTAAGAGTAGTCTGCTGTGATTCCTTTTCAGTGGTGATAGTTGACTTGTTGGATGCATTCTGGACTAGCAGATTTATGACATCCTTGGATGGTGTTATGATATAAGTTTCTGACTCAGTATTATCCCTTTTTCTCTTGTGTCCATGATCTTCTATATTGTTTTGGGAAGTTTCATTTTCTGCAGCCATTTTTTCAACTATCACACAAGCATCTTCTTCCTCTTAGCTTAAGTTTGCAAGGTCGATGTTTTCTAGTGTCTCTTTCTTAATCATCTCGCATAAATCTACCTTTGGTTTCTCTTGAGTTTGACCAATAACTTCAGCATCAACAGTTTCTATGTTGATGGATCTCGCTGCATCTTGACTTCAGCCTTTGTTGAGCTACTCTGAGGAGTGGTAGCTGTTAGTGTGTTTGCCAATTGTATATCCTTGAAGCCCCATAGTAAGACTTTGTTCTTTGTGAGTGCAGTTATAGGTCTAATCTTGATCAGGAAATGTGTTGTGGCTAGCCTAAAAGTTATCTCATCGAATTTATCTGTATGTTCCTAATCACATATCCAATAAATAATAAGTGAAGAAACCAATAAGCAAAAGTAATTACAATTGATGTAAGCAGTAAGTTTTTGTTTTCTATAGATTATATTGCTTACTGTCATTTTCATTTCATAAATAGCTTCTATTGGCGGCATGTCAAATAGTTTGACAACAACATCTGCAAAAGCATTCAACTGTAATGCTCCAGTTCCATCAGAAACATTGAAAGTAATTGTCGCCCTATATATTATGAAAAACAATGTTAAATTTGTTTTGTATTATACATTTCATTAATATAGAAGTTAATTGATGCTAGGAGCTATGCAATACCTATAAGCAGCATGTATGCCCTTCCTTGAACACGCTATGCAATACCTATAAGCAGCATGTATGCCCTTCCTTGAACACGCTATGCAATCATAAACTGTCCCAAGAGGGACATCTGTTTGTTTACCGCGGTAAGAACATCCAATGTATGCTCTCAATTTTTCAAACTCTAGATCAAGAGTGACAACTCTCAACCAAAAGGCCTCTTGTGGAAGTGTGTCTGTGGAGTGCATTGCACAAATAACATGTACAATTAGGGTGAAGTTTTAAACACTTATATTATGTAGCAGAGTTAATTGTGCATTCTATTGCTAGAAATCAATTAGGTGTTATATCTTATTAATGTACCTTTTTCCCTTTGAGACGGCCTATAGTTGTTAGAGTTCTTTCTGCTGAAGGATTACAAGTAGCATTCAGCCGTCTCTGCTGATCAATTAGCATAGCTTGATGTTTCTTTGCCCTTTGTTGTACTCGTTAAAAAAAGGAAATATAAGAATCTAATGGCACTATAAATGAGTATCTATACATTTTAAATTAAATAATTCAAAACAATTTTGAGATATTATACCATTCAGCTAAAACTGTTGCTTTTTCATCTTCAGGATTTTTAATTATGAAAGTAGACATGGTTGATTCAAGCGCAAACCCTACAAAATTTTTGAATGTCAATACCTGTGTTCTTATATTTATAGTTCATAAATGTGCTACATTATAGGGTTAGTGAATGAATAGAGTTTATGTCATACCTTAGCGAGTGATAGGACGCAAAGCTGTGAAGCCAACTACTTTAAGAGACTCGCTATCTGAAACAAGCGTTTCACATTGATCTCTAGACAGATCATTCCAAGTAGACACTTTCACCGGTTGATCAGTACTGTAGTTAGAATATTAATAATAATTAGTGTGTTTTGATGAAATGAAAACCATTTATTGCAATTAGTTTAGCTATATTGTAACAACTACTACCTGTGATAAATCACCATTAGATCTCGAACAGATGCTTCTTTGTTCTGAGTTGTCACTATTTTTCTTGGTTCCTTCGAAACATTCAGGACAATCACAAGAATGTCTATGACAAAATAAACGAAGCTAATGTATGTATTCTTTATTAGGTATAGTTTATATATATATATATTTAAACCGAAGATAAACTCTGCATGTTGGTAGTTTAATTGAATTGTTTACCATATGTCTCATCATCAACAGGAACTATTGGGATAGATGCAAGAGATTGATATCTAGGATAAACTGATTCTCCTTTAGGGTCAGTAGATTGAATGAGAGTTTTACTTCCCAATGTCATTTAAAATGGAAGGTCATCTTCCCTACCTCTCCACTGTAAATCCAAAGTTCTGACTACAACATTAGCTATTTCATAGTTGCCCCTGAAGCTGATAACATTCCAATATGCTTCAATTTGATTGCCAAAAAGTTTCATTTTAATCCGGTTTTTCTGTCAACAGCAATTATTACAAAAACATATCACAATATTGTTCTAATTTTGTGATTTATGATAGGGAATATAGGCGCGTAATGATTAGAGTTATTGTACCTTGTCATCTTCCAAGATAATATACTAATAGCGTACATTTTTTCAGATTTTCGAGGACGGCCTTTTTCTGCAACCCTTACTTTACCCTTATAGCATCTGCTTGTTGTATCAAGTTCATTTAGGTATTTTCGTAAAGGTGCCATGGAAATGCCCTGACTAAGGCATGAGTTAACATAGTTTAACAAATTATCGTACATAGTTTATATCTACATTTGATAAACATAATTTCTACTCATTTAACTATGGAAAAGGCAATAATTAATTTCACAGTAGATGACAATTCATCTTGCAACCAGATTTAAAGTTATATGGAAGTAATCTTTATAAATAAGTGTAGGTAGCAACAATAAGAATCCACTTATGATGGAGCACATTAAGTCAATATGGTGGCAATGAAGGAACTAAATAACATGCATGCCTAATCAAGTATATACATATTACTTTCAAATGAAGAATAATTCTATTTCCTGAATGTTTTCACTTTATAACTGAGATCTTGGATTCAAATAAGAAATTTACAATATTAAATTGATATGGTAACAGTGAAGACACTAAAATCCATGCATGTCTTATGAAATGTACAAATATTATTCTGATTCAAGAAAAAAGGTTTTTTTTTTCTTTTCAAATTTTCACTTTAGAGTTTATATATAAATTCAAACAATACACTGTTTGAGATTCTGATCTAACTAATTTCACAATTTCTTGGGTTTTAGAATGTGCTGACATTTGATGATATAAACCCCCCCTTTTTTTTCTTCAGCATGTTTCAAAATAGTCTTTGATTGAGTTGAAAGTAGCAACAATTATACATGCATCATATAGGAATTCTTAATGTTATCATATTGTACTCTATATAATGCAATTTCTCACTAATTGCAATTAATTGAACTTATAGCATTGCTTTAAATCTTAAACCTACTCTATAATCAGTATTAGCAATATATGCACAACTTTAAAATTCAACTACAAATTTGTATAATGCAATTCATGTGTAATTGATATCTGTGAAAGAGCAAGGAATCGAATGCTTGGTGTAGCCTTTGCTGCAAATTTGTTTATTCTAAATGTTTTTTTTTGTTTCTATTTTTTGGAATGAGAATAATGCTCAAGCTTAACAATGCTTTTATAGTAGGGGTGTAATGTTAATTTATTTCCATTTTTTTAAAAAAAAAAAAAAAAAAGAATTGCATGCAAAAGACTGTAGACTGGAAAGTAAGTTGGATTTTGATCTAAAGGAAATGCATACATGTAATTTCTGTAGCATGCAACAGTAATTTACCACCTTGTTTTGCATAAATCAAGGAAACCAAATCTTTTTATAGATAACATGTCTAAACATTACCTTTTGCAACTACTCTATTAAGCAAATGAGGACTTAGTTTTCTGCTCACAAACTACATTGCAAAGATTTAATTTTCCAAAAGCAAAAGAACTTGTCATTTTAAATTATCTTTTTTTTTCCTGCTTTTCCTATTTCTAGGGGGAAGAAAGGTATAGCTAACTTTAGGTATTCTATTTAGTCTAATAATAATTATGTATAATCTTAAGTTGCTAATTGGAGTTCTCAAAAGCAAAATGAAAGATTTATCTTAATTAGTCTTCTTCACTTGTACTGATAAATTATGTTCCATGCTGCTGCATCACTAGCCTGTTGGAAAATAAACCACTAATTATATCATCAAACTAAATTAAGATTTTAATCACAAAGTTTCTTTGGATAGCCATACTTATAATAACCAGGATTCTCTTTATGCTTCATGCAAGGACATTCTGGATTCAAATGACCACAAGGACCATGCATCATATGTTTAACCACTATTTGCCTTAGATATGCATCTTCAACAGGTGGTATTTCAACACACACATATTTATCATAATCATCAAGACACTTAATTTTGAACTCTGGTTTCAATATAATTAGAAAATGAGCATGAGGCAAACCTCTTTTATGAAACTCTATAACATAGATCATCGCAGCTACTTCTCCAAACACCTTTTTCTTTTTAATTAAGTGTTTTAAAGCAAGTACCTTTGCTCTGAAAATCCTTGCAACTAAATCAAGCTTATTTTGTGCTTCTTCTCCAACAGCAAACTCCTGTTTTTTTTCTGGCCAATTAGCATTACATGTCATTATTATGAATAGATCAGGCTTACCATACCTTTGAACCAATGACATTGCATTTAGATATCTTTACTTAAGATCACGAGGAACTCTAATAAATGTTGCAGGTAGTATAACTCTTCTGCCTACATTTGCAGCACAATTTAATTTCACCACAGTCAATAGTATCAAGAAGTCTTGATAAAGATCATCCCTTATTGTCTGTTGATTTTCCCGGAAAAAATCCAATCGTGTGTTTTCCACTTTAACATACATATCAACAATATATTGTTGAAAACATCTACCAGATCTAAGTAATAAATTATTAGGCCGACATTGAAGCTTATATGCGTAGTATTCCCGAGCTGAAATAATACTATCGGTCTTAGATGAACTGCCATTTGCACTTGCACCTACAAAACCACATTTGGAAAAATTCATTACAATTGTATCAAACAACAATAGCAAAACATTGAACTTGATATGTAATAAAACATAATCACATTTTACGAAAACATGCTCCTTAAATCCAAAACACGTAAATGACATATGTCTGGCCTCTTCTTCTAATAAGTCTTCAGTAGTATGCACACTGCATGAAGAAATAGGATCCGATTGAGACTATATCTGCCGTCTTCCACCCTTAGACATTTTCTTAAGGCCCTGGGTCCACCCACAATCACCATATGGAAAAAGTAGTGGATATTGCAAAGGATTATAACAACCATAATTGCATGATCCTATGAGAAGAATCATTTTGACCAGAAACCAATATGCGAGGACTTTCAGATTCACTGGAAAAAGTGCTCTCCAGCCAAATTACTGCAACCTCATCTATTATAGGAGCATTATGAACACGCTGATCCGGAACCGTAGTCTTATTAATCAAAATATGTGTTGATTCAGTGACTGGAATTTCTCGCAAAGATCTAAAAAATCTAACATAAGGATTTATCTAAGAAACCTCCATAAGTATTGCTAACACATCTTCTCTTAACTCTGGAAAAACATCATAGTCGATTAGCCATCTCATGTTGTCCATCATAAAAATAGAGCTGCATATACTTTGGCCCTGCATCTCCTGGAACTAAATTTGAAATATAGTGATAGAATTGCCCATGTAACTTGAAGACATAGATGCCTTTTTTTGTCTTAGCATCAAAATTCCCACCTAATGAGGTAAAAGCAAACAAATTGTTGTATAATTGCACATACTGTCTGAAATGCTTTTCATCTTCATCCATTGAAGTGAACAACCTCACAAGCTGCGAAGGATACTCATTGGTAGCAACTTTGATCTCACCATCACCACAACAAAAGTGAAGAGATTCAAATGCAAATTTTGTATCCATACATCTATGACAATAAGTAGGAGCAGGAAGCTGATAGGTTTCATAAATTTTTTTATTTTCCCAATTATTGCATCAGGGACTTCTACTTGAAATAAACAAATGCAAATAACTACACTAAAGTTTCAAAATTGTAAAAACTAAGAAGAAGAAGTAATAGATAATCAAAATGTCAGATAGTTAATTGTCACTGGATGTCTGGTTTAAGGTTTCTTAGTAGGTTTGTTGCTAGATTCTAGCTCCATGCAATCTGCAAGATAATAATTGCAACATATTCCCAATTAGCTGCATTTTCACATAAATCAGGTATATTTAAATAGTAGATAGTATATATCAGTTTACTTGAATCAAGATTTTTCTATGAATACCTTTGCATACCACCATTAAACTCAACCTGCAAACCTCTTATATGTTTACTCTTACATTCTCTTTATGTCAAGGGTGCTTGTAACAATCGATCTAAATCATAATTAACAAATATTTCATTTATAAGCCACAATCCTTAAACCATGCAAACATAAACTAAACAACTTTAAATACAAATCTTAGAACGCATTTGATCAAACTCACCTATATGCTGCAACACTTGCTGATTCCAGCAAACTCTCTTTTACCTTTTGATGTTTGCTCTTTCTTTCTTTTTTTTTTCTTTTTTTTCTTTCTTCTTCTTCTTCTAAAAAACTCAAAAGCTATGCTTTATAATACCTGAATTTCCATAACATAATAGGCACTAACTTAGTATGTCATAAAATTATAAACTGAATGCAACCAAGTTTCAAACTGTAAATGTATAAGATTTTGACAAGACATAAACTAATTGCAAATATTATTACCAAAAAATACACCAAATTTATTACATCCGATACACAAAACATAACAAATCCTAGAAAATCTACCTCTTTTCATAAAAGAGTTAAATACAAAAGCATAAGAAAACAACCTTCTACATCATGTACATACCAGAAGTAACTACATTCTGCCGATTAAACAAAAAATAACCTAGCTCCTTTTTTTAAAAAGAAGAACTACACAATAAGACATCTAGTCCTTTGAAAACTTTATACGCTTAAAACTAACATCTAAACCTTCTACAACTATAGATCATAGAGAGCGCTTCTTAGAAGGTCTAGCAGGTGTCACAGACAGAGGGACTTGAACCTCCTTTCCAACCGAAGTAATACAATCCTGCTCAACAAGATTTGCAGACGGTTCCAGCTCTTCTTTAATTCCCAACACACGTTCCTTCACACTTAAATAACTTTCCCTCTCCAAAGTATACAATATAGCATCAAACCTACATGTTGTTTCCCTATAATTAGCATCCACTATCTGAATGATAAACACATCAATAAGATAATCAATAGCCTTCCTAGCCAGATTTTGCTTTGTTGCAGATGGGCTTGCACAGTAATCACTAAATAGACAACGAAAGCCTGAACTATTCCTATGGTGAATGACAGTAAACCAAGAAGTGTACTGATCAAGAAGATGCTCAATAGTCTCAATCGGAGTGCACCTCAAATCAATAGACCTTAAGATAGCCCTTAACACATCAAGAAAATCAATAACAATCTTCTTGGACTTGTTTTCAAAGCTATCAGAGACATTCTCATGTATATAAACCTTAGACTCTCCTTTCTCAATACGTTCTAGTTCCTCTTTCTTAAAATAGTACAATTGGCCACTCCTATCATACATTTGCTTTTGTAGAGCAGTTACATCCTTAATAACTATTTCATACTTATTCATAAGATCACACACAGCTTTCCTAGATGCAATTTCATAGGATTACTTTACATTATCAGTATCCCCACCAACATAAACCATGGAACGGAATCACTATCTGCCTTAACAATATCACAAGCAATGCTCCTAGGTTCATCAAGCATTTGGAAATCTGCATCAAGAAAATTCAAGTAACTGGTAACTTGCTTCAACAAAGGGCAAAAAGGCATCACTACTTGTGTAGGAAGAGCATCCATAACCTGTCATTATTTGTAAAACCTTAATATAAGTCCATAAAACCACCAAATATAATTCAGAACACAATTTTTAGCATACTATTTTATAACACAATGAAACTCTCTGTAGAGTCCACAACCCGAGAATTCGACAACCATAAACAAACTCACATAGAACCCAAAAAGATACATGCACACAGCTGATTTAAATAACTCATTCTCAAAACAAAACACACTAATTACAAAGCAATCACAATCCATCGATGCATGTAAAGCAAAAACTTGAATTATTTTCGAATTATCAAATTATGCATAATTTTCAAATCAATAAATATAAATAAATCAATAACATTAATTTAATGTATGTCATGCATAAAGATAAGGCATACATTGAAGACTTGAAAAATAGGTCCTCCAAATTATTTTTTGTTGAAGGAGTAAAGCTAATAATATTATTGGTATACAGCAATGTCAAAGCAAGCAATTTTCAAATAAAAAAATATACTGAAATCAATAACATTATACGGATGCATGTCATACATAGAGATCAAACATCCATTGATCACTTCAAACCAACAAATTCATGCTTATTTTTAACAAACAACCTTTAATCCAAAACAATATCATATATGTCCATCTTCAAGGTCCTTAGTAAATGGTAATGTTCATAGTCATGAGTAGGTAGGATATTGATCCATTGGAAAAGGTAAGTTCTTGGCACAAAAGCAATGCATAGCTATTCAATATAGTGATCGCAAATTCCCTAAATATTAGATGATTAATCTCACTGATTAAGCTTCAACAAACCCCAAAAATATACTTCGTCCAAATTAAATGAAACCTTATATATAGAATGAAATGCAAATCCAAAAAAAAAAAAAATTAAAAAAAATCACCTAAACTATGACCACTACAAACACATGCAATCCTCCTCTTTGTCGCTCACTTTCAATTTAAATTTCCTTTTTTTAAAAAAAATGAAAGGAAAATAGTGAAAGAAAGGGCAGATTCGCAAATATAGTGAAAGAACAAGGGTAAAAGCGACAAATCACTATTCATGAGAACAGTAACACTTATTTCCGCTTTTGAAGGGTTGTTGATAGAACTTAATTAAACTTATCTCCGAATAATGGTCTGTGACTATTAGTGATTGATGAATAACACAAAACCTTACTACGGATCTATTAAGTATGTTTTGTGCACCATGTGATTGTTTGTAAAAAAACAAATTAACTCAAATAACACTTATTATAATAGTGACGAGTAACCCGTAACCAATTTTAGCCTTTTAGGATAGATTGTCTCTATAATTACTTCCCCTCTTGTTCAAAAAAACATAATTATAGAACTCGACTCTCTAGTCTCTACAGCATCAACTTTCTCTCTCACCGGAACGCAATGGCGGGAAATCAAATTTCCGGCGACGGCCTGGCGTCAAACCTCGCCGGAATGTCGAAAAATCAACTTTACGACATCATGTGTCAAATGAAGGCAATTTTTATCTCTCTTCTTCTCTTTTTCTTTACAATTTTCGACCTATTTTTCTTTATTTTCATTGCTAGATTACTACAAAACTAATCAATTAACACTCTTTATTACTGAAACTTCTTTGCGAAATTTTTTGATAATCTTGTTAATTTTGTTGTTTTACAGTCGCTAATTGAGCAAAATCAGCATCAAGCGAGAAAGATTTTGATTCAGAACCCTCTTTTAACAAGAGCCCTATTTCAGGTTTGAATTAGGTTTTTATCAGTTATTTTTGGGATTTTATAAAATTTTATGTTGTTTGTCACCAATTTATAAGCTTGTTATCATTGCATAAAATACTGATTTATCTGGTTATGAGGATAGAAGTATTAATGTTCAATTTCGGGTGAACTGAATTTTGGAGTTGAATACGAGATTATTTGAATTGTCTGGGAAGGTTTTGTACGTCGCTACGAGACATTTCTTTGCAATGTTGGTGAATTGATATTCTTTGAATTTGATTATTGGAGTATCTGAATTATCTGGCATGGTTTTGACCGTTTTGGGGACATGTTACTACGCAATTGGGTGAATTAATGTACTTTTACTCGTACATCATCAACGCGCCTCTCTCCATTGAGGAATTAGTCTTTCTTATTAGCCCATCTCTAATTATATTTGGTATTACTTCTTTAAGATGCTTAAATAGCAAGGAGTGTGGTACTTAATGGTAGAGATAACTTTTTCTATCTTAAATGTGTTACCTTGGAGATATTAGGATTATATTCGATGTTATGTCACGTATTGAAGTGCCTAACAATTTAAGGAAGAAAGAAATGCAATTGTATTGTACTCTGTATAATCTACTAAATTTTCCTTTGTTATGAGAGGAAGGCATGTTTACTTCCACATTCATATGGAGGCCTTGACATGTGAAAATTATCGAAATGGTACAGATCTTTCATAGTGCATTGCTATTGGCAAATGTCATTTGTAGATGACGGGATCATGTAATCTTAAGCATGTAATTAAATGCCTCCATCCCTTGGAAATTACACTCTAATCTATGTTATGTTCTTTCTGATTCACTGTTTCTCTGAGTAACAAAAAATCTTGGGTACATTTTTGTGGAGAATCAAATGTAAAGAGCCCAAAATTTTATCGATATCACATCCTTTTTGGGGTCACTAAGTGACTTTTTGCCCTTTTTATCACTGGAGGAGAGGGGGTGGGGGGGTCAAACTTTAAGAAGTATAGCACCGGCAGTCCTTTGAAAATGTGAGGAGACAGATCAAGGGGAGAGAGGATGCAACTGGCAGTCAGGGAATCCAGTTGAATGAATTGAAAACATTAATTGATACATAGCAAGTCACAACAGTTAAGGCTTTTGGTCACTGGAAAGAGGATTGGTTAAGTGATTTGACAGGAGAAAGTGAATTGATGAGGTGAATGAGAGAGGAAGCTATCATAATCTCCAATCTGTTCTTGAATAATGGCCTTTTCTTTAGCTAGTTGAACTACATTCTTTTCTGTTCCCTTTTTTTTAAAAAACTTTGTTGTAAACATTCTTCAAGATGAGGTTCCATGGTGTATGTCGTTTGCGTATGATATCGTTTTGGAGGATGAAACTAAAGATGGGGTTGATGCCAAATTGGAGCAATGGAGGCAAAGGTTGGAATATAGAGGGTTTAAGCTAAGTCGAAGTAAAACTGAATACTTGGTATGCCGCTTTGGCACAGAGAGGGGGACCAGTGACGCTGTAGTGAGTTTGGACGGAAAGGATTTGACCATGAGTGAGTGTTTTAAATATCTTGGATCGATCATCAAGAAGAATGGTGAATTTGATCAAGACGTGGTCCACAGGATTAAGTCGGGATGACTTAAATGGAGAGCGGCCACATGAGTGTTATGTGACCAAAGCATTCCTTTACCGTTGAAGGGAAAACTCTATAGGACTTCCATAAGACCAGTGTTGCTTTATGGTACAGAATGTAGGGTTTCTAAGAAGAAGCACATTAAAAAGATGGAGGTTACGGAAATGTGCATGTTAAGATGGATGTGCGGGAACACCCTATGAGATAAAATAAGAAATGAAGTTATTCGCAAGAAAGTGGGTGTTGCAAGTATTGTATACAAACTAAGAGAAAATCGTCTGCATTGGTTTAGGCATGTAAGACGGAGACCCAAGGTGCACCGGTACGAATAGTGGAAGAGTGAGATCATGGAGAGGTTAAACAAGGTAGAGGAAGACCGAAAATGACTTGGTTGGAAGGAGTTAGGAAATATATGAAGCATATGGATTTGTATGAGAATGAGGTATTTGATCGTAAGGGATGGAGGAAGAAGATTTTTGTGGATGAATATATAGAATAATCACCTTTGGTTCATGTAGCCGATCCCATTTATAGGATTAAGGCTTTGATTGATTGATCTTTGTTGTAAACATTTACATATACACACGACCATAATCACCATAATAATCAACTGATGTTGATACTGTTTTCGAGCACCAAATATACTATGAGTGAGGTTTCTTGGTTGCATACTTTTAATCCAAAGGTTGGAGTGTGGGTGGGGATGAATAAGGGTATTTTTGTCTTTAGCATTTCTCTCCCACTTGTTAATTTTTGTGCCAAAAAGAAATGTGTCAACTAATAAAGAACGGAGGAGTATTTATTTAGTGGGAAGCTGTAAGTTAAGGAATTCAGTTTACAATACCAAGCAAGTGCTGCAGGAATTTCAATCCAGCACCAATACTTTCTGCTGATATACTGGTTTGAAAGTTTCTTGATCAATAATATTGAGGGAAACTCTCTTACAGTTAACTCTCTAATCCCACACTAAGATGGTAAATGTATTTTCTTTCTTTAATAAGTTATGAAATGGTATTTGATTGTGTAACCTCTACATTATTTCTTATTTCAATCTTTGATATTCTTGTTATGCAACTTTAGCAGTTTGGTATGTGGTGATCTGATGATGCATGACCATTAGATTTTGTGGCTGGTAATTGATGTTAAATTCAGTGTTGGTATAAACTCCAAACAATTCTGCATTTTCATGCATTGTAATTGTCTTCTATATTGATACTGTTGTATTTCTTTCTGTATTGGAGAGTCTTGATTTTGATGTAATTAAGAATATTAGTGGCAGGGTTTTATTTCTGAAGGAATCATGTTTGCTCTTTTACGAATTGCATATAAGTGGAATTACGCACACTAATCTTATCTCTTGGAATAGCTTTTTACTTGAAGTAGTCTTTATTTGCAACCTTTGTTTTGCTGTTGATTCTAAATTTCCATTGCATGCCCCAACAGGCACAAATCATGCTTGGTATGGTGCAGGTGCCGCAAGCGGTAACACTTTTCTCTGTGTACAATTTCTTGCACCTTTAGCTACTTAGTTTAGCATAACTAATAGTCTATGACCCAGGTTCAGAGCAATCAGCCTCAGGCAGCACCGCAACCATCACCTCCTGTTCAGCAAACAAATATCCATGCAGCTCACTCAGCACCTAAGCAAGTTAGTTTGCCGGACCAAGCAAATATATCCCAGGCTCAAGTTCCTGTGAGAAAGCAACAACATAATCAACCTTCATTGCCAATCACGTCAACTCCTATGCAGGGTATGCATTCTCAGTCCATACCACCACAAGTAGTTGAGCAGCATAGGGGTCCCTTGAATACCCACGCAAGCCAAATGCCACATCCGCAGTCTTCTCAAGTTCCTAATATGCCCCCACTATCGATGCATTCTGGATCACAGCCGCCTCCTGTTCATCAACCCCCCATGCCACCTGTTCCTGGCCATTTACAGCAACCAATGCAAACAACTGGTGTTTCTCATCATCAGCTACAACCTCCACTACCTCCACAGCCTAGGCCTCCAATACAGATGCAGTATCAATCACAAATTGGAACAAATGTCAACTTTCAGAATGCTGGCATCCCTCAAATGCACCATTCTCAGCCTATGTATCATGTAAGCTGTAATTTAAGGGGAGGGGGGGAATGTTAACTGTTGGTTACTATGTCTTCATTTTGTGTTTTCTTGGGGGAGGGGGTGGGGATGGGTTGGCTTGGCTTGGCTTGTATTATTCCCTAGCATCTGTCAACGTTGTTATGATTCTACTTCATTATAATTGCTTTCTATTGACATTTCTAGACAAGTAGCAGGCCTCCTACTGGAACTGGACCATTTACTCAAGGGCAACCGCCTCCTCTCCCTCATCAACCACCTCATCAGTCACTCTATCAGGTATTTGTAATGCTCAAATATTCAATAGTGCAATGCTACTAAGCAAGTGATTGTTGTGTTGCAATTAATTGTGTTTATCTTGCTTTTTGTTGGCTTCTATTTGTATCTGGATATAAGTTTTCTATAACAACCTTGATTGCGCTCATAAAATTACAATTCAATCTATTTGGTCATAAGTTATATTATCGACTATGCCTGTAGCCTTTTTAAGCTCTATTGTCTAGCAACGTGTCCCTTTTTCCTCTCTGCATTTTTGGGGTCAGGAAGTGATGTTGGTGCAGTGAGGGGTTGCTAGGTGGCATGTATATTGACACGCAAGGTACTGAACATGGGTGTAGAGTGGAGTGCATTTTACTTTTTGTGTATATAGTGTGTTGTGAAGCATAATTTTGAAGTTGTAAGAGAGGGATGTTGTCCAATAAATTTTTATTACTAAGTTAAAACTTTAGAGTAGTAGAAGCTGTAGAACCAAGCTAAGGGTTTGTTTGGTTTCAAGTAATTAGGAAAGGGAATTATGGAACCTTTCGTTGTATTTCTTCGATTTCCCAGCAACCTTAAGGGGTTTTTGGTTGACACTAATAAGGTAATCCCTCGTCCCATAATATAGTGCCCTTTTTTTTTTTACGCGGTCTTCAAGAAGTGCTTTTGGCCATCAAAATCTTTAGTTACGCAATAACAAAAATGACAAAAAGTTAATATTATAAAACCACACATTGAGACGAATAAAACAATATGCCACATGATTTTGTTTTTTTGTATGTTATTAATGAGAATTTTCAGTCAAACTTTTAAAGTTTGATTAAAAAGATAAAAATAGGCACATGGATGAAAGTGGTATGATTTATCAATTTGGAATGGCTAAAACCCAGGCAAAGTGTTTGGTTTAGAGATTTTCATTTGTAAACCCATACCTCAAACCTAAGGTATGGCATTTTAGAAACCCAAAAGGAGAGGTGTGTGTGGCTCATGATTCCTCTACAAAACTAAGCACATTGGTTGAAAATTCAAGTTTTCTCTTACCACCCTGATTTCATTCTTCATTCCAATCCCATACCACCTTGTGAACCAAATTCCTCCTAATAGAATTACCCTTAACCCCTTATGCCTTTCTCCCCATGAAGAGGGGAGGAGGAGGATTTTCAGCTGGGACTATGTGGATTCTCCTTGGCCATATGCAACTCCACATTCCACCTAGCCATCCCCATTATATCCCAATACCACCACCAAGCTGCCAAATTAGCCAAGGTTCATCTTTGTTATTCCTTATCCAGTGCAAACACCTCCTTTTTAACTTTATACTCAGCTTACAACCCACATTTGTTTCCTCTCTCACCAAGACCCTGTCAATTCAGCGATTTTTGTCTCGTCACCCAACTACAGCCACACACCCTGCCCAACTCCACCTCTCTTTTAGTCATGCCTAAATAACTCCCAACACCACCTCTTAAGGCCAAATAAGTAGACCTGTGAAAAGAAGGGCAAGTGTGTAGGCCTTTTCCTCTCTCTTGCTGGTAAATGAAATTTTGCTGTTTGATTGTCATATCATTCCTCGGTGGTCTAACATCAAATGTCAAGGTCTAGCTGTCTAGGCCCTTTGATATTCAATGTTTGGAACTTGAGAGCGATTACTTTTCAGCAAGTGATACACTTGTCATTTGTTGAGAGAAGTTGTGGAATTGGAATTCACTTAGGAGTTGGCAGTGAATGCAACAAAGACGGCAAGAATGAGGGTGGTGACACGAACGAAGGCTGTGGTTAAAGATGAAAGCAGAGAGATTGTTTGAAGATGATATTTTTTGGGGCATAGTGGACACTTGTAGAAGTGTACTATTATGTAAACCATCATCCTTACAGTAAATAAAGAATAGAAACTCCTTTTTTTCTTTTTTTTTAAAAAAAAAAATTCCAGCCAACGAATTTTGATAAATATGGGTTTTTGATTTATTTCCTTTTGTCTTTCTTGCTTTCCTTTTCCTTTCATCGTAACGGACCATAAAAGACACATCTGGCTAAGAGATACCCACTTACAATTTTTTAGAAGTTGTGAGGTGCACTAAGGTGATAAGCATGGGCATAATTGAGGGATGTGCCATCAGCCATTTTACTGTGTGAGGGACTTTCCAAATCTTATATGGAGTATCAATTCATGTGCCCTTCTTTCGGTCATTAGGAAATTATCTTTGGTTAACTCAGGATTTATTCTTGGTGATTTGGATAAGATTGTGCAAGATATGATGCAGAACTGTATTGCAACCTATAGTAGATCTATTTTATAATGTGATAATACAAAGTCAAATTGAGCAAAAAAGTCAGCTGCTCAGTTAATTTGTTATAAACATGAGTTGAACTCATTCAAACTCATCTTGGCAATATATTTTTTCATGACATACTTTCTTAAGATTTGAGTAATGATCTCGGAAATTTTCCACTGTCTGAACCTTAAAATTTTTGACACTTATCAAGTGTGTATATAGGCTGTATAGACCTTAAACTCTGCTTAGTCTAACTAGTCAAAAAAATCTCCAGCATTGATCAATTCAAAGCTCAATGCATGTACTTATATGAAATTAATTTTTTATAAGAGTATTGACCTGTTTTGTTGAAGAGATTATGATGTAGATTTGGGTTATGTTCTCTTTACTAAAATAAGGTTTGATCTGGTCTGATTTGAAATTTTTGATTTGGCCTGGTGTGGTCTTATCTTGATCTTATCTCCTGGTTTGAAAACTTTGACCGTATTATTTCACTAATATATAAGAAAATACATTATTTTGTGGGATCTAGTCTGAACTGGTTTGATGTTGAAAAAATGAGTAATAAGCAAAGAGAACTTTTGTCTTAAATGATGCATTTCTTCTGCTGAAATTCTATATTTCCTTTCAAGCTTTCTTTATAATTATCTTTCTTCTTGGGTTAATGAAGAACATTAATCCAATATACTGTTTTTTTCCTTTAATTAGAGGTTTCTTGCCGAGCTAGGTTTAGAACTCTTTTAGTTTGAATATGTTGTAGCCTGAGAACATTCTAATCTGAGAGTATCTGACACAATCATGCAACCCATCTGTGCTTGATCTTTCCAAAATTGTAAAACTTGCCTGTTTGTCAATTTGTGTAGAAAATTTTTAGATGTTTGATTTTCATTGTGAGCCAACTTGACTGATTTTGCCTGTATGAGCAGCTTTCAATTTTCCCTAAATAATCTTTTAAAGTAGTAAAAAATTGTGTATTGAGTTTAGGCAAAGTGGCTCTGTATTATTAAACCTCTTTATTTGATTCTTTTTTTTCCCCAGTCAGGAGGCTCACATATGAACGTTGACTTTAACCACCAGAGCGGTAACAAAATGCAGATGGAAAGGCCATCCTCTTGGCCACCTGTTTCTCGAGAAAACACGTCTGGTGCACAGCTTCCTGCACCATCTTTGGGCCCAGGACCACAGCCTGTTGGCAATCAGCCTCATCGTCCACCTCCAGTAAGTCATTTGTAACCTATGCATTTTACATAAGTTTGGTGATTTAGGCATTTACCTATACATTCTTGAAGCTTGCACCTAGTAAATTGTGTTCGGTTTTGCAGTTAACCCCTGAGGTGGAGCAGCAATTGCTTCAGCAAGTTATGAGTCTCACGCCAGAGCAGATTAATCTTTTGCCTCCAGAACAAAGGCATCAAGTCCTTCAGTTGCAGCAGATGCTTCGGCAATAACTTGGACTAATTTACATGTGGGTTTTCAGGTTCTGCCCAGTTATACGTGTAATGGTAAAATATATGGCTAATGTCACTTATTTAATCCAAGTTAATCTCTGTTGAAGATTGTTTTACTAGATTTGCTTAGCTATAGGACTTTTTATTGACTTTTTTTTCCAATTTAAAATGAAGCCTAAAGTTAGCTTCAATTTGAACATTTGGCTACCAGTTTAGCTAGATTTGCTCTAGCTTTCACGAGTGTTGATAACCTCGCTCAAGTTTCAACTTATAGAATTGAATCACCCTCATCTAGAAAGTTCTGGCTCAATTTGATAACCTCGCTCCAAGCTCTCTGCTCTTGCTTTTCTTCGCTTTTCCGTCCAAGATCCTACCAAATAAATACCCAACAATGGTAGCTAGCTCGACAAATACCTATTCGTACCCTTTTCCGCTTTTAAGTTGTTCCATTTCGCACAATAAATTCACTGTCATGCCCACATCGAAAGAGATAATTGTCCAATTGAATTATTAAAGAATGTTGGCAGACTAGGCAGAGGTACATCGCAAAGCGTATCTCCAGGGAGAGCCACCAAGAACATTCTAATTTTCTTCTTTTGCACGGTTCAAGGATCCCACCTTAATATATCTTTTGAGTAGTTAACCTTCGAATACTATATGATTACAAAGTATGTTTGAAAGATTGAGCTGAGAAACTTATCTTCAAGATAAAATATTGCTCTAAGAACATAGTGCAGATACAACACGTTTCAACTAAAAATAATTCGAGGAAATAAAAGAGTGAATTTTATTCTTTTATTGAGAAACATGACCTCAACAAAGGTTTATAAGCAAATTCAACAATTGAAAATAGACTGACGAAACAAAATATTACATTTTATTCTTGTCTTGAGAAATATGACCTTAATATAGATCTATAAGCGAATTAATTGATCGATGATCGTTATGTTTCAAATTTGTAGTTAATTAGATGATTAATAAATTTATCAATATATTGGCCGTGCAAGCTTTCATTAGCAATAACTGGTTTATACTTCTTAGCCTCATCTCTGTACATCTTACCAGCTTCATCTTTGAGCACCAATGTAAGTGATTGAGCCACAGAGCTTCTAGTAAATGACCCATCTTCCTTATTCCTTGGTATTTCTACTCCAACTCTTATCTCCACCATAAATCTCGCATTTATCCCTTGATCCACCATCAATGGTAGCATTATTAATGGCTTTCCGAACATAAGTGTCTCGATGATAGAGCTAAACCCAGCATGTGTCAAGAACCCTCCCACTGAATCATGTTGCAGTATCTTGAGTTGAGGTGCCCAGCTCATCCAAACCAACCCATGGTCTTGAGTACGCTCAACAAATCCGTCAGGCAGGTCTGCAGAAGAACCAGTTGATCTCCTAAATGCCCAAAGGAAAGGCAACTTAGATAATTCCAAACCAAGTGCTAATTCAGTTAGCTGTTCTTGACTTGGTTCAACCTCACTCCCTAGGGCTACATACACTACTGAACCGCTTCTTTGTTTCTTCAGCCAACCAAAAATCGAGTTATGCACTTCATCTTCAGGGCTTTCCTCCATAGAGGGAGGTAGCAATCCCACAGGAAGCACTGTCTTCTCAGCGATAAGTTTATCTACAAGTTGAAGGTATTCACCTTCGAGCTCCAAGCAACCACGTACAACGATCAAATCACTGCTGTTACAAACAGTCTTAAAACGGAATAAATCAGAAACACCTGAAGAAGTCTTCGTAAGGTAGAAAGTAGACGGTGCTTTTCGGAAAGGGGATCCACGGTGGAGGGGTAGTCAGGAATTCAGCATTGGTAAATGAATCAGCAGCAGGACCATTATCCTGACTTAATGGACCTAAGATTGTAAGCATTCTTGCACCAAATACGGAGAAGAAGGCCTTTTGAATTCCAAGTTTTTCCGCAATAGGAGGTAACCAGTAACAACTGAAATCATAGATGATCCAGTCTAATGGATAAGTAGTAACAGAATTTTCTAGAAAAAGTTTCATAGGATCTTGTAAACCGTCGTAGGCCTTCTTTAGAAGATCAAACCCCATACTAAAGCCTACGTCGGTTGTGGCTTCAGCATTTGGTGGTAAGTTTTCAACTCGAGGTAACGGAAGAGGGACTAGAGTGATCAAAGGGGCTAGGTTTTCAGGGATGTTTGGAAGGCGTTTGAGGTTTCGAGGGGTTGAAACAAAGAAAATATGGTGTCCCTTTGTAGCTAAGCGTTTGGAGAGCTGTAGGAAAGGTAGCATGTGACCGAATGCTAGCCATGGGAACATTACTATGTTGAGCTTCTTATTGTCTTCCATGGTTCTGGTATGAGAGATTTCTGTATTGTTTGTTTAGCATTTACCCCAGATAGCTCGGTCGTTAGCTTATACATTCATTTTTGGAGGTCAACGATCGATGTTACTTTCACCATATTCTGTTTAATATAGGTGACAAGTATTTTATAATGGATAAAATATTATTATTACTAATTTTGTGCATGTGCAAATCCACATATTCATAATGGTAAGCTTTATTAATAATGACTTATGTAACATTTCTTTTTTAAAATTTTAAATTTGTTTATTATATACCCTTAAAATTGTTGTTTGTTACATAAATATTTTTTATATTAATATAATTTTACATTATTTGATACAAATTAAAAAAAAAAAAAAAATCATAGAATTGTGTCAAGTGTCGTATTTGGTAATTATTTTAGTATTCCCTCCGTCCCCTAATACAAAGCCTTATTTCCTTTTTGGATAACCCAAAATACAATGCCTCTTTCTATTTAATAGATTGTATTTTTTAACATTATTACCCTTTTTTTTTTTATGAGTTGTCATTTTTTTTCCATTACTTTTTTGCATTTTTAACTTCAATTTCTAACACTTTCTCTCTCTATCTTTTCAATTATTACCAACTACTTTTTTTCTTCTATCTATCTCTCTCTAACCCCACATGCACATATGTACTTTTAATCAATTTTAGAAAAAAATGACTAGAATAATCCCAACTTTGCCTTATTCGCTCAAAATAATCCCAACTTTCAATTATTTTTTTAATAATCAGAACTTTGATATCAATTTACTCTCAATGGTTCCAAGTGACCTGTAACTGGTTGAATAAGTAAGTTTTTTTTTTTAAAGTTTATTTACACGTGTCACCACGTGATTAGTCAAAAAATACTAATTAACTCTTAAAAAAGTGTTATTTATTAATTAACACTTAACTACTCAATAAAACTAATTAATTTTTTAAAAAATAATAATTTAAAAATAATTATAAAAAAAAAATAAAAAAACCACCACCAGCAGCCACCCTCCCTACCCCGCCCAATCCAGCCCTTTGCCCCGCCCAGCCCTCCGCCCTCGCATCGGCGCTGCCCTCACTCTACCCCCTGCGTCGCCCCTAAACCACCATACCCAACAATGGCGAGATGCCGAAATCAGCAAGATCCTCGATCATTTTTTCACCTCTACTCCCCACCAATTTCAACCTTCGTCATCTCCATTACGCCGCCACCATCCGATTATTCTCCGCCAGCTGCGCTGCCCGCGTCAAAGTAGAGAAAGCTCTGAATTGCAGCATTTGATTATTGTGCAAGGGTTTCGAAAGTGGAGGAGGGGCAATTGAGGGCTTTTTGCGGTGGAGGAGGAGTTTTTTAGGGGTTTTCGGGGGAGGGAGAGGGGTTTCGAGATTGGGGTAATGGTGGTTTAGGGGGCGGCACAGGGGTAGGGGCGGAGGGCCGGTGTCGACGCCGGCGAAAGCGTAGGATCTTGGCGCGGCGGGAGGGGCAGGAGGGCTGGCCAGATAGGGTGGTTGGGCTAGTGGAGGATGAAGTGATGGGTGTTTATTTTGGTTATTGAATTAATTATTTTTGGAAATATTTTTTTATTTTTATTTTTATTTTTATTTTTTTGACCAATTACATGCCGACGCGTGTCAGGTAACTTGTTGTAACAAGTTAGATGACCAGTTGGGACTATTGGTACCAAATTGATATAAGTTCAGATTATTAAAAAATAATCCAAAGTTGGGATTATTTTGAGCGAATGAGACAAAGTTGAGATTACTTTTGTCAATTTTTTCTCAGTTTTAAAGAATTTACAACTTTCTTATTTCTCGCGCAAAAACCAAAAGAGGCTTTGTATTAGGAGACGGAGAGAGTATATAGTATAGATAAGGAGTAATCATGTGCATATAAATAATTTGGGGGCAAGTAATATAATATGGGGGGTAAGATCAAATACTTGTTTAAACGTTGCCACCATTACTTGTATCCACGTAGTAATATACGGAGTCATACTCTACCTGATATATATTTAGGTTAAACTATGAAAATTTTGGCCGTAAATTCTCATTAATCTTTATAAGATAACATAGTCACGTGGAATTTTGTTGAATTCGTCTTAATGTATATTTTCTTAATATCACAATCCACAGTAAACCCTTCTAGATTATGCAATGAGCATTCTTTCTAATTTTGCATCTACATACGGCTCAAAATTGATTTCATCGAGGCCCTTACGATCACCAAAAGATCCTTTTGCACAGAATTTCAGACCTCTCTTAAATAGAAAACCTGAAAAACCTGGCAGTTTGATAAGTAAAGGATTTAACTAACCAAAACCTCAAATGGACATCAGAAGACATGTTTTCAAGAGAACAAGGGTACTGAAAGTCGGAAAGACTAAATTTTTGTAGCTGCAGACAGATATGAGATTCGTGACACTTTGTATATAATTTCATCAAAATCATATGTGACCGTTGTGTGCCTCTTTCAAGAATTACATAAGAAGGCTCATTTTCAGTCAGATAAATATTACACTAGATCAGAATTGGTAGAAAAAGAAAACAAATAAAGTTTATCATATGAACCAAATCAAGTTGATGCTGCTTTCTTCTTAGGCTTTTTCTTTTTCTGCCTTCTCTTGTTACGAAATTTTGGCTTCTTTGCGATCTGTAGAAGACGATTACCCTTGGTAATTATAGTTGACAAGCGCACTTTAGGGCGCGCTTTAGGGCATATTTTAGGATGATTTTGGATGTATTTGGGGCCGCTTTGGCCGATTATTACCTTGTTATGCTTACGTTCCCCATATTACGTGCTTCACGGGTTTTCGGTTTGTTTTTGATGTGTTTTCAGGTAATGTCAACCGAGTTTAATCGGATCCCGAGCCCTTGATGCGTAACCGAGCTAGCCTTGACCGGAGTCCGAGGAGTTAAGGAAGTTCAAGTGCCGTGCATTGATTACATAGCACAGGCAGCACGGCCGTGTTACCATAGGCACACCCGTGCTGGCCTATAAGCAAGCAACCCCAGGCAAGGCAGCACGGCCGTGCAAGCCAATAGCACGGCCGTGTCAGTATCCACGCACCCGCACGGCCGTGCAGGCCATTAGCACGACCGTGCCAGATGTTGCCCGTGCCCGTGTCAGCTTCAGTATGAGCCCCGTGCTAGAGCATATTCAGCACGGCCGTGTCATTTTTAGCACGGCCGTGCCAGGAAGCTGCACGGCCGTGTCATTTTTAGCACGGCCGTGCCAGGAAGCTGCACGGCCGTGCCATATATAGCACGGCCGTGCCAACCTGAAGAAGAAACCCGGTTTACTTACTGACAAGCTAGCACGGTCGTGCCAAATTCAGCACGGCCGTGCTGATCCAGGGTTAACTGCGCGCTTGACTTCTCCGAATTAGAAGACGTATATAAGGCCCGATTTTAGGAGGATTAAAAGACAGTTTTTAGAGATAGTTTTGAGAGCCTTTGTAGAGAGTTATTGAAGAACGTTCTTAGTATTAGAGATTCATTAGTTTTCTTAGAGATATTTCTAGAGATTTTAGTTTTCTTGGATTGATTTGAAGCAAGATTTGCGAAGATTCTTTGTATTATTCATTGACGACGGATATCAAAGTTCTGAACTTTTCCATTGATTCGCATCAATACAATTGGTATTATTCATTCTTGTTTATTAATCAAGCTTTATTATTCCTTAATCAGAATTCATGTTTATATCTATTATGCTTTTGGAATTCATTATTGCTTTGATTATGAATATGTGTGAGTAGTCTCCTAGCTAGGGTTTCGGGATGAAACCCGGCCTAGGTAATCTATGTAATTGAGGATTGATTTTGATAAACGGATTGTGATTAAATTGATTATATGCGATTGCATGTTAATTCATTATAATAGGAGTAGCTAACCTAGAATCTTGAATTTGATTGCATGAATTCCTTGATTTGAACAAGAGATTGTGAATTGAGTATTTCATTATTGAATGTGGTTTGATTATGTATCGAGTAATGTTAAGTGCATGAGAAATCCAAGCTTAGTATTGCCCGTTGTCTTCCTATCACATGATATTGATCAGACATATAGTCTTTGCATATCCCGTTTGTCTCTGTGATTCCTTGTTGCGTAGTTACCGATGGTTTGGTGAATTCTCGTTCTCCCTAGTGTCTTAGTTTATTGATTTATTCCATCTTATTAGTAGTATTTTAGAACACCATTTTCCATTGATTTCGAACTAGCTTAGGTTTAAGATTGATTTGCAATTACTCTCGTTCCTCGTGGACCGAACCTTTATTTGCCATTGTACTTGGTTATAGGGTGTTCGTATAAGTATTGTTTGATTGAGAGTTAGATTGTAGCGACCGATTTAACCCCTGTCAAAATGGCGCCGTTGCCGGGGAGCGGTGTTTGTTAATTGCTTTTTGATTTCTTGAGTCTAGTTCATCATAAAAAAAGCACAAAAAGATTTTTCCCTTTTGGCTACACTTGTAGCCCTGCTATTTAATTGGTTTGGTTAGTGTGTATGCGCAGGTCTAAACAGAGAGAATTAATACCCTTCGATCCAGAAATCGAAAGAACTTTGAAGAGCAATCGTAAATCTCGATTGACGTCATCAAACTCTCAAGGAAAGGAACACAACACACAACAGGTTCCAATGGCAGACATACCGCGCCAACCCAATCGGCCAGCACCACGACCCCTTAAGGAGTTGGGAACTCCTGGGGCGTATAGAGCTTCAAGTGTGATTGCTCCACCCACTACTGAGGCCAATGATTTCGAGATCTGGCCGGCTATGATCACCCTCATCGAGAGAAGGCAGTTTAGTGGTGCCAAGCATGAGAGCCCTTTGGCTCATTTGAACGAATTTGAGAAGTACTGCAATACCATCAAGGTTAATGGGGTGAATCAAGAGTTCGTGAGATTGAAGCTTTTCCCCTTTTCACTTATTGGGAGAGCTCTCGAATGGTTAGAAAAGGAGGTGAAGCCAAACTCTCTACACACTTGGGATGATGTCACGACAGCATTCTTGGGAAGACTTTACTCCCAAAAGAAGACGGCCGATGCTAGAGCTTTGATCCAGGGATTTCGGCAAAGGAGTGGGGAGTCAATCTACAAAGCCTGGGAAAGGTACAAGGAGTATCAAAGAGAGTGCCCACACCACGGAATCCCAACATATCAATTTTTACAGATTTTCTATGGAGGATTGAGTCCTCAAGGGAAGACCAGTTTGGATGCGGGAGCAGGTGGCCCCATTATGAACAAAACCGAAGAAGAAGTCATTGATATCATAGAAGATGTGGTACGACACCACATGGATTGGCAAGATGGAGAGCGAGAGGCCATGAGCAAGAGTGGAGGAGCGGTCTATTCGGTAGACCATCTTAATGCAATCGGGAATTTGACATCGCAAATTGTAAATCTAGGTAAGGAAATGTCAATTATCAAAGAGAAGCTCAACGATCCACCGCATCAAAATCTTCCATCCTATTCTAAGGGAGCAGGTATGCACTCTAACTCTAATAATATGCCTGCTGGATGTATATTCTGTGAAAACTGTGGGTCTTATGACCATGATACCTCTGCCTGTAACGTAGATTCCCAATTTCAATCCAACTATAATGATGGTAATGAGTGTGATAATGAACAAGTCAATGCCTTGTCTTATGATAATAGACCTAGGAATGACAATAACATATATTTACCACCTAATCAAAGAGGGAACAATTATAATCAACAGGGTAATAATTCTGACTACCAACAGCAAAACCAGTGGGGAAACAGGAACCAAAGGGACCAAAATCCCCAAGGGTCTTATAATCAACATGGTAATTTTGGTAATCAGAATAATTACCAACAAAATGCAGGTAATCAAGGGCAATACAATCAGAGCATGAATGCCAATAACAGGGGAAATTGGAATAACAATGGTAACAGGAACAACTTCCAAAATCAAAATCCCCAACAGTCTAATGCGCGTGGCTCCCGAGCCTCTAATGACAACTACAATGCTCAAGGACCATCGCAAAGGACTAGTTTGGAGGAGATGATGGAAGCACAGACCAAAATGTTCAACACTTTCATGGCCACCAGTGACAAAAAGTTTAATGAAGTGATGACACATAATAAAATGCTTGAAACCCAGATTTCTCAGTTGGCTAGTGCTATAAAGGATGGGGTTGGAGTGTCAAAACTCCCACCTCAAGGTATTGACCCTAAAAACTCTGTAAATGCTATCACCACTAGGAGTGGAAAGACATTGAGGGGGAGCGATGAAGTAGTACCCCCTAGGAGTCAATCTGTGACTACACCTACCACTGATACTGTTATAGAGAGTGAGGAGGAGAGGACCGGAGAGAATGATAAAACTGTAGAGGTCTTAAATGAAAATGAAGTAACACAACTCAAAGAGCCCAATCTATTGCAAAAACTTCCTTACCCCCATAAGTTTGTGAGACATAAGTTGGATGTTCAATTCGGTAAGTTTTTAGATACTTTGAAGCAAATTCACCTTTCCATACCATTCACCGACGCTATAAAACAAATGCCTAACTATGCTAGGTTTTTGAAAGATATTTTGAGTGGCAGGAGGAATTGTGATGGGGTGGAAACTGTTAACCTCACCGCGAATTGTAGTGCAATCATTATGAACAAGATGCCTCCAAAATTGGGAGACCCAGGTAATTTCTCAATCCCTTGTGCTATTAATAAAATGAAAATTGATAATGCATTATGTGATCTTGGGGCTAGTGTTAGTCTTATGCCATATTCTGTATATCAAAGATTAGGGGTAGGAGAACTTCTTCCTACCAACATTACCCTACAGTTAGCTGATCGTTTGATCAAATTTCCTAAGGGTAAGGTAGAAGATGTTCCCCTACGAGTTGGGAAATTTGTGATACCTGTGGATTTTGTAGTTTTGGAAATGGATGAAGATAACCATATACCTATTATTCTTGGGCGACCTTTCCTAGCTACCTCTGGTGCTCTCATTGATGTGAAGAGTGCCAAGATTTCTTTAAAGGTAGGAGAGGAGGTCCTTGAATTTGATCTGAACAAAAGCATGCAATATCCTTTGTCTACTTTCGAAAACTGCATGATGATTGACACTATTGATTCGATTGTCTCTAGTATGCATACACTATTGCTTTCTACTAACCATGATCTTGAGCCAAGTGATACCGATGAGAGTAGGTACATAGAGGAGCAAATGCTAGAGGAAGGTGATGGTGATACCGGTTTCAAGGAAATTACACCCATGTATGCACTTGCTGAGGCCACCACAAAAGAGGTAAACGAGGCCCCTAAAATAGAATTGAAACCTCTACCATTACATCTAAGGTACGAATTTCTTGGCCCTGATTCAACTTATCCTGTCATTGTGAATTCTTCTTTAGATGCGGATCAAACTCGGAAGTTGTGTGATGTATTGAGAGAGCATCAAAGTGCCATAGGTTATACCATTGATAACCTCAAGGGTATTAGCCCCGCTATATGTATGCATCACATAACTCTCGAGGATGGTGCGAAGCCTTCTATTGAGAGGCAGAGGAAACTCAATCCTCAAATGGGGGAGGTGGTGAAGAAAGAGATCACCAAACTTCTTGATGCAGGTATCATCTTCCCCATTTCAAGCTCTAGATGGGTTTCACCTGTGCATGTTGTCCCTAAGAAGGGGGGAATGACTGTAGTTGAGAATGAGAATGGTGAGCTCATCTCAACTAGAACGGTGACCGGCTGGCGGATGTGCATATACTATAGACGTCTAAACGCATCTACCAAAAAGGACCATTTTCCCCTCCCTTTTATTGATCAAATGCTCGAAAGACTAACTAGGCACAAGTATTATTGCTTTCTTGACGGTTATTCGGGGTTTTTCCAAATACCTATAAACCCGGATGACCAAGAGAAGACGACTTTTACTTGTCCATATGGTACTTTTGCCTACAGGAGAATGCCTTTTGGACTTTGCAATGCACCGGGCACCTTTCAACGGTGTATGATGAGCATTTTTGGGGACATGTTGGAGGCCGAGATGGAGGTTTTCATGGACGATTTTTCTGTTGGGGGAGCCTCCTTTGATGATTGCCTAGTGAACTTGGGGAAGTGCCTACAACGGTGTGAGAGAGTGAATTTAGTCCTGAACTGGGAGAAGTGTCACTTCATGGTTGAAGAAGGTATTGTTCTCGGTCACAAGATCTCAAATGCAGGCATAGAGGTGGACAAAGCAAAGGTTGAAGTTATAGCAAAGCTACCACCACCGGTCAATTCAAAAGGGGTAAGACAATTCCTAGGGCATGCGGGGTTCTACCGGGGATTCATAAAAGATTTCTCTCTTATAGCCAAGCCTTTGACTGCCTTATTGCAAAAGGAAGTCGACTTCAAGTTCGACAAAGAGTGCCTACAAACTTTTAACACACTTAAGAAAGCTTTGATTTCGGCACCGATTGTGCAAGGACCACGATGGGACCTACCTTTTGAGTTGATGTGCGATGCTAGTGATACGGCTATTGGAGGTGTTCTTGGGCAACGAGTTGAGAAGAGGGTTCACGTGATCTATTACATGTCCAAGACCTTAAATGAAGCACAAAGGAACTACACCACTACAGAGAAAGAGTTCCTAGCCATTGTTCATGCATTTGAGAAATTTTGGGACTACCTCATTGGTTCCAAAACGATTGTTTATACCGACCATGCTGCCATTAAGTACCTAATTTCAAAGAAGGAATCCAAACCACGCCTCCTCCGATGGGTCCTATCTTTACAACAATTTCATGTGGAGATCCGGGACAAGAAGGGAGCCGAGAATGTGGTTGCGGATCACCTTTCGCGCATGGAGAGGGAGCAACAAGAAGATGATGGGCTGCCCATTTGTGATGAGTTGAAGGATGATGTTTTATACCTCCTCAAGGAGAAGATTCTACCATGGTTTGCGGATTTGGTAAACTACTTAGCTTATGCGGAGTTTCCCCCCGATTACTCCAAGCACCAACGGAAGAAGATTAGGAGCGATGCAAGGCATTACATATGGGATGATCCAATTTTGTTCAAGAGAGGTGTAGATGGTCTCCTAAGAAGGTGCGTTCCAGAGGAAGAAGTTCATAGTGTGCTGAAAATGTGCCACTCCGACCCTTGCGGAGGTCACATGGGGGCTAATAAGACAGCCCAAAAGGTTTTGCAATGTGGGCTATGGTGGCCCCATATCTTTAGGGACGCGTGGGCATTTGTGAAGACTTGCGATGCTTGCCAACGGAGTTGAAACATTTCCAAGAAGAATGAAATGCCTCAAAAACCCATACTTGAACTTGAGATCTTTGATGTGTGGGGCATTGACTTTATGGGACCTTTCCCTTCCTCCCGTGGGAACCAATACATACTTGTGGCTGTGGATTACGTGTCTAAGTGGGTGGAAGCAATTGCCTCCCCTACAAATGATCACAAGGTGGTGGTAAAACTCTTCAAGAAGATTATATTTCCAAGGTTCGGGGTTCCTAGGGCGGTTATAAGTGACAACGGGTCACACTTTGTGCATGGGGCCTTTCAAAGGATGCTTCGAAAGAATGGAGTACATCAACGGTTCGGGACAACCTATCACCCTCAATCTAGTGGGCAAGCGGAAGTCTCCAATCGACAGATAAAGTCCATCCTTGAGAAGACAGTGGCGAAGAATAGGAAAGATTGGTCCGATAAGCTTGATGATGCACTTTGGGCATACCGGACTGCTTTCAAGACCCCAATAGGCACCACCCCATACCGTTTGATCTACGGGAAAGCATGTCACCTCCCGGTCGAACTAGAGCACCGCGCTCAATGGGCTATCAAGAAGATAAATTTTGATCTAGCAAGCGCGGGAGAGCAACGGATGTTGGACCTTCATGAATTGGAGGAGCTTCGGATAGACGCATATGACAGTGCGAACCTATACAAGTCCCGATCTAAGGAGTTCCATGACCGGAAAATAGAGCGGAAGGTGTTCAATGTTGGTGACAAAGTCCTCTTATATAACTCTAGGATGAAGCTCTTCCCCGGTAAGTTGATGTCAAGATGGAGGGGTCCATTCACTGTCAAAGATGTTTTCCCTTCCGGTGCGGTTGAGCTTTATGATTCTAGTGGGTTGCAATCCTTCGTGGTTAATGGGCAAAGGTTGAAGACATACTATGAGGGAGCCCATGTTGGTGTGATAGATGTGCTCGAATGCGGTCACAAGAGTTGAATGTGACCACGTCAAGCTATCGACGTTAAACTTAGCGCTTCCGGGAGGCAACCCGATTTTCTTGCTTTTACTAGAGTAGTTTCTTTTGTTTTGTAGTTGGTTTAGCTCCTATTTTGTGTGAGTTTTGTGTGCTCTTGTGTGTTTTTGTGCAGGTAGAAGATTGGTTAGAAGTCGGAATGAAGAGAGTGATGAGTGCCTTGAGGGAAAAGAAAACCTGCAGACTGCAGCAGACGGCACGGCCGTGCCATCAGACAGCACGGCCGTGCCATCAGACAGCACGGCCGTGTCAAGTACTAGCACGGCCGTGCTAATTTTAACACGGCCGTGCCATCTGAAATTCAATTTCGCAAAAAGCCTGCCAAGCCAACACGGCCGTGCCAAATTCGGCACGGTCGTGCCAAACTTCAGCACGGCCGTGCTAATTTTAACACGGCCGTGCCATCTGAAATTCAATTTCGCAAAAAAGCCTGCCAAGCCAACACGGCCGTGCCAGTTATAGCACGGTCGTGCAGCACGGGTTCCGGATAGTCTTTCGTGTTTTTAAACACGATTTCACTCACACTCTCTCATTATTCTCCAACTCTCCTACCCTTTTTCTCTCTAAACTAACCCAAACCCCCAACCTCCTCCCTCAATTCCTCACATCAAACCCTAATTCCCCATACTCTTCTTTCAAGATCTCGGCACCCTCCTTGCCTTAGAGCATTTTTCAAGTGATTGGACGCAAAATTCGGCCCTCTTTGAGCTCGCCACAACTCCACTTCGTGGAGTCCTCGGTGAATTCGTTCTTAAACTCATTGATTTCCGCAATTTTTGTCCAATTTCATTCGTTTTATTGAATATTTGTTGTTGAATTGTGCTTTATTGTTGCAAGTTTGGGTGAACTAGTAGTGTTAGGGTAGTACATTGCATGCTAGGATAGTTTCTTGCTTGTTAATTGGTATATTGTGCTTAATTTCTTGAATCAAACATGCCTAGAACAAAGACATCGACTAGGAGACCGGGTCGGGACGATGCATCCTCATCCATGGTTCCACCCTCGGTGGACACCATGGGTATTGTTTTTAATAACCCGTCGTTTTTGGACAAATTTGTAGGATTATCCCACCGGCCGATCCGGCCTACCAAGTTCTACGACCCTTTAGCCGCTAGGGCTCTAGGGATCGAAAGCGACATGGTTCAACTATTTTCATTTACCAATTTTGATTCTTTCCTTACCATGCATGCTCTCACTTACAAGAGGCTTACCCTCGAGTTTTTGTCTTCTTTGTACGTGCATCGGGATGAGAATAACTCACCCCGGTACTTGTCCTTTCAACTAATGAACTCGGGCACCATTCAAATGTCGGTAGCCCAAGTTAATGCCGCCTTTGGGTGGACATCCGACCTGAAATATGGTCCTAAGGATGGCCACTCAAAACACTACAACTCCGGGTTGTTTTGGCGGCAAATCACGGGGAAAATGGATAGAGATCCCCGTCGGGATAAGGCGACTTCCATCGTAAATCCCGCCTTTCGGTTGTCCCACAGGACCTTCTCCTCTACTATCTTTGCTAGAGGAGATAGTTCGGGTGTAGTCTCCAGTAGGGAGTTACAGTTTATTTGGCACCTCACCCGTGGGGACGGGCGTCTAGACATGGGAGCGTGGTTACTAGACCACCTCGACGGTGTAGCCCGGGGTAGGGGTGATATTACTATCGGTGGCATGATCACCATTCTTGCGCAATATAATGGGATTGATTTTTCTGGATTGCAGGCTATCCCAGGCACTACGAGGCTTGATATGCGCACCTTGAGAGCCATGCAGTGGCTTGAAGGGACATCCCAGCCGGATTGCTATTTGTGGCTCGTAGCAGGCAAGCCATACGCCTACTTGCCCGATCCGGAGAGGACGGTGGTTTACAACAAGGACAACTGGATCTTCGACCCCGACTTCGCCTGGAACGAGGACGGAGGCACGGAGTATGTAGACCGCAATCCCCAGCCTCACCAGGGGGATGAGCAGGCCCACGGGGGCCAAGGAGGTGACGATGCTGATGATGATGATGATGACGAGGAGGGTGGCCCGGATGCGGCCCAGCAGATCCCGGCGCAAGACTTCGCCTGGCTCCGCCAAGGAATGGAAGATTTGAGGCTCGAGGTAGCGGATTTGCGCCGGTCGAACGTGGATATGACCTCCGCCTTCAGAGACCTGAAGAGGAGTGTTGATGATATGGCCTCCCGTTTCCCTTATGGCCCGGGCGGGCCTAGCTCGTGATCCCTTTCCCTTTCCCTTTAGTTACCTCCCTCTCCTTACTATTGTAAGTCCTTGATGTGTAAACATTGAGGACAATGTTTGATTCTAGCTTGGGGGGGGGGGTCTTACTTGTATTTAGGGATTTGGATTTTTGGTAGTTTAGTTTTTATTTGCTTGAAAAAAAAAAAATAGAAAAACAAAAACAAAAAGATTTACTGCTTTCCTAGACTAACCTTAACTTGTTTGCTAGTATGTCTTTCCTTTTTGCAGATTGGGAACATTCGAGACGCGGCATGAGTTTGAAGAACGATGCTATGGCCGTTAATTGAAGCTCCCGGGAAGCAAATTTGGTGAGATCTTTTTTTTTTGTGTGTGCTTAGGATAGTTTAGTTTAGGAAGAAGTTGAATGGTTCGAGGATGTTTGATCGGTTCTAAGTAACCTGGGATCGTTGATGTTGATATCATTCGATCACTTGTTTGTCGATTGGGATTATTATGTGATTTTCATGCCTCTTTATGAGCCATTTAGCTTGTTTAGATTACTTAGTTGTTTATATATGTGTGCAATATAGGAAAAGCTTCTGTTATGAGAATGTGTAGTCTAGTTTATTTGATTTGCCTCATAGTCTTTTCCTATATTTTTGGATCGTGAATAACTTGTCTAATTGCATAAACTTTTGGAATAATGCTCATATTTGGATTCAAAACGTGAATGAATGTGTGTGGAATATCTATTTCTACTTAAGCCAGTAATGAATGCACAGTTTGAGTCTATTGTTGATCAATGTAGACGAGTCTAGGCGAAGGTAGTTGGTTAGAACACTTTTGTCATGTGAAACTCTATGCCTTTGGGCTGTGGTAAGATGGAGTCGCTTCCCATTTGTAGATTTGATCCCCTTAATTGGTAGTTGCTTTGTTTTATAGATCCCGTGAGGTTTATTTGTTCTAGCCTTCATCATTCTTGTTGAGTGGCATATTTGGATCCTTGATTACGCATTTTTCGATCTTTGTGTTGACTAGTAGCTCCCGAGACCGACTTGACACTTTTAAGGGAGGAAGAGGGCACCTTTTTCATTTTTCTTATTTTGTTCCTTTTGTTTTGTTACAAATTAATTTTCTTTTTACATCATCTTACTTGCTAACCATGTTGAGCCTTTAATTCCATTCTTGGTTACCCATGTTACAAACCCGATGGCCGATGTTTTACCAACCCTTAGTTGTGAAGCGTTTACCTCGCAAGGTTTGTTTGAGCTTATTGTGTATAAATCAAGAATAATGATCGATAGTTGGTTTGAGCAAGTTTGAAAGTGAGATTAATTGTAAAGATGTAATATGAAAATTTGTTTTTGAAAAAAAAGGAAAAGAAAATCAAAATAAAAAAAAAGGGAGAAAAGCCGTCCGACTTGTGAAAAAGGCAAGGACACATAAATAAAGTTTT
This sequence comes from Chenopodium quinoa, assembly GCF_001683475.1. NCBI lineage: Eukaryota > Viridiplantae > Streptophyta > Magnoliopsida > Caryophyllales > Amaranthaceae > Chenopodium > Chenopodium quinoa. Next base: position 1,673,494 of record NW_018742879.1, read on the forward strand.
GAAGTTTGAAAGAGGTCATTTGAGTGTGAATTATATGGATAATTCGAGATGTGTAAGAATGTGAATCAATGAGATTGTGGAAAGTGAATTACATCTTTTGAACTATTGTTTTTGAGAATTGTGATTCTTGCGCCTCATTTAGGAATTAACACCACTTTTTTTTTAAAATTGTTTTCACCTACCTTACCCATTGCCAATACATTACAACCCTTTTAAGACCCTTAGACTTTAGAGGTGTTCGGTTCTCAAACGGTGGAGGGAGATACCTTTCAACCCTATGGAAAGATTATGCGTAATCGAGATGTCGGGATACCTTTGTTATTTCCTCAAAATATCATTTTTTCCGGTTCCTTCGAGGAATCACGAGTAGGGCTGGCAAACCCTGACCCGACACGAAAACCTGACCCGAACCCGACCCGAAGTTACTGAGAGAGACCCGAACCCGACCTGAACCGAACCTGAACAACCCGAATTCGACCCGATTTGAGCCAAATTTCATATTTCGTAATAATATTAAGTTTTACACCATTTTTAATAGTTTCTAAGCATAACCCGAAATTGACCCGAAATCTGACCCGAACCCGACCTGCTGACCCGAATTGCCACCCCTAATCACGAGGGGCCAATTAGGGTGGTGATTTGAAGCAAAAGGGGAGGACGTGGCCGGTTTGGTTGGGTTTAGAGGGAAGCATGACTTCTTTGTTCTCTATGCTTGGTTTAGGTTTTGTTTGCATTTTGATCAACGACACCTTGGATTGTGTGTCTCGTTGCTTGTTTGAGTGAGTTTTCATTCCGTGCCTGGTTGTTCTAAGTAGGATCCATTGACTTCATTCTGTGCTAAATTGGATTTATATGTAATGGCAATAGTTTATTTGATCCTGTGTGTGTGTGTATCCCTTGGTTTTTGCTCGAGGACTAGCAAAAGTGTAGCTTGGGGGGTTTTGACAAGCGCACTTTAGGGCGCGCTTTAGGGCATATTTTAGGATGATTTTGGATGTATTTGGGGCCGCTTTGGCCGATTATTACCTTGTTATGCTTACGTTCCCCATATTACGTGCTTCACGGGTTTTCGGTTTGTTTTTGATGTGTTTTCAGGTAATGTCAACCGAGTTTAATCGGATCCCGAGCCCTTGATGCGTAACCGAGCTAGCCTTGACCGGAGTCCGAGGAGTTAAGGAAGTTCAAGTGTCGTGCATTGATTACATAGCACAGGCAGCACGGCCGTGTTACCATAGGCACACCCGTGCTGGCCTATAAGCAAGCAACCCCAGGCAAGGCAGCACGGCCGTGCAAGCCAATAGCACGGCCGTGTCAGTATCCACGCACCCGCACGGCCGTGCAGGCCATTAGCACGACCGTGCCAGATGTTGCCCGTGCCCGTGTCAGCTTCAGTATGAGCCCCGTGCTAGAGCATATTCAGCACGGCCGTGTCATTTTTAGCACGGCCGTGCCAGGAAGCTGCACGGCCGTGTCATTTTTAGCACGGCCGTGCCAGGAAGCTGCACGGCCGTGCCATATATAGCACGGCCGTGCCAACCTGAAGAAGAAACCCGGTTTACTTACTGACAAGCTAGCACGGTCGTGCCAAATTCAGCACGGCCGTGCTGATCCAGGGTTAACTGCGCGCTTGACTTCTCCGAATTAGAAGACGTATATAAGGCCCGATTTTAGGAGGATTAAAAGACAGTTTTTAGAGATAGTTTTGAGAGCCTTTGTAGAGAGTTATTGAAGAACGTTCTTAGTATTAGAGATTCATTAGTTTTCTTAGAGATATTTCTAGAGATTTTAGTTTTCTTGGATTGATTTGAAGCAAGATTTGCGAAGATTCTTTGTATTATTCATTGACGACGGATATCAAAGTTCTGAACTTTTCCATTGATTCGCATCAATACAATTGGTATTATTCATTCTTGTTTATTAATCAAGCTTTATTATTCCTTAATCAGAATTCATGTTTATATCTATTATGCTTTTGGAATTCATTATTGCTTTGATTATGAATATGTGTGAGTAGTCTCCTAGCTAGGGTTTCGGGATGAAACCCGGCCTAGGTAATCTATGTAATTGAGGATTGATTTTGATAAACGGATTGTGATTAAATTGATTATATGCGATTGCATGTTAATTCATTATAATAGGAGTAGCTAACCTAGAATCTTGAATTTGATTGCATGAATTCCTTGATTTGAACAAGAGATTGTGAATTGAGTATTTCATTATTGAATGTGGTTTGATTATGTATCGAGTAATGTTAAGTGCATGAGAAATCCAAGCTTAGTATTGCCCGTTGTCTTCCTATCACATTATATTGATCAGACATATAGTCTTTGCATATCCCGTTTGTCTCTGTGATTCCTTGTTGCGTAGTTACCGATGGTTTGGTGAATTCCCGTTCTCCCTAGTGTCTTAGTTTATTGATTTATTCCATCTTATTAGTAGTATTTTAGAACACCATTTTCCATTGATTTCGAACTAGCTTAGGTTTAAGATTGATTTGTAATTACTCTCGTTCCTCGTGGACCGAACCTTTATTTGCCTTTGTACTTGGTTATAGGGTGTTCGTATAAGTATTGTTTGATTGAGAGTTAGATTGTAGCGACCGATTTAACCCCTGTCAATAGTATTCAGTATTGATGTATCCTTGAATTTCAGAGAGATCTCCTTCCTCTTGGGCGGAAAAACCTCGGTTATTGAAGGATCCAACACATCTCTTGAGCATTGTAGAGCAATACCCATTCTCTCTGCCTCATCCCAAAGCTCTTTGCCCTTCTCAAATTCACCACACTTACAAAATTTTGGAATCAAAACATCATACACCGGACCATAATCACCAGCTGAGCTTTTCTTCATGCGACCAAACAACTCCAATGCATAATTTACTCTCTCAACCCCACAAAGAACACCAACCAGGTCATGATAAAACTTTTCTGGTGGCTCGAGCCCATCTTCTGCCATCAATTCCAGTATCTGATTACCTTTTCCAAACCTTCCTGTCAAGTATAAAACCCGAATTAAAATATAATAGGTCACCCAATTAGGAGCACAACCTGATTTCCTCATGGAATCAAAGATTCTAAGCGACTCCTTTACTCTTCTTGTTCTACCCAAACAAGAAAGCAACACATTGTAACTTATTGAATTTGGAGTGATCTTGTATGTTTTCATTTCCATGAACACGTTAAGAGCTTCTGGCACAAGCCCAGACGGGTTTTTCTTAAGTTTATACTCACAAAGGCACCTAAGGTATGTGTTGAAGCAATAAAGATCCAGAGTAATTTTCCTCGACTTCATCTCCTGGAGAAGTCTACGAGTCTCCTTGACATTTCCCTGCACAGACCAACCATATAATATACTCCTATAAACACAAGACTCTGCACCAGATATCTTATCCTTATGATGATACACAACCCCTTCTGCCCCTCTTGCATGGCCTTTTGCACAAAGCGCATTAACAATAGCAGTGACAGTCATTCTGTCCTGTGCACACTTGAACAGGTCCAGATTTTTAAAGATGCCCAATGCATCGCCTTCTCTCCCCATCTTCACAAATATTTCAGCCACAGTTCCAAAAGTCTGTGCTTCCAAAACCCTTTGATCCTTACGAAGATCTGCCAGCAAAATGTCAACTGCCCTATGATCCTTCTTCTCAGCAAAAACCCGAATGGCATGGTTAAAGTCCTTATCCCCCAAAGCTGAACCCAAACTCTTGCATGACCATGTGAAGAAACGAAGCAACCGCCTCGTGGATGCTTCCTCTTTACAATGATTCACCACTTCCACCACAATTGAAGGGGTTAAGTGAACTTCACATTTCTTAAGACTTAATTCCAATTCATTTAGGCCACCGATAGGAGTCAAAACAAGGCTGCATAGCTCCTGAAACCCAGGAAGGTTTTGTAGAGCAGTAGTAGGAGGAAGTGTTACCATTGTGGTATACAGAGAAAAGCGAAAACCTTTCAGCTTCAGGGTATATATTCTTTTTACATTACGTTCTCTTAGGCAATTCATCGAACACTTGGTGAGCAAGAGCAATACACGCAAATTCAGGCATAAGAGTAAAAATACTTCAAATTCCAAATTGTTGCTGAAGATTGGTTGGCATAAATCACAATAATGATCGCTTCTTTTACGATTATACAAGATTGAATTTGAAGCTGAAATGAATATAATGTGATTATCTGAAGTTTGATGGGTCGAATTTGAGAAGCGCGGGAACTTTGCAATTAAAAATTTGATGAGATACGAGATAACTCTAAATCTCTAATTATGTATTTATGTTAGGGATGGATAATGACCATTCAAGTTACGAAGAAATGGACTTCTGGAAGATTGTAACTCTGATAAAATGAGCACGTGTGTTAGTATATGTTTCAGGTGAAAACTATAGGTCCTTCGTCTGGACCTTTCTTATGGGTTGAAAACTGGAATCGGCCCAAGTGATGACTAGGGCGAGGGTTTCCTGCACAACATACACACGTAAATTGGCCTCGGAAGTTGTGCCGAGGAAGACCCCTCCGATGCCGAAGTCAGTACAATGTTTCTAGAGAGAGAAAGCTATGCAAGAGAATTAATTACTTGAGACTTGAAATGAATGTAAAAAGAGAGAAATCAAGGCTTTTATACCTTGCTCAAATAAATAAGTTGGGCCTTGAAGTCAAATGGGCTTGTCATGTTTATCGGGCCTTTGACTGACCTCGCATGCTTTAGGAGAGTTGGACCTTTTTTGGGCTTTGTAATTGAATCATTTGTGGACCAGCCTAATTGGAGTAAATTGAACCCAAACAACTTGCCCCCCAGACTCGATTCGAAAGTTTGACGAGTTGGGTTTTGATTTGCAAAATGGAGGAAAGCAAATGATTAATTAGCATTTGAATTTCGTGGTTATTGAGGCAGTAACGACTATTTGTAGTTATTAGGGTATATTGAGAGTTTAGTGGACGGCTGCCGATTTAGGATATGTCTCTGTTTATTCCGAACTTGATTTGCTGTAACTCGGGGATCCGAGCATAATTTGCTGCTTTGAATGCATTGTTTTCTTCTCCAACTACTTTGCCTCTTTTACTTAGTCTTGCACTTAGCTCTTTTGTTAATTTTTCTAAGTGTTGAGCTTCAGCTTGAACCTATTTGGTCCCCACTTGCTGAAAAAGTAAGACTGGCTAAGTGGTTCTTGCCCTCCCCAGAAATCTGAAGTCATAGTCTTCGGATTTATAAGGTATTTGCTTTGTTTAACTGGTATAGATGAAGACTTTCTTCGTTCTGCCTTGTATTAAGCAAAATTTTTTTGAAGTTTCTATGCTTTTTTTTTTTTTGAAGAATCTATGAGTTCGCTGCTCAGAAGTCTTAGACTTTGAGAGCGGTATTCTCTCGACCCTTGAAAGTTTCTCGAGGGAATGACTATCCGAAGCACAATGCCAGAGTATGGCAATGCCTCGGATATAACACCTCTGAAGCACAATGTCAGTGCTTGGCTATGCTTCAAATTTGTCCACAACCTATTTGTCCCAAGAAACTGATTTATCCGAAGTACCATGCCTTCATATGGCTATACTTCGGTAGTGAAATCATTGTTCCCTATTGGGCGGGTTTGGCGGCAATCCGAAGTATGATATCGCTGTTGGGCTATACCTCGGACAGTGCCGAACAGAAACCCTTTTAAAAAAACCTAGAAGACATAAAATAGAAACTTTCAAAATTGATAAGAACGGTGGCTCGGAGGCCTTTCATTAATTTTAAAAGATGCACTTACATAGATTGTTCTTCCCCGAAGGGTTTACACATGAAATTTTTTCAGTACATTAGCATTCTAGTGGTTTTTCAACCCGATTCCATCCAACTGACGAACTCGGTAGGTTCCAGGTTGAAGGTCATCATAAATTTCATAAGATCCCTCCCAAGAGGCTGAGAGTTTCCCATGAATGCGGCTTTTTTTCACTACTGCGGCATTTCGAAGAACCAAGTCCCCTATTTTGAGTGGTCTTGCATTGACCCTTCGGCTATAAAACTTGTTGATTCTTTGTTTGTATGCAGTCATTCTGTCTCGAACCGAATCTCTGACCTCGTCTAGAAAATTGAGGGATTCTTTCATGAGTTGTTCATTTACTTCGGTTGAGAAGTGGTGCACTCGCAAACTTTTTGTGTCAATTTCGACTGGAAGGACGACTTCGGACCCATACACCAGCTCAAATGGTGAATGTCCCGTAACCTCTTTTTCGGTTATCCTAAGTGACTAGAGGGTTCCAGGGAGTTCCTATATCCACTTGGACTTTTGATCCTCAACCCTCTTCTTAAGTGCATTGAGAATCTACTTGTTTGCTGCTTCGGCTTGACCATTGCTCTGCAGATGGCATACCGCAGAATAGGCCAACTTGATGCCGAATTGGTCAGAGTACCACCTCAGCGACTGATTGTCAAATTGTCTCCCCATGAACGAAGACAGAGACCTTCGGAATTCCGAAGCGAGTGATAATATTCTGCTAGATGAATTTCCTGATAGTTTGCTCAGTGATGTTCGAGGCTGCCTCGTCCTTGATCATTTGCTAAAATAGTCAATGCCGACTATCAGCCATCTTTTCTGGTACGGAGCATCTGGGAATGGTCCCAAGATATCCAACCCCCATAAAGAAAATACAAGAGGATTCAGAATCGGCTGGAGATCTCGGGCTGGCTGATGGATAAGTGGTGCGAATTTTTGACATTTCTCGCATTTTATGACCAGTTCCTTAGAGTCCAGGATCATGATGGGACAATAATGCCCTGCCCTCGGTGCCTTGTGGGCCAAAGTTCTTTCCCCGATATGATTCCCAAAGATGCCGAGGTGAATCTCCCGAAGGACGTAGTCAGCATCTGTTGATCCCACACAATTTTTCCAGTGGCTGATCAGTTAAGACCACTATTTTATGACAATCAAAATAGGGCCTTAGTTTGCGAACGCTAACCACTACTACATATGCAACTTTTTCAAGTAAAGGGTAGCGGCTCTCGACATCCGTCAAAGTGTGGCTGACGAAGTAGATCGGCTTTTGGACTTTGTCTTCCTCCTTCAGCAGAACCGCGCTTATAGTCTCGGAGGCTTTCGTCCTCCCCTTGATGCACGCTCATGAGCTCTGTAGTTGTTTTCTCTTGGTGGTTTGCCGTAGAAAACTTGCTTTTGAACTTGTTTGAGAGGTCTTTCCAACCAGTTATTGAGCCTTCCTTTACACCTTTGGTGATCCATGCTTGTGCAACACCCTTCAAAGTTGTTGGAAAGTATTTGCACCAGGTCACTTCGGACCTGGGGTTCAGATGCATGTGCCCCTCGTAGGAGGCAAGGTGGTCCTTCGGGTCCGAAGTACCATCATATGTGATGTGTGCCGAGATTTTTACTGTCGCCACATGCTCTTTTAGAATCCAGCTCTGGAATGGGGAACTAGAGGGAACCATCACAACTTTCCCCTTGTTCCCAGGTGATGGGACCTCGCTTCCCCCTCTTAGAGAGGTAGAAGTGGTTTTCGTCCTCGGCTGGGATGATGCAAGGTAAGGTGCAGTTCCTTCGAGGTAGGTGAGGCAACTGTGCACGCTCCCCTCCCTCGGACCGATGCGTTCGTGAACGTTTCGGCGGGCAGTCTCTTGCAGCGTGGATGCGGTGTTGCTTCTTTTGATACTTCGGAGCTCGGAATCATCGAAGAACTGTAGGTTTCTTTTTCTTTCTCGTTCAGTTCTCCAAGTGTCCTCGTCCCAGTATTCGAGCTCCTTAAAAGATGGAACTCGCTCTCCTTCCTCTTGCCCTATCCTCCTTCTCAAGTGCCTTGGCTGCTCTATGGTGTCAACGCGCACTGAGGGAGTAGGAGGTGGGGGATGCTGAGTCGCTTAGGCCTTTATGAAATCCATGAAGGTAGTGAGGGCTCTTGCCATTTCCTCCGTAGAGGGACCCGTTTAGGGCGTCCCCCTTGGACGGGACTGGGAATGACAACTAGGAGTTGGACTCTTAGCAATTGACTGGCTCGGCTGATGAGAACTTGACAGCTGAACTGTGTTGTGAGGTGATCTATCCAACAACATTCCTTGACGATGTAGCCTCGGAAGATGATGAAGAAGGTGCTTCCTTCTTCGAGGGTAAAGATGGAATTGAGCCTTTCTTTGAGGAAGAAGGACCATTCTTTTTGGCACTCTTGGCGCTCTTTCCGCTCTTAGTCATGTTGCTAAGATGATGGATTTTTGTCTTGTTTTTTAATGTCATCCCCACAGACGGCGCCAAATTGTTTCGGATGAAAACAATAGGTCCTTCGTCTGGATATTTCTTGTGGGCTGAAAACTGGACTCGGCCCAAATGATGACTGGACGAGGGATTCCTACATAGCAAACACACGTAAACTGGCCTCGGGGGTTATGTCGAGGAAGGCCCCTTCGATACCGAAGTCAGTACAGTGTTTCTAGAGAGAAAACTATGCAAGAGAGTTAATTGCTTGAGGCTTGAAGTGAATGAATGTAAAAAAGAGGGAAGTCAAGGCTTTTATACCTTGCTCAAATAGATAAATTGGGCTTTGAAGTCAGATAGGTTTGCCATGTTGACCGGGCCTTTGATTGATTTGGCATGCTTTAGGAGAGTTGAACCTTTTTTGGGCTTTGTAATTGAATCATTTGTGAAGTAGCCCAATTGGAGTAAATTGGACCCAAACAGTATATACTCGTACTCGTTAGTCGTATCACATCGAAAATCAGATCCTACACTTGAGAGCATGGTGCAAATATAACTTATAGGCGTATAACAAATATTATTGGGGTATTTAACCATTAATGAGATATGTTTATCAAGGGTATATGTGTCGATATGACTTAAAAGTAATAGCAGGTAGGCGTTAACTAAAATGTTTGACACGGTAACTTTTACAAATAACGGCGGATTATCTCTTTTTGACCAAAATACGGATAGTCCGAAGGAATGTCTCTATGTTTGTGAAACATAGAGGTGTGCGGGACAATACCGACACCGATATGGATCAGGTAAATTTGGTTGGGCCTTGACATCTGGGTCATTTCCAATACCAGCCCATTATCTATATCAGCTTGTTTTGCCAGCCACGTGGAAAACTACTTATGGCCACGTGGAAACCCACCACCCACTTGACAAAATAACTAAGTGAACCAACATGTAGCACTAACTTGAGAATTTATAAATAGTTAAGCATATTTCACTTCTAAGGTGCACTTTTCTTAACCTAAACACACTTAAACCAACTATTTTTACTCATATCATCTGCTCCGTAGTTTAGCTGGAAGTCGGGAACACCGAAAGAAAACAAAACAATGCTCGAGTTAAAACCCTTACAAGTTAAAACCGCATAAAATCATACTCTAAAACAAAATAGCTGTCGACCAAAAAACAAGATAAAGAAAGTTCCTTTGTTTAAAACAGTGTTGAAAAAGTTGCATTTTTGCCATTGCCAAGATCATCCCCAACACCAAATAATCGCTGCAAACTCCTTTCGCTGGAAATTCCCGGATCTCTCCTTTTTCGATAAATCAAATTATGACCTTCGATCACCGGCGTCAATTTCCGATCAATTTTCTGGTAACCGTCTTCTTACCCCTTAATTATTTAGTTAATTTTCTTTTTAATCAAACCCAATTGATTAATCTAGGGTTTTCATTACGAATTGAATTTGATGTTAATCAAATTTCCCTTTATTTTGTTGGAATCAGGGTAGACAGAGACCAAATTTCAGAATTAGTCATCAAAGAAAAATTCGGAAAAATGAGTCAGGTTTTTGAAGGGTATGAGCGTCAATATTGTGAAATTTCAGCGAATTTGACTCGGAAATGTTCTGCTGCTGCTGCTCTCAATGGAGGTGATTCCCAATTTTTCTGAATTCCTTTATTGTTTTGGTGAACTACTTTGTGTTATTATGGCGGCAAATTCTTTATTTATGTAGAATGAGGGTTTTCAGTTATAATTAAGTGGGTGGAAAGAAATGGTTGAATGATTGGATGGTTTGTGATTGTATAATTTGGGATTATTGTCTTGGGTTAATCCCTAAGGTTATTAAACTCAGATGGTTTGTAGGGAAGTTGGGGCGAAGTCGTTAGAATAGGAATTGATCATGGCAGCATTGTATACCCTCCCTTTTTCAGGAAGGAATCAAAAGTTGAGTAATATCGAATACTCGAGCGTGGCCATTTTTTGGGTTGAATCTATCTTGATTCTTAGCATAGCCATTTTTTGGGTTGAAGTTGTTTGCTAGCTTTGCCTGCTTATCGTAGTTGGACCAATTATTTCATATTAATTCCACTTTTGATCCCTTTAGCTTCGGGAGAATAAGAGGTAGATGTTGGTAGGATCTCCCTATAGGTGATGTGGTAGCAAAGGGTCTTACTCAAAATCACATAATCTTAATGAGATTTTTATTATCTTGGTGTGGCTTATCTTGTAAATCAAAGCTGTAATGGATATACTTAGTGATTTAAAGTTGTTTTTGGGTTCTGAGAAATGGAGCAACAGTTTGCCCAAGCCAGCATGTCCAATTTCCCAATCTAGTTAGTATTTGGTTAGCTTCAGATAAATTTTGGTATTGATAATATTTTAATTATTTCTTTAAGAGTTCTAATATTTCAATTGTTGTAGAGATTTTCTACAGGGTTCAATTGAGCTTCCCATTTTAAGGGTTAGTTGTATTATATGAGAGAGACTTGATTTTTGATTATTGTGCTGAGTCTTTATGCTTGATTTATAAGGGTTCTAGAGCGAATTATAAACCCTTTTCCTTGTTGCTTGTGCACTTCAAAATCCTCCAAACTTGCGCTTAGGGATCTATCTTGATCGTATCAATAAGACTTGACCAACCTGTTTATCTGGTAACATAAACTTTTGAAGAAGCAAGTTTCATTGGTTTTACTTACCAAAGCAAGGGGATCTTTATGGTGTTATTTGAGAAAAGAGCTATGTTTTCTGTATTACAATCATTTTGATCCTTGTCGTATATTTCTTACTGGGGACTGCTGAGTGATGGGAGCACATTTAATTCTAATATAGAGAGCTTGGAGTTTATAATGATGTAAAATACAACTTTAGAAGATACGTATTTCTCAGTGTTGCAGGGTTGTGGGTCGGTTAAGCAGGGGAAGCCCATCCGCAAGCTTACCCCAGCAACAACAAATATCAAGATTTTGTTTCTGTTGGGGTAGTTGGATGATTGGAAGGTCATTGGTCAACTTTTTTTTCATGGGGAATAAAGTACAGTTTATTAAGATGCATTATGTTGACACTTTTAATTCGAGGACAGAATTTTATCTTTCAATCCTGCTAAATCTGTCAAGATAAATAATATATAGACATCTTAAGGTGCAGCATCTAATGAATCTATTCTATGATCAACCCTAAATCATGTGATGAATGAACGGGCTCCATAAGATCCAGTCGAATGGGTGATTTTGCGCTGTTATTTTCTTAAAGAAAGATATCCAGTGTTTTTCTGCAATGTCTGTTTTCCTCATTTGGCAACTTGATAGCACTCTCTACGAGACAAATTTTGATTTTTCTTTGACTATTGATTATAGTTGGAGGTTGGAGCTTCACAACCTGGAAAACTCTGCAAGTCTGCATACTAAATTACTAAGACAGAAATATATACTGCTTTGCATTAATTAAAACGAACTTTTACATTCCTCAAGATGTTGTATGGCACTTCTCTTCCCTAATCATAATATTTTAATTGGATCATCATTCGTTGGTGTGGCTATTGCCATTTTTTTGTCTGATTTATCCAGTGCTGCTTTGCAGAACAGAAGAAACAGAAAGTCTCTGAAATCAAAAGTGGATTGGAAGAAGCAGAAGCACTGGTATTGTATAAGATCTTTTCTGTTGCAATTGTTCTTGATCAACATTAATCTTAAGTCAACCCTTTGCAAGTTGTGGTTACAAACATGTTTCTTCTTTGAACATATCCAGATCCGGAAAATGGACCTGGAGGCAAGAGCATTGCAGCCGAATGTGAAAGCTATGGTACTTACCAAGCTTAGAGAGTATAAAAATGACCTAAGCAACCTGAAATCTGAGATCAAAAGACTTTCTTCTACAGACAGTCAAGCCGCCCGAGATGCGTTACTGGAATCGGGCATGGCTGATGCACTGATGGTTAGTGTTGTATATTTTGTTTATTATGACCTATCTCATTATCTGTATGGCGAACAACTCTAGTCAATTAGTTGACTTATTATACTTCCTCCATTTCTTTTTAGTTGCGACACTTTCCTATTTTGGAAAATTGTTAATTACTTGCAAGACTTTCCATTTTTGACATTTCTTTCTCTCTATCTCTCTCCTACCCACATGGGTCCCTCTTATTTTTCTCTCTATCTCTCTCCTCTTCCAAAATTTCCTAGGAGATTGTGAAAATAAAAGTGTTGCAACTAAAAAAAAGCAGAGGAAGTATATTCTTCATCCAAAAATTGAAGAGAAACTTGTGAATTGTTTGTAAAATATAAAGTACGTAGTATATTTTTAAACGTGACTACTTATATGAATCTTGCTGATCATTTCATTTTTTTTGTGTTTGTTTATACGCGGTTCAGGCTTCTGCTGATCAAAGAGGGCGGCTATTGATGTCAACAGAGAGATTGAATCAGTCCACTGACAGAGTCAGGCAGAGCAGAATGACCATGCAGGAAACTGAAGCTATTGGGGTTTCTATACTAGAAGATTTGCATTCGCAACGCCATTCACTTTTGCATGCTCATAATACAGTAAGCAGTGCTTCCTTTTGTGTAACATGTATCTCTTTTTTTTCCCTTGGAAACCCGTAAACATTGAATTTAATCTTCAGTATTTGCATACATTTTGAGGTTTTTGTGAAGTCCGTTTTCTAATCAATTTTATGCTAATTATTGTACCCAGCTTCACGGGGTTGACGAGAATGTTGGCAGAAGCAAGAAAATTCTGACTGCAATGTCAAGGAGAATGAACCGGAACAAATGGATTATTGGTACTATCATCGCAGTACTGGTCCTTGTAGTTGTGTTGATCATTTACTTCAAGTTGATCCATTAGTTTGTCAACTATGTATTTAAAGCTCTATAGTATTTGGCAACTCGCCTTGTTGGCAGTCTGATATCCATGATCTTCAGTGTGATTAATCATTTTATCATTTTGTTGTTGCTAAGTTTCTTTGTTCGTCAATTCATATTATGTTATGCCACTTCACATTCTTTGGCCAAGTTTAATATAGCCTGGTGTGTCAATGTTTGCCCTTAAGTCCCATCTTTGTCAATCAGCAGCTATTGTGTAAAGGTTTGCACTTGAAATATTTGTTTTGGAGTTAACAACTACTTCAAATACTTGTACTTTGTTTTTACAGTAATTTTTTTTCCCCCTAAACATACTATGGGTAATTGCCTCTGATACTTGTTGCTTGTATCTATCTGCTGTGGGAAGTTCGAAGTCATTAGACTATGCAGAAATCCAGAGATGAATTTATACTCTGTGCGTCAACTGAAATTAACATGCTGCTTAAAAAATGATATGGGCGGAGAACATGTGAAAAATTGCAAAGAGGTGTGTTTTTTTCACAGAAATACTGAATTCCCTGCACTCTGACATTTGAAACAATATGGTTCTGTTAACAACTTCAAGAATTAATATCAAGATAGCCTAAATGAATCTTATTTCTTTGTCATGTATAACTCATTAAAGGGAGCTAAATAAAACTTTTTCAGTTAAGATCTAATAACTTTGGAACGCTTCAATTAACATAGACTATACTTTGTACTATTTTAACAAAGACTAGAATTTTCCTGCCAAAAATATATAAATATATAAATAAATAAATAAAAATAAAAATAAAAATAAAAAAACCGAACAAACTATGTGCTCGTTTGGTTCACATGGAAATTTATATATCATGGGAAATTCTCATTGGTAGCCATCAAGTTTTGTTAATTATCTTTGGTAGCCAAAAACTTTATAAATTATCTAAATCATCCATATAATACTGTAACTTTATTAATTATAACACTAATGATCATTATTAGCCACTTTTAAGACTAATAAGTAACTATGGCTAACTTAAGTGTAATTAAGTAATACAATTACTATTAAACCCTTATTACTTTCCCTACAAACTGTAACCATCCTTTTCCCTCCAAAAAATTTTCCCCCTTCTTTATTTAACCCTAAATCAGAAGAAAAAAAAAACCCATTTATCTTCTCCACCATTCTTATATTCCTCCATTCTCGTAGTTCTTCAGTATTGAAACCTTAGCACTATTTGGTCATTCATTCTGCAACAAATTCAACACAACAGGTTAATATATAACAAATATTCTAATAACGACCCCCTATTTTACATTTAATCCAAGAAAAAAACTCAATTAAACACTCTGTAAAAACCCTACATTCCAATTGAAAAACACGACATGCTATCACAAAACAGAGCACATTAAAATCAAGAACACGAAATCAATTAAATCAATTGAAAACTTAGAGTACATACCTGAATAATTACGCAATAAAGATAGGATCTTTATGTGCAAATTCAACCACAACCCAGACGTCGTCCGTTGAATTCGATCAATCGCAACTCAGAATTTTGTAAACTCCAATGGTTGAAATAAGCCCAATTCTACTCCGATCCACCTTTGTCGTAAATTAAAAATTAATCTCGAATCCTAGTTCTAAGGTCGAAAATTTGAAAGGTAGAAGATGGTGTTCGAATTTCGAATTATGGTGGAGATGGATGGTTTCTGAATATGAGTTCATGGAAGTGATGTTTCATGTTTGTAGTTGGAGAGAGAGGGCAGAGAGAGAATTAATACGTAATATGATGGTAGCTTTTTTTTCTTTTTTATAATTCAAAAATTAATCATTAGTTAACCATAGTTACTTATTAGTGTTAATAGTGGCTAATAATGGTCTCAGTATTATAATTAATGAAGTTACAGTATTATATGGCTAATGTAGATAATTTAAAAAATATTTGGCTACCAAAGATAATTATATTTGGCTATATTCAAACACATTTGAGTCTATGGTGGCTTGATTTTGCTGGTTTTCTTCCCAATTTCTGGTTCTATGGCTTGAAAGAAGAAGCAAGCTACCCCTGCTCTCTCTAAGGTCTCCAAAGAAATTACTGAGTCCTTATTTGTTCCTGCTTTAGCTGGGTTTCAAGTTGTTCATGAGGTATTTGATGAAGGGGATGAACTTGTGACGCCTGCTCCTGGACTTGTTCACCCCTCTGCAGGTTTGATAACTAGGCGAGATGCTGAGATGCTAGCCCTGAGCTTTGGATCGATTGGCCCTAAAACCAATGGAACAGTAACTCCTCCGATTACTGTTCCATTGCCTAGCAATCAGGCTGCAAACCCTGGATTGCAAAGTGATTCAACTGGCCCCTTTGGTAATGAGTCTTAGAATATTGGGAAAGGTAGTAGTGGAAATCTAGACTTTACTGGGAAACTTAATGCAAAAGGGATTTCTTTAAATTTCGTGCTGAGATGTTAGCCCTGAGCTTTGGATCGATTGGCCCTAAAACCAATGGAACAGTAACTCCTCCGATTACTGTTCCATTGCCTAGCAATCAGGCTGCAAACCCTGGATTGCAAAGTGATTCAACTGGCCCCTTTGGTAATGAGTCTTAGAATATTGGGAAAGGGAGTACTGGAAATCTAGACTTTACTGGGAAACTTAATGCAAAAGGGATTTCTTTAAATTTCGTTCCCCCCCAGATTAAAGATGGTAAGTCTATTGCCATTTTTCCTGTTGATGAAATTGAGGAAGGAAAGAACAAAATGGACTAATGCTGTTGTTTTATATGTTGTTGGATTTTACCCTACAATTACAGCTATTAAAAGATTTATTGTTAATGATTGGAGATTGGTGAATAATCCTGATGTGTTCTGGCATGATGAATGATATTTTTTAATTAATCTGTGTTCTTCTGATAACTTGAACTCTGTCCTAAGTGGAGGTCCTTATATGCTTTTTGAAAAGCCTGTTATAGTTAAACCTTGGTCTGAGAAATTTGATTTCCATGCTGAAATTTTGCGCACTGTTCCATTGTGGATTAAATTACCTAATCTGCCTCTTAACTGTTGGGGCCCTGAAACTTTGAGTAGAATAGGTAGTACTTTGGGGGTGCCAATTTGTGCTAATGAGTGCACATCAAGGCAATTAAGAGTCTCTTTTGCTAGAATGCTTGTTGAAATTGACATCACTAAACCTCTTCCTAAATCTGTATGGGTTGAGAGCCCTAATTGAGCTGGCTGTTGTGTATGAATGGACCCCCCCGTTCTGTAAAAAATGTAACAAAGCTGGTCACATTTGTGAAGAGCCTAAAGTGACTCAAGACCAGAATGCTCCTAAGGCACAAACTCAAAAAAAGACTTGGGTGCAAAAAAGGAGAAAAGGCACTGGGATCCAAGATAAGCCTACTGGGAATTGGGAAACAGTTAAGAGAAAAGGGAAGGAGAATGATGTTGTTAATGATAGTGTTGTTCTGATCACTAACCAATTTAATGTATTGCCTATTGATGAAGTCCCTGTACCTAGTTGTCAGAACACTGAGCCTAGCGGGGGTGGGCCCCCTCCACAACAATGATTATTACAGCATGGAATGTTAGGGGTCTTAATGACCCTGCCAAGGTGGCTGATGTTAAACAACACCTTCTTAGATCTAATGCTGATGTTGTTTGTCTGTTTGAAACAAGAGTCAAGATGAAGAACAGTAAAGGGATCCAGTGCAAAATTTCTCATGGTTATACTTGAATTTGTAATTACACAGCTTCTGGAAAAGGTAGAATTTGGCTAGGTTGGAGGAGTGATAAAATTCATGTTGAGGTGAGTGTTGTCTTGTCTCAGTTTATTCATTGCACTGTTAGTACCTATGATTATAGTAGGCAAATTATGGTTGCTTTTGTGTATGGTTTGCATACTATTCATGATAGGAAGGACCTTTGGGAGGGTATTAGAAATATAGCTCCTATCTCTCTCCCTTGGTTATGCACAGGAGACTTCAATACTGTTTTGCATGATGGTGACAGACTGAATGGGAGTGACATCTCTGATTATGAAACCAGAGATTTTAGAAGGTTTGTTGAGGATTGAGTTTGGTTGAGATAAAGAGTAAATGGCCCTTTTACTCTTGGTCTAACAAAGCTCACAGTGGCCCTAGGACTCAAACCAGGATTGATAGGGGATTTGTTAATTTTGAATGGCTTCTCCAATTTCCTAATGTTGAAGCTCTTTACCTTCCTCCTTCTCTCTCTGATCATACTCCTTTATTATATGAGATCCTTCCCCCTCTTCCTAGGAAGGGAAGACCTTTCCGGTTTTTGAACCACCTTATCAGTCACCCTGAGTTTATGAATATAGTTCAAAGTGTTTGGAGTGTTGGGGTTCCTGGTAAACCCATGAGTAGAATCTTGAAAAAATTGAAAATTTTGAAAGCTCACCTCAAGGAGCTTAATTTCAACTCTTATAATAACATTAATGAGAGAGTTGAGCTAGCTCAGAGGGATCTTCTGGATATTCAGGTTAAAATGGCCACTAGTTCTCAACTTTCTGTTGCTGATTTGGAGGCTCAGGAAGTTCATGCTATACAGGAGTTGAGACATTGGAGATCTGTTTAGGAGAGCATCTATAAACAGAAATCCAGAATTGATTGGGTGCAGCTTGGGGATTCAAATAATAAATATTTCTTCTCCATGATGAAGCACAGACAAGCTAGGAACAGAATAGATACTATATTGACTGACCAGCAGGTTCTCTTAAAAGTTCCTGGTGATGTGGAAAGGGAAATAGTCAACTTTTACAAGAATCTAATGGGTTCAAACTCTCCTGTTCTTAAAGCTGTTGATTTGGTTAATGTAAGAGCAGGAAGACAACTCTCTGCTGGTTCTCAGGGTTTGCTTATTGCTCCTGTTACTGTCTCTGAAATTGATTGTGCTATTCAGAGCATTGCTGATGAGAAAGCCCCTGGTATTGATGGATATAACTCGAAATTTTTTAAGTCTACATGGGAGATTGTCAAACTTGATATCTATGAGGCTGTGAATGATTTTTTTGAGACTTGGTATTATGAGCTCTCAGTGGAACTACATTACATTGACCCTGGTGCCTAAGGTTCAAACTCCTTCATATGTGAGTGATTTCAGGCCTATTGCTTGTTGTACAGTTTTTTACAAGATCATTTCAAAGATCATCACTACTAGGCTTGCTTTGGTTATAGGAGAGGTAGTTAATGAGGCTCAAGCTGGGTTTATCCCGGGTAAGCACATTGGGGATAACATTTTGTTAGCTACTGAGCTTATAAAGGGGTATAGTCATAAATATATAACCCCTAGGTGCATGATCAAGGTTGACTTGAGGAAAGCATATGACTCCATTGAATGGCACTTTCTCAAGGTTGTAATGAATGAGCTTGGTTTCCCTTCTGTGTTTATAGGTTGGGTTATGGGGTGTATCACCTCTGTTTCCTTTTCTGTTCTGATTAATGGTATTCCTTGTGCTCCCTTTATAGCAAAGAAAGGGTTAAGGCAAGGAGACCCTATGTCACCTTTTCTCTTTGCTATAGGAATGGAGTATCTCTCTCGATGTTTGCATGAGCTTGGTAAGAAGCCTGATTTTAACTTTCATCCAAGGTGTGAAAGGTTGTCCATTACTCATCTCATGTTTGCAGATGATCTTCTTTTGTTTACAAGAGTTGATAGCTGTTCTGTTCAGCTTCTGTTTGAGGCTTTCCAGAAGTTCTCTAAAGCTTTTGGTTTGGTAGCTAACCTCACTAAAAGTGAGGTGTACTTTGGGGGAATCACTCAAGATGAACAAGATATTCTTCTCAGAGGACTTGGTATGGTTGCTGGCACTATTCCTTTTAAATACCTTGGGGTTCCTTTGTCCTCAAAAAAGCTAACAATTCAGCAATGTAAGCCCCTGGTTAATAAGATCACTACTAGAATTGAAAGCTGGGCAGTTAGATTTCTATCTTATGCTGGAAGACTGCAATTGATTAAGAGTGTGCTTTTTGGAATACAAACCTACTGGGCTCATATATTTATCCTTCCTAAAAAGATTATGAAAGAGATTGAAAGTAGGTTTAAAGCTTTCTTATGGACAGGGAAGGCAAACCCCACAAAGAAATCTCTTGTTGCTTGGAAGATAATTTGTCTCCCTAAATCATGTGGAGGCTGGAATGTTATTGAGCTGTGTGATTGGAATATAGCTGCTATTTGCAAGGTTCCTTGGGATATTACTCATAAAGCTGACTCTTTATGGGTTAAATGGCTGCATGTCTATTACTTTAAGGCTAAGGACTTCTGGACAGCTGCAATACCTCAAAAAGGATCTTGGGTTCTCAGGAAACTCATGAAATACAGAAGTTTTATTGAAGATTTAGGTGGCTGGAACTTGGTGACTGGCAATAATAAGATTCAAATCAAGAAAGTATATGCCAAGCTAAGACATCAAGCTGATAAAGTCCCTTGGAAGAGAATTATTTGTAATAATAGTGCCTCTCCAAGGAGTGTTTTCATGTTGTGGCTAGCAAATTGGAATAGGGTGTTGACTAAGGATAGAATCCTTACTTGGAATCAGTCCTGTGATCCTATCTGTTTTATGTGTTTACAGGAAAATGAAAGTGTTCAGCATCTTTTCTTTCTGTGTAATTACTCTAGCAGGATCTGGGCAAAGGTTTTGAAGATTCTCAACTGTTCAAAACCAGTTCAAGGGTTTAAACAGGAAGCAGACTGGGCTATCAAGAGAAGCAGAAGAACTGATTCTATTAGTAGGCTGCATTTGATGTTTCTAGCTGAAGCAGTCCATAGCATATGGTTTCAAAGAAATAATGTCTTGTTTAATTGGCTATTGTGACCCTGCTGATATTGTCTTCAAACAGCTGGTGTATAGAGTTGCTTGCAGGTGTAGTACTGTACTGATGACAGAAAGAAGCTATTCTGGACTACTGATGGTGGAGCTCTTTAGTAGTTGCTGCTGATGCTGGGCTATTTTGAGTTTTTCTTTGCTGTTAGTTGTTTCTAGATTTGGTAGTGTGTTGTAGTCCTTTGGGGCTTTGTTGTTTGTCTGGCCCTTTTTCTGGTACCCTTCCTAGAAGGTGGTCAGTAGTAGGGGTTCAGATAGTTCTTGGCTTGAGTTAGCACCCTTCCTAGAAGGTGGTTACTTTCAAGCCTTGAACTGTTTTGGGGATTTGTTTGGCCTTTTGGTCTTTGTAGTCTGGTTGTTTTTATGTTGCAACTCTTTTTATAAGTTGTAACTTTCTTATTTGGTAATAAATTTTCTATTTACCAAAAAAAAAAAAAAAAAAAAAAAAAAAAAAAAAAAAAAAAAAAAATTGGCTACCAAAGATTTTTCCTTATGATTTTCCTAGAAATTGAGCTAAATTATTTGGTTGACAATATAGGAAATTCAACTCACCAAAGGGGGAGTTGGTGAGTAATTTCCCATGGGTTGTGGGAATTTGTATTTCCCTTGGAATAATTATTTCTCATGTTTTAGCTTATTTCCCTCCAACCAAACACACCTTCATTTTAATACTTCCTAGGAAATTCCATTTCCAAGGAAATTATCTTCCAACCAAACAACACCTATACTTTATCGAACATAGACAATATATGTTGTGCTAGGATTATCTATCCTAGCACCGTGCAAGGGTAAGAATTTGCCCAAGGTCCTGTTTCGAGACCTTGAAGATGTACTGAACTCATACTCTCATCATACATGGACATGGTTGAAGTTTTGAAAATAGGAAACCAAGACGGTTAACTAAAGATGGTAGATAACGGTGTGCATTTCAACTAGCCTGAAAGGAGAAAAAGGACATCCAAATGTGGTTGAGGTGTAATTACAAAACAACTACTAGTAAATAGAGAGTCAAGCAGATCCCCAAGTTCTCTGGCAGGCCACGCCCAGCATAAGTAAGATGCGCATCAAGAAGGCACCACCTGATTTAAGTATAAACATAGACCAAAATAAACAGGTTTCACAGCTATTATGACATGATAAGAGTGAAGTTAAATTCTTCAGCTTTTCTATAGATACATCTGATCACTATGCGCCTCTTTACAATAATGGGTAAGACATGAAGGAAAAATAAATAAAGAAAAACCCTTCATTTAACCAATAAAGTTGGATTCCCAACTTCACGCGGCAGCACTTGCAGAATGACGAATAAAGATGATCCATATAAATGCTTTGTGAACCACCCACCTCCAGATGAAAACTTCAGGCAGCTCCCTCTAAAAGGAGCTTCATGGGACAGCAGATGTTGGAGATGAAAATTTCCCATGATTGCATAAATCACCCCACAACAGAGATGCTTACAAAGTCGAAGGTACAGGCCTGCAAGCTCCAGAGAGCAATAACAAATCCATGCCATATTTTTTTCGTAAAGGACATGAAAAATGGAGCTCAGACAGATTTGGAAAAAAAACAATTATGGCAGCAACAGCAGTGATCCATCAGAAAAATGGTTTTCCTCAAATATGTAGTCAAGAAGTGTCATCTTCTGGAGATGAATTAGGATCCTCTTCATCTTCCTCATAAAGGTCAGGAGATGGATCTCCATTAAGATCTACAGTCACACCATTCACCTTCCTCACGAACTGCCCACGTACACGTGGCCTTCTCTCAGCAAGCTTTTTGCGATTCACATACCTTATTTTTTTATCAAAACACCTCTCCTTCCTTTTCTGCCTGAATTTGATCAGAGCTGCCTCTCTCCTGTCAACTTTGCTTAATTTTGTTTCACTAGAAGGTAAATTACCAAATGATGTCACTTGGTGGTTAGCAGGTGACTGACCCTGTGGAAAGCATACACCCATTGGGTAATAAGAAAATGGTGTCATCCCAGGTACATGCGGTGGACAATGTGAAAGGTGGTTGTAATGAGGCATCATAGTTGATTGACCATGATTTTGAAGATCCTTCTGTTGTGTATGTGCTGATGATGGCATCATAAACTGGCTCATGACTCCGGACATGAAGTAAGGATAAGCAGTATGTGCTGCCAAAGTTGAGGTATCAAACTGCATCCCATTTTTCGGCTGCATGTGCACCTCGGACAAGCCTTCATCATTAGATTTATTTCGCATTAATTCCATAGTTACAGGAGGGGTGCACGACCTTTCCATGGAAGTGGAATCAGGTACACTGGTACTGCTGGGGAAGTCTTCTCCATGTGAGTTATTTTCCCACACGTCAACATTTTCACATCTCATATTGCCATTGATTACATGCCCATTCCAAGTATCTGTTTTATCATCTGGTCTGGAAGGTTGAGCAGCATTAGCTTCAACATCAACAACTGTTCGACAATTGCTCTCAACTGCGCCGGATTTGACGTAAGTGAAGAATGCAGAACATTCACCGATCTTCAGCTCACTCTTCTTAGGAAAAAGGTCACTCTTTCTCAAAAATGGCTCACTCTTTTTGGAAAATGGCACAAAACCTGAACAAGCATAAAGATTCTCAAAATGATCACCACAGACAAATGACAAAATAGACTTGCACACTTAACCCAACAAAAATGTACATCTGTAACAAATCTGATTTAGTTTTTAAATTCTCAACCCCTTTATATTAAACAATACTCACTTGAACGACCAACAGCATATCTGTAATTCAGAAAATATAGCACTGTTCACTGAAAGGGAAAAAACAAAAACCTAAAAAGTAAGTTTTAATCGAGTCACATGGGATTCTATACATGTTCTAGAGTCATATTTCAATGTCAGTAATTACAAGACTTAGAACTGCAGCACAATTAAACTAAAACCTGATTGGAAACAAAGCATATAAATAACCATAAGAAAGGAAGAATTTTATAAATGCAAAGCAGCTTACCTGTCCAGCGGTCACTTGGAGCTGGTATAGCAGACCGACAGTCACATAAATTTGCAGGCACAGCATCAGGAGTAACTTTGTTACACTGAAAACAGGAAGAAAAAAATGAGGAAAATGGAAACAGTCAATTGCAGAAGGAAGAAGTGAGGCAAGATGTGATCTTCAAGGGTAAAAAAAAAAAAAAAAAAAAGCATACATACTCCCCTCATTACATAATGTTCTACTCACATTCTGTTTTATTTTTTGGCAACTTCCACTTCATTTTATTTTTTGGCAACCCAATATTACCACCCTACCCTCTTTACCCCACAATATTTACACATTCCCACTCACTTTCTCCTATTTTTACCAGCTTTTTTCTTACACTAACCCACCTTGCTACTCCAATTCTCTTGCTGTTAACACTATAACTTAAACCCAATTCCTATTTCCAAATTTATAGGAGCTAATAGTTTACTAAAATCAAGTCAAACATTATGAAATAGACAGAGCATAATCACAAAGAGGAGAATTAGTCCTCCATGTGAGTTAAACATTATGAAATGGAGGGAGTTTGATCCTGCAGAGAGAGAGAGATACAAAATAAATAATTTCATAAATAGACAAATTTAAGAATAATCACTGAGAGGACAATTAGTCGTCCATGCAAATTATAAGAACAGTTTGACAATCATGAACAACATTACATAAAATTCATCCACTTAAAACTAGAAAAGCCACAAGACCAAAGCCAAGAAAACTTCAACTCACAGCATCGAAATATTTTGTCATTCCATCCCTATATATCCATAACACCCCCCCTCCCCCAACACACACATACACAAAAAAGAAATAATAAAATAAAATCATAGCCATGCAAGCCTGATGCCAAAATGTTTTCCTCATTTATTTCACACCATTCTCAGAGAGTCAAATAGAATACAAAATGAAAATTGAGTCATGTCACCATGCAAACATAGACTGCTTCCATCCTCTCTACTCCCGAAAATGTAATACACCAAAAGAATAAAGTGTTCTCACTTGGCAAGATGAATTGACACAGTTAAAATGTTAGCTTAGGCAGTAACTCTTATGTTTATACAAAAAACTACACTTGAAAATTGAAGAGCCTCCTTACACGAACACTTAGATCAGAATTTATTTATTTTGATCAGAAATTATTAATATATAAACAATCAAGAACCCAAAGAAGAACAGTCAGTTTCGTCATTTTAAAAGATTCTCATCTAAAGTGTAAAATCCAGGATTGTGACCATCCAGCTTAGTAACTAACCAGGGTAATAATCTGTAGGAGTGAACAAACCAACAAAGTTAGCATCATGTTTTAGAGCAACAAACATGATTGCCTACAAAAACATCTGATCCATTCCACTAAAGCTCATACCTTGTTCCAGTCACTCTGTGCCAAAGAAAGCAAAGTTCCAATATGAGTGACCAAGTCCATTTCCTCATCCACCACATTTTGTCACAAACCCCAAACACCGAACCCCCTTCAAATTTACACACACAAGGTCTCATGCCAAGTACGTATTCTCCCCTCTCCTAATCAAGTGTTAAAGTGAAACAACATACTTTTTCGTACATAAAATCATTAAAGGATGTCAATTGGTACTCTGTAAATAGTTTTGTTAAACTACTAAAGTGATTTGCAATTTCAAGCGTGGCTTCTTTTTTTTTTTTTTTTTTCCCATTTTGTTGGGAGAGGGGGCAGGATAAATTTGTACCTCGCAAAAGAACCTATATGCAAAGCATTACAGAAAGGTAGCAGAACAATCATTTCATGATAGCAAGATAGAGGCCAAAAAATCAGTTTTTCCCAAGAATCCTTCCCATCCTCCAAAAAAAAAACAAACTAAAAGGCTGCAAATAGTAGCTTGCATTGTGCATTTGTGTTTCTTGCATATACAACATTGTTAAACAAATTTATCCAATGAGACTCCCCAGGCTTCTCAATCACTAATTTAGAACTAGTTTTTAATGTATGCAAGGAATTCACACTTCATGCAAGAAAATATTCTATAGGCACTGAGAATTAATACAGACGATTTATAAACAAAAACAGAGCACAAATAAAGAAAAGCTCAAACTGATAAAAATGGCTTGCACAGATCAAGGACAAAAGTGGAGGAGTGCATGTAAAAATCCTTTTAACACACAAATAAAATCTAAGGGGCAATGTTATGCCTGTCTACACACTGACCTCCTCCTCCTGTTGCATTGCAATGCTCATTTCTGGATTAACACTTCTCCGGGACTTATCATCTGTGTCATCGGAGAACAGTGTTGTGCTGTTAGTATTAGCATCACTGGGATCTGATGCAGCTATCTCGAAGTCATAACTCACGATATTCTTCTCTGCGAGGCCAAGCTGCCAATATAATAAGTAGCCCAAATAATTAGATGTCTCTTACTGATAAAAAAATATTTTCTTAGTTGGAAATGAAGCATGAGCAGACTGAGGTTTCTAAATTTCACAAGCAAAAACCAATTATTTCATCTCAAATAAATTGTAGGGTGTAGCTACATAGGATCACACAAAATCAGTAACAAGCAATTTGGCATGTAAACTACTTGACACTTACCATTCGTCGCCTCCTCCACATGTGAGTCCACAAGTTTAACAGCTCATTCGTCCGTAATGGCTTCACAAGGAAGTCTGCTGCTCCCAGCCTCAAGCACTTCACAACAAGAGTAACTTCATCTTGTGTTGACATCACTAACAAAAAGATGAAGAATAAAAATAAATAAATAAATTATAATTAAGTTCAAACAAAAAAATTGGAAATAGTGGCAAACATACTAATCACAGGTATTCGTTGCAACTGTTTATCCCGCATTATGTACTTTAACAACTTGAACCCCTTTTTTGTAGGAAGATCAACCTCAGAAAGTATAATATCAATGTCAGAACTCTCTGCATTAAGTGCATCAACAACCTGCCTAGCAGACTTGACTGATGTCACTGTAGCATACAAACACACATAGGAACAAGTAAATTCATTGGTTAGTAGCCAGAAGATCATTAAATATATGCAAACAAGAAAATTAGGCCTCCCCACATGGGCCACATCTACACAATTAATTCCATAAAAGAATGAAAGCCACACAAATTAAAAGGAAAAAGTGCAAAAATGTAAGACCATGGGCAAAGTAATTAAAAGTAAAACAAAGAGATAAATATACTGAATTGGCATGTAGCTTGACAAGTGATCAAATTCCGTCAGATGATACTTGACATGTACAAAGGCAATCCACATTTGTTAATAGGACTCTAAAGTCTTAGACTGATTTCGCCAAGCTAGTATTACCGGAATAAATGACCATCCAAATATTATGAATAAGCATTCTTCGATTGCAAGGTGTGTCATACATAATTTACCCTTTACTTAGACCTCCCCTCAAAGGATAGTCCAAAGGAATGGTTTTAGGAATTGGATGTAGAAAATGTGACTTGGAAGCTAGATGGATGGGAGATGGCAACAAGATAGACAGGTAGAACACGACTTTTACCAAAAAATATCACCTCCACAATTTGTCATATTAGTCACAAGTCAGTGGCAGATCCATAAAGGACCAAAGCTGGTTACTGTTCATAACATTAAAAATCAAACTAAAAAACGACAAGAATTCCAAAAACAATATGTTATATACAAGAATTCCAAAAACAATACGTTATATGAAAATCCTTTACAGAGGAGAAACAGATCTTTACAGTGCAAAACAGAAGTTCCCCTGATTTTAGTGAATATATACAAAGTATGAACAAAAAAAAAAAAAACATCACTCACCTGAGTCACTCACCAGTAATTTCTTTATGCTATTGCAATAACCAAATTATCCAATAGTCCAAGCATAAACTTCCTTTATATCTCACCATAATCATCAAATTTTTTGGGTCATGTAGCTGACCACACTTATGGGATTAAGAAGAAGAAGAAGAAGTGGGATTAAGGCGTTCAAGCAGAAGAAGCAAAGAAGAAGATGTCAGGTGCAAACAATAGTAACCCAAGGAGTGAAACAATATAACTTTCCAAAAAGAAACATGCAGCTAAACCAACTATGAAGTACAAACACTCTTTTAGTACCATGATTAAGGAGAAGCTTGACAGCCTTAACTATCTCCGATCCATCGAGCATCTTTCAATAGTAAAAACTCAAATCCGCACAAACCACAAACTAAATGGGAAACTTGGAACCAATAACAGCCTTTGCAACCCTTCAATCATATGAAGTACCCTCCTATTTCTAAATTTGACAGCCTTGACTATGTCCGATCCATCGAGCATCTTTCAATAGTAAAAACTCAAATCCGCACAAACCACAAACTAAATGGGAAACATAGAACCAATAACAACCTTTGCAACACTTCAATCATATGAAGTACTCTCCTACCTCTAAGTTCAGTCTCATCTAATCACATCATTTATAACCTTTACATTACTCCACAAGCTCAGTTTTCCAACATTCAGCATATCTCTAATCCATCGAGCATCTTTCAATATTAAAAATTCAAATCCGCACAAACCACTAACTAAATGGGAAACCTAAAACCTTATTGCAATCCTTCAATCGTAAGCAGTACCCTTCCTATCCCTAAATTCAATATCATCTAATCACATCATTTATCACCTTTACATTACTCCACAAACTCGAATTTCCAACATTCAGCATAACTCTCAATACTCTTTATCATTATAAAATCAGTTTAAAGTACAGCTAATCCCAAAATAGCAATATTAACATGGCCTGCTTCATATCGGTACTCTAATTTCCGTTAAAATATTACATCCGTCCAGAAATAATAGTTACATATACTATTTTAAGATATCCGTAAAAAGAATTTACTCCGTACATCTAATATCCAAAAAATTACTTCAAAAAGATCTCAAGGGTACAATCATACAATTATTATTTACTACAGGATTTCATCGAAATCGAAATCATTGCTAATCCTTAATTATGAGGAGTCGGAACAATATAACAACTATTTCTATAACAAGAATATTATAGATTTTATATGTAAATTAGACACTTTCAGGGTACTAAAAGTATCATAGAAAAATATCTAACATAAATATCCAACAGATATTTCCAAAATAAAAGTACAACTAATTAACTAAAAGAACAATTAAAAGATTAAAAACAACACTAAAAACATCAAATTAAATAAAATTACCCTGATAAGAACACTTGCAAAGGAGAGAGAAAACCTCTTGAGAGCTTTTCGAATCATTATCACACAACAAAATTCTAACTTTGCTTCGATCAATAAACTGATCAGTAGTATTCTTCACGTTACTAGGCCCAACTTCATCAATCTCCATTTTCCCCCAAAAACAAAACCCTAAAATTAAAAATCGAAAAAAAAAAATCCCTAATTCTGTTATCTCATGATTTTCGCCATTAAAATGGAAGAATATTTTCAATTGATTTTGAGAACTAATAAGAAACTAATTCGTAACTATAGAACTTCCATTAGAGCAGCAGAATTGCTAAAAGCAGAGGAGAGAGAAAGTGGAACAGTGAAGATTTTAATTGAAGACGCCATTTTCATCATCTCCTAATTCTCCAGAGTTTTTTCAGGAGAGAGAGAAAGAGGAGGGTAAATATCCATCATGATATTTGAGAACCAACAAAATTGGACGGCTGAGATTGAGCTTTGATGGAGATTGGACGGTTAGATTGAGGGTTAGTGGGACCTACACGGCGTATGTTAGTAGGTTGTGGGGCCCTCTTCCCCGACCAAACAATTTTTTTTTTCGCTTTTATTTTCTCTCACTTCTCCAATTATCATCGCAAGTTCAAATAGAGTCTCCTCCTATCAAAAAAAAAAAAAATAGTCTCTTGACGTCCAATTATATTACGACAACTCAACAAATTGCTTTGTTTGGACTTATTTTATTTGAATTTATATATGATAATGTGACTTTACTTTATTATTTATTAATAATAATATTAATGTATTATAATTTATTTACATTTAAATAAAATTAATTTTTGTTTAATCAAGCCGAAAAATTGAACTAGTCATGGCCTAATTTATTTACAATAGGTAAGTATTGAATGTTACTGG
Organism: Chenopodium quinoa; assembly: GCF_001683475.1. Classification (NCBI taxonomy): domain Eukaryota; kingdom Viridiplantae; phylum Streptophyta; class Magnoliopsida; order Caryophyllales; family Amaranthaceae; genus Chenopodium; species Chenopodium quinoa. The sequence goes on from NW_018742879.1 coordinate 1,702,383, forward strand.
TAAATTTTTTTACTTTTAGTTGAGCTTAAAATATTGTTTAAATTCATTTTGTTTAGCCGTTCTCGTGTTTTTAGACTATGATCGGGCTAAATCAACCCCCTCACTACAATACAATCTTGTCCAATTGATCCAATTATTGAAAGCATAAATCAAGGAATACAAAACAGAATTATGGACATCATTTTTTATTTTTATTTTTACGGGTTATGGACATTGTATTTATATATGAAGTACTCCATCCGTCCCATAATATAGTTCTTGTTTTCTTATTTTAGAGATCCAAAATGTTGTTCCTGTTTTTATTTTTGGATAGTATATAAAGACCATTATATCCTCATTTTTTTAACTTTATTTATTATACTTCTTAAATTACCCTTGAATTTTGCACATACTTTATACTTTTTTCCACTTTCTCTCTCTAACTTTTGTCTATAATTGTACTTTTCACTTTTATTAATGTATTTCATCAATTTTCTCCTTAATGTATTCCTTAAGTACCGTGAAAAAACACAAACAGTTTCTATATATTGGAAATGAGGGAGTATATAGTTAAAATATGTGAAATATAACTTAAAAATAAAAATGTACGCCATAATTAAAAAGAGACGAGCTAAGATTATATTATACACCTGAATTAAGATAGCTCCATAATTATGTTAATACTCCTAAGAATTTTTCTGTACTTACCTAATTCCAATGAGAACAAGTTTAAATAATTAAATAATACAAAAAGAACATAGCCTAATTAATTTTCAATTTGCAATACAAAATATTAAATGGTCAAGTGGGTGATGCTTACATATATAATGGGGTACGTGGACGATTAGGATTAATCTAGGATTAGTATAAGAGAGATTGAAGTGAAAGGGTGAAAGGCGCATTTTAGCAAAGTAGAGGGACGTGGATGAAAGAGAAAGGACACGGAGGAAGGAAAAGTGAAAAAGGGACAATATGAAATAGGATAGTCTATTGGAGATAGGGGGCTGGCCACGTCATTTCTAGATCTATTATTTCCTTAGATTTTTGTAGATTTTTTCTAGTTTTCCTTGTAAAAAGATTTTAAGGATAGTGCCACAAAATCAAATTCTTCTTTAAGACGATTTCTTATTTTTTGCATAGCGTGTCGTCCTTTTGTTGATGCAATTGCACTTATGGAAAGTATACGTTGTATATTTTATCCGTTTAAGTGTTGGGATAAATAATTAGTTGACACAATTTGATTGAGGTTTAACTTAAATAGCTAGAGTTTTCTTTTCGATTTTAAGAGATTACGAGATTGCTTCTCATTATTAGCCCTTATGACTCTCTAAACATCAAAAAATAAAATTGAATAGTTGACACAATTTAATTGTTTATACTATTCTATACTCTATATTATTTATATAGAGTATTATATAATTTCAATGTAAAATTTTATGATTTTAATTAATGTATAATTAATGATATTGATAAAGTATATAACATATTTTTGATTTCAATCATAACCTTAAACTTTGATTAAATTGGTCATGTAACATTGTAATAAGAGCTAATGTGAGTATGTGACAAAAGTATTATAAGTTCAAATCTCATCTACTTTTCTTTATAAGTGGGATATTTTACACTAGGTATAAGGAGTCTCGTGCTGCATATACAGAAGAGTCCTTCCACAATTCAAGCCCAAAGAGCTTTTGTGTGAGGGACGTAATAGAACATGTGCATTCAGCAACACCAAACATGCATAGATGTACATATATTGTCAAAAGTTAGTCTACTAATTAGTCTCTCCATCCTCAAATAAGTGTCTTGTAAGCTGCGAAGTATTTTGGTCGATCTTGAAATAATTATCTTTAACCTTATGACCCTGTTTGATTTGATATGTAAAACATTTTCATTGAAAAATTAGATTTCATAGAAAACATATTTGCAAGAAAATACACATTTGCAAAAAATTAATTTTTCTTTGTTTGCCTGTTACAAGGAAAGTTAAAAGAAATTAAAAATTGGAATGGAAATAATGTAAGGATGGATGAAAGGAAAACAAAATGTAGATAAGGAGGAAGGAGGAAAATATGATTTCCCTTATGTAGTAAAGAAAAATATTTTCTGCCGATGCAATTTCCCACCAATTTTTTTCACTATTGGGAAAATTGTTAAACACCCCTTCTCAATCAAGCAAATTAAAAGAAATTGGAAATTATTTTTTATGAAAACATTTTATATTAAAGGGGCTTAAATGAAAAATTCATCTTACCCAAGTAACCCAACCCATCTATCTCATGGATGTGAACTCAATTTACCATTAACTATCTCACTCTCTCTCTCACTCTTTTCGTATAATCGTATCTCATATGATCGATATGAGATCCTCCTACTTATTTTACACTTAACTATAACTATAAATAAATGTACATTATCCTCTATTTACTCTTAATATGTACATTCAAACCTGTAAGGACAATAATTAGAAGACGGAGAATGTAATATGTTATATCCTATATATAAAGTGAAAGGGTATTTTGGGTGATAAATTTCACTATTCCCAAATTACATACTCCTCTCAAATTGCAAAATTACCTCTCTTATCTACAATTATAAATTAAGAATTTTTTATTTTTTTAAAAAAAAAATTCTTATAGTAACCGCTCCCTTTCTTCCACATAAATTTATATCTTCAATTGTTCTCACTCCCCATAAAAAATAAATCTACTCTTATTTTATTTTATTTTTTGGAAAAAACTCCTCCCAAATTTGTTCATTTATGGTTTTTTTGTTCTTCCTTCTTTCTCAAACTTTTAGTAAATATTTCATTTGTATTCTCAATTTCACAACTCCAGAGGGATATGAATTTTGAGAAAAATAGTTGGCTACAATTACCACACACCTTTATTTAAAATTGTTCCAAGGTTAGTAATTGCAGTTTTACAATTGATGGTCTGATGTACTGTACATTGTTCAAGTCTGTACTAAATGTAAGTCTCCTATAAGTCAATTGATACATACAATGGGATAGGAATCACCTTTATTCGCCTACACATTATGTGGATTAATTCAAAGGTACTTTGAAAGAAATTTCATACGAACCTTAGTAGTATATATGAACTAACCTTACTCCCAGGAGCCTAGAATTAGCCATAATTATGCAACTTAAAACATGTGGTGTGCTTTTCTGACCCATGTTATTGAGTTTGAACCAGTGGAATGTAGTGAAATATTGTTCTATATAACTAGAGACCAAACTTCTTGTATTTTATGAGAGTTAAGAAGTATAAACTATGAAATACATCACCTCATGTAAAGGCCTAAAGGGTGAGCATAGACAAAGTCTATGTGTACCCCGCATAGACAACCATTTCTATTGGTTGAAATGGTTGGCCCACTTATTAACATCCAAAATTTTTAACTGAAACCTCAATTCGTATTTGATAGAAGGATAATTGAGATAAAATACATCATACGATTCATACATAGACACGTAATATATTCTTACAAATTTAAAAAAACTTCATTAGCACCTTAATTACTACAGTCTAACATAAACATAAACTAATTTGGCATTGACTTCAATAGCTTTATTATTGACCACAAACTTAATTAGACACTTAATTACGAGTACAGCAGTATATAAGCTTCATTATTAACCACGTACTTAATTAGACTCTTAATTACGAGTACACAAACTTAAATAGGTTCATTATTGACCACGTACATAATTAGACACTATTCTTGATGCGTTGACTATATTTAGTTCTCACATCATTAGCTCTATCCCATAGCATAACTCCCCCATATTTTTCACCAACTCCCTTAACAAAAGGGAGCACTTGGTTTATAAGTGTTTGTGCAGGAACAAACCCACTTCCAGCAGCGCTCTTTGTTGCTGCAGCAGGCAACCCAACAAAGAACTTCTTAGCTGGGATATTTGAGGTCCATGTTCTCCAAGAATTCTTGAACTTCTCAGGGTTACTAACATCGAACTCACAAATAGGGTTGTTGTAAAATTGAATCCAAACGTAGTCGAAAAGCCCAGTATTTAGGGCACCGTTGAGCTTTTGGTCTGGGAAAGGGCATTGTGGTGCAGCACTTAGGTAAACTTTCTTCCCTGATTGTTGGCCATGCTCGGTGAGTCTCCGTGCTAGCGCTTGGTAGTGTGGCTTACCTGACTCGATGTCGAAATCTATGCCATCTAGTACAGCATTGCCTGGTGAGAAGATAGAAGATCATATGATTCATATCATTTGTTGAATATAAAAGATGAAACTAATGAAAAAGATAAAGGAGCAAAACTACGTGAACGTTTAATATATTATTGCTCAAAAACATTTGTATACATCCCATGTACAGTAATATTAACTTTTGTTGAATTTAGGGTAACTTTTACACTTTTTTGGATAACTTTTATTAATAAAGCATAAATAACTTTTATTTATATCAGGGTAACTTATATATACTGGGTAACTTTTATTTCATTAAAGGGTAATTTTTGATCATTTTAAGGTAACTTTGTAGTGAATATACAATATTTTATTGTAGATTCGATTTTTTCAAATGTTTGTGATTACTGCTTCAGAAAAATGAGATACATCCATTCGTTTAAATAGGATAATCATAAAAATTACCAAAGCCAAATATGGAAACCACTACTAGCTAACACACTTACCCACTAACATCTCAACTAGATATCCTATGACCACGCACTAAGTCCTTAACGAAAGACTAAAAACCAATATTCCTAAAATTACTCCAACTTAGTTTGAATTAATTAATCAACATCATTATATCAATGCACTCCATAATTAAGCTAAGTATTAAACTAGGGAAAGGAAGAATGAATAGAAGATGAGAATAATAGAATTTCAAAACACTTTTAAAAAATTATTTTATGCACAACTTAATGCTAGTCTATGTTTTTTTTTTTATTTCCCCCAATTTAATTTGTCTAATGTGATTTGATCTAGTCTGATATGTTAAATCAAATATAAATTGAAATTCTCAGTAAGACATAAAATTCTATGTCAGCCAAAGTGTTACAATAATAATAATAAATTGCAGGGAGTATTATACCAAATTTTAACATAAATTACTACGATCTGAGTAAATTGCAAAACATGCGTACACAGTGCATACCTAGTGGTCGAAATTGGGATTGGCCTCCAAGGAAATGATCCCACAAGTAATCGGCAACGCCTCTAGCATCCTCGGACGATGATAGAGAGTAACTCCCGTTACCACCACCAATGGAGAGCATGACCTTAATCCCCAAGCTCTGGCAATTTCGGATGCCAACGCTCACTCTTTGGCACCCACCACCATTAGGGATGCAGTGGCCAGCCAAGTCGATTTCGGGTTTTTGGCCACTCCCAAATTTGGAAAGAAATGCTATGTTAACATACTTAAATAACATACTTCTACATGTATCTGTTAATGTTCCCTCATTCCTATTTTGGCCCCAATAAACAGCAATTCCTCCAGCATTGGCTTTTAAGGCCAAGGAAACTAAAGTTATAACTAGCAAGAAAAGAGGAGATGACCAAATTTTAACACCCATTATTAGTTGAGGTTTGGCTATTATGTGTTATTGAGTTATACTAAGGCTATCAAGTGCAAGTCTTATTTATAGATTAAGAAACTACACGTAGAATTTTATTTAGGCCTTGAATTATTATGCTTGATATAAAGTCCGACGACTTAGAAGTTGACTTGGAAAGACATACTCAATTACTCATCAATAATACGGAGTAGTACACTAGCAATAATAGGCGAGGACAACTACTTGCCCAACTTTGCATTGTTAGTTTGTTTCTCATCTCCCTCGATTTCAAGGTCATTTGGTTGCATGTTTTGCTAAAGTTGAAATTTACATGGAGTTTCACTTAAGAGAAGTGAACTAAATTGTTTGGTTGATCATTTAAACAATTGAACATGAAATTCCTATGAGAATTTATACGTAGTACTTCGTATTTACCCTAAGGAGATTAGGTAAGCAAATTCCCCTATTTTGAGAGAAGTGGAATTTCTCATAATTAATTTTGTATTCAAACCTTTATTTCCTAATTTTCATGTATTTAGCTATCAACCAAATAAAATCTTACTCGTAATAGCATCACTTGTTATTTTTTTAAAAATTTTGTCCGTGTTGATATAAAAACATTTAAGGCACTGAGTGCCGTGGGGGTTGGGCAAAAGTTGATGAGAGATTTTTGATGCAATTCTTAAAATGAGTTCTGTCATATCATATGGTACGAGTTGTAAGCTTGTAATAATTTTGTTTATGTATGTCAAAGAAAGGTGTTGTAATAAACCGCCATACCAAGTTGTATATTGCTTGATGGCTCTACAGATGGCTTCTTCCCTAACCATTTCCATGTATATTAGTTACTTTTGTAAAGACTAATGCATCTTTCATCTTTCATTGAGTTTTAGTTATATTATTATTGTAAGGTTATGCTTAGATTGGGGGGTAATAAAAGTCAAGTTAGGAAAAACATATATAATTAAGTGATTAGATGTGGTGTTGTAAGGAGATAACAAGGTGTTTTAGTTACCCGCCCTCCCCCTAGTGTAACCATTACTCCCAAAATGAGGGTAATAGTTCTCCTATCTTCAATTCACCTGTCACCACACCACCTTTACATAGAACTCCTTGCAATTACTCCATCACTTTCTCCTCCTCCCCTATATTTATATTCATTTTGTTTACTTTGACTTTTTATTTATTATTACCCTAGTAACACAATACTCGATCTCAATCCAAGCATGCCCTAAAGTTTGATGATTTGGCTTAATGACATGTATGCAGTCAAATCATATGCTTTTGATACACATTTACATTTACATTTACATTCGGGAGAGAGAGAGGGGGGGGGGGGTGGGGAGGCTTACAAAGAGCACTTGTCCCCTGAGTGAACTTACTTGCCTTAAAACACTAAGCTATTGATACCGATGTAAATTTACATAATATACTACCTCCATTTCTAAATGATCTGCCTGTTTCTTATTTTTCATGTAATTAAGAAAAATGGGAGGAGCGTGAGAATATTATATGGAAAGATTAGAAGTAGAGAATATTATATGAGAAAGAAAAAAATAAATAAATAAATAAAGTAGAGAATATTGTATAAGAATGATAAAAATTAAGTGATGATAATATTAGATTTTGGATATATGTGTATTTCATATGGGATTATGATAAAATTATTTACTATTCTTAGAAACGGATACATCATTTTGGGACGCTCGATTAAGAAAACAGACACAATCATTTAGAGATGGAGGTAGTATTTATCGAAGTAATCAACTAATCATCATAATACTTTTTCACAAGTAAATTTCAATTCACAAAGTAGTCATTGTAATACCTTTTCATCCTCTCTCTCTCTTAATTTTAGTTTCTCATTTATTCTTCATGTAAAATAAAGTAATATTCCCTCAGTTTCAAAATAAACTTCTTACTTTAACTGTACATGTTGGTCAACACATTACTTTGACTATAAATATTTTTGATTGCGTATTAGTAAATTATATAACTATTGAATTCTAATAAATTACTCAATGAGACGAATCAAATAAGACCCAACATGACTATGTTATATTTAATATATTAATAGTATAACATAGTCATGTGAATAGTATTTGTGTGTGTGTGTGGAGTTTTTTCCCGAGATTTTAGAGCGCCACCTAGGATTTTAATTTTTAAAAAATTATTAGAGAGCCACATAGGATTAATATTTTTAAAACGCTACAATAAGATTATGCCACGTAAGATTAGAATTTTTAAAGTGCTGTGTAGGATTATAATAATAATAATTAAAAAAAAAAAAATGTCACGTAGGATTAGTATTTTTAAAACGCTACAATAAGATTATGCCACGTAAGATTAGTTTTTTTTAAAGTCACCACATAAGATTATAATAAAAAATAAAAAATTATCAAAGCCACTACGTAAAATATTTTAGAGCGTCAGATAGGAAAATGTTATATTTTAGCTGATAAAAAATAGAATTGCTATTTATTTTAGATCTAAAATTTTATATTAATTATAAAAGTAAAATTAGCACGTTCTTAAAATGCTATGTAGGATTATAATAAAAAAAAAAAAAACCGCCACGTAGGATTAGTATTTTTATAATGCTACAATAGGATTATGCCACGTAAGATTAGTTTTTTTTTAAAGCCACCACGTAAGATTGTAATAAAAAATAAAAAATTATCAAAGTCACTACGTAAAATATTTTAGAGCGTCACATAGGAAAATGTTATATTTTAGCCGATGAAAAATAGAATTACTATTTATTTTAGATCTAAAATTTTATATTAATTATAAAAGTAAAATTAGCACGTTTTTTGTGGTTTGCCATATCGTGTAACCTCTGACCGTTCGAGTAACCCCTGATCAATCGAGTAACCCTTAACAACATAGTAACCCTAGACCAAGTAATCCTAACCACACGGTAGCCAACTACACATGCAACTTTGTGAAATAAAATATTATCTTTTTTATATCAAGAATTTTATCTAAATGTGATAACAAAATTTATAATTCATTTTATAATAAAAAATTCAAGTAGTAAGAAAGGAAATATCACAAAGTATATATATATATATATATACACACATAGAGAGAGAGAGAGAGAGAGAGAGAGAGTAAATATTTTATTATATATACATAGAGAGAGAGAGTAATTATTTTATTTGAAATAAATACAAGATGAAGCCCGTGCATCGCACGGGCTTCATCTAGTTTTATATATGAATCAGTTTTATTATTTCTTTTTTTTTAGAAAAATATAATAATAATCCGTTTAAAAGATAGTTAGAAACGAGTTAGAATAATATTTTAGGTAAATGTTTATGGAAGAGAAATAAAAAAAATAAAAAATAAAAAACCAAATAAATAGGAATATATTTATTATAAAGATATAAAAGATTTGAAGTAATATTATTATAGCTGTATTATACAAACATATTCTAAAAAATAAAAAATTCTATAAAGGGAGGGGAGTTTTGGAGGGAAAAAACAGCACCAAAATGTAACACGTGTTACTCCCAGTGTCTGTTTTAGTATTAGATTATTGATTAGAAATAGTAATCATCGTAAGTGGAATGTCAGTCCCTTCTTACTTTTTATATACGAAAGAGAAAATTATTTAGAAATAGTTATATTATTATATAGAAATAGTTTGATCTGATCTTGTGTAGTCCGATTTGATACGATTGTCGAATTTGACCAAACTTTGACTTTAAGTGTACGATAATTTATAATGAAAAAATATATCAAGTGAGGTCTTATTAGATTCGTAATAATATATATTTAATTAATATGTATTTTTCATAATTTTTTTCATTATGAAATTAAAGATATTTAGCGATTAAAAACTGCACATAAAACGATGATTTGATCTAAACTTATTTTTTCTGATATGATCTGATCTAAACTTATTTTTCCTGATTTAATCTGATCTGAACTTATTTAATCTGAAATAATTAAGTAAAAATAAATTGAGCTAAATAAGGTTTTACATTTCTCATAATTAAAGGAAAGTGAATAGGAATAGAGAGGGATTAATCAAAACCTCTTACAGAAATTCTTATACAGACTATACAAAAGTTACTATTTTTCTAACATAAGTTTCACAAAATTTTATATGTGGCTAGTCAAACCGTGTGACAAGGGTTAGTTATAGGGGGTTAAAGTAACCCCTATAAGTAACCCCTGATCGACTGAGTAACCCCTGAATAAGTAATCTTTATAAGTAACCCTTGATCGACTGATTAACCCTTGAATAAGTAACCCCTGATTGACTGAGTAACTCCGAATAAGTAATCCCGACCACACAGTGTGGTCAGTCACATAGAAAAAGCACCGCATAAATTTTACCCATAAAAACACTAATAATGTATTTGTATTAGATTAATCATATTATCAATTATAAATCAACACTATATATTATTTTAAAACAGGAAGTTGGAGGGACACTTGTCCTCCTCCTGTTGTTTCCTGTTTTAAAATAATTTTTATTTAGTTACAAAAAAAAAAAAAAAAAAAAACCCTCTTCCATCTCAATTAATAACAGGAAAACTTAAAAGACATATAGAGTGCCACGTCACTTTTTGGGTTTTCCTTTTTCTTCTTTCTTTATTTATTTTATTTAATTTTATTTTTTAAAAAAATAAAAAAATTATTCTGTGTTTAATTTACCCCATTCGGTTGCTTATCCTTCCGAAACAACACTTCTTTTCAGTTTCACCATTTAAAATTTGCATACAACGTTTGATTCACCCTTAGGGGGCGTTTGGTTTGAATAATGGAAATGGAGTGGAAAAAAACAAACAAGAGGGGGGAAATGAATCATTTAGCTATTACCTTTTCATTTGTTTGGTTTAACCATGGAAAAGCTATTTGTTAAGAGGAAGGTAAGGGTATTTGTTACCTCAACTTTTTGAGAAGTAACAAATGAGGGGTGACCATTACCCTTAGGTAATGGTAATTGTTACCATGCCTTCGAACCAAACACACGGTAACGATATCGATTTAATCGAATCTGTTTATAATCCAAAAATACACTAACCAAACCTCCCCTTAGTTTCTTCATCCAAGATTTATAAATAAATTGAGTAATAATGGGCATTAGAGTTTAGTATCATGCCCATCAATGAAGATAGAATAGGCCCCGTATTCCCCTCCTTCTCCCTTTTTTAGTAATTTTAAATAAATTTCTATAGTGCATACAATATCTAATATGTACCTGATATAAGTTTCAATTTCTTGACTAAAATGCTTTTTAAAGGTTCATGACTTCATGGCAATTGTTAAATGGATGCTTGTACAAAGTTGTTTCTTTTAAAAGGCCCTTGCTTAATTGAAACTTACAGGTTTGCCCCTATTTTTCAATAATTTTTTAAGTTAATTTTGTTCTAATATCTGGGCTTTTGTTGATTGGTAAATAAATGGTTTAATAAGTTGATTAATTGATTACTGCTTATGATTGAATTTTTTCCGATAACGTTTATGCTTTCATTAATTGGTATGAATTTTAACTTAGGTTGGAATTTTGTTTCTCTTACCTTTGGTTTCCCCAATTTTGAATATTTGATAGTGTAGGATATTGTCTAATTTTTAATTTGTCTAATGCATGAAGGTTTATTTAATCATGGAGAAAGGGAGATTAGTAAGGGCACTTTTTTTATTTTTTTTGCATTATGCTTGGTGTTGACAATGTGCTATTTTGTATATGAGATATGTTGTTTCCGATAAAAGCAATTTGATTAAAGGATATTAATCCCAAACCTATTCAAAATACTTACAAAAAAAAAAAAAAAAAAAAAAAAAAAACAAAATTGTCAGTGTGGGAAGAGTTATTCCAAATGTTGTCCAGATTCAAATACCAGAGCCACAAAGCAAGAAAAAGCAATGAACATGAATCGCAAAACTCTACAAGAATTGCAACAAATTTACTTAGCACAAGAAGACAACCAAGTATGATAACACTTCTACATATACTCTGATCAATATATATACACTGCAACGAAACATTTTGCTCATTTTAGTAAGATATGCAAGCAAATTACACTTGACATGCTCACATTGAAATGATACATGTGAGAGAATCTGATTGGAGATACGAATCCTGTAGAGCATGCAAAACAAAGCTAGATGAAGAACGCATGTGCAAAAAATGCCAACAGGAAGAAGAATTCCTTATTCAAAGGTACATACAATTAAAAAAATATCGTACATTATATAAGGCCTAGATATAAGTAATTAGATATTACACTATGTAAAATTAAAGACTAAATGCAATTAACTGTTGTAGGTATCGAATCGAGGTAACTATTAAGGAAGGAGATGAATATATGAGGATGAGCTTTTTTGATAAAAGTGTTAGAAAAAATTGTTAATTTGCCAATATCGGCAATGTCGCAATGATACAGATAACATAATAATGTAATAAACAATTGTGCATCGCACGGGTTTATGACTAGTTACACATTAAAAAACAATCAAACAGATTACTAAATTAAAAGTTACTTTTTAAAGAGATTAAAGTTACTTTTCAAATAATTGTCTTACAATAAAAATAATGTAAACCCACCTTATATAATACCGGCAAGAGTCTCGAGACACGCTTAACTCCCGTTTCTTGATTCGGCACTTCTCATAAACACAAAAACCTACACAAAAAATTCAGTGCTCTCCTTACTCGCCGGAAAAAGAGCCGGCGACCACCGACCCAGTACCAGGTAATCTTCCTCCCTTTTCTCTCTTCTCTTTTTTCGTTTTAGGGTTTCAAACAATTGCTGCTGCCAATTACAGTGGCGTCTTCTCTTCCTATTTCCCCTTTTTGATTAATTGTGATGCTAAATTATATTTATATAGCAAACCCTAACTTATATGCTTTTCATTCATTCCATTTTTCTGATTTTCAAGTATTTGATGAATTATACTATGTCAATTAATTAAAATTATGGTTGAAATTAGTGTGTAAGGTATTGAAGATGTATTTGGGGCTTTAAGATGCTAGCTTTGATATGAATAATTTCTATGATGAGTTTTTATATTGATTACAAGTATATAAGACTCTAATTTTGATCCTTGATGTGTAGAGGTAATAGTTCCAAAGTAAAATTAACTTGAGAATCTTACTTACTTGACTTAATAAATAATTTAAACTAATTTTAGCTTATGTGGCCTGTTTGTTAATTTTCGTTCAATGCTCAAGGAGCAAACTAAGTTGGAGTATTGGAGCAAATTGAAGGGTAGAAAACCCCGAATTGAGCTAGATTTCACCAAGGTAGCACATGGACACCTCTTAGGCTCTTTCACTAGAACTCAATAACTATATGTTTTGTGAACTGTAAACATGGTTTAGACTGTTTTATATGCTGCCCAGATTTTTTAAAAAGGGTCTTTTCTGATATTAAACATCTGCGTTTCTTGAAAGCAAACTTTAATCTATTTATGTGAGTATACTACCGTAAATTGGAATGTTTTAAATTTGATTTTTACAACCCAAATTTTGATAAATTTTAGAGATGCTCAACCATATTTACTCGTGCCCCACGTCAGGATTTCGAAGGGCTATAAATTGCATATTCTATCGTGTTTCAACTCTCACAAGTGCACTTCCACAAATCTAACACAATTTTCTGAAGCCCTTTAATTCAATTCAATGGTTTATCAATGAACTTACCGGTCGATATTTCATCTAAATGAAATTCAAACTGAAATCTGCTGATAAGTTTTTGGTGTTAAAATATGTCCACCAAGCCTGTTATGTTGTAACCCAGCCTGGCCCTAAGTCATCTTAAGTCATCTAAAATACCTTGATTCTACATTGAGTCTTAGTCATTAGTTGTTTAGGTCCTTTAGGAATGTGCATATTTTAGTTATGAGGGCATTTGGTTGTAGTACTTAATCTGTCAAGCAATAGCCATGGAAGATGGGTGATTTAGAATTTCAAATATGGATGAATTTTGTAATAGACTAATAGGTGATGGATGCATGCCAGTAAAACCTATAAGAATTTGATTGAAAATTTGTTTCTTCTCAGTCTATCAAGTTGCATTTTTTAATTAGTTATATCTTTCAAAGTAATGCGGTAAAAGATTCATATTTTGAAGAGAGTGTTCTCCTTCTTAGGCATTCCTTTCAGGATAGGGCATGTAGCTCACAATGGAGTGTTTGATTTGCTTTCAAAAATCTCGAAATTTCTCACTCCTATGTCTTATCTGGATTGTAGATATTGTCTTGCTTCTTCTGGTCAAATGTAAGCGTAATTTAATTAGTAGCATTTGTTAGTTTTCTCCCTTCTTGTTTGTGCTGTGTCAATTAAACTGCTTGTTTGAATTTCAGGCCTCAATCTTTTTGTGCATTTAGTAGAGTTGGTGGAATTTGATTGTTCCTGAAGTGGTGTCTCATCAGATATCTTCGTCATGCTCTTTATTGTCAATTATTGGACTCCATTACTTTTAACTTCCACTTTCTTTTGTTCAAAATAAAAGATATTCCTTTCTACATTCAGCTCTGCCTCCTTTATGTTAATTCTAAACAGGGATTTCCCTTAATTCCCCTTATTTTAATGGAAATTGCATGTTTACTGTGTGTGCCCTTTGTTTCTTATCTTACTCTTTTCGCATTCATGCTCATGATTCTTTTTTTTTTTTTTTAAATTGGAATGCTGTTGTTGTTTGATTAATTAGCTCATTGGTGACAGGAAAACCTTGAGAAAGTTGTGATGGGGTACGCACAGTTAGTCATTGGTCCTGCAGGAAGTGGGAAGTCAACTTACTGCTCGAGCTTGTATCGACACTGTGAAACCATGCGTCGGACAATAAATATCATAAACCTAGATCCTGCTGCTGAAAACTTTGACTATCCTGTTGCTGTGGATATCAGGGAACTTATTAATTTGGAGGATGTTATGGATGAACTTGGATTGGGTCCTAATGGGGGTTTGATTTACTGCATGGAGGAACTTGAAGATAATCTCGATGACTGGCTTACTGAAAAGCTAGATGATTTTTTGGATGATGATTATTTGGTTTTTGATTGTCCTGGGCAAATTGAACTGTTTTCTCATGTTCCAGTTCTTAAAAACTTTGTGGAGCACTTGCAGCGTAAGAGCTTCAATGTTTGTGTAGTTTATTTGCTCGACTCACAGTTCATGACAGATGTTACCAAATTTATCAGTGGCTGCTTGTCATCTCTGTCTGCAATGATCCAGCTTGAATTGCCCCACGTTAATATCATGTCAAAAATGGACCTCGTGAAGAACAAGAAAGACCTTGACGATTTCTTGAGCCCCGAGCCACAGATGTTACTGTCACAATTAAATCGTCGCATGGCTCCACAGTTTGAGAAGTTGAACAAAGCCTTGATTGATCTGGTAGATGAATACAGCATGGTGAGTTTCATACCTCTTGACTTGAGGAAAGAGAACAGCATTCAATATGTGTTGTCGCAGATTGACATGAGCATCCAGTATGGAGAAGATGCAGATGTGAAGGTTAAAGATTTCGATATCGATGCAGATGATGATGAATAGCTGCAGCTCTTTCTGAGCATCTGATTAGCACAACAAAATTAGCGTAGTTTCAAAACTTGGCTTATTGTAAACCGCCTTCCTCATCCTTTCTATTTTTTGTTCTTATGGATCTCTTGGTGAGTGGCGAGTAACGTAAAAGTCATGTTTATTGGAACTATTGAGACTTTGAAGTACATTGTTTGTTTCAATGCTAATTTAGTTGCAAAACATAATACAGTACTTATATATGTGAAGTTTCCTTTTCAAAATGGTGCTATACTAATTATACCCCTCCCATTTCACAATTTCATAATTTCTCTCTCCTTACCTTATTAGTCCACATCACTTTTCACTAACTTTATTACTTTTCACTAATTTTATGACATACCCTTCCCATTTTACAATTCCATACATATATTTATTAACCTCCCCATTTACTTTCTCTCTTCTATTTTTTCATACCCCACCACCTTTTCTCCTTCATACTTTCCATACCCCACTAATAGTAACAAAATAATTTATAGTGTAAAATGGGACCACTTTACTTTTGGAAATAGAAAAAAAATTCACATGTGCAGGGCACATGGGGGTCAACACCAGAAGTTGTGTGATCAACACCGGAAGTAGTGTAGGGGAAAGTGGCATTTGGTTGTCTTCAACAAAAAAATTTTTAAATCAGGTTTTAAGTTGCAAAATTTTTTTATAAGGATTTTCCTGACAAAATAGTTGCTTTAAAAGGTTTTTCCTGACAAAATTTCCTAATATATAACTTTTATAATTTTTACTTACGGAGAATTAAATTTATTGACCGTTAAAGTTTTGCATTGACAAACGTGATTAAAAGAAACAGGTCAAGTAAAAAAGAACAGAGAAAGTATAGACTAATATATAAACTAATTCGGTTAGCGAAAATTAATACGGAGTAATTTAATTGGCTGTTTTAATGTGAACAACACGTATTTTGTGCGGCTGATCACATAGAGTGGCAGAGCCAGCAGGTTACAAGTAGGGGTGTACACCGGTCCAAAACCGGACCGGACCTGGACCGGACCTGTTTGGACCGGGGACCTGAATTGGGTAATTATGAGGACCGGGGACCGGACCTAAATTAACAGGTCCGGTTCCGGGCCAGACCTGAAAAATCAGGTCCGGTCCGGGTTTGGACCTGAATGGACCTGTTTTGTGTCTTTTCGTTTTTTTTTAATACAAAACCTGTTGGACCTGCATATGGACCTGTTTTGTGATTTTTAGACCTGTTGCATAATTTAATAATTACATACAAACCAAAATTATCAATTACAAAACTACATAAAGTCTATAAAGTCCCGATTCTCAAACACCAAAAATACAAATGAGTCCACCGAAAATACAAATAAGTCCACGAAAACTCAGTTTCAATTTTTCAGAGTTTGGTTTTTCTTCTTTTTTTTTTTTTTTTTTTTTAATTACGATTTTCCCGGGTTTCAGGTCCGGACCTGAAAACCCCGGGTTTGGACTGGGTCCGGACCGGGACCGGGAACCTGGATTTTTAAGAACCGGGACCGGACCTGAATCAACAGGTCCGGGTCAGGTCCGGTCCGGTTCAGGTCGGTTCAGGTCCGGTTTCAGGTCCGGGCCAATTTTTGTACACCCCTAGTTACAAGGAGTGAAGGGGGGACGGTTGTCCTCCCACTTTTTTTTTTTAAAAAAAAAAAAAAATCAGGTTAAAACCATAATTTAGTGTAGTACAACATCTTACCAAATGAGATGGTGTGGTGGTTAGGGCAACGAGATTCTATTTAAGAGATCTAGAGTTTGATCCTTGCAAGAGGCCTTTTTTTAATTTAAATTATTTTAATGTATAACATAGTATTCCTTCATTTATTTTCTAAATGATCACTCTGTAAATTTATTTAAGTAATTGTTATTACTAAATGAGTTGACTTGAACTCCCTCGAAAGAAAGGGTTTTGCTCTCTCGTTAGGGTGAAGGTTTTCCTGCCGTCGATAGCGGCTTCTGCCTGGTTTCCTTCTGCTTGGATTCAGATGGCAGAGGAGATTATTAATCAATGCTCGAGACTAAAACTGGATGATGATGATAGTAGTGTCGTGGACCTTAGCGGTGGTACTGAGGCGATTTCAGATGAAAAGTTTAACCTGCTACTAATTGGTAAATTATTAACGGATAAACCATACAATGTGGAAGCATTCAGAGAAACCTTGAAAAAGGTGTGGGCTCCGACAAACGGGGTGGTTTTTAGGGTTTTAAGTCCTAATTTGTATGCTATCCAATTATTCCATTGGAAAGACAAAGAGAAGATTCTCAAGGGCCGACCTTGGTGTTTTGATAACATGTTAATCCTGTTAAAAGAGGTTGAAGGCAACGAGTAACCAGAAAAAAGGTATCCCTAACTCGTTCTCCATTTTGGGTTTGAATCAAACACTTACCATTCAATTGCCGCTCGAATGATGATGTGAAACAATTAGCTTCGGGGTTGGGAGACTTGATTGAGATAGAGGATGACTTGTTGGGACTTGATCGGTTCAGACGTGTAAAAGTAATGATTGATGTTTCTAAATCCTAGCGTAGGAACCAGGGTATTATTGACATATCAGGAAAGGAAGTTCGATTGGAGTTCGCCTATGAAAGACTTCCTTTCTTTTGCTATGCTTGTGGGATTATGGGTCATGCCGAACGTGATTATATTGTTGTGTCGGAGGAGAGCAGGAATTCGAAGCTACGATGGGGGAAATGGTTAAAAGCGTCGCCTAGTAAGGGATGGCTACGTGACAAGGAAGAAGAGGAAGCTATTTGTGCTTCTAAGAAACAACTGTTCGTTACCAAGCTTGATACTTGTGAGAAGGAGCCGGAGGTCGTCAGTGGGGCTCCCTCTATTTGTGCCACGAATTTTGTGCATCCTGACAATAGCTCCCTGGTGGAGTTTGTTTTTTCCTCAGGGGAAAAAAATAATGATGGTGTGATTGGAGGTAATAATGTGAAGGAGGTGAGTGAGGAAGGTGTGAATGACGGGGATAAGTATGTACGAGCTGAAAATAGGGGTGAGGTGGGGAAAGTCTCTATTGTGAAGCAAGGGAGTCTGGACTGAGGGAAGCAGGTGGTTACGGAGAGTGAGGGATCGAAGGGTTCGAGTGGAGGGAAAAAATGGAAAAAAAAATAGTAAGAGGGAATGGGGCAGGAGACACTATGATGGTGGATGATCAGGAGGAAAGAGGTTTGGGGAAGAGACAAAGAGAGGGGGGAGGTGGAATAGAAGTGGGGAATGTGGTGAAGAAAGTTTCTGTTAGTAGTGAAACCTCCGGATGGCGGGAGGCGGCAGTTGCGGTTGAGCAACCCCGCTGAGCTCAATGAGTGTCCTAAGTCGAAAGGGTCTAGACATTGTTCTTCGTTCTATGTTGGTGCATCGCATTGATGTTGAGGTGGTTAAGGGGTTAGGTGATGAGAAGTGGAGATTGACGGGCTTTTATGGTTGGCCGGAGGTGCACAATAGACATCTTTCGTGGGAGCTTCTTAGGGAGCTTAAACATTAATCTCAGCTACCGTGGGTGTGCTTGGGTGATTTTAATGAAATATTGTTTCCTTCCGAGAAGGCGGGTGGTAATGATAGAGCCTTTTGGCAAATGGATAATTTTTTAGGAGTGCGGTTGATTTTTGTGAATTTCGAAATATCCCTTTCTCAGGGTATGAATTCACTTATGACATGGTAGAGATGAGGGGGAAAATATTCAGTGTCGACTAGATCGTGCCTTGGCTTCGGAGATTTGGCTGGGTTGTTTTACGAAAGCTCATTTGATCCATATTGATAGAAAGTGGTCCGACCATGCTCCTATTAAGTTAGTGTTACAAAATTCTCATAACAGTAGGCTTAGGATAAAACCATTTAGATTTGAGCAAATTTGGCAGTCTAATGAGACGTGTGAAGGGGTTATCGAAAATGCGTGGTTGGGTGGTAGTACTTTGGAAGCTAAACTTTCCTAGTGTTATGATGACTTGCGAGAATGGAGTAAGGAGAAGTTTGGTAAGATGTTTAGGGAGTTACATAAAAAGAGGAAAAAGTTGAAAAAGCTTAATAAAGGTGGGTTGACTTCTTCCCAACTGCATCAGCGTCGAATTTTAGTGCGTGAAATTGCTGAGTTGGTTCATCATGAGGAAATTTTTTGGAGGCAACGGTCAAGGGTCTTGTGGCTTGCGGAAGGAGATAAAAATACGAAGTTTTTTCACCAAAGAGCTTCGGGAAGAAAAAATAAAAACTCGATGAGAAAATTAGTCGATGATAATGGAGAGTTTCATGTGGGTGATGAGGCTGTGATTGAGGTTGTCGTTGCTTATTTTCGAAATATGTTTTCCACTTCTAATTCGACGTTGATTGATCAAGTGTTGCAAGAGGTGTAGAGCCGAGTTACTGAAGAAATGAATGTGACGCTTAGAGCTGCGTACAATGTGGCAGAGGTGGAGTTTGCTTTGGGTCAAATGCATCCGATAAAAGCTTCTGGTCCGGATGGGATGTGTCTGTTGTTTTTCTAGTCGTATCGGGATATTGTGGGCCCTTCAGTGTCGAATATGGTTCTTGCAATTCTGGGAGGTATGGCTATTCCGCCATTTTGAATAGAACATTTATTGCTTTAATTCCCAAAAAATCCAATGCTGATCGGATGTCGGATTTTAGACCCATTTCACTCTGCAATGTAGTATATAAACTTGTGTCGAAGGTTCTCGCTAATAGACTCAAAGTCTTTCTCGATAAAATTATTGTTGTTAATCAAAGTGCTTTTACCCTGGGGCGATTGATTACAGATAATATCCTTGTGGCTTTTCAGTTGTTTCATTTTATGAAAAATTCAACTCATGTGGAAGTTTGATGACTATGAAACTTGATATGTCCAAGGCCTATGATAGAGTAGAGTGGGATTTTTTGGAGGCTACTCTGATTAGGTTCGGGTTTGATAGAGGTTGGATTGATAAAATTATGGATTGTGTTCGGTCGGTTTCTTTCTCTATTTTAATAAATGGGAGACCTACTGATGATTTTGTGCCGGAAAGAGGGATTCAACAGGGTGATTCGTTGTCTCCATATCTCTTTGTTTTATGTGCGGAGGTCTTTTCTCATTTACTACGGAGGGCGGAAGAGTGTAGTAGTCTATGAGGTATTAAAATTGCTCCGGCTGCTCCTTCAATAAATCATCTTTTGTTTGCTGACGATTGTATCATATTTTCGAAGGCTACATTAGATGATGTGGGGACAATTCAAAATATCCTTCACATGTATGAGATGTCGTCGGGGCAGAAGGTTAATTTTGATAAGACTACCGTCTCTTTTAGTAAGGGTGTGGTGCAAAACCGTCGAGTTGAGCTTGCCGATAATCTTGGAGTTCGGTTGGTAGATGTTCATGATCGTTATTTGGTGCTTTCGACTGTGGTTGGGAGGTCTAAAAAGGTGATCACGAGGGGTGTTAAGGAGAAGCTTTGGAAGAAACTGCAAGGTTGGAAGGGGATGGTATTATCTAAAGCGGGTAGGGAGGTCATGATTAAGGCGGTGGCCCAATCTCTCCCTACCTACGCGATGAGTGTGTTTAAATTTCCATCTTCGTTTTGTGATGAACTCCGATCTCTCGTAGCTCAATTTTGGTGGGGGCAAAAACAAGGAGAAAGAAAGATACATTGGTTGCTTGGAAGAAATTGTGTAGGCGGAAGGAAGGAGGGTTGGGGTTCTGGGATTTCAAGCTTTTTAATTGGGCTCTTTTGGGGAAGCAAGCATGGAGACTCGTGTCTAAGCAGGGTAGCCTTATTGAACAGATTTTCAGAGGTAAGTACTATCCTACGAGTTCTTTTCTGGAATTTAATTTGGGCACTAATCCATCTAACACTTGGAGGGACATTTGGGAGGTCAAATGGGTTCTATAGAGGGGAATGAGATGGAGAGTCGGGAATGGGGGCTAAGATTAAGGTTTGGGGAGACCCTTGGATTCCTAATACTCAGATTCGGATGGTGCTATCTCTTAGGGGCACAGCTAGTGTGGATTTGGAGGTGAGGGATTTAATTGATGCTAATACGAAGTGCTGGGATAGTGTGGTGGTTTCGAACATTTTCCTACCTCTTGAGTGTGATCGAATTTTCAGCATTCCTTTGAGTGAGAGGCTCCCTGATGACTGCCTTTGTTGGGACCTTGAGAAGGACGACAATTACTCGGTTCGGTAAGCTTATAGGGCTTTGTTTGATGATGAGCGGTCTAAGATGGAAGAAGCAACCTCGAATCCTCGTCACATTAGGAAGAGAATCTGGAATCTGAAAGTGCTACCCAGGGTGAAAGTATTTGCTTGGAGAGCATGTCAGGATGCTCTGCCTACCCGTGGTGCTCTAAGTCACAGGCTGAGAGAGTTTGATGCATCGTGTGGACTGTGTAATTGCTCTGAAGAATCAGTCATTCACGTATTGAAAGAGTGTGCTTTAGCACGAGAAGTCTGGGGTATGAGCTTATATGGGTATGTTTTCTCACAGAGGTTTAGATGTTTGGTGGATTGGTGGGAATGGTGTATTACCGAGCTGGATGAAGAGGACCTTGCGAATGTGATTACCTTGTGCTAGGCGATTTGGGGAGAGCGCAACTCAATTCTAATTGAAGGTAAATAGTTGGAGCCGGAGAACACCGTAGCTTATGCTATGCGCATCAGTAGCGAGGCGAAGGAGGAGAGTAAGTTAGGTGGGAGGACTTCTATGCAGCAAGAGAATAATTCGGTTTTTAGCTGGAAGCTGCCTGAGGCTGGGTGAGTTAAGGTAAACACTGATGCTGGGGTTGTGAGTGGTCTTGGTTGCGGTCTAGGGGCTGCAATGAGAGACTGGGATGGTAAGCTGTTGGGCTGCTCGGTGGTGCAATGCAGGGAGGTGTGGGATGTGAAAGTGGTTGAAGCAAAAACGGTTTGGTGGGGCTTGAAGCTGGCTGCAGTTGCGGGAAAGAGAAAGGTAGTCGTTGAAAGTGACTGCCTTGTTATTCAAGCTCTACGGGGTTCTTCTCAGGGAACTAGTTCCTTTAATCTTATTTTAGATGATATTTTCAGCTTTTGTTCTTCTTTTGATAGCATAGTTTGGTCATTTGTTAACCGTAGTGGTAATAAATTAGCACATGATTTGGCCCATTTTCAACCCTGGGAAGTGGGACAAAAAATGTGGTTCGATGATTTCCCAAGTCGTTTTCTTGATGTAGCTCGATCTGATTTATTAATATGAGTTTCTCCCTTGATGGGGTTTTAAAAAAAAAACAAAAAAAAATTTGTTATTACTATAATTTTGCATAAACAGAACCCCCAAATTATGGTTGTAGTAGGGAATTATGACAATTGTATTTAGTTAGCTATGTTAACTAATGTTTGAATTGTTTAAAATTTCCGAACAATATCTCTAGAGGAATAAATTATCGTTGTAGTAGGGAATTATGACAATTGCATTTAGTTAGCTATGTTAACTAATGTTTGAATTGTTTAAAATTTTCGAACCCATAGGCAAATATCTATAGAGGAAGAATTGGTGTACGATGTTGGATTATTTAGACTAATCTAATACTCTGTATTTTGGATTTTTGAGTGATTTTTGTCAAAACTATGTGATGTCCATTTGTTCCCCCGGTTTGAAATTTCTGGCTCCGTCACATTGCCATTGACTCACATCGTGTGACCACTTGTAAAAAACCGGAGCAACTCCTATTATAGTCATACAGTAACCCCTTATTATACTTATTGAGTAACCCTTAAATAATAAAGTAACCTCTACATTATTGATAGAGTAACTCCTATATTACTAAGAACCCTCTACCCGTAACAGTGTTTTTTATACCACTAAACGAGTAACTCCATCCACATATAAAAGTCATTGTAATGCGAATTAGTAAATTTTGTTTCTATGATTTTTTTTTTTTTTTAAAAAAAACCGACGCACCAAGATATTAATCTATTTATGGATAGCAAATATTTATATTTAAAAAAAAATTTAGACAAACTAGGACACAATCTTGCGAAAAGACGTTTCTAATCTACTCAATGTATGCACAAAAAAAAATTCAGTTCAGTCAAATTCAATAAATTTAAAAAAGCAATATAACAAAAAACTAGTAAAATTAATTTCATTTCGACAAAATTAATTATAGTTCAATAAAAATAATTTCAGCTCAAAAAAAAAATAAAGTGAAATGAACCAAGTCTTAGCTAATTAATTTATGCATTACAAATTTACAAATTATAAGTATTTTATTAGTGAAAAACTTTTTTTTTTTTTTTTTTGCGACAGGAATATGAAAATCAGGTTGTGACTTTATAATTTCCCTCGCACTCGCAGACGCTTCCCCAAAACTTTCACTGAAACAGACAACCTCACTACCTTTTCTCGCCGGGAAATCGCTGGCGACCACCCACCCACGCCCAGGTATCTCTCCTCCTTCTCCTCTCGTTTTGTAGTTAGGGTTCCAATTTACAGATATTGCTGCTGCTGCTGCGCCGCCGCCTGGTCTGCGGTGGTCTCAGTGGAAGTGGTAGTGGCGGCCCCTTTCGATGCTATATCAATTAGGAAACCCTAATTTACTTGCTTTCTATGCAATTTTTCTGATTTCAAGTATTTGAATTATATTATGTGATTTAAGTGTTATTTTGGTTTGAATTTAGTTTTTATTAGTCATTGGTTTATCTTATTTTTCAAATTTAATTCTCTTTTTAAAGGAGCTATATGAGTATGCCTGTGTATTTCAGTTTATACAAGGTTTGGATTGATTGATGTGATATGATTCAATGCTATTATGATGCATGATATTGACAATTCAAGTGAAAGAATTAGGGAGTTTAGTATTATAGAGTCTTCTGGGTTTACTAATGTGATATGCTGACAACAGGGTTTTCCGGGTTTACTCTCAATTTACTCCCAGAATATAATTACATGAGATTTCAATTGAGAGCCGTATGAAATATAATACAATGTTCATATTGCATCATATCATATACTAATATAAATTCAAAAAAAAAAAAATATACTAATATAAGTATGAGTATACGATCTTAATTATTTATTAACAAGGTGGAATGGAGGTTGCTGACAGTTTAATCTACTTGTGTTTGCATTGTTCTCCTTATGGATTGAACCTGTGATGACCCATTTAATAATGACGAGCAGAAGAGGATTACGGAATAGTGGAAATGAGAATGGGATGGAGTGAGGACGACTTAACTTTCTTAAGCTACCAATTGGTATTTTATACTCAATAACTTTCTTCAGTGTAGCTCATCACTTAGAAACTCCTTAGTAGACATTTAGCTTTGAATTTTAAAGAGTACTTTTTTGGGCTGTACTATTTTCAAATAAGGTTTTATTGAAAATTCTGCTTGAAAATATATTTTATTATTTATATCGATCTCCTCAGCCAGGGCATTACATTTATAATTTGGCTTTTGAATTTCTTCTGTCTTTAGAAGTGATATTGTTTATGTATTTACCCAAGTTGAATTTATTGCCGTTTTTTTTTAATTTTAAGAGATTTGGCCTATTGTGTGAATTAAATATTTAACTTTGGATTAGTTTGTATGGTTTAGTAAGTTTTAATTAAGCCTTTGTGGTGTCACTATTTAGTTTGGCGTTCAAACCAGTCTTTTGTCGATTTGCTTTTCGTTCTATCTAAATCTCTCGAGTTTTTATTTTTTATTTTTTGGGTAGATACATTGCTCATCTGGTTTCCTTGGTTGCTGTTATTAAGCTGGATTAGAGACGAGTACAGCTGGAGCTGCAATTTTTCTATTTCAGGTATACACATTATCATATTGGGAAACTATTTTATTTTTATGGTGTCATTTATTTTGTCCTGAGTTTATATGGGGTGGGTTTTGAAGTCTATTTTAAGAATTTTCATTGGATTGAAGTATGATTTTAATGCTAGAGCTGTGCTATGTGATAGATGATGATCTAGAAACAAATAAAGTGGCAGAGTAGTAGGAAGAACGATAAAGACTTGAATTTGAATAAGCCTTGATTAATATAATTGTTGTAATTGACCATTGTTTCACTAAGAAAGAAAAAAAGAAAATCCTCTAGGGAACAGGTTATGGACATGTAAAATTTAGTTCTTAGAATCCGAAGTAAATGATTAAGCTCCTTGTAAGGAATTATTCTTAAGGCTTACATTGGACTCTCTTGGTTGGTATGGTAGAATATGAAGGCTGAAAGATTTGGAGAGAAAAGCAAGAGAGTTAGGTTGGTAAATTTGAGGTGCAGCTGGGGAGTTTTTGCCAAATCTAAAGTAGTTAAAAGTGTAACAATCAAGCCCTTGAATGAGTGATCAACAAGAACACAAAGCAGAACCTACATCCTAATTTAAAAACTTAACTAATACAAACTACAACTCTTTTTTCTGCCTGAACAGACGTGTCTTGTTATTATTGTCATAAATTATTAAGTTTATTAGTGTGTGTATTTCTACAATCCTTCAATTTCATAAATTCCTTCTTGTGGGTGATAAAGGAATCAAATTTTGCAGCAGTAAAGGGGCTCACTAACTGAGACTAGGCTTGATTGCATGTGGGTAGAATTAACTAAATTACTACAAGAAGCTTTTCACAAGGCACATTTGTAATAATTTTAGTGTAATGGCAATTGCAATGGTCATTCACTCATGAATTGTATCTTAATTTGCAAGAAGTTGCCGATTTGTATGAGATAGGTAACCTTAGAGCGTGATATTGCTTGCCATAAGAAAATATAAAGATAAGATTTTATGCAAACCGGAATAAACAAAAAGGGTTGCCAGTTGAATCAATTTCCCCTCCATCTTTTGGTTTGGGTGAGCATTGATGATTTCGCCTTTTTCTTTATATGGAGTTGAAGGTGGGAGGAATCAATTTTATTTGTAATGTCTGATGATCTGTGTTTGTGGCTAGGGCATTAGACATAGTTTATTTTTCTCGAATTGGATAATCTTTTTCTGTTATATCTATTACATAATGGACAAAAGCGACT
This sequence comes from Chenopodium quinoa, assembly GCF_001683475.1. NCBI lineage: Eukaryota > Viridiplantae > Streptophyta > Magnoliopsida > Caryophyllales > Amaranthaceae > Chenopodium > Chenopodium quinoa. Next base: position 1,728,363 of record NW_018742879.1, read on the forward strand.
GTTGAAATTTTTACTATGTAACATTTAGCTGATATCAGTTTGGCTAAATTCTTTTAGATTTTTAATAAAAATCAACAATGATTAACTACTTTCAAGTTGGGCAAAGTTTTCATTACATTATCCACTACTTATAATAATAGAATTTGAATTAAGAGTTAAAAGTGATAGCATTAAACATCAACTAAAATTTAAAACATAAAAATGAGTTTTATTCTAAATTTTAAAATTACCGCCACTATATGCTAGTTTTAAGTGTGCCTGAGTAGTGATTACACAATACATTTCTTTTATTATTTCATTATACAATTGTCATAAACCTGCGTCATAACTCTTTATATATATATATATATATATATATATATATATATATATATATATATATATATATATATATATATATATATATATATATATATATATATATATATCTCCCTCCAAAACCCTAACTAATTTGCTTGATGAAGCCGAAGAAAATTAAATGGCAGATTCAACGCAGAAAACAGAGACAGAAAACCCAGTTGCTGTTAATAACGGTAATAATGGTATTGTAAAGAACAAGAAGAAGAACAAAGAGGTTGCTCCCTTTGGAAATTACAGGAATTACTATGGTTATCGTGTAAGTTCTCTTTCTGATATTATCTTCTTTTTTTCTTTCTTCTTTTTTCAAAGAAGGGGTTTTCTGAGAAATTAATGTTTCCATAGAAACTGTTTAGATGTGTAAAGACTGTAAACTGATGCCCAAATGCTACTTTAATTTTAATTTTATTTTTCATTGATAATTATTATTTTAACCTCTTTTTCTGTGATAAATTTATTTCATGGTAGTTCACTATTTGTGCCTAATGAATTTTGTAAAATTTGGCTGATTCTAGCAACATTAGGTTAGAAAGTATCTGGGATTTTGATTTCTGCCGCCAAAAATTACTTTTTGCTGATAAAATTCTAGTGATGTTAATATATGAAAATTTTATCTTCATGGAAATTTTACTGTGATTAATGATTAATCATTTTGTAGAAGGTAAAATTTCACCTTTTATGATTAAATTAATGCTGACTTCTCCCTGATTGTGCTTTCTCTCGTCATGGTAATTGAGTAGAGTTAAATTGTATGCTTCAAATTCAAGAGCGTCGAGTAATGTCACACTGAGATTCTAACATGTTTTATGAAGATATTGATACAGTTGTATACTATGTTTGTGTAGTAAATCATTGGAAGAGAGGGGGAGGGGGACGAACTCTGAGCTTTCAGAAGATAAACTTCTTTTTAAAATTTTCCTGAATCCTTTCACAACGTACGTTTTTGATTATTTCATTGAGAAATATAGCTTATTCCTACATGAAAATGTTGGTTTCTGTTTTGTTTTCTAGTAATCACCAAAGGCATGTATTGAGATAATTTCTAAGTAAAGCCTTTACTGATGTTTATATGTCCTAGTTTTAGGGAAGTTTCTCTCTATGCCTTTATTGAGTCAAGATGTGAAACATTAATGTTAGAAATTTTTTGTATCGGTGGTTGTATGTATATTTGTTCGATTTTGCTTATCTTTCTTGAAAATGTTTGGTTGGCTCGCTGGATTGTAAGTTGAATTTCCATGTCATGAGATCCTGCAATTAAGTTTAAGTGATAAATCAGGTTGGGCATGACGTTGAGGAGGATCCACGGTTCAAAGTACTGAAGAAGGAGTGGTTTGAAGGCAAAGATTGTCTTGACATTGGTTGCAACAGTGGATTGATAACTATTAATATTGGTAAGGAATCTAAGGATCAATGCATTTTGGTTTTCAATTTAGCATGCAAATTTTCACTTCTGATCTTTTTCCAATTCAATTTTATTTTGCAGCAAAGAAGTTTGACTGTAGGACTATCCTTGGCATTGACATTGATAATAGTATGTCTCTAAGACTTCAAACTGGCTTTAGCAGGGTAATATTATATGTCAATGATGATACATGATGTATTTTGTAATTTGGCGGTCTTCCTATTCCTGGTGACAAAAGCTATCAATAAGTCATCAGTATCTCTGTGGTAATGATTTGTGCCTTGACCTTTTTGCTAGTAGCCCCTTAGTTTGGAAAAACTTTTGCATGTGCCCACAAACTTCTGATTAGTTCATAAATGCTTCCATTTTTTTTTTCTCTAGTAGATACTTTTATTGATCTTTTGACTTTTAGCACATATTGTTTGGATGCAATGATGTTAGGTGCAATGGTTCTTTAGCAAGGGTCCTTTGTGTTCTCTTCACTTGGTCACTGACTATTATGTCACCGTAGTGGGGGTATCTGCGGGAGTGAATTGGCTTTGATTGAGGACAATGCTCTTCTGTATATTGTTGTAAAATGTTATTTGGATTCTTTGCTAACCTCATAGAGTCATAGGAGTTTCATAGCTACATCAAACCAAGCCATTTTCCTATGAAATGACAAAGAAATTGCTTTTTACAATGTTTAATGTTGCAAATGTTGATGAACTTAGTATCTTAAGACACGATGTTTCACTAAGCTGCTCCATGTTCAATCAGCCTGACTTGTGCATTCAGCCCCTTTAAAAAGGAATTGCAATAGGCACAATGTTTCACTAAAGTTGATAGGCTTTTGGTGTTGTCTTTTAGAAGAGTTTTTGTTATTTTGTAAGAGGTTGTAATTATTTTTTCAAATATTACTAGCTGTGTACTTTAGCTTCTTCCTTACCTTTCTATGTATATTATTAGTTTAGATAGAGATTTAAATGCATCTTTGCTTTTATATGAGTTTATATCATAAATTTTGACAACATGGCTTAATGATCCATATTACAATCATATTCTGTAAAACATGTTTTCTTTACCTCCATTTGGGGGTTTGTAGGGTTATTCTCTTTGTAGGACTTCTATTTAGTTATTTATTGTACTAGTATCATACTCTCATTTGGAAATTGGATGGTGATGCTCTTTGTATGATTCCTACGGAGTTAACTTTTTATCAGACAATGTTCTTCTTCCCCTACATTAAACTTATAATTCCTATGCTTTGTAGATCGAATCAAAGATGCTTGGTGGCGCCTTCGGAATATGGTAAGAGAAGAGAAAACTGGAAATGGATGCGTTGGGTCCTCCAAGACAAGGGTTAAGGGTGTGAATGAATTGGAATGTGCTGAAACTTGTTCCACAAGTGCAAAGGATGATGAGACTGATACTTTCTCGGTGGACAGAAATCTTCTTGACATTGTATCTTTTCGATGTGAAAATTTTGTCCTTAGTTGGGTCTCACTTCCCCTTGAAAACTATGATACCATTCTGTGGTAAGTTTTATCTCTGTATATATTCACAGTATACACTTTGATAAACCTATTATCAAGTATGACTATGAGGACTTATCTGAAATTTGGATAAGTTAAGCAAAAGAATCACATATGCTTCTTCTATTTACTTTACTTGCGTCCCCTATAAAGGATACAACTATATAGGATAATTGTGACATGCTACGATGTCCCCCTCTTTTTTTTTTTTTTTTTTTTTTTTTTTTTTTTTTAAAAAAAAAAAATAAAAAAATTGATGTGACTAAAATGAGACGAGTATCACAATTGCAATGAAAAGTAATTGAATCGAGGATATTGACCATATAAACACTGAATTTGTATTCTTGCTTCCATTACCTGTAATAGTAACTTGTTTTTTCATTGATGGATTCCCTTATGTGTAATATACAGTTTGAGTGTGACAAAATGGGTTCATTTGAACTGGGGTGATGAAGGATTAATATCGTTATTTGCAAAGTTTTGGAGACTCCTCCATCCGGTATGTGTAATTGTTCATTGTATTTTTTGTCTTATGAAAAATAAAAGCCCAATCATTTTAGGCGATTATGCTATTCTCTCATAGATAGTGTTGAATGGATCTTTGTTATGAGCAGGGTGGTATTCTTGTCTTGGAGCCTCAGCCATGGGAGTCATATTACAAGAATCGTCTTACAACTGAGGTGGTTATTTGTTTATACTTCTCATCCATTTTATAACAATTAATGGTATTTTAATAGTATTTTAACTGTTCTTAAATCACGGAGGGCTAAATTCACACTTGAATCTCATAGACGTGTCAATTCAACACAGGCATACTTGTTGAGAGTTAGACGACACTTAGCTAAGTCATATTTTTGTACATCATATTTTTACTGGATATGACTCTAATTAAGTACGTACAAAAATATGACTTAGCATTGACAGCATACAAATTGAACAATCACTTGTCCATATCAGGATTAATGTTTGTACCTGAAATACTATTCAGCTTATAATCCAACATAGGTATGTCAGTGGGGCAAAGATGTGTCCTGGTTTGGCAGGTGGTGGTGAGGGATTAAGGTGAAAATCATACCCGCTATGGGTTATGGGGTGGGGTTGGATTTTAGGTTTTACCTGTCCCATCCCTGCCCCGCCCCACTTTGTATTCGCCCCATACGGCCATACCTGCATCGGTGCATCCATATATTTAAAAAGATAAATATATGCTTTAAAAAAGATATTAAATAAAATATAATAATACAATAAACTAAAAAAACAACTATGTAATGTAAGTGTTTTTTTTTTTTGAATATATTTTAGTAAGTAGTATTTGGTTTTTAAAGGTGGGTTTGGGGCGGGGATCAGGTTGGTGTGGATATCTAGGCGGGGGTGGGGTGGGGATGATTTTAGATTTGTACCCGTCAAGGTGGGGATGGGGATGGATTTTGGACCCGTGGGTATGGGGATGGAGATGAGAATGTTAGGCAGGGATGGGGATGGAACTTTTGCCTCGCCCTGCCCTATTGACATCATTCCAACACGTTGTTTTTCATAAATTTGTTTAGTTTTTGGTAAATATTATGTTATCTTATGCACACATGAAACTTGTATTCTACAAAATCAACACTTAAGGGTCTCTAAGAAGACCTCCTTCTAAAGGAGTTCTTTCCACATGTAATTGTATGCTTAACTAATCCCGCTTGTTCAATATTGTGCTTGGCTATGTCCTATAGCAATGCAGTATTACATACCTTGAATACACATATTACATTAAATGCTTTTCTCTTGCAGATTACGCAGATGAATTACAATAATATAGTATATAAACCCGATTTCTTCCAGGAGATGCTTCTTGATAAGGTCTCTAGCCATTTCTCAATCCATTGTGAAATTGACTTAAGTATTGCTCATTTTTTTAAGCTGCTCAGTTCCATAGCTTTCATTAATGGTCTAATTTCTGTTTTTATTTTTTCATACCTGGGTGACAGATTGGATTCAGAACTGTTGAACAAGCAACGACGAGTGTATCAGGTGCAACATTGGGTTTTGATAGACCTGTTTTAGTTTTCCGTAAATAAGTAGTGAAGGCAAATATATTTTTGCAAAATTTTGAGGTTTATGTGTTTCATATCAATGTATCAAAAACGGTAGTTGCTATAAATCTAAAATTTTATTCTTTTGACCAAGTTACTGGTGCTGCTTGAGGTACTTGGTATTTTTGCCACTGATAAATACTAGTATTACCTTATACAGTTATACTTCGTATATCTTCAGTAGAAACTTTGATACAGAGTACATGATGACCAAAGTAGGAAAGCAGGAAATATTTTGTATTAAATTAGCTCCCTTGGTATGATAAACTTAGACACTAGCTTTGATGTGAGAACTATACCCAGTTTTCGCATCATTGGCCCTATCCCACAGCATCACTCCTCCATACTTGCCACCAGATCCCTTAACAAATGGGAGCACTTGGTTTATAAGTGTTTGTGTTTGAACAAAGCCATTGTTAGCAGCATCATTTGAAGCAGGTAACCCAACAAAGAAATTCTTAGCTGGGATTTTTGAGGTCCATGTTTTCCAAGAATTCTTGAAGTTCTCAGGATTACCAACATCAAATTCACAAGAAGGATTGTTGTAAAACTGTATCCAAACGTAGTCGAAAAGGCCGGTATTTAAGGCGCCATCAAGCTCTTGATCAGGGAAAGGGCATTGTGGTGCAGCACTTACGTATACTTTCTTCCCTGATTGATGGCCGTGCTCGACAAGTCTCCTTGCTAGCGGAACATAATGAGGTGTTCCCAACTCGATGTCGAAATCTATGCCATCTAATACAGCGTCACCTGGTGAAAGAAGTTGAACATTATCTTTCAGGTTTCTTTTAACCATCTGGACTTGTCTACTCATTTGTAGAAAAACATACAAGTTAATTTATGAGAAAATATTTTGTTAAAGAATCGTATCAATTTTGTCAATGAAGAAATTTGCATTTTTGGGCACATCTGAGAAACATCATAGAATTTTTAGCATACATTTTTTTTCTTTTCAAAATCATGCATACCTAATGGCCGAGAATTGGATCGGCCTCCAAGGAAATGATCCCACAAGTAATCGGACGCGTCTAGCATCATCAGTTGATGAAAGCGAGTAGGTACCGGCACCACCTCCGATGGAGAGCATGACCTTAATCCCCATCTGTTGGCAATTCCTGATGCCAGTGCTCACTTTACGACACCCGCCATTGGCAGGATCACAATGACCAGCCAAGTTAATTTGGGGTGTTTGGCCATTCCCAAATATTGAGAGAAATGCTATGTTAACATACTTGTATAAGCCACTTCTACATGTAGCTGTTAATGTTCCCTCATCCTCATTTTGGCCCCAATATATGGCAATTCCTCCTGCATTGGTTTTCAAGGGCAAGGAAATGAACAATGAGATGGTTAATGCTAGCAAGAAATAAGGTGAGCAAATTTTGATACCCATAATTTTATTTTCTTTGAACTTTAACAAGAATTTTTGAGTTATACTAAGGCTTAAACGTATGAGTCTGCTTTATAGGGGAAGAAAATTTGAAAGATGATTCATAGTGTTATAGGCCATAGTTAAAAGTCAAGTCAATTAAACAAATGTGCTTGACTTTTAAGTCAACTTTGATGACCAGTAATTAGGAAAAACAACTTTCCCAACTTCAATCCTTGTGCACCTTTAAGGCCTAGGACTCCCTTTGTCTCAAATTCATCTTTAGGTTTCTTGTTAACATCGAAACCCCCGTATCAAACCTTAGTTTAGGATATATTTATTGGTGAGCTCTTTATTGGTTCACATATAAAAAAAAAAAAAAAAAAAAAAAAAATATAGTGGAATTATGTAAAGAAAATGAAAGAACAAATACGCCTTGTTTGGTAAAGAGATTTTTGGAAATCTTTTAGCTTATTGAACACTATTAGAGGTTTGACCATTTTAAAAAGCTGATTTGGGTGTTTGGTAAATAGCTTATTAAAAGAGCTTTTTGGGTCTAAAAAGCTCTTTTTGAAAAAGCTCATTTTAAGCGTTTTTTGCAATTAGCTTATTGAAAAATTAGCTTTTTGGGTATTAAATACACTGAAACTGCTAATAATAAATAGCTATTCACCAAACAATTTTATATAATCAGCTATTTACAACTAGCTAGTCAAATAAGCTAATATAACCAGCTAGTCAAACCAATTAATACAATCAACTATATCAATCAGCTAAACGCTAATTACCAAACAGGGCCAAAGTGTTTTGTGAAAAGCTTTTAGCTTATTGAGCACTATAAGATATTAAACTATAATAAAAAGCTAATTTGGATGTTTGATAAAAATCTCTTTTTAAAAAATCTCATTATTAGAGCTTTTTGAAATTAGCTTATTTAATAATTAGCTTTTTGGGTATTAAATACACTGAAACAACTAAAAATAAACAGTTTTTTGCCAAACACTTTTACACAATAAGCTATAACAACCACCTAGTCAAATTAGCTAATATAACTAGCTAGTCAAACTAGTTAATACAATTAGTTATATCAATTAGCTAACCGTTCATTACCGAATAGGGCCATAGTCTTCTTTCCAACATTTCTTTTCCCACTCTATTTTTCAATGAATTGTTGTCTGACTTATATTTTGAAGTTAATCATGATTGTAGAAATTTAAGACAATGAACCTAAAAAATGGTCCACTACCTAACTTCTTTTCTTGAAAGCATGGAGATTTGGCGTACGGAGTATAAAAGAATGGGCGAATGGCTGTGTTGTTTGATAATTTGACTTCTATTTTGATAGTGTTGATTGTCTAAATGGGTGTATAACTTCTAAAAAGTAAAAAATTTCAATTCGATTTTGAAAAATTTAAAAGTTCATTGACATATTTAAAATGGAGGATTTTTAATTTTAGACTTATTATTGAGATGATCAAGTAGATGCCAACTAGTTTGATTGGTAAAAGTTTAGGGGGTAGTATCCAAGACATGAGATTATTGAATCCCTTCTACATCACTGTCCTTGTGGCTCTCTTTACACCCAAAGAAATCATAGGGATGATCAATATTGAAATTATATGTGATTAAAACTATTTACCTATTGACTTATTAATATATATATATTCACTATTGTGTAATAAGTGAAATTCGAAAACTTAATACAGTATTAATTTACATTATTGTTCTAAATTTATTATATTAAATTCACCATTATGCGGTCTAACATGAACATAACTTATGTATTACAACACAAGCCAATTAGGCATTTAGGCAACTTGTTCATACATTTATTTTGATAGAATCTTGTTTGGACACATTATTATTGACCATACTAAGAAAAGTTGGTATTTAGCAAGCACTAAAATTAGCTAGATACTAAACACTATCCTTGATGCGAGAACTATAGCCAGTTCTCACATCATTAGCCCTATCCCACAACATAACTCCTCCATATTTACCAATTCCCTTCACAAAAGGGAGCACTTGGTTTATAAGTGTTTGTGAAGGAACAAACCCACTTCTGGCGGCAGCTTTCGAGGCAGGCAACCCCTCAAAGAACTTCCTAGCTGGGATATTTGATGTCCATGTTCTCCAAGAGTTCTTGTACTTCTCAGGATCACTAGCATCAAACTCACAAGGAGGGTTGTTGTAGAACTGTATCCAAACGTAGTCGAAAAGCCCGGTGTTTAGGGCACCATTGAGCTTTTGGTCAGGGAAAGGGCATTGCGGTGCAGCAGTTAAGTATACTTTCTTCCCTGATTGTTAGCCACGCTCAGTGAGTCTTCGTGCTAGTGCTTGGCAGTGTGGCGTTCCTAACTCGATGTCGAAATCTATGCCATCTAGTACGGCATCACCTAGTAGAAAGAAGTTGAATGCATCATGTGAATTAAGGGAATGAAAAAAAAGGAGGAAAAACAAAAGCATCCCTATAAGATTTAGGACACCCTTTTGTTCATTTAAAGTATTTTATTTTGTATTAAAATCATAATGTTGAGAGATTATAAACATTTATAAAGTTCTCTTAGAAATATAAATTTTCATTGGGCTGAGCAGAAGCCCACATTGAAGAAGAGTCTGACTACATATAAGTCCAATAAAATTTCATTGCAAAACTAATTTGTGATAGGTGAAATATTCCACCAATCTTATATGTTAGTCATTCTCCTTCTTATATGTCCGTGAATTTTTCAACAAACTATCATTATTATTGCTTAATTAAGTTCAATAGCTTGGATTGTTCTTGTTAAGCTTTCCTCAAGTTTATTGTTTTGTTTAGTTTGTTTATTGTGTTGTAAAAACTCTTTAAATATGCTTTATCAAAACATGCACGCATACCCTACGTACACATAGTTTATGCAATATACGGTATACACCTAATGGCCGGAAATTAGATTGGCCTCCAAGTAAATGATCCCACAAGTAATCGGCAACGCCTCTAGCATCATCGGACGACGATAGAGAGTAACTCCCGTCGCCACCACCAATGGAGAGCATAACCTTGATCCCCAAGCTTTGGCAATTTCGTATGTCAACGCTCACTCTTTGGCACCCACCAGAGTCAGGGTCACAATGGCCAGCCAAGTTGACCTTAGGAGTTTGGCCACTACCAAATGTTGAGAGAAAACCTATATTAACATACTTATATAACCCACTTCTACATGTTGCTGTTAATGTTCCCTCTTCCTCATCTTGGCCCCAATACACCGCGATTCCTCCAGCTTTGGCTTTCAAGGCCAAGCTAGCAATGAAAAGAGAGGTTGTCAAAGCTAACAAGACAAAAGATGAACTTGTGTTTTTCACACTCATTGTTTTTGGCAAGTATTAATCTGAGTTCTAAGGCTAGGAATTACAAGTCTAATTTATTGGGCTAAGAAGTAATCCTTTAGTCCAAATGATACAAGTTGTTCATACGGAGTATACTATTTTGAAATGTCTTTGTCATACTCTAGTCCAAAATGTTAAGTTTTATAATTGTACGTACGAACTAGTACTATGCTTCAGTTTCTTAATAAGCCACTATAATTTACAGCTAACTTAGATAGTATATGTGCACCCTTAACAAAAGCGTGCACTCAAACAAGAAACAACCAATTTTCTCATACGATATACTGTCATACTAGTACTACGCATGTAACTGGGGAAAATTAAACCAGTTCATCGCCACCATATCTTACAACAACGAAAAATGGGACCGAGAACAAGTAGCTAGTACAAGGTGCATCACAGTGCCATATATTAGCTATTGCTTTACTCCATTAGCCATCTATAAGGGGTTTGATAAACGTGGTTTTATGGGTTCAGAATCTAATTAAATGTTTATACATAGAGCACTAATCAAAACTTGATAGCATTGACCAATAATTATGATTTTGTTATAAATTTTCAAGAAATGAATATGGTAATTGTTAATTCAAACACCTCTTAAAAGATTTGTATTCAAGTTTTGTTCTTGAACTTGAATGACCGATATCTATCCTTTCATCCTAAGATTCTAACGAAAACCTCAGGTGACATGTGACATGCTTATACTTTAAATTAATGCTTGATGTAGCTCCATATGTTTACTTTTAAGATTTTAACTTCCTACATGTAACCCTAAAGATTGCTATTTTACAAAATACTCATACAAAAAAAGATGTAAAAAAAAAAAGAAAATACTTATTTTTAATTTTGCGTACCTTATTTAAGCTCTTCCCCAGCCCCATTAGATGTTTATCTCATCCTAGTACTGTAGCACATTACCCCTCTCTATAAGTAGCTATATGTAATTTTCAATTAGTATAATTTACATAAAGTTAGTAATAAACAAGCATCTATAGTACAATACGAATTTGGCGTAGCAACGCATGAAGGGTTTCGGCACAGGCTAACAGGCACAATCACATAATAGGAAAGTTCATTCAGCTCGGCATTATACTTGCCAATAAGCCAACATTGCAAATTACTCCATACAAACAAATCCGTAGATATCGTCTCAACCACCCAAACACGCTCCTTCCGATCCAAAATACAAGTCGTTTTAGACTTTTAGCTAATTGCTTGATTTAATCCGTTCCACAATAACAATGTACCATTTGTGAGCTCAGTAATATCTTCGATTTTTTAAAAATGATTTAGTTTTTTAAATCAAGGAGTACTTACATAGTGACATAAGATGCTGACCAAAAGAACAAGATATAATTATAACAGATTTTTATTAAGGGAAATTACGATTGAATACAAGTCAAACGGCACTTACAATAACAATTGGCCTAATACATATTATGATCTAATCAAATAGGTTAAGCCATTGTTAATAATGTAAAATTACAGAAATAATTTAGTTATGAATTATGATAATTAGCATATGGAACAAACAAATTACAAATACCATCATTTTAACTCCTACCTCCTCCTAACTAATCATCAAATTTTAACTTTCTCTGCAAAGTCCACTCCCATGGTCATCTATATACAGCTTCGAAAAAGGACGTACCCCTTGATTTTGATGGGTTAGGACAAATTTGACATGAACTGCAGAGTCAGTTAGAATGGATAACCAGCTTTTCCGCACATAATCGGATGCCTGCAGTCTGCTGGATATCATATTGATTCAAGGAGAAGAACGCATCAACAAAAGTTCCAGCAGTGAACAAACAATCGAGTTCTGGAGGATCAAACGTACTGAAAAGGAGCTTTTGCTCAACACCTGAAGCAGCTTCTTTCTGGAAAATTTCGGTACCATACTTGGCAATATCTTCAGTTACAACAGTAGGTATACTGCAAAAGGTGAAAAACATGCACAGATTAAAAAGTCGAAAATTTCTTATTTACCAATAGTAAAGAAAGATTCCTTCAGTGGAAAATAACTGCTTTAGACCCTCATTATACAGCATTATTATTAAACTGAGAGGACTGTAGAAATCTTAATATTTAACATCTTAACTGACCAGACACCAGTGGGTTGGGAAAAAAATTTGCCACGATAGATATATTTTTTTTTTTCTTTTAGAAAAATAATAAAAATAAAAAATCCGTATTTTTACTACATTTCTCTGAAGATACCCTATGTGTTTTGACATCACGAAATTGAGTTATTCTACTTCAACATTGGAAACTGAGCAATTACGGAGCGACTAAAGTCTTTCTCATGAATGAATCACATCAATAATTGCATTGTGACAGAGTGATACGCATGAGGATTAGCAATAAAAACTACTACTCAGGAACTGAAGGTATATAATTCAGATAGAAGATTGAGGAGAGCAAACTTACTGGAGTCGTATAGTAGGGAAGTTCCAGTATCCATTCTTTCTGGCTACCACAGGCCTCCAATCAGACGTGCTACCAGACTCTGCAAACAAGCTCTGTGCATGATTATCACATGCTTCGAGAACTTGACATACGCTTGGAGGAGCATCTACTACAAAGCTCAACCTAGGGCGGCCTGCCTGATCTACAAACCTTGTACTAATTCCAAATCGCACTTTCAGATGGGTACAGTGAAGCTTGAGTAAAACAGTATCATGCAGTATCTGAATCCTACGACTCCCACGATAGAATGGGACTAGAGATGCACTGATCAAAGGAATGGAAACATCCTCAGGAATTAAATAAGCAGAAGAACTGCTGCAGCCCTCAAATATAGTTGATAGGCGAGACATCTCTGGGGATTCAGTTATAGGTCTTTTTTCTTCTGCATCATCTTCTTGAATGGCATCATCCATTATTTCCTCAGAAAGCCTTCTCATATCAAAAGGTTCCGTTTCAGGTCTACTAGGCTCAACCACATTGAGTAGCTGCTCCCCCATGGTTTGATTTGATGGGTTTTCAGGCATTGGATCTGGGTTGGGAGCATAGCTAATTTCCATTGGTGAAGTTCTCCCACCACTACGAGTTCTTCTTGCAGTAGATGTCGGAGAAACCCAACTGTCTCTTGTAAGAATGTCTGGAAGACTTGACTCCTGCACACACAGGAACAAAGAGTAATCTCATGAGGAGAATGCTAACAAGACATTGTTAACCTCAAATACAGTCCAAATTCCAAAATACCGCAAATCACGGAATAATTACTTTTCGTTCATGTAGCCGACCCCCCTTATGGGATTAAGACTTTGATTGATTGATTGATTGAGACTGCATTATAAGAAGCTAACATTTCCCTGCATTTCATGATTAATGTCCAAAAGTTTTCGAGCTTGAAGTTGGGAGATTATCCTCTACCTTCCCAAAATTTGACTGGTATCTTCTCAATTTAAAAATAAATATTATATTACATAAAAGGTCTTCTTCATCCATATATATTCTTCACATTATGATATGGAACAAAATGTATAGCATTTTTGGTAGTAAAATGAGAGTAAAGTTAAAGTGTTGCAACAGAGAGAAATGGATGTGATAGTCCAATACAGAAAGAAAAGATAAAAGCACCCTAGAAATAGCACAGTGACATACTAACATTAAATCTGGGACATCGCAAACACAAAATGGGAAGACTGTAAAGGACCACAAACTTATTCATATACTCCGTAATATTCTTCAATTATTTTTCAAGAAACAATTTACTTGATATATCAAAATCGCAATCACCATAATGAAGAGAGTGAAAAATAGACTTCAGAGGAATAAGCCATGGCATAGTATAATTATAATGGAAGACTCTGAAACACTGTCAATAACTTTTAAAGCAACCTTCCGACCGGATTAAAGACCAGGAAAATAAATAAGTTCGCAGAGGTCGTGAGTTAAATTCCAGAAGACAATTCCCTTCATGACAGAGGAAATGATTTCCCACCCGGCCACCCCAACCCACTCCACATGCGTGCACACACACACAAAAAGATTACTTTGATTGTTCCTCCTTTCCTACAGTCCTACATTACTTTATTCGATCAAGGGAAAAACTAACACCCACTTCTTGACTTTAGGCTGTGTTCTCTTCACATTATTCTTATTACTTATCCTTATTAGATTTAGGCCAAAGCATAACGCACCAAAAGTCCAGAGCAGGCCAGTGTATAGCCGTTTCTAACCTAGTTAAAGCGATTACGTGAGGCGCACAGCTTTTTCCAGATTTTTTTCAATTTTTATCAAGTATCACTTCGATGAGATGCCCTGAGCCTCAGGAACAGGGAAATCCATATCGCATTGTTGGACTACATTGGATTGGACCAGACCATAACTATTTATCTTTTTTTTTTTTTGCTTCTTGTTAAAAAATCTTTAATTTCGCATTAGTAAAACTATGAAGCTTAAATAATTGGAAGGTACAAATTGAGACATATATAACAAGCGCCCACTTGATTGAATTGTTTATTATATATTATTATACAAATGCAGTCAAAATTCAGTCAAATCAAATCATCTTAGACAAGGAATGTTCACACCAGACCAGATTTTTAAAAATTCAGATTAAAACACATACATACCAGGTGAAGAGAACATAGCATTAAGAGAACATAGCATTAAGAGGACAAAGTTAATGAGAAACATCTACATACTGCTTGAAGAGCCAGAATGCCAAACCTATGGAGATATGAAGCAGAATTTAAGCAACAAACTACCCTTCCCTAACAAAGTTGAAATTGCACACTAACAAAGTTAAGCATTAATAGTCAGCTACACAGCATACTTAACAAGCTGTTATTTTAATTAATGAAACAAAAAAAAATGAATTACCAAAAAGAGAACAGTTGCACAATACTTGAGGACTTCAAGATTCATGCGCACATCATCCAAGCTCCTGAAATCATTGGAGAACACTTAAATAAATAAGAATCTTAAACAGGAATCCTAAAAAAGACAATCAAAAAGAAACACATAACTCCTGGAACACAACATATTTCCTAGTTCACCACCACCAAAAAAAAAAAGAAAAGAAAAAACACAAAAACAAAAACAAAACGCGGACTATCATTGTCACAAAACCCACTTGTATCCAAGGCCAAAGCTAATCAGTCATAGCCGGGCTTACTTTCTATATAAAAATAGAAAAATACCAAGATCGATGAGCCCCTAGCTTTAAGTATAAGCCAAATCAGAAGAGATTAAAGGTGTGATGAAGAGTTATATAATATGGGTGTACAGCGAACAGCAAGAACATGTAGATGAATACTGAAACAAGAAACATAAAAGAGAAACACAATTCTTTGGATATTTAAATAGGTAGTGAATCTAAACACCAATTTTCACCCCTTCAATATACTGATCCAACCATCACATTGTATGGCCAACCCTCCCCCCTCCCAAAAATAAAAAAGAATAAGAAAAAACACTATCAGTTGCTGTGTAAACAATGGTGGGTGAAAGTGGGAAATCGGCATTTTACCTATGAGTTTGCTGACCCAATCCAAAGTAAGTGGCAAGAGTGGCCATCTGAAAACAAATATATCAAGACATCAATTGTCAATCTCTTGTAATTTCTACCACATTTAGGCATTAAAAATTTATGATATGATCCACAAAGTGCAAATAATCTCATTTAAAAAAACATTACTTCTCAAGGCCAAAGTTTCAATTGCAAGATTAGCAACCAATCTTAATAGACAAACAAAAAATGTCGTCTTTATTGCCACATAATTTAAACTCATTACTCTGTTGGAAGCTCTGGCTTTTACCTCTTATTTTCTACAATTCAAATTGCTTTTGCTATATAGGCCAACATACTTACCAGGATAATGATACGGAGTTAAAAAAAAAATATTATTAAACAAACACATCATTTTGCTATTTTCTATTCAACAAGAAATGCTTCTTTCCATAAAACAAATAACTGAAGTATGGTTTCAACCCATTCCAACACATTGTAGTAAACTTATAAGTGTTAATGGTAAACCAAAGTAGTTTTTTATTCCTTCTTTCAAAAAAAAAAAATCACTTTCATAAAAATGAACCTTTTTTCATCCAATTTATAAACAAACACCTAAAATGTGATTAAGTAGAACTAATCAACATACAAAGCAACAGAACAAAGATCATATCTTTGGAGTCTTGAAGGATACCCCAAGACCTCAAAATCAAATCCCGTCTACATCATTTATCCTTTCCGGCTCTCTCTACACCAAAAATTACAAAAACTTATGATAGTATAAAATTACCTTCATATTTCCAGCTCGACGACCAAATCTCTCAGTAAGCAAAGCCAAAGAATCAATTATCCCTTTCGGCTCCGGCGGCGACCGCCCAATATCCGCAAATGCTTCTCTAATCCGAGGACAATCAAACCTCAAAATGTTATGTCCTGCCCAAATTCTCCCTAAAAATCACCAAAACTTCATCAATTAACCAAATCACAAGTCAAAATCATCCAAGAAACAGAGGAGAGAGAGAGAATGTGTACCATTTAGGAGGTCGAAAATTTTGTCGGCGATGGCGGAGAAAGGAGGGGCGGAGGAGACGGCGGCGCGTGAAATACCATTGCAACGCTCGGATTTAGAGGAGATACGAGAGATATCTTTAGGGCAGATAAGACTGGAGTAGCTTTCGAGCTCAACGAGCTTTTTAGGGCAAACTAAAATAGCCCCAAATTCGAGGATTATGAAGGATTCACCTGGTTTTAATGGAATTGTAGTTTCGACATCGAAGAATGCGATTTCTGATCGTTCTTCCGCCATTGATGAAGAGCTTCAAGGTTTTTGAGGTTTTAGGGGAAATGTTGAATTGGGGATTTGAAGAAGAAGGCGCCAAATAATGAGAGATACTAATAGTAGTTGTAAATAAAAAGGAATTAGAATTCGTTACGTTTATAAGTGGGTTGCTTGGTTGATGAGGTTTACTGTTTAGACAAGAGAAGTGTCAATTTGAGTTTTAGTAGTCTTGGTAATGAAGAATATACCTTTTGAGGTGGTCGGCCATTTTGGTACTCCGTGTGCTAAAGGCGTCAATTCGGTAATTTGGTCGGGTTTGGTGAAATTGGGTCAGATTGAGTCTATTTTAAATGGAGATATGCCCGCATGAACCGAATCTGAAATTGGTCAATCGCTCAAGACAACTTTTGACATCTTGGACCGAGTCACCATATACGGACTTACGAAGTTTCTATTTTGAGGGTTGTTTAGTTCATAACGGGTATAAAGAAGGAATCTCTAAGAATGGTGCTTTGCTTTTCGTATGATACTCCTGTTGCAATCATCCATTGTGGCAAGTTACCCATGCGGTTACCATTTTCCTCATGATACCTTTATGACTTTATGCAATGCAAGTAATACGAATTAGGACTTCGAACTTTAGGAGTATTTATATTAGGAAAATTTAACAACAATAAATCAATCTTTGCCCCATTCTCTCAAAATGAACCAACCTTTAAATCTTCCCAAAATAAACACAAGTTTGTATTTTTTTCTCCCATATTAAACCAAGAAGGTAAGTTGACCTGTTATACCAGGTTGCTATCCACGTGTCGTCTCCTCATTGGTTATTTTTTTTAAAAAAGAAATTGATAATCGAGTATCATTGTCACAAAACCCCACCTGTAGACACCTGATTGTATCTCCCCAAAAACCAAACCCGTGACAAGTACCTTTCACGTCTTTGATTATCGAGTTAAGTAAAGAGTTGAAGAGTCTCGTGAATTTCCCTTTAGCCTTGACCATTTATAACCTTTCCTAAAATGTTTTAGACCAAAATCATTCGTTTCGTGCCCTTAAACACAAAATCATTCATTTCATGTCCTCTTTATAAAACGTCCAAACCTGATTATTTTGGTCCATAATCCTGGTCCAATTATTGTTTAGTTGAATGGGGTTTGAAAAGATCTTTCCAACGATATATTATAAGCCCAAATCCGACTTATAACGAAGAAGTTATGGCCAAATTACTAAACTGAGCCCAATCCGGACTTAGGTCTACCTTACCTACGACCCAATGGTCATGTGAGAGTCCAAATACCTTATTTCCAATCCTAAAACAATTAGGATTCCTTATTAACTTCTAGAAGTCTTTAGAAGGTTCTAATCTATCCTTTCCGAAAGATGAAGATCAAAGAGTTTGAAATTGAATACAACTCCTCTTTTTGAAAATCCTTGTTCTATTTGAATTTAAAGACGTTTAGATATGATTTTTATGCCCCATGATTTTCATCCAAATCTTGGATTATTGGATAGCCCTTGAAATTATCTTTCCAATGATATATCATAATCCCAATTCCGAGCTATAACGAAAAAGATATGAATGAAATACCAAACTTTATCCAAAACTGACATTGTTTCACTATTTCAATCATATCTTTTATTCTACAAAAGATATCAGTCTGGTTCTAATTGGGTTGGAAAGTAGACTTCTAGAGCTTTCCAACGATATATTATTTATCTTATTTCAATTTCTGGATCAAAAGTTATGATAAAAAAAAACGCAAAATTGCAGGATTAACGTGCCGCGACAAAGCTGTCCGCTCCGCGATGGAACCTGTTTTACTTTGAATTGAATTCTGACTCTTTTCTGATCTTTCGACCCTCTTTTTTCCTTATATATAAAGGTCGTTTTCCCCCATTTTCAATCATCAACAAGTTTGATCACCAACAATCATCATCTAATACTTTCTCTCTCTGTTGATTCTTTTCTAAGCCTTAGCCTAAACACGTCCTAATACACATCCTTGATTGCAAACACCATACCTCCTTCACGAGCCTTGAATATTCCTACCCAATCTCGAAGTTGCCTTCGACCTCGACGTGAAAGGTTGATAATTCTGAGGGTTTGATCCCTAATCTATATTTCAATTCTTATTTGATTTAATCTTTCTTGAAGTTACTAACATGTGTATTGTTTTGATAGAAAAAATACGAGGCATCAAAGTAAGTAATTCAATTACTTAATTATTCTTTTGATATAGAAATCATGTTAGGATGTTGATTTTGATTCCTAGTATCATGTTTAGGGTGTTAACTAATATTTCTAATATCAAGTTTCTAGTATAATGTTTAGGTTAATGCTTTGATTTTTATTAGTGACATGCTAGGGTTTGTTATTAATCCGTTTAGTATCATGCCTAGGATCTTGCTAATCGTGTTTTGATTATGATGATGATGATGATTGTTGTGTCAATTATTACATTGCTTGATTATTCATGATTTATTGTTATTGCTTGATCACGCCCTTTTCTGCAGGTTTAAAGGGAATTTGTACTTGAAATCACGCCTAATCAAATAATTAATAATTTGTTTTAGGTTAGTATAATTTTAATTCAAGTGATCGCCAATAATAGATTTATTTGTGCATTAATAATCAACCAACGTCGATTAAACAGGTTTAGGATTAATTTATTGTATGTATGTTGATCGGAAAGTGCATATGAATATCATAAGAATTAAGTAGAGGCCTATTTAGGGCGGGTTCAATCTCTTTTAGGTTGGATTCGTACTATCATTCCCGAATATCCAGTCATGGTTCCGGACCACTTTAGAGTTAGCAATCTTCGTGATTGTGAATGAGGTGTAACCTTCACACCCGTGAACAGTTTACAAGTTTCTAAAACTTGTTGGCGACTCTTTTATCTCTAGTTTCTTTCCCTTTGGACACTACCATGCCTAAAAGCATGATCACAGTGGGGCGCATATGAATATCATAAGAATTAAGTAGAGACCTATTTAGGGTGGGTTCAATCTCTTTTAGGTTGGATTCGTACTATCATCCTCGAATATCCAGTCATGGTTCCGGACCACTATGGAGTTAGCAATCTCCGTGATTGTGAATGAGGTGTAACATTCACACCCGTGAACGGTTTACAAGTTCCTAAAACATGTTGGCGACTCTTTTATCTCTAGTTTCTTTCCCTTTGGACACTACCATACTTAAAAACATGATCACAATGGGGCTCAAAGTTGAGTTTGAAAAATTTCCTACACCACGCTTTCCCCACCACTGCCAGCCCCTCCTCCCCTGCCAGCGCCCAACCCGATTTCCTGGCGCCAGAAACCACCATCCCTCCCTCTCTCCCACCTACAGCAGACCAGCCTTCCTCTTTCCCCATTTCCGCTGCCCCCTACACCGCCCCACCCCCCTTTCTCGCAACCGGAAATGCCACAAAAGTTTAAATGAATTAAGCCACGAAACGACCTTATTAAAAATCGAAAACCCCCAATTCGAACTCCATGTCATAAACACAAACTTCTCCCCATCCCAAATCCCTAAAGACTCACAATCATCATCTTCAAAAACCTTCTTCTTCAACTGCTCAGTTAATTTCAAGGCATGGAAATTCTTTGGGTGGAGAATTGAAGCACCAGCATCAAAGGTATTGTTAGCAATGGTGATTGGTGATAGTAGCTATACGATCTCCGACAACGGAGTTTTTCTCGAAGACATGTATAGCGCCGATTGGGGAAGGTTCCGGCGAGTATTTGCGGAGGAAATGGGAGACTGATGCACCGGAGATTTCTCTTCCGATGATGCAGATGATGGTTGGAGGTGGCGGAGAGGAGAGAGATTGGGAGGGAAGAAGAAGGAGCAGGAGAAAGAGGAGATATGGGAGAAGTTGTAGTGGTTTCATGGTGGGGGGAAGGGGGGAGAAGGGGCTGGCAGCGGGTGCCTGGGTGGGGATTTGAGTTTTTATTTATTTATTTTTTGTTTTTTTAATTTTATTTTGTTAATTTAAAAAAGGTAATTAAAGGAAAATAAAAAAGTGACCGGTTGTTCAGGTCACAAGTCATATTGGTTTAATATGGGAGAAAAAAATACAAACTTGTGTTTATTTTGGGAAGATTTAAAGGTTGGTCCATTTTGGGAGAATGGAGCAAAGGTTGGTTCGTTGTTGTTAAATTTTCCTTTATATTATCTACTCTAAGGCTATGTATTTTCAATTCAACTTATTTAAGCAAATACTTGCTAATTGCAGAAATAATTAAATCATATCATACTAGATTAGATCAGAATCGAACCATATATTTTCACTTTATTTTCACTTTATATTATCTACTCTAAGGCTATGTATTTTCAATTCAACTTATTTAAGCAAATACTTGCTAATTGCAGAAATAATTAAATCATATCATACTAGATTAGATCAGAATCGAACCATATATTTTCACTTTATATCTGTAATTCCGTAATAAAATGTAATAATGAAGATTTCTTAAAAGTATGCATTAATACAACACAAATATAACATCTTATTTGATAACTTTTTTAAAATAGTCAAATTTGAAATCAAATATGATCAAGATCGGTAAATCCAGATCAAATCAAGTGAATTAAACATAACACAATTACATCATATTACATTTTTTTTATCGGGATTGAAAAGGTGTACGAGCATTATGGTCCTCCTATCTTGTGGATTTATTTAACAAATAATCATCTATTTTACTATGGATTTATTTTTTATAACACCGTGTATAGCTTATCTTTAAGAGCAAAATCATTGGTTGCCTAAGCCAATGGTAGCCATCAACTTTTTATTAATATTTCTCTTCCACCTCATCTATGCACAATCTCCATTCCCAATTATGCTAATCTAATATCATATATATTTATCAAAAAAAATAAAAAATAACATCACACTCATAACATGACAAGATACATTCATATTGTTTGTCCACCCTTGGCCAAAAGTCATGGCCATGACTTGGTCATTAGATTTATGAATTTATCTCTTGTAAAGTACCATCTTTTATTGTTTTTCAAATACTTTTTCTTTTTCTCTCTTGATGCCCACCTTAAGTGGACAACCAATGGGGATGTTCTAATGTTATATCAATTTTGTACTATTTTCTAGATCAAACATATACAAATAGCTCAAGGAATGTTGATTAATTTAAGTTTATCACTCTCTAAGAATGTCATTTAAGAGTATAAAATTAGCTATTTACTTGTCTTTGACAAGCAAGAGAGACATAAATGGTTGGGAAAAGGTCAATTCCAGTGAGCTACTAGCAACACTGCCAGCTATTGGCCTGTGAAAATGCAGGTCCATGAGATACAGCTCCGAAGTGAACTGATAGTCTCAGAAACTCTGAACTGCCTGTTGCTCCTTGAAGCTAACATATTCATGAGAACCAATAATCATCCCCTCACCTACTGGACAACCAATGGCGCTAACTATTGAATAATAACATAAGAAAATGGCCAACAATATGCACAAAGATCGACCCAAAACCTTCGTATTGACTAATGATGCGGTTTCAGGACACTAGTGTCGAACTGTTAGACCAGGTTGCTAATCTGGAGGATGTGGTGTGCACAACAACTCATTACACCCTTTTCAAACAGCTCCATTATAAAGCTAAGTTGATGGCAACAAAGCTTGTCAACAATTTTTACATAAAATTTGAAGCAAGCAAACAAATATCTCTACTTCCTGTATTTCTGAACTCAAACAGATTTGCCATCGATTACAGCACAGATCACTTATATTATCAACAAACTATGGAAAATATTAATATCTGTATAAGCTAAGATTCATCAACTATGCACTAAACAAATCAAGCAAAAATTAGCCTCAAAAGATCTTTACATATTTAAAGATGTCATGAACTTAGTATGTGCTTGCATTATAATATGACAGAAAGTCAGAAACATAGAGCATAGATATCTATTTACACATTTAAATTTCAGGCCCACTTCCTTCAGAAAGACACACATGCAACAAGTTCAGACACTATGAATACCAGATTTGAAGGAGATGTCTTCAGAACAGACAACTTGATAAGGTGATAATGCCACGGTATGCTCACTTCAGGTAGTAGAAAAGCAATTTTTTCCCATCCGAATTGGACCTCCAGTGAAACTTTAAAGGTCACTATTTCAGGGATCAAGAAAAGAAATGAGCAACAATAATTCCAAAGACAATCTCGACTGCATTTAAGGGAGCACATTCACAAGTTTCTACCAGTTGGAAGATACTGAGTTTGTGAAAGTAATAGATTCCTGGAATTGAAATTGGGTCTGCAAACGCCTCTTCCCAATTGACCTTGAAAGATAACTTTGCATCAAATTCTGCAAAGTAGCAGACAGCAGAATTAAAAATTGATCATTGATTACCTTAAAGGGAAAACTAGCATCATTACCATGCAAAATGACAAGGTAGACACGTGCAAGGGGGATATACTGCATCTATATAAACTGCTGCAGCTTCAAGAACAAATTGGCCAAAATAAAAATACTTCTAGATGGAATTATCATACACTATAGTGTGAAAAACCATAGGTTTAATCTCAATGCTTGCAACAGATTCTAGGACAGCCAGATTTGAATAAGCAATGTGTTGGAATCAAGGAATGACAATAATATCAAGAAAAGTTATTTCTTACAGGAAAGGTCCCTGTATCTCTATTGGTGCAAGATCAGTGATATGATGAAGCTTGATTAAATAATAGTAAGATATTGGAATATACGAGAAAACAATTAGGAAGTTATATTGGATATATCTGATGGCTGATGCAGTTCACCTAAAAAATGATATATTGAACTGATGACTGTTAAACATGCAAAAGTGACCAAGTCCAATAAACTTTGTGCAATCTACTATTCATCCAAAACAAGGTAATTGGAGTTTCTTTAGACTCGCAGAGAAATTAAAGGAAGATTTACCATCTTCAAAATTCCTGTCCTTTTTTTTTCCTCTCATTTTTACTATTAGAATGATGGTACTTATTACATATGCTCACACATGTTTACCAAACCCTCCTTTTCAAGTTAGCAAGCGAGACAGCAGAGTAAAAAATTTCATACAATTTATAAATGAAGAAATTTTCTGCAGATTTTATATACAGCAACTGCTTTAGAAAAAGCAGGTAGGATTTAGATACTTTTGGCACTGAATTCATTGAGAATATGTTTGCACAACTACAAATCTACAATGAATGCTCTGAAAAGAAAACCATCTATTGAACCATCCTGTTCGGTGAATATTGATCACATGGATGAGAATTTACCCTAAGGATGCAACATCTTAAAAGCAGAAGAAATCCTTACACTGAATTCCTCGAATCAGCATTTTGTACGGGGCAGCAATAGCTGACTCTGACTTTGGATTTATATTATCCCAATCAATCATAATCAAGTATGGCACTGATGATGCTAGACTGTTCTGTAGATTCTCACTTCTCAAATATTATAAATTTACACAGGCACACAGCTATGTCGCCCAATTTGATTGTCTAAATAGTAAGGAATAGTACTCCAGCAGGAGAATTCCACCCTCTATAAATAAAATTAGCTCCTCACTTGTATCATGATCATTGTCTTCACATCTGATTTCTTTTGTGAGTCTATTTACCATCTCATATATAGAAGTGGTATGTAAATGTATAATATCACCAGCCATTAATTCATGAATTACTTCATTTATCTGCATCAAACTCCTGCTGTTGTCATTTTTTGATCCTGTCTCAATCATATTCTTCCATGTAATAGCCACCTCTCCCCATCTTCTGGCCGTGGCATAATTATTTGACATTGAGACAAGAGACCCCTCAATTTTCTCCAGGTCAGGCTTCATTATGAGTTTCTGAGCTGCATTGCCTGCACAGGAAGCAATGTCAAGATTCCTGTGAATTATACATCCACAAAGAAGTGCACCCCAAACTATATCATTGGCCTTCATAGGCATAGTCTCTACAAGCCTTTGTGCTTCTTCCAAGAATCCTGCTCGACTCAAAAGATCAACCAGACAACCATAATGCTCGATACTGGGCTAATTGCCCATTTTTCTTCCGTGTCTTTGAAATATCTACACCCCTCTCCAACATATCCTTCCTGGCTACAGGCCAAAAGAACCCCGAAAAATGTTCTGGCATCAGGCTTTACTTCACCTGAATTTTGCATCCATTCAAAAACCTCTACAGCTTCTTTAGCAGATCCATGTTTCAATATCCCATGATCATGGTTGTCCATGAAACTATGGTTCTACATGGCATTTCTTCAAAGATCCTACATGCATCTTCTATCACTCCACAATTAGCATACATATGAATGAGGGCATTGTGTAAACATACACAACTGTCTCGTGCCCCTCCCATCAAATGCCTTATTAACATAAGAATGAATCCATTTTCCGGTGCTTAAGTCCCCTAACTCAGCACATACAGACAAAGCTACAGTTAGTGACGCCTGATCCAATTCCAAACCTGCTCTTCTCATCTCTTGAAACAACGATAGAGCATGCCTAAACCATCCATTTCGAGCACACCCCGTAAGCATTGTGGTCCAAGAAACAACATTCCTCACTGGCATCCCATCAAAGATTCTGACCGCCCCATCAAGATCCCCACACCTGATATGCCCCGAAAGCAACGAATTCCAAGTTACAGGATTATTTTCATCAGGCATTTTCTAGAAAACCTTATAAGCATTCACAAGACCAGCTTCATCTCCCAACCCCAAGTACAAATTGATCAAATTGGTCCTAACAAAACTATTTGAGTAATACCCATATGACAAAACTCTCCCATGAATCTGTTCTCCCTCTCTCAACATCAAAGATTAGAAAATGTGTATTCATCAGGCTTTAATCCTTCTTTATACAACATTCTACAATATTATTTCACTGAGTGCATAACCTCTAATCATTTGATTACAAACAGTGGTTGATGGGCTAGGCATTTCCTCGAACACCTTGCAAGCATTCCGGAAATTCCCATAGGTTGTATAAAGTGAGATCAGCTTAACAATGAGGAAGTTTTTTGGGAAAAACCATAAATGAGAATTTGAGCGTGGATTTGGGTTAACTGTTTTATGGAGTTACAGGTTTTTAGGAGAGAAAAAATGTGTTGTTGATGAGCTCTTTAGTTGATTTTAATGGCGGGAATAGCTTCTGCAACAGACATTTTGAATTCACAGTCAATACAGAGTAGCTCTTGATGTCTCCCTATTCCCTAAAGAAGATGTGTCCTAAGTGATAGTGAATATTCATACTCTAGGTTTAGGATATAATTTGTATAAGATTATGTTTATGATATTATTGTTTATTTTTATTTGGTTACATATCTTGCAGTTACCTAATTACATATTTTGTAGTTATCTAATATAATTAGGTTTTTTTTATTGTAATTCTATAAATATTGATCAATGGAAACCACTCCAATTAAGGAGTTTATATAATCTGACATGGTATTAGAAGTAAAATTTTCTCTTCCCCTGTCGGTGGATTAGCAAATTAAACCCACCGGCGTGATTCACAAACAATTACACATAACACACTTTTTTTGCCTCCGCAATTTAATTATGGAGTATGTTGGTTGACCAGCACCAACAGCCTCTCTTGTGCTCCGACTTCCCACCACACACAAAAGATTTGTGCAGCACCTCCACCTCTTGGTTCTCCACCTGATACGCCACCTTGCTCACTCATAGTCCTCGTTCTTTAGCCTAATATGTGAGTAAATTGCAAGCTTGCATAACGTATCGCCGTCTCCAATGACTTATAATAGTCTTGGTTGAACCAGACTAACGAACCATCCTTTTGTTAGTCTTTTTCTCGATGTCGTTGTTGGCAGGATTTTCCTCAACAACAACAACACCACCAATAAAGTCACCCTCTACCACCTTAATTAGTTGTCGTATCGCTCGTTCCAAGCCCCCTCCCCAGCGGAGGTCATATTCTTTGGTTGGAGCCTTATTCAATTATAGTACAACAACTTAAAGAAGAGGTGTTGGATTTTTTTTGCACTAGCAACAATACTTTTTTTGACTTTTTTTTAATTTATTTTTATTTTTATTTTTATCACGAGTGCATAACTTTGGTTATTTTTGGTGGGATTTATCTCCTTATGTGGGTCATTTTTTATTTATTGTTTTTAAGAGGTAAATGTATTAAATGGTTAAGCAGTAGGATTTTAGTAGCTTATTGAGCAATTTTATTTGTTTTTCCTCAATTGCAATTTCCCGTAGTAAAGTAGTGTCTTCTCTCCGATGATGGTTTGATCCCTTAGCTTCTTCTTCTCTGGACCTGCAACTTGGCCCAAGTCTATGCACGACTCTTCTCCTTCTCCTCTGGCCTAATAGCACTTATCTATACTGTACGTAGGTCATGTTGCTTCTCATCGTCATCACCGACACACATCTACTACTTCTCTTTTGATCATGTGTTACCATACTATCATTATCGTTCGATGCATGATTCAGATCCAGTCTGAGCATCCGATTTTCTCCCGCTCCGCCTGCGGGGGTGTGATAGAGAATATTCGTAGAATATTCTCCTCTAAGTTTAGGATATATTTTGTATAAGATTATCTTTATGATATCTTTACATATTTTGTACTTACCTAATATGATTAGGTTTCTCATTGTAATCCTATAAATATTGATCAATGAAAATCACTCCGATTAAGGAGTTTAAAAGGGACATGACTAAGAAACTTTCCTAAAGTGGAGATAGACTTGGTAAAATCAGCTCGTAATTATTATCCAATCCAATTGTCCAAACTATACTAAACTAGGAACCATAGATGTGTCAAAACTCGGCCTAAAACTTTGTCCAAAACATGAGTCAAGTTTTATCAGACCCAAATTGACTTATCCCAATTGAAGATTCATACTTGTATATTAAAAGGAAAACAATACTTTCTCTGTTTCTTTTTGTTTGTTACATTGAAGAAGTTGTTGGGTATGGAGCAACAAATAAACACAATATCGGGAAGAATAATAAAAATACGGAACAACAAAAACAACCCACAAGATTTTTACGTGGAAAACCCCTCCTCAATAAGGGGAAAAACCACAGTCCGAACCTCCACGGACGAAAACAACTTTACTAACAATATTCGGGACTAAAATGACCACTACTACAATTACAACATTAGATACAATATTTTAGGATAGTCTACACCAGTACCCTTAACATGGTACTTACACTAATCCTAAAATAATTAACCTTCACACTAATATTGTGTTTGCCTCTCCGCCACTTCCTCCCTCACTACTACAACTTTATATCTCCTACTTTGAGATATTTGCTGCTCTACTTCTTTTGCTAGTAAGTTTCTTCTTGCTCTCACTTGCTTAAACTCACGGCACATATATATGCCAACAAACAATGTAAAGCTTCTCAACTAAGCTTCCTCCAACACTACAAAAAAATGTCCATATAGAAACGGAATTCTAGCGACGGAATTCAATCCGTTTCTAAATTAGAGACGAAATTAAAAAATCCGTCTCTAAATTAATTTAGAAACGGAATTGAAAAATCCGTTTCTAAATTAGAGACGGAATTAAAAAATCCGTCTCTAAATTAGAAACGGAATTGAAAATCCGTTTCTAAATTAGAAACGGATTTTTTTCCGTTGCAAAATTAGAAACGGATTTTTTTCCGTTGCTAAATAAAGAGACGGATTTTTTTTCCGTTGCTAAATTAGAGACGGATTTTATTTTTCCGTTGCTGATATGAGCGACGGATTTTTAATTCCGTCTCTAAATTATTTTCAAAACAAATTATGTAAAATATTACTTTAGCGACAAATTATGTAAACTAAAATCCGTCTCTAAACTAGAGACGGATTTGAAATTCCGTTTCTAAACTAGAGACGGATTTTAAATTCCGTCTCTAATTTTTCTTTCACTTATTATCAATTATGTGCATAGAAGTAAACAAATAATATTTGGTATAGTTGGTAAGAGTTTCACTATGTGACTATGAGGTCACGGGTTCGACTCCTACCTATTGCGATTCTTGAGATTGGGGATTTAAGGAGTCTTACATGTAAAGCCGATTCGGGTTGACCTGAGTGAGGTCGAACCGAATAGCATCTACATATAGACACAAAATAATTTTTCCGTTGTTAAATTTAGAAACGGATTTTTTTTTTCCGTTGCTAATACCAGCGACAGATAAAAAAATCCGTTGCTAAAACCAGCGACAGAGATAAAAATCCGTTGCTAAAACCAGCGACAGAAATAAAATCCGTTGCTAAAACCAGCGACGGAAATAAAAATATGTTGCTAAGTTCAGCAACGGAAAACAAATAAAACGTCGCTAGTCTCATTTAGCGACAACAGTTTTACCAACGGAGTAATTTCGTTTCAAAATCTGTCGCTACCTATATTTAGCGATAGAAAAGTACAATCTAGTAACGGATTTGATCTGTTGCTAAATGTCTATTTTTTTGTAGTGCAACTACATGCATAGATGCATCATTGCATATACCCCAAAGTCAACACTTATAGTCTAGCATAAGTAGACTAGGCATACGACCATCACAATTATTTCACTAACTTGAACTTTCATGTCCACTAATTTACTACTCAACCGTCCAACTTTACTACATGCATGCATTTTTTTTTCATTTTCTTTCTTACATCATTAATATTAGGCAAAAGCTAACGAACGCTTCGAATGCGTTGGATAAGCTAACTAAAAGTAGAAATATTAAATTAAAATGAACATTAATTATACCGATTGACGCGTAATTTTGACATGTATTCCCAAATTAAAACTATATTAGGAAATATTTAAAATGCTTATCTAACGCCCCCGGGCGTTCGTTAGAAAGATCCTTAATAAAATATATAATGACATTTCTAAAAGATCCACGTGAACATATTATCACTTATAGATTAACGAAAATTCATGATCAAAGTTTTAAAAGTTTGATCCATGTATTTACAATGGGGCAAAAAATAAGGAACAAAGGGAGTAGTATCAAGTAGTAGAGAACTAACCCTTAATTTTAACCATTAAGACAAGACCTAATTATAACCATTATGACAAGACCTGATTACGGAATGATAGATTTCGAAAGCGGTAGTTTCTAAACAAATGACTTTAGAACTAAGGTAAAACCGCAGTTTCTGAACAAATCACATTTACACACTAGTGTTAGTGATATTAGTGATAAATGATGATAAGGTAGGTCCCAAGATGACTAAATAAAGTCACTAAAAGCTAATCTAACCCAGTTTCTCGATTCTTCTATACGTTCTAGTATATCAACCCATCCACCTCCTCAACATTATTATGTATTCAGTATTCTCATCTCTGATCTCTCACAAGCATTTCATCAAACACATAGTGAGCAATGTCACTAATCCCCAGAAACACCTCCAACAATCCAACCCCTTTCACCCCATTTTCCCAAAACTTCTGGGATCACTTCTTCTCCCATGATTTCCCTCTCCACCCCTTCACAAACTTCCCACTCTCCCCTTTTCTCTCTCCTCCTCGCACAGTCCCATACTCGGAACTCGCCGTTGAAACCTCCGGCGACGTCAGAACCCGGCTAGAATGCAAGGAGATCCCAGAAGCGCACTTGATCGTAGCAGAATTGCCCGGAGTTGAGAAGCACGAGGTGGAAGTTGCGGCGGAAGATGGCGAGTTTGTTAAGATAAGCGCCGTTGATGGGAGGTTCTCGTGGCGGTTGAGGTTGCCGGAGGATGCGAAGGCTGAGTTGATGAGCTTCTCAATTGAGAATGGTGTGTTGACTGTTGTGGTTCCGAAGTTTATAAGGGATATGATGTGGGATTGGGAGAGAGGGGATCACGATGGAGGACGTGATGTTAGGGTCGTTGAAATTACGGGCGAAGATGAATAGATCGGGTACGAGTCAGATTTGTCGAGTCTACAACTATTTAAAGAGTTTAGGGAAGTTCCCTTAGATGTTAGGAATGTAAATGTTTGTGTATGATGTTGAATGTCTGTACTCTCGTTATTTTGTGTGTAGTGTATAGGCTTGTATTTACAAATGTTATGTGTGTTAACCTTAGTTAAAAGGTGGATTATGTGAGTATTATGAATTATATGGAGTACTTTGTAGCATTTATGATTGTTGTGTGGTATTAGTTTTTAGAATTGCTAAAAGATTATGGAATAAATTTTGTGTTGTTTGCACCCAAAAAAAGTGTTGTTTTTAGAGATTACCCAATTTTATACTCCGGTAGGAGTTAGTTCTTTTGTACGTAGTAATAGAGTCGGGAATCTATTAGGTGATTAAGGCGTTAATTAGACTCTTTTATTGGTAGAGTGAAGAATGTCATGTCAAACTCTTTCCCATCCAAACATCTCATGGAAATTTCTACCTTATATGTTAATATAGAGTAAGACCCTGTTATTTTGAGCTCCTCTGCTCTGCTGAGTCTTGCTCTGCTCTACTGAGTTATGCTCTGAAATCTGCTCTGCTCCACTTAAAAATAATAATTAATAATAATAATAATTAATATTTAATAATAATAATTAATATTTAATAATAATAACAATTAATATTTATTAATAATAATTAATAATTTATAATTAATATTTAATAATAATAATTAATATTTAATAATAATAAATAATATTTAAAGATAATAATAATAATTAATATTTAATAACAATAATAATAATAATGCGATAATAATAATAATAATAATAATAATAATAATAATAATAATAATAAGGCTGTTGCGTTGTTGAAACGGGTTCAGAGGTTCTCGGCGATGCAAGACATCGGGGCGTGTGTTGCAGCTTATATCTTTACTAGGGTAGGTTTTGCTATAGCTAGAGGAGTGGGGGCTAGATTGTATCTCGGTTCCCACTAATTTATTGTATGTTGTATGACTGTCTGTTTTTGAGATATAATAATAATAATAATAATAATATCTGCTCTGTTCCGTTGAAATATGCTCTACTCTGCTCTGCTGATCCCTGCTCTACTTTGCTCTGCCCAAAAACTCAAAAGAATAGGACTTACTTACATCTTATATGTTAATATCGAGTACTCCGTACATAATAAAGCTTCTCTAAAAAAACTATGTAAACAACAAACAGTTTTACTATTAGCCTTGTATCGATAAAAAGTATATGAATCTTTGTTATTTACTCCAAAATAGTAAATACAAACATAAAAATTTCGGTGGTGGGATAAAATATTAAGCTTAGTGAATCAAACCATGAACTGGCGTATAAATTGTAGTTAAATCAATTACATTTAGCTAGTTAAAGTATGACTACACAAGTCTGTTAGATATAACTTGTCTAAATCTCTTATTTTCTTTATAGCCTACACATTAACACTTCTAACAAATCTTGTTTACTTTGTTTGAAATGATTATAACTTGAAATTACGTAAAAGTACTCAATTTCAAGTATATGTAAAGTTCGAATGAGCATTAAAGGGTGAAAATGGCCTAAAGAAGCTACTAACTTGCCCAATTTTTTTAAAAAAATTACTTACTAACAAGTCTTATGTATTTTGTTTTGAGATGTTTATAACTTCAAACTATTTAAAAGTATTCGATTTTAAGCATATACAAGTTCAAAGGAGCATGAAAGGGTGAAAATGGCATAAATAAGCAACTAACTTATCCAAAACTCTTATTTTCTATACTTCCTCCGTCTCAATAATATTGCAACAATGAGACTTTTGCACTATTCATCGCTCTTGTTTGGCCATATAATATGATTTATATATTAAGCAAAATATAGTCATGTGAGATCTTGTTAGATTCATTTCATAAAATACTTTCACAATATCAATTTTTTATAATTTTAACTCTTATACAATTATAGATATTTAACATATAAAATGTAATTTAGGATGAATAATTTCATCCTTTTTATAATATTATTAAAACGAAAGAAGTATAAACCACTTACGAACTCTTCTAACAAGTCTTGTATGTATTTTGTTTGAGATGTTTACAGTTCATACTACTTAAAAGTACTCGATTTCAAGCATATACAAGCTCAAAGGAGCATAAAAGCGTGAAAATGACATAATTAAGCTACTAACTTACCGAAAAGTCTTATCATCTTTATAACTACTCACTTACACTTCTAACAAGTTTTATTTACTTTGTTAGACCACTCTCAATGGTGAGCAAAAAAAATGCTCACCCACTCTCTCTCTATACCCACTTTTTCTCTCAACAAATCAATTTTGCTCATGGGCAAAAAAATTTCACATTTTCTCTCCCAATGGTGAGCAAAAAAAATGCCCACCCACCACTCTCTCTCTCTCTCACTTTTTCAATACCCCACCATTACTTTCTCTCTCCTACACAACACTTCTTTATTTATTAATTTCATTTATATTTTAACAATATTACTCCAAATAAATAAAAACTAGTTTAAATTTGTGTAACTTATTTTTTTTATTTTTGTCTTTTTTATCGTTAAAATTTGTCGTAAAATTAAGTACGTTATATGAAATAATTGTAAAAAAAAGCTCAAAATTTCTTAAATATTTTTATTTATTTTAAAAGCGGTACAATACTAGAAACCAATTACATTTGCAACGCCATGCATAATTAAACTTAGGAAATAAAATAAACACAACAATTAAAAAATAACTCGACTGCGTACGGAAAAGTAGGTAGGCCACATAGTACTTGGCCTTTAAAGTCGTGCTAATTTTTCCCTAATTACGTGGCCCGTATTGTAACCAAATATGTTCGACTAAATCACGTTTTAGAGATAGATGAATTTCTCTATCACGGAGGGAAGCTTTTCGCTGTAGAAATGCGTTAAAGTCAAAGTTGGTAGGTCGGCCTACATTGAATTCAAACGGTGGCGTTGTAGACGTTGATGCTGGTGTTAATTCTTGTTGATCTTCTTCGTAGAAGGCTCTTAGAACTTCGGCTCGAGTGTAGTTGTGGCGCTCATCTTCAACAATCATGTTGTGCATAATGATACTTGCTTTCATTATGTCCCGCGGTATGTCCTCATCGTATGCCAGCGACGGTTTTCGTATTATTGCAAATCGAGCTTGCAAAACACTGAAAGCTCTTTCAACGTCCTTTCGAGCGGCAGCCTAGTGGGCAGCGAACATTTTATCTTTGGCCAGTTGAGGGAATGTGATACCCTGAACAAAATTTGCCCACTTCGGATAAATGTCGTCGGCTAAGTAATAAGTCATGTTGTATTCATGGCCGTTAACCGTAAAATTTACCGGAGGAGCTCGACCATGCAGAACCTCATCGAACACTGGTGAACGGTACAACACATTAAGATCATTACAAGATCCGAGAATACCAAAGAAGGAATGCCACATCCATAAATCCTAATCCGCAACGGCTTCCAGTATTAGCGTTGCTTTCTTGTTCCTACCGGCGTACTGCGCTTTCCAAGCCGTTGGACAGTTCTTCCATTCCCAATGCATGCAATCAATGCTGCCTATCATGCCTGGAAAACCACGCAGTTCATTTTGATGCAGTATCCGGGCCAATTCATCAGTTGTAGGGTTTCGCATGTACTCGGTTCCGAACTGGTCAATGACCCCGGCACAAAAACGTTGTAGGGAAACTTGAGCGGTTGACTGACTGATTCAAACATATTCATCAACGGCGTCTGCAGCCATGCCGTAGGCTAACATTCGTATCGCGGCTGTACATTTTTGCAGAGGTGATAAGCCTAACTTTCCAGTTGCATCCCTACGCTGCTGGAAGTAAACATCACCTTCAACGACCTTGTTCATTATACGTAAAAACAAAGGTCGTTGCATACGAAATATTCTTCTAAATTGGGTGGTGTTGTACACAGGATTATCGGAAAAATAATCATTAAACAGCCTGGCATGTCCCATTTCCCTATCTCTTCTGTTCGTACCCCCTCTACGTGTTTTTTAAGTACGTTGGGATTGTGTTTGGGGCATGAGGAAAGATGGGGGTTGGTATGTGAAGAGTTCATCAACGAGTTGATCATATTCTTCATTATTGGAAGAAGATGAACTTGAACTTGAACTTGATGATGGTCTGGAATACATCATGTATTAATATTGTAATTTTCTGAATTAGTGTGGTTGTGGATATGTGTCATGCCTACTATATATAGCAAATATATCAAATGAATATGTGGTTACAAATCTGAATGACCACACCAACTAAAGCAATCAAATTTTCAGCCACGGAATAGGTATACTATGCTAGTTGACAATGACAAATCTTGACAAAGTGAATTCAGAAAAATGTGACTACACCATGACAAAGACTTATTGCAATTATGTCGGTATCAATGACCCAAAGTTAAAACATACTGACAAAGTTAATTCAGAAACATGTGACTACACAATGACAAAAATGTGACTACTCAATGATAAAGAGTTATTGCAATTATGTTGGTATGAATGACCCAAAGTTAAAGTGAAATCAGAAAAAAGTGACTACCCAATGACAACAATTGAATGCAACTATGTCGGTAACAATGACAACTGAAATCAACTTGTTAAACAACTTGTCATTTAATATTGGAAATTCAGAATACAAGTTTACATATGACATTGAAATTAAACACACCGCTAATACTAGTTAAACATAAAAGACTACATTGCGCATAATTAAAAACTTAACTAATACA
Organism: Chenopodium quinoa; assembly: GCF_001683475.1. Classification (NCBI taxonomy): domain Eukaryota; kingdom Viridiplantae; phylum Streptophyta; class Magnoliopsida; order Caryophyllales; family Amaranthaceae; genus Chenopodium; species Chenopodium quinoa. Next base: position 1,763,794 of record NW_018742879.1, read on the forward strand.
AGCGTACACCTACTACAACCAAACATGCTTAAAAGCCTTGTAATTTACCCAGTAAAAAATTCTTGTACGACTCTTCTTCAGGAGTGAGTGGCGTAGGCGAATTCTTCAGAGCTTGCACCATATCAAACCAGGTTTTCATCTTATGAATGTCAAGTTCCTCCCTTTTCCTCTGTTCCTTGTCCTTTTCAATTTTGATCCTCTCTTCCTTCAGAATGGCCTCCCTCTCGCGAATTGTAGCGAATTCCTTCATTCGTTCGCTAAGCTCAGACGAACCACTTTCTGAAGCTACTTCTTTCCCTTTACGCTTGGCCTTTGCTTTCTTCACACCTTCGGGTCGTTGTATTCCTCCAGATGAAAAACCATCTGTAGGGGTTTCATCCCCTCCATCATCTCTGGACCTCTTCCCACTACCACCACTACCTTGCTCCTCAACATCACAAACAACTTTTCTTTCCTTCTTTGACAAGGACCATCTCAGCTTTGGCCTCCACTTTGGATCTTTATTAAGCATTTCAACCGCGTGAGGAAAAGCGAAATTGCGACCTTGGGCGATATGGAAAAGCTTCGATGCACTTTTTATACGGTCAGCTTCGTTGTAACCACTCCCTCCCTCCGGAAGTCTACCCGCTTCATCATAGCAAGATATCCACTGTAGTGTGTCTGCTGCCAACCTTCTCCAGTGCGACGTCAGACTCTTCATAGGTCTTGGCGGAAGTATATGCGGCTTCTCCGCATGAGCCATTTGATATGCTGCGTGTACATCGCGCCAAAGGGAAGTTGCTTTCTGGCTTGTACCTTTAATAGCATTCTCACTAATCTGCAAGTACAACCCAATCAGAGCTTCATCTTCTGCAACAGACCAAATTCGAGTCGCTCGTGCAGCAACTGGTGGAGGATACTGCGGCGTCTCTGGTACGCTTTCCTCTTCGCTCTCATAGAATTGTATGTTGCTATCATGTTCAGTTTCGTTGTACATTCTTCATTAACATGGTTTCGTAGGGGAAACTGAGTGGGTGTCTGATACTGTGGAGGTGGTTGCAAAGACGTATTGCCCATTCTTTGCAAGAACAATTGAAACTCGGGATTAGTTAGGAAATCATCACTAAAACCCGAAAATTGTTGTCGGAAATTTGGGTTGTTTGGATCCATTAAAAGATTCTGCATCAAAAAACAAAAGATAAATATTTTTACAAACATTAATTTTAAAAACAAATTAAAATGACAACAAATCCAAAAAAATATCAACAACTTTCTTCAATTACATAATGCAATTATAATATTTTTTTTCCAAGAAATCACACATATACTAATTATAATACATAACTAAATTTATATAATAGAAAAAAATAATAAACCAATAATTGCAACACTTTATTAACTACAAAGTTAGTAATGTATGGAGAAAAATATCAACAACTTTGTTTAATTACATAACGCAATTACTATATTTTTTTTTTCAAAAAAACACACATATACTAATTTTAATACATAACTAAATTTATATATTAGAAGAAAAAAATTAACCAATAATTGCAACACTTTATTAACTACAAAATTAGTATTGAATGGAGAAAATATCAACAACTTTGTTTAATTACATAATGCAATTACATTATATTCAAAACAATTTTTTTTTCTTCTAAAAATCACATACATACTAATTTTAATACATAACTACATGTATATATTAAAAAAAAATTAACCAATAATTGCAACACTTTAATAACTACAAATTTAGTATTTTATGGACAAAATATCAACAACTTTGTTTAATTACATAATGCAATATAATTACGTGGCCTACAATATATATATATTTTTTTCATAAAATCACATATACACTAATTTTATTACCTAACTGAATTTAAATATTAAAAAAAAAAAATTACCTGAATATGGGTGAATTGCAACAAAAATATTCTTCTACAAATATAAAATACTTAAGAAAATTAAAATGTGGAGGATTTAAAGTGTTTACGAAATTATATCAAAATGCATGTCTATTTATAGAGAATTTAATTTTATGACCGTTGGTAATTTTTTTTTTATTAAATATATTTTTCAGAAAAATCTATTACAAATAATATTATCGTTGTGTAACAACTACAATTTTTTGATTGGTCCATAAACTGCAAGCGACACGTGGCGGCCCTTCATTCGCTGACTGACTGACGCGCGTCAATCAGTGTTTATTTTTTTTTTTTTCAAAATTTGGACCTCAAAATGCGTCGTTTTGAGCTGCAATCCTCTGGCCCAATTCGCTAAACGACGCGTTTTGATATGGGGTCAGCGTTTTTTTTTAATTCTGGTTGTACGTTGTGGGGCCCACAATAATTACTATTCATCATAAAAAATGCTCAAGCTATGGACATTTTCAGAAATGCTTATGAGCATTTTTTGGGTTTTTATCATTTGCTCACCATTGTAGAGGATGATCAAATTTTAAGTCCATCAAAAATGCCCATGAGCAAAATTTTTGCTCACCATTGGCAATGCTCTTAGAAATGTTTATAACTTCAAACCACTCAAAAGTACTTGATTTTATGCATATTCATGTTCATAGGAGCAAAAAGGGGTGAAGATGGTCTAAAGAAGTCACTAACTTGCATGCCCAAATCTCTTAATTTCTTTATAGATGACTCACTAACACTTTTAACAAGTCTTATTTACTTTCTTTGGAAAAATAAAAACAATGAAATGCAAATTGAGAAATTTCTTGACACACGAAACGGGTCATTTACGTTGTTTTTTTTTTCTTTTTTTTTTTTCTTATTTTGAGCTCAACTCAGATCCTTAAGTAACAAAATGATCCGAATCTTAACGAGGTATTTTTTGGCATGAACTATCGGAAAATAAAAATTAAATTATATAGAAATAAAAATTAAATTATGTAGAAATTTAAAGGGTAAGTCACAATACTTACCTTTTAAGCAGAAGCTCAACAAGATCTAGAACTCGCCTTACGAATCGCACCGGATGGGCTACCAGAGTCCTCAATAATTGTCACACTCCAAAACCCAGAGTCTAGGATGATGACTCTAATGGAAACACTCTCAATTTTTGTGGATAATTTTCTCTGTGAAATTGTATGTATATTGGCTACAACGGATGTGATATTTATAATATTAGGAGTCCTTATCACTTAAGATTTTAGGTGTAACCAACTCTCAACGGAATAAATATCATCTTATTTACTTTCCTAAAATATAGATATTATCCCCTTAAGTGATATAGATCAAGTAACAAATACTTGCTTGAGATAGGATAGACTTTGGAGGCCACTTAATCTCCAACATCTCCCACTTGGCCACAAAGGCTATATTATACCTCCCACTTAGCTATAAGGATACCCACAAAAAAAAAACTTGAGATTCCATTTCATACGAGTAGTGGAGTGTGCGACCATGATGAAAACAAAAACCGATAATATGTTAAGCCATCATCTAACTAACATACTACCAAATCAAGAACTTATCATTATACCCCAACTGTATGATCACCACTAAATTTTGGCATACATAAATCCCGTACCAAAATTAATCACTATTCAAAATGTCATCATAACAACACAAAATGTCATGATTGCTCGGGCATTAATGTGATGATAAACAATTTTTCCTCAAACACACATATTGATCCATCTAATCTTGACTGCTTTCCTAGACATGCTCTTTCAGACAGTATATGGTCATGGCCTTAAGAAAACATGCTAAAGTAGCACCACCAAGTTTAACTTCACAACATGACTTTAAGTACAAAGAGTATAAAAAAGGGACTAATAAAGTTCTCCATAAGATTCACACAATGACAAACAAGGGATAATTGTTGTCATTTCCTTATAAGTCGATATTTAAGCACATACAGTATGATTTGTATGTTATGGCATAACTCCCACTTACTAGGATATGTCACTCTTCCAAGCCATACGAATATAGTAAATTTTACTCAAGTACTTACACCGAGCTTCAACACATAAGTAATTGCTCTCATTCGGCTCATTAGGCTTTAGTATGAAATTTGGGAACAATTCATACACGACTTATAAGATTAAGTCTCATCTTAGACTAAATAAGGCGACTTTATGAAATCATTCTTTTATACATCAAATTGTATATACATAAACAACGAATATTATTCGCACTTAGCTCGAATATGATTTCAATCTCATCCTACTTACCACTTAGGTACTTGGGAGATCACCTGTGTGAGAAGACTGGTCAAAGCCTAGTGACATTAAAAACAAATGTGCCTATTAATACAACATTTATAAGGAAAAAAACACATTCTTTATTAATAAATTCTCAAGATCATATGTCCATTACAATAAATAAAAGATATCCCATTAAATCAAACTCTACGTAAACCCAAACTCTTAATATGAGTTTGAAACGCATCTCTAGGGATAGGTTTAGTCATAGGATCAGCAACTATTTTATTAGTGGGAATATGTTTAAGGACTATTTCTTTTTCCTTGATAGCATTACGAACAAAATGGTAACGCCTGTTAATATGCTTGGTCTTTCAATGGAACTTAGGTTCTTGAGCATATTGGATTGCAGCAGTATTATCGCAATACATCAATACTTGATCATCTGCTTTGGAGGATATGTTGAGATCTTGTAGAAAGGCTCTCAACCAGATTGCTTCTTGTACTGCAAGGTAACTTGCTACATACTTTGCCTCCATGGTAGACAGTGCAATGCAATCTTGTTTCTTACTACACCAAGAAACTGCTCCACCGACCTCCTAAAATAAATGCAAAGCCTGAGGTGGACTTGGACTCATCTACATCACCACCCTAATCGACATCTGTGTAGCCCTTTAACTTCAAATCTCCACCTTGATAGCATAGGATTAGATCAATCGTACCACGAAGGTAACGCAAGATTCTTTTCACTACTTGCCAATTAGTAGGCCTCGGATTACTTTGGTAACGACTTACCAAACTAACCACGAAGCATATGTCAGGCCGTGTACATAACATAGCATACATTAAGCTCCTATTGCACTTGCATAAGGAACTGTACTCATTTTTTCTTTCTCATTTAATGTTTTGGGACACTGGTCAAGGCTTAAGGTTAGACCCTTTTCGACTGGAGTATCAACGGGTTTAGAATTTTGCATTCAGATCGTTCTAACAATGTCTTGATGTAGGCTTTCTAGCTTAGACTAATTAGTCTTTTTGAACGATCTCTAATGATTTCCACACCAAGGACAAACTTGGCTTCACCCATATCCTTCATCTCAAAAGTGGAGGATAGCCACGCCTTAGTGGCATAGATCATCTCCATGTCACTTCCAGCCAAAAGTATGTCATCTACATATAAAGTAAGAAACAAAATTCCTTTGTTTGTTTTCTTGACATACACACAATGATCTTCATCCACTACGTTTAAGCCAATTGCTCTTCATGGAATCTAAAGTACTATTGCCTAGATGATTGCTTAAGACCATATATGGATCGTTTGAGGCAACACACCTCGTCCTTATTTCCTTTTGAGACAAACCCAATGGGTTGATCCATATAAATTTCTTCTTCTAACTTTCCATTGAGGAACGCGGTCTTAACATCCATTTGAAATAATTCCAAATCCAAATAGGCAACCAAGGCTAGAAGTAAGCGAATAGAGGCTAATCTCACCACAGGAGAAAAGGTATCTTCATAGTCTATGCCCTCAATTTGGGTATAGCCTTTTGCTACTAAACGGGCCTTAAATTTCTCAATTGATCCATCTGCCCTTCGCTTAATTTTAAAGACCCACTTATTTCCAATAGACTTACGATTGGCTGGGGGATGGATTAATTCCCAAATCTCATTCCTTGCCATTGATTCCATCTCATCCCTCATTGCATTCATCCATTCCGAACTATTAGGTGAGTTCATTGCTTCTCCAAAAGAAGAAGGTTCGTCTTATAGCTAAAGGAGTGCAAAGGTACACTTCTCCTTCAATTTGAAAGTGCCGACGTGGTATATTTCCACGCTCACTCCTCCTTAAAGTGGGACCACCATTGTCACTCAAACTAGTTGACTATTTCCCACTATCACGTAAGATTGTAGGATCATGATCATTAGTGGGTAACACCTCACTATAGTTGGTGACTTCCTTAGGAGCTTCAAATTCCTCGCCCACACCAATAGGTAGTGAAAGCTCTTCTTGTAACTCATATAAGTTTAGGTCCTTCTTCATCTCACCTACACTTGGGAACTCATCCTCAAGAAACTTAACATTGCGAGACTCTATTTCAATCATGCCTCCCTTAGGATCTTCACCAAACATAACATACCCTTTTGATTGGGATGGGTATCTAATGAACACCATTTTGGTTGCTTTCGAACTAAGTTTCTAATACTTGTGTGTAGGGTTGTGAACATATCCAGCTGAACTCCAAGGGCGTAAATGGTCCAAGATAGGCTTTCTTCCTGTCCATAACTCATATGAAGTGGTAGGTACACTTTTACTAGGCACGCGATTAAGGATGTAGGTGGCCGTTAAAAGCGCATCTCCTCAAAAACTAATAGGAAGGTTAGCATGGGCCATTTTTGATCTTACCATGTCTAGAAAGGTACGGTTCCTCCGTTCCGCAACACCATTTTGTTGTGGAGTGCCGGGGATCATAAGTTGTATAAGTATACCCTTTTTTTCACAATAATCTTTGAACATATCAGATAAATATTCACGAACTCAATCAGTTCGAAGAGTTTTGACACTCATCTCCCTTTGGTTCTCAACTTCCACTATAAAGCGTTTGAAACAATCAAGTGCTTCATAACGATGAGATAACAAATATACATAACCAAAACGTGAATAATCATCAATTAATGTGAGAAAATATTTAGCACCATTACGTGCTTTAACATTCATAGGTCCACAAATATCAGAATGAATTAATTCTAAGGGACTAGATGCCCTATGAGCCTTACCAAATGGCTTCTTGCATGCTTTACCTGCTACACATGGTTCACATTTAGGTAACTTAACCTTAGTGATATTTTCAAGCAAACCTTCTTTAGCTAACCTTGTCATTCTTTCTTGGCCAATATGACCAAGTCTAGCATGCCATTTTAATGAGTCAGATTCTTAATTAACGGTAGAGACATAGGCAAACGTTGAATTATTATTATAATAATCATCATCCAAATCAAGTCTAAAGAAACCATCAACCCAACTACCATGTCCATACAAAATGTCATGATAATGAATATCTAAATTGTCAGATTGGAAATTAAATGAAATTCCTAAACGTAGCAATGCCATGACAGAAATCAAATTACATCGACCTCTGGGAGCATAAAGAGCATCATGCAATAGTAAGTTCTTTCCTCCACGAAGTTTAAGTTGGTAGGCACCAACACCAAGGACTTCTTCCTCACTGCCAGTTCTAAGCATGACAGTCTGCGTGCCCATTGGAACTCGATGGTATTTCACGAAGCCAACTCTATCACGAACTATGTGCTTGCTTGCTCCTGTGTCTACAATCCATTCAGGAAGAGTATTAGAAACTAATGCATCAGAGCATACAAAACACTTAGAAGAGTTGGAGAAAGAAAATACCTTCTTTGGTTCAGGACATTCCTGAGCCAAATTACCCTTCTATCTGCAGTTTTAGCACGTCATATAAGCTACATTATTTTTCAGTCCTTGGGACTTACCATTTTGGTGCTTACGAATCTCACCATTTTTAGGTCCTTTGGAAGAATTATTATCCTTAGCTTTATTGTTCTGCTTGGGATTTTTAGCCTTACGCTTTACAGCTCGGGCGACATGGGCACTAGCAGTCTAAATGCAACGGTCACTTACATTTAAAGGGTGACACTTGTCACAATCTAAATGGTGAAAGTTTTTTGGGAAATTCTAGATGGTGGCCTCCAGGTTTCAATTTTTTTACGTGGAAGACAAAACTTTTTTCCAACTCTCTCAAATGACACTCTGGTTTTACAAAATTAAGTGTAGTGTCTTTTTTTAGTTTTATGGCTAACTTTTAAAATAAAAATGGTTAACCTAAGGTTTTTTAGTTTAAAAATTAATTAAAATATATTTTAAAATAATAAAATTAAAAAAAAACAGCCCCCAACCCACGACCACTGGTTACTTGAAGAAAGGGTTAATTTTTTTAAAAAAAACAAATTATTTAACACGTGTTGCATTCTAATTGATTCAAAAAAATAAAAAATAAAAAATAATTTAAATTAAAAAACAAAAAAAACCAAAGACCACCCACTAGCCACCCAACGCTGGTGGCTGACCTTCCCCAACCGGCAAGCCCCAACCCTACTTTTCAAACCTACCGGAAACCCACCCGTCACTCCCTTTATTTGCGTTTTCCGACAATTAGAGGAGAGAGAAAGGGAAGGGGCAGCGTTTTTGGTGGTTTGGGGGGTGGGGGAGGTGATTTCGAGGGTTGGGGTTGGTGTTATAGGTGGAATCGAGGGTTGGGGGAGGAGACGGGGACAATTTTAGGGACGTGGGTTTCATCAGGGACGGTTATAGGTGGTTTTGGGTTTTGTTTCGGGGTTTTCTGATGTCCTGCGGGAGAGTTACAATTCCGAGACTGGAACCGGACGCCTGTACCTGCAAAATAACGGAGACTCCTGAGAGCTCCGCCTCCAACGGTCAAGTTAGTACCTGATTAAGGAGTAATTAATACGGAAATTAAAGTAATAAGGTCTCTCTAGGTGAGAGTGCTTAGTGTTGGTAATCTGCTTTGTTAGCGAGATCAGCCGGTTATTACTGCGTGTAATTAATGTATTTTTCCTGTAATCTCCGTGTTATTAGAGTTCTCTCTCTTTTTCTCTCTCTTCTTAATGAGGATTAAGAAGAGTATTTATAGTCTTGAGAAGCGTGCCCATCCTAGGTTTAAGGTAAACCTAGGGCTGATCGGGCCTCTAGACTGGATTGGGCCTTGATGGCCGGTTTTCCCATTTGGCATGGGTGGACACGTGGCGTGCCTCGATTGGTCCGCAGAGGACATATCTATGATTGACACGTGGCAGGCTCCTATTGGCCTACGTGAAGGACACGTGGCGGAACCTGGTTGGTCCACTTGTCAGACGGTGATTGGAGGATAAAAATCCCCTAATCATTTGCCCCTCACAGGTGGCACGTGACTGGTTACGTGTCGCCTGTGACAGGTGTCGCACGGTGACAGGCGACGGCCTGCTACAGGTGTCACCTTGCAAACGGCCGGGAGTTTTTCCCGCCCACATTTTGAACTTGGAAGCGACCCTTCGCCTTCTCACTTTGCCTATATAAGGAAGTGCTGACTTCGGTCATTTTCACATTTGAGAACTTTGCGAGAACATTCGGACCCCTGAACTTGCTCTGACATTTCGGACATTTTCTGCCTACCGCCTGTTCTGACAAGCCGACTGACCCGGATTTCCAGAACTTCATCAACCGTCACTCGTTCAGGTAACTCAGTTCTCTTACTCTTAATTTTCTTTTTATTTTTTGAAATGGCACCACGGAAGCACACGACACGACCTAAGTTAGTGATCAGCCGGTCACCGGGGACGGCTGAATCTAGGACTAGGAGTGCCGCCTGCCCTTTTCTGGACCCATCTTTGCCCTTTATACAAAGTCCGACTGTATCTGTGTCTATGCAGAACGTGATGGCCAGAACCAAAAAGACTGCCATGATATCAAACTCAGACGGCTCCTCCCAAAGGGTGCTCCTTAGTGAAACATCTGACCAGGCGCCAGATGTAGAATTGAAACGAGGCGGCTGCCAAGCCGACAGTTCTGAAAGAGGGGGCAAGGTGTTCCCTTCCCATCTTACCGTTGATATGTCTAACTTTACTCCTGCTCCTTCTAAGGGAGAGGAGGCGGGTCCCTCTGGGAGAGGGGAGGAGTCGTCCTCTTCGGACTCGTCAGAGGACGAGTCCGAGTCCAGCTCTTCTGGCCACAGTTCTCCAGGCTCAGAAGAAAGAAACAGTTGCCTACAAGAGGCGAGGCTTTCTCATGCAGTTGAGAAGGGAGACAATTGGGCGGAGCCGTCCGCCTCTTACAGAGAGGAAAACACCCCCTATTACTGCATGGTACCCCGGGGCCGGATCACGGCCATGAAAGACAAAGTGGAGAGCTTTATAGCTAACCATAGAATGGGCCCCGGATTTTTACTGTTTGTGCCGGATCCAGAAGACACTGTCGTCTGGCCGGCTGGTACCAGCTATGATAACGGCTGCTTTGGCTGCTATGAGGCGGCCATCAAAGCTGGACTGCGCTTCCCATTACATCCGGCTGTTCAGCGGATTTTAGATGGGTATGATTTGGGGTTATGGCAGTTAGCCCCCAACTCTTGGGTAAACGTACTCGGCTATGTGGCCGGGTGCGAAATGTACGGGGTGGAGCCAAGCTTTGAGGCTTTCGCCCACATGAACTATCTCAGCCGGACCCCTAAGTCGGGAGGTACCGGCTGGTATCAATTAACGAGCCATAGGGGTTACCTCATGACGAGAGGTAAAGCGAACAAATGGAAGGATTGGCGGAACACCTTCCTTATCATAGAGGGTTCAGACACGGAGCTGAACCAACGTTTTAACAAGTGGAATAGGGATCCGCCTCTTCTCGCAGGCGGCCGCAGCATGCCGCCTGTTCCCCCAAAGGCTAAAAGAGAGATCCTTGACAAAGGACTCTTTAAAGTAGAGACTAGGGTGAACCCTACGTCAGGGGTACGAGAGCATGTACCCCTAAACTGCGTCCCGAGCTTCAAGTGGCTCTATGACGAGTACTTTTTGGCCGCCTGTGGCCTCAGCAGTCGGTGCTCTAGAGGTAGCCGGCCTGACAAATACTCTGCTTTTTCACGCCTTGTTTACTTGGGATTTTTACTAACTTTGCTTTTTTATGTCTTGCAGCTGACGCCATGAGTAAAATAACAGCATCCAAGACTGCGGCGGCCATGTTGCGGGCCTCGCTCATGCAACAGTCTTATGCCGACTCCCCCAACAAGGGGGCACCCTTGGTGAGCTTCGAAAACTATTCCTCTTTTAGTTGTCTTTTGCATATACTAACTCTTTTTGTTTTCAGTCTGGAACTCCAAGGGCTTCTTCCTCGCAACAGCCGGACCCCAAGGCCCGGAGGACGACTGTTGCAAGCTCTCCTGGGTCTTCCAGGAAAACTGTGGCGGCTGAGAAGCAGCCGGCCACTTCTTCAAAAACCCCGGCGGGGCCGCCTAGAAGTATGGACCCTCACTTGTAAAAAACTCACTCTTGCTTCCTTCTTGACTAGGTCTAACTTGTTTTTAACTTTCGCTTAATGCAGCCGGCCCTCAGGGGCTTGACTTGGTTGAGGTAGCCAAGTCCATGGTTAAAGTAGTTCCTCCATCTGAAAGGGAGGCGGTCAGGGGTGCCGGCACCCTTGACCTTGATGGGATTTCAGGGATCCTTGCTGAGGTATACTTAGCATATTTTTGAGTTTTTGAGTTCCAGGACGCCTGTTATCTTTTTGTTTGGAAGCTGACGCCTGTTTTTCTTTGTACTCAGGCCCTGCTCCGAGTCAACAGCCTTCGCAAGCCGATTGATCGGAAAAACAAAGAGGTAAAGGCCGCCAAAGCTATGGCCGCCTCCAACTGTGATAAGGCAATGTTTGCAATTGCCCAAAATGAAGTACTGACAATTGATCTTCTTTATTATCAGGCGCAGGCTACCGCCGCTGTTCGGGCTCAGTTAGAGGCGGCCCAAAAGAAGGTTGACGAGCTGGAGGCGACCGTCACAAACCTTAAGGCCGAGCTGAAGCCTCTTCGCCAAAAAATGCACTCTTACGAGGCCATGGAGAAATCTTTGGCCAACGTAAAAGAACGCCTGGTGAACCAAGAGAAGAGTCTTACCCAAGAGCTCTCGGAAAAGGCCGAGCAAGAGAAGAAAGAGCTCGTCCGGGAGATGGTGGAAGACTCCGCTCAAATCCAGCGGATGACCTGGGAACGACTGTTCCCCAGTGCCGACTTTGCCTCCTGGGAAAGAACGTACCGCCAGTGTTCGGAAACATATAATCAACAGATCCTGGCGGCTGCTGAAGACGAGGCATTGGAGGGTGCGTTGGAGGAGGAAGAGCCGGTTGTGGCGCTTGTGCCACTTGGGGGTAAGGCATCAAAAGAGGGTGCAGCTAAAGCCGAGTCCAGCAAGAAGAGTGCTGACCAGGCGGCAGCTGCTGATACTGAACTGCCCCCTTAAGCTTTAAGTATTTTTCTCCGGCCTGCGTGCCGTTTGCTTTGTAATTACCCGGCCAGGGGGCCGGGGTTCTGAATATTTTTATCTATTAATGAAATCATTCTTTGCTTGAAATTTGTCTAAGTGTTGAATATTTGATATTGCATTGAACACTATATCGACTGTTTTGCATGGCCGATTGTAGACAGGTACGGATGGTCCGCCTATGCCCCTGGACGACTGGTTGTCTGTTTCCAGGATAGACGATCAGTCGGCCACTTGTTCAATCGGTATTCGAACTATTTATTCAATTGGTCTGACCAAGTAAATAGTATTACCTAGTCGTCAAGGAATTAAGTAGAATAACAAGCGGCGGGTGCCGGTTGTTTCCCTTTATTGCCAAAGTTGGCTTTTGACTCGTAATTTGTTAACCTAGCAAGAGTAGTGGTTGAGACCCCTTGTTTGTTAAAAACAGGCGGACGACTCAGACCTTTTAGGCTCTATACTAAGTTTGAGTGACTATTAAGTTAACATGAGTTGCTTAGTCTTCGTCACAATCTTGATTGAGTAGTAGAGGTACCAGGCGACGGAGGCCGGCTGATCCACTTGATTTGCCAATTTTTGTTGGCTATTAACTCAATAGGTTACCTAGTAGGAATAGGGGTTTGAGTGCCTTTGTTTGTTTAAAACAGGCGGACGACTCAAACTTTTTAGGTTCCATACCAAGTTTGAAGGAGTGACTATGAGTTAACGTTGGAGTTACTCAGTCGCCGCCACTTTTGTTTGAGAAGTAGAGGTACCAGGCGGCGTAGGCCGGCTAGACCCCTTGATTCGCCAATGTTTGTTGGCTATTAACTCAATAGGTACCCCCTGCATTTATCCCAAGTAATACAGGCGGTTATCTGACTCAGATGTCAACTGCTACCACTGGTTTGGTTAGTGATAGAGTTATCCTTGTCTCAAAAACGGCTACGTGCTTGCCCTTGGGGACAGTCGTATAGGTGCCGTGTAATTAGTTTATAGAACAATGTTCCACCCAAAAGGGAGCTGCTCTCTGCGACGAATTTCATCCGGAGGGATGCCGTCGGACGCCTGCTATGATGTTGGGACAGGTCGTATTAGTTTTTTATAAATTGATCAGGTGGCTTGGCGCCTGGTCTGATCATTCGGCCTGTGGCCTTGGTAAGTTCTTGGTGAACGTAGGTGCTAAGTAAAAGAAGGGTGGCCGCCTGTTAGGTACAGGGTCGGCCAGGCCCTAATCTTTTTAGCTAAGTATTGTGAGTACAATACTCAATGGAGAGTAGCCGACTGTAAAGGAACAGACGGCATGCCCCTCTGAAGATAGAGTGAAAAACTCAATGGAGAGTAGCCGACTGTAAGGGTACAGACGGCATGCCCCTCGTAATACAATTAAATAGTAAATGCAAACTTTATTAAGTAGCTCTTTACTTTACATCATTCAGAAGAAATATTTTTTGAGGTTATCTACATTCCAAGTTCGAGGCAACGGTTGTCCGTCTGGTGTTTCCAGACGGTAGGTTCCGTCTCTGACTTCCTCATAGATTCGGTAGGGTCCTTCCCAGTTGGGAGTTAGTTTGCCAGACTCATTAGCCCTACCGACTGCTTCCATTTTTCTAAGTACAAAGTCCCCTACTTTGAGTGGACGCCTGTGTACTTTTTTGTTGTATGATCTAGTCATTCTCAGGCGATAGATCTCATGGCGCAAAACAGCATTGCCCCTCTTTTCAGGAAGTGAGTCTAATGCCAGGCGCATGGCTTCCCAGTTTGCCTCTTCGTCATATAGCATTACTCGAAGAGTCGGCTCGTAGTGTTCTATTGGAAGAACAGCTTCTGCACCATAAGTTAGGAGGAATGGAGTTTCTCCAGTCGCTCCTTTTTCAGTCGTCCTAATGGCCCAAAGAACATGTGGTAGTTCATCCGCCCATAGGCCGCCTGCTCGTTCAATTTTTTTCTTGAGACCGTCTGAGATGATTTTATTAAAGGCTTCTACTTGGCCGTTTGCTTGTGGACGGCCGACAGATGCAAAGTAGTTTGCAATTCCTTGATCACCCAACCAGCTTTTGAGAACAGGCGTCTCAAATTGGGGACCATTATCAAAAACCATAGACATGGGAACCCCGAACCGAGTGATGACATTTTTCCAAATGAATGAAATTACATCCTTTGTCTTGATTCCCTTTACAGCCTCCGCCTCTACCCATTTAGTGAAGTAGTCAACGGCAACAAGTATATACCTTCTGCCGCCTGTAGCAGGCGTATATGGACCCAGAATGTCCATGCCCCACTTAGCAAACGGTAGTGGGCTGTGAATGGTCGTGAGGTCAGTAGCCGGACGGTGAATTAATTTGCCAAACCTTTGGCACTTGTCACATTTTTTCACCATCTCCATTGCATCTGCTTCCAAAGTAGGCCAAAAGTAGCCCTGCCGCCTTGCCCGTTGAGTAAGCGTCCTTCCACCTATATGTGAAGCACAGTAACCAGAGTGGAGATCGTCTAGTATCTCTCGTCCCTTTTCAGGAGTAACACACTTTAAGAAGGGTTGTAGGTACCCCCTTTTGTGAAGTTCTCCCTTTATAATTTCAAAATTGGTGGCTCGTCTTTTCAGTGTTGCCGCCTGTTGAGGATTATCCGGCAGTGTACCGTTCGTCAGATATGCCTTGATTGAATCCATCCAGGTTGAGCTTCTGTCTAGGATTCCAATAGGGTTTTCCTCGATGCTTCTCTTCTCCATTACTTCCCAAAAAACAGTTCGTGGAGTATCGGAGGAGGCGGATGATGCTAGTTTTGACAGTGCATCTGCCTGGTTGTTTTCTGATCTCGGCACTTGGATCAGATGGAAATCCTCAAGGGAGCCGACTGCTTGGCGGACCGCCTGTAAATACTTTATCATGGCCGGATGGGTTGCTTCATATTCGCCATTGTACTGACTCACTATCAATTGTGAATCAGAACAGGCGTCTATTTTTCTTGCCCCTGCCGCCTTGCACATGCGGATCCCGGCTAGTAAAGCTTCATATTCTGCCTCATTGTTTGAAGCCTGAAAACTGAAGCGTAGAGCATACTCGAACCTGTCGCCCTCTGGAGATTGACATACGACGCCTGCTCCACAACCATTTGAAGTAGAGCTTCCGTCCACATATACCTTCCAGACTTGGTCTGGAACTTGAGAATCAGGAGGACGAGTCATCTCTACAATAAAGTCAGCAAAGGCTTGCCCCTTCACTGCTTTTCTAGGCTCGAAAGTAACTTCGAGGCTCTGAATTTCTATGGCCCATTTGATCATTCGTCCTGACGACTCCATGACGGTAAGGGGCCGCTTGATAGGTTGGTCGGTATACACGACGACTGCATGTGCCAAAAAGTAGGGCTTTAATTTTTTAACAGCCATGAAGAGTGCAAGACCAAATTTCTCCACTAGGGGATACCTCAACTCGGCATTTTTCAGTACGTGACTGACAAAGTAGACCGGGAGCTGACAGCCGTCCCTTTCAGCAAGGAGCACAGCGCTTAACGCATGATCAGAGACGGCCAGGTACATGTAGAGATCTTCTTTGGGCAAAGGGCTGACCAGCCTCGGCAAGGAATGCAAGTGAACCTTTAATTTCTGGAAGGCGGCTTCAGCATCCGGCCCCCATTCAAACCTTGCCTTTTTCTTAATTGCCTGGAAAAAGTATAGGCATTTGTCGCCTGATCGGCTTAGGAATCTCCCCAAGGCCGCCAGACAACCTGTTAATTTCTGAACCTGACGGACGGTGCGGGGCGACTGCATGTTGATGACCGCCTGCACCTTCTCAGGGTTCGCCTCTATTCCTCTCTGATTGATAAGGAATCCGAGAAATTTCCCAGACTCAACTCCAAATACACATTTCTTAGGATTGAGCATGACATGGTGCCGCCTGAGTGTGGCAAAAGTTTCTCGGAGGTCCGTCAGATGATCTTTCTGAAGTTTAGTTTTGACAATAATATCATCAATATATGCCTCGACGTTTCTCCCAATTTGATCAAAGAACACCGTGTTTATCATTCGTTGGAAGGTAGCCGGGGCATTCTTAAGACCAAACGGCATGACAGTGTAACAGTATAACCCCTGATCAGTGACGAAGGTCGTCTTCTCCTGATCTTTCTTCCACAAAGGAATTTGATGGAAACTAGAGTAGGCGTCCATAAAGCTCATCAACGCATGGCCGGCTGTTGAGTCGACCAGGCTATCAATTTTAGGCAGAGGGTAACTGTCTTTGGGGCACGCCTTATTCAAGTCTGTGTAGTCTACACACATTCGCCAGGTACCATTCGGCTTTTTAACAAGCACCACATTTGCAACCCAGTCTGGGAAGTAACATTGCCGAATGAACCCTGCGTCAAGTAATTTTTTAACTTCGGCGGCTGCCGCCTGACTTCTTTCTTCGCCATGGTTCCGCTTCTTTTGCCGTACCGGCTTCTTTTTCGGATCCACAGCGAGTTTATGTACTGCCAGATCAGGACTAATGCCTGGCATTTCATGGACTTCAAATGCAAAAATGTCCTTGTATTCTTTCAATAGGTTGTGAAGGTCGTCACCAAGATTTCTCAGAGCAGTCGTCCCAACTTTGACTGTTCGGTCAGGACGTGAGTCGTCTAATATCAGGTCCGCATGCTCACCAGCCGGCTGAGGGCGGAACTCATCCGGCCGCTCCTCTGCCAGTGATTGCTATTTTCTTGCTTTTCTTGCGGACTCTGTCTGGGACGCCTTTCTCTTTTTGTCGCCTGTTTCTTGAACAGGCGCACTCTCCTTGACATTGTCAAGGTCTGTTTTTTTCTCCACTTGACCCAGTGGCCATAACAGTGGGCTTGACATCCGAGAGATAGCATTCTCGGGCCATCCTCTGATCTCCCCTTAGGGAGCCGACTGTTCCATTATCCCTCTCAAACTTAAGCAGCATAAGAGACGGGATTATAACAGCCTTGGAATTATTCAGGGTTGGACGACCCAGAATCATGTTGTAGGCCGAGAGTTCCTCTACTACTAGGAACCGGACTACCATGTGTCGTCCTTCCCCTTTTTCACCCAGGCGAATGGGTAAATCTACTCGTCCCAGTGGGTGGACGACTCCTCCTCCAAACCCTATTAGAGGGTGGGAGACCGGATGTATGCAGTCCGTCTGATATTTCAGTTTTGACAGACATTTGCTGCTGATGAGATCTGAGGAGCTCCCGGTATCTATGAGGATTCGGCCAACTCTCTGGTTGGCCACTTTACATTCAATAACAAGAGGGTCATCATGCGGCCCCCTTACCCCTCCTAGATCCTCTTCAGTGATGACAATCTCAGGAAACGTATATTTGGACGGCCGTTCTTGGTGAACTGAATTTACATCTAACCGCCTTATATTATCTTTGTTGCCCCTAATAGTGGGGCCGCCTCCTGAGAAGCCGCCTGCAATGGTGTAGACGACTGCATCATCTGTATCGGAACTGTCGGCCTGTTGATTCTTTTTGACCGACTGCTTTTTGGAGGAAGTGTTCCCCGTAGATTTCTTGACATAAGTGTCAAGATCACCTTGCTCAGCCAAGCGGTCTAGGTACCGCATGAGACTGATGCAGTCATTGGTGTGATGACCAACGTCATCATGATAAGCACAGACTTTGTCTTGGTTCCGGTTGTTTGCAGAACCCTTCATGGGGAGCGGTTTCTCAATTGAAAACCGTCCCTTTATTTCTTTTAGGATAAACTGGTTATCCTTGTTAAACACATACTTTGGGGAGTATGGTTTGAATTCTTTTTTCTTCTTCTGGGCCGGCTGTTTAGAGGAATCAGCCGCCCAGACCTCTTTTCTTTTCTCCTCTTTGTGAGACGACTGTTTCTGTCGTCCTTCTCTTTTGTCGAACCTTTTCCCGTCCGACTGTTTTATCGTACACAGATCAGTCGCCTGTATATAGGCTTCTGCTTCAATCAAGGCCTCTTGAAGAGTCGCCACCCTTTTTCGAACTAAGTCAAATTTGAAGGTAGACCCATCTTTGAGACCTCTAAAAAAGTCAGTATAGGCTACCTCATCCGGTAACCCTTGAATCTGTATTCTCATCAGGTTGAACCGCCTGATGTAAGAACGAAGCCCCTCCTTTTCACCCTGCTGAATTGTTCCCAAATCAAGGGTCGTTTTCTTTGCAGGGATGTTCATGGCGAAGTTGGAGGCAAACAAGTAAGCAAGCGTCCTGAAGCTGTTTACACAACCAGTCGGCAGGTTGCCGAACCATTGCTGTGCAATTCCCTTGAGAGTCGCTGGGAAACACTTGCACCAGGTGGAATCATCCAACCCTTGAAGGTACATCAGGTTGGTGAATGCCATCAGATGGTCTTCTGGGTTAGTAGTGTCGTCATAGGCGCCTACTAGAACATTTTTTACTTTGGCCGGCTGAGCGGCTTCAGTAATTTCCTTGGAGAAGGCCGACGGCTGTTCACCAAGTCTAAGCAACCGTAGCTGCCAGTCCATAGGTTGGACGTTTTTTTGCTGCAGGTCCACCAAATGGAGGTGGCTGCATAAAATACTGTTGTTGCGGCACAAATGGTAAGTTTGGTACCGCCTGGGCACTATGAAAGCCGGACTGACGGGAGGTGCCTCCTGACTGACTCTCATGGTACGACTGAGTATGCCTCATCGAGGCATTTCGCAAACTGTCTTGAAAATTTGAAGTAGAAGTCGACTCTGATAATCGGTCAGTCTTCTTCTGCTCTAGCAGGAGCCGAGCATCTGTGAACGTTTGCTTTGACCCGTCCGCCTGAATATGACGAACCGGTTTCCTATTTCCCGTAGGATAACGGAATTTTGTGAAATCAAGAGCAGGTGTCTCCCGCTTCTTGGATTTAGGATGAGGAGTCGCCTCTCGTCCTTGAACTGACTTCCTCTTCAGTGAAGTGGAAGGTTTCTTGGCCGACTGCTCTTTGACTGAAGCAGGCGGTTTTTTGTTGATCAACTCTTGAATCTCTCCCTTGAAGTCCCTCATGAAGGTCATGAGTTCGTTCCTTGTGATGGGAGCAGACCCATCGGTCGGCTGTCGCCGAGCAGGCGGTGCGCCTGCTGGCTCGCTTCCTGTTTGAAGATGCTCCCGTTCCCCCCTTTCGGTATGACGGGTACGTCGGGCCCTTAGGGTCCCGTCTGGAGCTGTATGAGTTTCAACTTCAAATTCGCTTTCGGTATCATGGTCCGACTGAACTTGAGGGTCGTCTAGGGGACGCCTCTCTTCTGGAGTCGGTACAGACTTGGATGCCATCTCTGAAGTACTCTCCCCACAGACAGCGCCAAATGTTTCGGGGTTTTCTGATGTCCTGCGGGAGAGTTACAATTCCGAGACTGGAACCGGACGCCTGTACCTGCAAAATAACGGAGACTCCTGAGAGCTCCGCCTCCAAGGTCAAGTTAGTACCTGATTAAGGAGTAATTAATACGGAAATTAAAGTAATAAGGTCTCTCTAGGTGAGAGTGCTTAGTGTTGGTAATCTGCTTTGTTAGCGAGATCAGCCGGTTATTACTGCGTGTAATTAATGTATTTTTCCTGTAATCTCCGTGTTATTAGAGTTCTCTCTCTTTTTCTCTCTCTTCTTAATGAGGATTAAGAAGAGTATTTATAGTCTTGAGAAGCGTGCCCATCCTAGGTTTAAGGTAAACCTAGGGCTGATCGGGCCTCTAGACTGGATTGGGCCTTGATGGCCGGTTTTCCCATTTGGCATGGGTGGACACGTGGCGTGCCTCGATTGGTCCGCAGAGGACATATCTATGATTGACACGTGGCAGGCTCCTATTGGCCTACGTGAAGGACACGTGGCGGAACCTGGTTGGTCCACTTGTCAGACGGTGATTGGAGGATAAAAATCCCCTAATCAGGTTTTATGGGTGGCGGTTTCGAGGCTGGGGTTATGGCTATGGCTGGTTTAGGGGGTAGGGGGAGGAAGAGGGGGCCGGTTTTGCGGGGGTGAGGCGGTTTCGGGGGAGGTTTTGAGGCTCGGGTTAGGGACATGGTGGTTTGGTTGGCTGTGGAGGAATTGGCCACCGCCAGTGGTTGTGGGCTGGTGGTGGCTGGTTTTGATTTTTTTTTTTATTTATTTTTTCCTTAAATTTTATTTTTGTTTTTTTTGGAATACTTACGACTTGACACATGTCAAGTGACCTAGAATATTATGATTTTTTTTTATTTTATTATTTTAAAATATAATTTAATTAATTTTTAAACTAAAAAACCTTAGGTTAACCATTTTAATTATAAAAGTTAGCCATAAAACCAAAAAAAAGGACACTACACTTAATTTTGCAAAACCAGAGTGCCACTTGATAGAGTTGGAAAAAAGTTCGTCTTCCACGTAGAAAAATTGAAACTTGGAGGCCACCATGAAGAACTTCCCAATGTTTTTTGTGACTTAAAATTGTAAAACGGCTATAATTTGTAAACTGTAAATTATTTGAGAAAACAAAAAGCACCAAGGGTCATAAATTCTTTTTCTCTATAAAATGAGTATAATTTTTCCATATTTTCACACACTTTCATTTTTTGCATTTTTCCCCATTAATCTCATATTTGCGGAAAAAAATCTAATATCACTCAAACACAAATTTTTTTCTTCATTTCACTTCCAATTTCAAATACTCTTCAATATGGATCGTAATAATTCAAATTACGGGAATTATATGAATTTTCCAAATAATCCAAACTTTCAATATAATCAAAATAATCCTCCTTTTGATCCAAATTTATTGAGTAATCCTCAGTTTTAAGCTGCTTTACAATGGTATAGTAGTCAATCAAGACCAATAAATGTCAATAATATTCCACAATGTCAACCTTCTTTCCCTTTTCCTCAAAGTAGCTCGTCATCTCAATAGTCTTTTGGTAATATGCCGAGTTTTCCCATTTATGAACATTTCACTCAAAACATGGATCAATCACCGAGAGGTTTTGGTGGTAGCAATGCAACTCCAATAGAGGGGAATGGTGATGAACATGTGGAACAATTAGTGGGGGCGCAACATCTAGAAGACATTGACGATGTTGACGTCGAAATTGCTCCCGAACAAAATGTCAACACCACCGAGCAAAGGAAAAACCAATCATGGAGCATAGCTGAAGACAAAGCACTTGTATTGGCCTACATAAATGCAGGAAGTGACGTAGTGAGAGGAACTAAGACAAAGAAAAGTGGGCTATGGGTTGAAATCTATAACCATTATGAAAGTTCAAGAATAGAAAACCCCGATGAAATAAAGGTAAGGAACATTAAATCTATGCAAAATCGATGGGATTTTATCAATTATACATTGTGGTAAATGCGTAGATGCATATGGGTATCATTATCAAACCAAGGGTAGTGGTGAGTCCGAGCAAAATTTGGAGAAATTTGCTCTCAAAGATTATTACGCAACTAACAACAAAATGTTTTGTTTTTTGCATTGTTTTGAAACTTTGAGAAAATATCCAAAATGGGATCCTTCATTGGCCAAAGATCAATTGAATATGTTACCTGGTGGCCAACAAACGCCAACCGAAAGTAGGGGAAGCGGTAAAAGATCACAACCTGATTCACCATCCGAGGTTAGAGGAAGAGCTAAAAGACCTGGTGGCATAAAACAAACAAAGATGAAAGGTAAAACATCTACTACTTCATCTTCAAATATAAATCTTGAATCACTAGATACAAATTTTAACGAAGTTGGTGATAAGTTGAATGATTTGGGTGGGCGACTTCTGGATCAGTTGAAGGAAAGAGATGAACTAAAACAAGCACAATCTGAAGAAAATAAAAGGCAAAAGGACGAGGCTATGAAGTGTAGAATGTTAGAAAGGTTAATGCAAAAGCCCGTTCTTGATGAAGTTGAATTAGAAATGTATAAGAAACTTAGAGATGAATTCAGTAGTAGATTTTCGATTTGATTTAATTTACCTGATTACCGGGTTATCATTATTTCTTATTATTGTTAGTATTGTTATTATTATTGTATGTTTTATTATTATTGTTAGTATTGTTATCGTCATTGTAACTAGAATTATTGTCAATGTACCATTTTAATATGATTGTAATTTCTATGTATTACTATGACGTTTATTTGTACTAAATTTAGTTAAAGTCTGTTGATGTTATTTTATATTATTGTGATATTTTATATGATTGCTCCCAATAACATTACATCTAACCAAAATCCTATCTTCTAACATCCCTTGTTTTATGACCACATATCCTTATCAGAAATCTTATCTTCTGACTAACCTTATCTTATTTTTGTCTAGATAATTTATAAGATTGCTCCCAATAAAATTTCATCTAACCAAAATCCTATCTTCTGACATCCCTTGTTTTATGACCACATATCCTTATCAGAAATCTTATCTTTTGACTAACCTTATCTTATTTTTATCTATAAAATTCATAAGATTACTCCCAATAACATTACATCTATTAATATCAACCTTCTATTTCCCTTAGGCAAAAAAAAAAAAAAAAAAAAAAAAAAACCAACAACCTTCTATCTCAAATGTTGTTTGGTAATAAACATAATATGAATTTCGATTCAAACTCTTCAAGTTCTTCTACTTCGTCTTCAAGTTCAACAGATGAAATCTATGATCAAATGGTCATGATTTTATCAACGAGAGTCATCGATTACAAGTAATGCAGAATGCAGTACTTGTAGCTGTAAACAATTCAGTACAGCAAAATGAACAAAAACGTCAAATCAAACGAAGGATAACTGTGTCGAGAAATCTTGAAGCAGCTCACGACAATTTAGTTGCAGATTACTTTAGTGACCAACCGGTATACGATGAAACTGCGTTTTGAAGGAGGTTTCGTATGCGAAGACCCCTTTTCCTTCGCATTGTCAACACATTAAGTGCAACTAACTGTTACTTCCAACAACACCCAGATGCTACCATGCGTCTTGGTGCTTCACCCATTCAGAAATTCACAGTAGCCATACGTATGTTAGCTTATGGTTGTTCAGCTGATCAAGTAGATGAATATCTGAAGCTCGGTGAAAGCACTGCTAGAGAATGTCTTGGACAATTTGTCGAAGGAGTAATTGCTCAATTTGCAACTGAGTACCTTCGCAAGCCAACATTGGAACATATACAACGCCTCCTTAGAGAAGGGAAGGACAGAGGCTTCCCTTGCATGTTGGGCAGTATTAATTGCATGCATTGGGTATGCATCAAGGAAGATCTAAAACAGCGATTGTTATTTTAGAAGCGATTGCTTCCAAGGATTAATGGATTTGGCACGCCTTCTTTAGGACGCCTGGATCATGCAACGACATTAATGTACTTCAATGTTCTCCGGTGTTTGATGATATAATAAATAATCGTGCTCCACAAGTTTTGTTCATAGTTAACGGAAATAATTACAACAAAGGATATTATCTCATAGATGGGATTTATCCAAAATGGTCGACATTTATAGATGCTATTGCGGCCCCACACACCTTAAAGGATAAATTGTTCACTGAACGTCAAGAGAGTGCTAGAAAGGATGTTGAGCGTGCATTTGGTGTGTTACAAGCTCAGTTTGCAATGATTAGGAAGCCTGCTTTGGCATGGAGTGTGGAGTTGATGTGGAAAATCATGATGACTTGCATCATCATCCGCAACATGATAGTTGAAGACGAGCGTGATATATATTTAAACTTTAAAGATCCACTTGAATTCGCCCAAGAATAGTCTGAAAATATGCGAGGGTCGTCCTCAACTAGAAATGCAACAACATTTACCGTAACTCCCGGGCATTATGATCCTGATAATTTCAGTAGATTGATAGCTTCAAGAGGGGAGATTCGCGATAGACAAGTTCATGTGGCATTAAAGAACGACTTGGTTGGCCATTTATGGGCAAGGTCTAGGAGCTCGGTTGAAAATTAGCATTTTAATAATTTTAAATTATGTATGTTATTTTCGTTGCTTATTTTCATCCGTATATTTCATATTTGTAATTCATGTGTTTTAATTCATGTATTTCATATTTTACTATTTTTTTAAATTAATGTGTTAATGTGAAAAAGTATTAGTTGACGTATTTTATGTTCAATTAATAATAATAATAATAATAATAATAATAATATTTGACAAACTTTAATAATAATTAAGTGTATTAATAGGAGAGAGAATATATGGTGGGGTATATGTAAATAGGAGAGAGAAAATGGGAAAGGATACTCATTGATGTTGGAAATATTTAAGAAAGAAAATGAGACCACTTCCAATGGTGAGCAAAAAAATGCTTGCCCACTATCTCTCTACCCACTTTCTCTCTCAACAAATCAGTTTTGCCCATGGGCAAACTTTTTTCACAATTTCTCTCCCAATGGTGAGCAAAAAAATGCTTGCCCACCACACTCTCTCTCTCTTACTCTTTCAATACCCCACCATTACTTTCTCTCTCCTACACAACACTTCTTTATTTATTAATTTCATTTATATTTTGACAATATTACTCCAAATAAATAAAAACTAGTCTAAATTTGTGTAACTTTTTTTTTTAATTTGTGTCGTTTTTATCGTTAAATTAAAGAATATAGAGGATTTATGGTATTTCTGAAATTATACCAAAATATACCAAAATGCATGTCTATTTATAGAGAATTAAATTTTATGACCGTTGGTAATTTTAATTTTTTTTTTTAATAAATATTTATTTCAGAATTTGCATTACAAAAAATATAACCATTGCAAATTGTGGGGCCCACCAGAGCACTATTCACTTGCAAATTTTCCCAAGTCTTGGACATTTTAAGAAATGCTCATGGGCATATTTTTGCATTTTTTCATTTGATCACCATTGTAATGCATGAGCATATTTTTTGCCCACCCAAAATGCCCATGAGCATATTTTTTTATCACCATTGGGAGTGCTCTGAGTAAAAGGATGGAGATAGTGAAAAGTGATGTGGAAGGAAGAGAGTGTGATGTGTCAAGTGGAGGAAAGGAGAGAGAAAATGGGAAAGGATTTTAGCATCCTTACCAATATTTATGCTCTTAGAATGTAGCTCTTTACGTCAAAATCCAAACTTACTTGCTTTAGTTCTTGTTCATATACTTTATTATTATTTTTTATTTGGCACAAATTTCAGTGCCTATTATTTTAATTGATAGTTTCACACTACTTTCACAATATGTCACATCAATGTATTTCATTGCATAGTGCCCAATATCTCTTTAGACTTGTAAATACTAGAGTATTGTAGTACGAGATACAAGTATTAGTGTTTTTTTTGTTTAAAAGTATTTGTTATTATCTTTATCAAATTGTTTATTTTTTCATAGTTAAAAAAAATGAATTATGTATATTATGCAAGTATTGATTTTACTTTTTTAAATTTGGGATAGTTAATAGTTTCTTTTTTTATCAATAAATACATTGCTTTAACTATTATTAATAATTTTTTAAATAATTATTAACAAAAGTTAAAGTTAGTAAAGTTATTAATTTATTATTAATACTTGTTGTCTATCTCTATATAAAGTTTAGATATTGGTTTTTAATTTGGCCCCTCATAAGAAAGTTGTGAGATCTGCCACTAGTCTCTATGCATCTTGGGGGAATGAATTTGAATTAAACAAAGAAAAATGATGGTTAACGTAGTGTTTAAAATGACATTTTCTCACTTTTTTGATCATAATTTGAGTTATACATATTGAATCGAGGTGATTCAAATTGGGTTGAAAACTAGACTTGAATAGCTTTCCAATGATAGGTCACATGACCCTATACAATCTTTAGATCAAAAGTTATAGCCTCTGCAAATCTTCCTTGCGAACTAGTGGACGAGCAGCACCCGCAGCTCGATACAACCAGCCACGAGAAAGCTACTGGTCTGGCTGCTGGATACCCAGCGGGTGGTGGTTTGGGCGTGGACAGCTGCTCGTGATGGGCCTCATCTTCCCACCTTCGCAAGCTTCGTCGACTACGATTCCACAAGTCGCCTTAGTCCCAATCATAATATGACTTATGTAATTGCTATTATTCTGATTTTATTTTATTTATTTATTTATCTTTTGATTAGTTTTAGGATAATATAAATACTCCAAGGGATTTTATTTTTCCCTTATACCGTTTATGTATGTTATTATTTGATGTTCTTGTAGATTCTCTTGAACCCTAGTTTCTCATGGCATCTCCATGGATTTTTCCATGGATGATTCTTGGGTTTATTATTTTAATTCATTAAGGTATTTTATCTATTTCTTTTAATTATGCTTTTTTTATTAGATCTATGTTTAATTATTTATTTCATGCTTGAGTAGTTTATTTCTAGGGTTTGGGAATCCATGTTTATATGATGAATCTTGATTGATAATTTTGATATTTTGATTATTGATATCTCTAATTGATAGTGTTTTTATTGTTAATCTTGCAACTTGATCAATTGTTGGATTAGTTCATGTTAATAAGAGTTTGAATCAAAAGATTCTTACTTTTAGAGGCTTACCTACAATTAGCAATTCTGATTATGTTAGCGACCGTACTGCATATGTTGAATTGAGAGTGTTAAGACCCGGTCGTAGGCTTAGAAATTGCTCTAGTTAATTGATTGATTGAATTGTTATTGATATTTGACAGATTTAGAATTATAAACATGGTGAACCATAACCCTAGGTCTTTTTTTTTAATTGTTTTATTCCTATTTTAATTTAGACTACTTTTCTATCCTAACTAGTGACATGTTTTATCTTCTCCATACCTTAAAAGCTAGATTAAATAGCCATTCCTCTGTGGATTCGACCCCACTTTCCCTACTACATTGTTAGTTAGTTTTGTTAGGAAATTATTTTTTATAGGTGTACGACAACCTATCACTGTGATACCGAAAAACTCGAAGTTTATACCGGTGTTGCCGAGGGAATACCGCGAGACTCCTATAGGGGGGGCATTTGGGGGAGGTCAAAACCAATCTAGTTTATACCGGTGTTGTTGAGGGAATACCATGAGACTCCTACAAGGGGGCATTTGGGGGAGGTTAAAACCTATCTTAAGATAGCAAGGGATGGTTTTGGAGAAATATGAGAAGAAATTAGATGTGAGTGAGATGGTGAGAAACTTCTTTGTTTGCCAGAGGTGCAAACAATGTCAACTGAACCCGGCTGGTCTTTTACAACCCTTACCAATACTTGACCAAATTTGGGAATAAATTACCATGGATTTCATAAAGGGACTCCCAAGGTCCAAAGGAATTGACATAATTATGGTCGTAGTGCATGGATCGGTCATCCAGATATGCACATTTCATAAGTTTGAAACACCCTTTTTTTTGCTCATATTGCGGCTGGAAAATTTATGAAGGAGATTGTCATATTACATGGGTTTCCCTCTTCTATCATATCGGATAGAGACCATATGTTTTTAAGCCATTTTGGAAGGAGTTATTTTGACTCCAAGGGACGGAATTGAAGAGAAGTACATCCTACCATCCACATATGGATGGGCAAACTGAGAACGTGAACAAAGTTCTCGAGACTTATCTGAGATGCTTCTCCAATGAGAAACCTAAAGCTTGGGCAAGATGGCTTTCGTGGGCCGAGTTTTCCTACAATACTGCCTGCCATATGTCCACTGGTATGACTCCCTTTCGAGTTGTTTATGGAAGAGATCCGCCGCCTCTGATTAAGGGGAGCGCAAGCCAAACTGCTGTCAATGACCTTGAAGAGTGGCTCAAAGAGCGAGATGTGATGTTGGATGAGCTGAAGGTGGGGTTGTTGCGTGCTCAGCAAAAAATGAAAATGTATGCTGACAAGAATAGGAGAGATGAGAGCTTTGAAGTGAGAGATTTGGTCTATTTAAAGCTTTAACCGTACAGGCACCAATCCCTGAAAAGAAGGCCTTTTGAGAAGCTTTTAGCGCGTTTCTTTGGGCCATACATAATCAAGCGCAAGATTGGGAAGGTAGCTTATGAGCTAAAACTCCCAAGTGACTGTCAACGTCTTCCACGTTTCACAATTAAGGAGTGCCATAGGAAGCAACACTGTTACTACTTCTATTCCACACCAACTCTCAGCTGAACTCGAAATAGAAGTGGAACCTGAGGAGTTGTTGTAAGTAAGACCGAAGCAGAAGGGAGATCCTAGGTAGACTGAAGTCCTCAGTAAGTGGAAGGGCTTACCACCTTTTGAAGCTACTTGGGAGGATGCGACTCTGATTGCAAATCAATTTCCCTTGTTCCATCACCTTGAGGACAAGGTGCGACTCTTAGGGGGAGGAGGTGCATGGACCATGGAACGCAGCCTTTCAAGTTCACTTACCCTAGGAGGAGAGGCCCAAATAACAAAACAACTAGCCCATGAGAATGAGAAGGATGCACAAGCTCAAAATGACAACAAGCACAAGGAGAGGTGACAATCAAGCCAGCGAATTATGCTTTAATCAGGTCAACTTGAGCAAGATAATTTTTGGGTAATGCCCATTTGGGTTGGTTTCAAGATCTAGCTAGGTTGGATCTATATGGAAATGCAGATACGTACGTTTAAAAGAAGCGTCTTGAAAACCGTGAAAAATAAAATGTGGCGAAGAATAGTGATTAGGGAGTAGCCTCGAGCTATCAATGATAGTGTAATAAGGTTATGTTCGTTTGTGTTGAGGTATGATTCATGTCATACCAAAGTCTTAATTATTAATTATCATTCAAGGAATATGAAAGTATGGAAAGAATTACGGGGAGTATGGAAAGAATTAGGGGAGGTTAAAGGCTTTTAGGTTATGCCTCTTCTGTAGATCACACTTAGTGGCTCAAGGACTAAACCATTACTTGAGGTTGCTCCATTCTTCGGACAAGTAATGATTTGTGATATGGAGGTCATTTCAGAGGTGTTGTCTAGTGGGGATAACATGGAATGTGATATTGAAACTCCTATTAGTGGGGTTTCTCCGCTAGTGTTGGATGAAACGGTTCCTAAAGATTTGGACAATGAATTTATTATGAAGTTGTTACGGCGGGATAATGGTTTGCACTAGGCCAGCACCAGTTGTGATCCTGTATTGTGGATGTTTTGATTCATCTCTTTAAATTACATCCTCTAATTTGCAGCGTCTTACGCATGGTGATGTGCTTAGTTTTGTTGAGGTCTCAATTCCTTCGATCCCTCCTTTTTGTGGTTCGATGCACCAAGGGATCCCCTCTCAAAAGGTCTTGTGTGCTTCTTTTCAATCGTCCATAATTGATGCAACAACAAATCATGTTTCAGAAGAGTTGATCAAGACCTCGACATTTCAAGTTAGTCCTCCAAAAGGGGCAACTTCTCAGGGGTTTGTAGGTAATCTTTAGGGTCCTAAAAACTAAGTTCCACCTTTGTCATCAAGGCTCAAGGTTTCTTCTTGCTTGAATCATAGAGTTTATTTTTGTAGGTTGCAGGATGGATCATGTGGGCTCCAAGCAATGTCCAACTTCGTCTCTTGAACTGGAGTCCAACATGTTAGCTCGTGTGAAGCGTGCTCGCATTGGTCATTTCTGGGGCTTTATTACTTAATGTAGTTGTCACGTGTGTTTTGTTGTATTGTTGTTTCCGCTAAAAAAAAAAAAAAAAAAAAAAAAACCAACTACTACCCTCATGCCAAACCTTCTCTAAACTTACTCCCATGAAATATGTTCCCTGACATTATCATCCCAACACTCATTACTCCCTTAAATATGTCTCTAAATAATCTAGGCGGATCATTATAATAAACGAAGGGAGTAAGATCATGTTCATTTCACCTTTAAAAAAAATATTCAAGTAAAAATAAGTTCAGTTCAATAAAAATAAGGTTCTGTTTAGTTCACCTTAAAAAAAAAAATTCAGTAAAACTGATTTCAGTTCAGTAAAAATAAGTTCATTTAAGTAAAATAAGTTTAGTTCAGTAAAAATAATTTCAGTTAGTAAAAATCAATAATTGTAGCAGAAATATAATAGAGAATTAGTAAAAATAATTTCAGTTCAGCAAAAATAATTTCAGTTCAGTAAATTTAATTTTTGTTCAGCAAAAATAAGGTGAAGTGAACGGGACCTAAGTTCAATTTAGTAAAAATTAGAAACTTTAGAGAAAAAATATAATAGAGAATTATTAAAAATTATTTCAGCTCAGCAAAAATAATTTTAGTTCAGTAAAATTAATTTTAGTTGAGTAAAAATAATTTAATAATTTCAATCCAATAAAAATAAGGAAAAATTAACAATAATAATCCGAACTATTGACCATGTTCTCATTTTAATCCAAACTACTCTTTAAATTAGAATAAACCAATGTGTAGGGGTAGTTGCTCAAATTAGTCTATGCAAGTTAATAACCTGCTAAGCAAGTTAAATTACTCATGTGGGGTCCACTTTTGTTTTATAATTGCATTTACTCCTCTACCGTTCATTTTTGGAACCATTTACTACTTCTTCATAAATCACCATCTTCTACTTCTATTTCATCTTCCTCTGGTCACCATCAAGATTTCATCTTTTTGGTTCCTCTTTCCAAAATTAAACCATGTCTTCTAGTGCAAACTCATTTAGCCACTCATCTGCCTCAACTCATTCATCAAAATTATGGCTTGAGGTGGATTGTCACCACGATGCTCAGCGAAGCTTACCATGTCCACAAACCAATGTTCGTCTCGTCTCGCCTCTAAGCTCAGTGAATATCAAATTATATATTTTGCCTTTGAGTTCCAATAAGTTGAACTGCAATTGAATTTTAATGGAATATTAGAAGCAAGGAAATACATAATTAGATATCAAGGGGAATTTTTTTTGGAAATTTACAAAATTTGAAGACAAAATTCGAAGACGAATAATCATACATGTGTGAAATTGTTCTTTGATGAAGGCACTTTCATGGAGGAAACCCCAAGCTTCAGAAAAGACATGAAAATGGTACTTATAGTTTGGGGGGGTTAAGAGGAGAGAGTAGGAGTAAATGCAATTAAAAAAAAAATTAAAAAGTGGGCCCTACACGAGTTGTTTAACCTGTTTAGCAGGTATCTAACTTTTTCCCTGAAATAAGGAAATCTGATCTGATTTTCATAAGGTCTGATCTAAATTTTTATTATCTGATCCGGTCTGATCCGATTTAACAATTTGACTAAACTTTGACCGCATTTTAATACTAATCTATAAAGAAAAATATTATCAAAATGGATCTTGTTAGATTAGTCTCATTATGAACTTTTCAAATATGTAATTTTCATAATTTTTATAATACGCAATTAATGATATTTAGCAACAAGTAAATGATAATTTAAAGTTCTAATCTGATCTGATTTGAATGTTTCTGGTCTGATCTGATATGAATTTATTAAGGAATAAGTAATAAGTATTTGAAATAAGTTGAAGAGAACATGTTTGGATTAAAATGAGAAGAGGGTCAATAGTTCGGATTATTTTTATTAATTTTTCCTAAAGATAATTTCATTCCAGCAAGAGTAAGGCCTTGTTTAGTTCACCTGATTTAAGTTGATCTGATCTGAACTTATATTTTCTGATCTGATCTGATCTGAACTTATATTTTCTGATCTGATCTGAACTTATTTTTTCTGATCTGATCTGATATGATCTGAACTTATTTTTTCTGATCTAAACTTATTTTTTCTAACCTGATCTGATTTGAACTTTTTTTTTTTTATTATTTGAACTTATTTTAATTATTTCAATATTCTACTTTTAATGTTAATCAATATTAATGTTTTATTATTATTGCTATGATTATTATTTTTATTTTTATTACTATTACTATTATTATTATTATTATTATTATTATTATTATTATTATTATTATTATTATTATTATTATTATTATTATTATGTTGTTGTTGTTGTTGTTGTTGTTGTTGTTGTTGTTGTTGTTGTTGTTGTTGTTGTTGTTGTTGTTGTTGTTGTAGTAGTAGTAGTAGTATAGACCTACAAATTTTTTAAAGAAACCTATAAGTATTAAAATTAGTAGATAGTATAAGGTAATAGAATTGGAATATTTGATAATTTTATTATTTAGAATATCCCACTTCATAAATGAATTTTTTTTTATAAAAAAGCATTAAAATGGGGATCCTAAAAAAACTAAATTACAAATTAAATTTATCATAGCTTTTTTCTATATAGAAAAAAGAGATTTGACTTGTTTTCAAATACCTTAATTCTTAAATAATAATATGGATTTATGATGTATCGGATTTGATTTTATCGTTTGTTTGAACTAGCAACCTTTCTATGTTATTTTGTACTAATTTTAATTAAAGTAATGCGTAGCTATTATTATTGAAAACCTTATATGTATACTCCCTTCGATTTTAAATACCTTCTCCATTTCTACATGTTTTAGGAAAAATTGGTAAACGTAATAATATATGGAGCTTGTGGGGTAAGTGGAAGAATAAAAAATTGTATAAAGCAAAAGTATTTGACAGAATAGGAGGAAAGAAAATATGAAATTTAAAAAAAATTATTTATGGGAATCGTTAGGTTTGTTATCAAAAATATGAAATTAAAAAAAATGAAAATATACATAATATGTTGTACGAAGATATTATTTTTTTGTATAGGAAACGTTAGGCTCGTTTATTATTGATTTTTTTTTTGTAGGAAAAAAAGTAATATTTTGTAAGAAGATATTCAAATATTTTTGTTAAAACCACTTGATCAAGTATTATTGTTTTGATCTGAAGAGGGTGTTTCTAGGAAAAAGCAAAGTATTATGTTTTCCCTCCGTCCCTTATTGATAGTCCTTTTTGGCTAAATTTTAGTCCCAAAATGTTTATCCTATTTTGTTATTTCCCTCCGTCTACTTTTTTCCATATCCAATGTAAATTTATCTTTCCAATGTACTTTACTACTTATTTTTGCTTATTACTTCCCGTGAAAATTTAAAATAGTGTATGTTTTTACTCCATACATGACACTATACTAATATGCCGTATAACTTTATTTTGTAACAGGAAAATATTATCTAGTAGATTCCGGATATCTGAATACCATTGGATATTTGAGTCCAATAAAAGATAAAGATATTAGAACCCATATGCCCAAATTTCAAAATGGTCCACCACCTCAAGGCATACTTGAACTTTTTAATTATCTTCACTCTTCACTTCGAACAATGATCGAGAGATGTTTTGGACAATTAAAATCTCGATGGTAAATATTGATAATGATGCCAAATATGGACACTAAACATCAATTGGCAATTATGGTTGCTACATTCACACTTCACAATTTTATTCGATTACATGAGTTGGATATACCCATTGATAGTGGTATAGAAATCGAACCAAGAGCAGATTATGATTTGTTTAACGAGAATCGTAAAGCTATAATGAACGAAGTACAACTTAATATAGCGAAGGAAATTTGGAACTTCTTGTAATGAAAATTATATTTGTAAACGTTTATGATTTGGAGCTTATAATGAAATTTTAATTATTATCGTTTATTGTTTGTGATATTTAATAATAATAATAATAATAATAATAATAATAATAATAATAACCATAATAATAATAATAATTAATAATAATAATAATAATAACCATCATAATAATAATAACCATAATAATAATAATAATAATAATAATTAATAATAATAATAATCATAATAATAATAATAATAATAATAATAATAATAATAATTTGTATTTGATCTGAACTTATTTTTTCTGGTCTGATGTGATCTGAATTTATTTTTCTGGTCTGATCTGATCTGAACTTATTTTTTCTGATCTGATCTTATCTGAACTTATTATTTCTGATCTGATCTGAACTTATTTTTTCTGAAATAAGTAAAAATAAGGTGAACTAAACAAGGCCTAAGTTGAGGTGAACCGGGTTAAATAAATTTCGGGTCGGGTACCGCATTAATTTATGTTCGGGTCATTATTTGGTCGTTGTTGAGTCACCCGTAGATTAGACTAGTAACTATAGTTCCTCAACTTCGGTTCTCTTGTTCGAGCAGTCCTAGTTTCTCCGGCGGCATCACCGCATCATCTACCTTCTATTTGCAGCAACCCGGTATTTTATCTCTCCTCCATTCATCTATTCTTCTCTCTACTTCTTCTTCTTGCTTTCGAACCTTAACCCTAGTTATTACTCTAATTTTTTCAGACTAAACAATATTTTTTCCCAACTTCAAATCCCCAAATCCTCCTTCTAAATTTCGTTGAGGTAATTTCTCACTTTCCCACCTTTTTCTTAACAATGTACATAAAAACCCAGAAATTTGATTGATCATAACTTAGAAATTTAATGCATTCATTGGGTAATTTGAGGGTTTTTCAGTTAATTTGAGCAAATGTTGAGGGTTTATTCACCAAAGAAAACAATTTTTTGTTGTTTAAAGAAATCTTTAGCATGTTTAAGTATGAGCAATTATTCTTCAACTACTTCATCGAATGATTATATGTCTAAGGTCATTGATAGGATACTTGGTAGCAAAACCCCTGATCAAGCATTGAATTACTTCAATTCAGTGTCAATGTCGATTGATGTAGCGAAGACTCGCCGAGCTCATTCGGTGATTGTTCATGTTTTAAGCAAGGCTAAATGGTACTTGCAGGCAAGGTGTTTGTTAAAATGCCTCATCCAGCATCTTCTCTTGACCTGCCCACCTTCCCGTGTTTGTTCCATTGTTTTTAAGGACTTGAGTCGGGTTGGTGAGTCTAAATTTGATAAAAATGTGTTTGGAGTGTTAATGATTGCATTATCTGAGATGGGTCTTATAGATCAAGCCATTTGGGTTTATTATAAGATTGAAGAATTGCCTTCAATTCAGGCTTGTAATGCACTTTTGAATGGGTTAGTTAAGGCGGGTAGGTTTGATTCGGTTTGGAGAATTTATGACAAGATGACTGAGAAGGGGATGGTTCCTACTGTTGTTACATATGGTACTTTGATTGGTGCCTGTTGTGTTGAAGGGGACATTGGGAAGTCACAAGAGTTGTTTGATGAAATGGTTGGGAAAGGGTTCAAACCAACAGTTGTTATCTTCACGACTTTGATTCGTGGGTTGTGTAATGAGGATAGGTTGTCAGAAGGGGATGATTTATTTAGGGTAATGAAAGAGTCTGATGTAATTCCCAATTTATACACTTACAATGTTTTGATGGATGGACACTGTAAAATAGCCAACTTGCCACGTGTTATGGGACTATATAGGGATTTGCTGAGCCATAACTTGGTGCCTAATGTTGTTACATTTGGAATTTTAGTTGATGGTTTTTGCAAAAATGGTAGAGTGGAGACTGCAAGAAGCCTCTTCCCTTGTATGATGAAGGCTGGTATTCCTCCTAATGTATTTGTGTACAATAGTTTGATGGATGGACTCTGTAAGGCTGGAAATCTCACTGAAGCTCTGGCTATGTATGGCGAGATGGAAACTTTTCGTATCCCTTCAGATGTTTTTACTTATAGTATTCTCATAAAGGGTTTATCTGAAGTAGGTAGGGTGAAAGAAGCAGATGATCTACTTTTGAAGATGAAAGATGAAGGAATTCTTGTGAATTCTGTGACATACAACTCTCTTATAGGTGGACACTGCAAACAAGGCAACATGGATAAAGCTCTGGAGCTATGCTCACAAATGATAGAAAAAGGTATAGAACCTAATGCTATCACCTTCTCTACACTCATACATGGATACTGTCAAAAAGGGAATGTGGATGCTGCAAAGGGCATATACTCAGAGATGGTAATCAAAGGAATTTTGCCTGATGTTGTGACCTATACAGATTTAATCGATGGGTTTTTCAAAAATGCTGACACTAAGGGTGCTCTTGGCATGTATAAAGAAATGCAGGAGGAAGGGCTCATCCCTAATGGTTTCACAATTAGTTGTCTCATTGACGGGTTGTGCAAAGATGGGCGTCTTAATGATGCATTCAATTTTTTTTTAAAGGGTACTATCTCTGTACATTGTGAAGGCACTCAAAATCAGTGTGACAATAGAACAAGTCCTTTTAATCATGTAGCATATACGGCTCTTATACAAGGTCTGTATAAAGAAGGAAGAATGCTTAGAGCTAGTAAAATTTTCTCAGATATGCGAAATCTTGATTTGAAACCTGATGTAATCACATACATGATCATTATTCTGGGCCGTGCTCGAGCTCTGCATGTCCAAAATTTATTGATGTTGCAGGCTGATATGTTCAAATTAGGCTTCTTGCCTGACACAGTCATATACCCAATCCTACACAAGGCTTACCAAGATATCGGGGATGTCAAATCGGCTTTGAAGTGCTTTGAGGATATACTTGGCTTAGGTGCTGCATGGTCCAAACAGATGTTTCCCAAACAGTTGGGAGGCAATATGTTATTTGTTAATGTTGATTCGTGAAATAGGCAATGTATTGAGAAATATATGGAAGGATGCCACATTCCGGTGACGTACACTTCTATTTAGGCTTCTATCAGCTGAGATTTCCAAGTGTATCTTGGGAGGGGAAGCCTAAAATACAAGTAGTCCTTATGCCAATTGATATTATTTTTTTTTCCCATCTTCTTCGGATCAGAATAGGAAAGGCTAACTGTTGAAGAAGATGATGTTACACCCTTCTTTTTGACCAGGATCTCAGATGTGTACATGTGATTAGATTCCCGACTGTCTTGTGAAGTTCTTACCCTCATAAGTCATAAGAGACATGATAAAACCATGGGTGAGGAAAAAAAAATGCCTGTTGTACTCAGTACTGTTTGCATTGGCTAATTTTAAGTTCAATTATACATGAATCCCCCCTCCCCCCCCCCCAAAAAAAAAAAAGAAAAGAAAAAGGAAATGGATACAATTCTGTTTTTGTTTTGCTATTATGGTACTTATTTTAAATTCTACTTATGTTAATTACTACCAATAGTTTGAATATTGGTTCAATGTTTTTTTTTTTTTTTAAAAAAAAGAACAAAAACTGTGTAGATTTCCAAAAAAGAAAGAAAATAAGTTGGTGCATTGATGAACCAGTTTAGCATCTCTGAGTTTTACTGGTGGTGCTACCCCTGCTAGGTGACCAAGTTTCTTTCAATTTAAAATGTTTTGAGACTGAATGAATCCTTCTTGTTTCTGATTGTATAAGTTTTTGGAAATTTTTTTGTTAAGTGTTGCAGAAGTTCCTCTAGTTAAATGAAACCTTGAACTTTGGCTCTTCATGCTCTTGTTGAGGAATTAATCATCGTATTGCCTTGTATCCTAGTTATTTAGTTTTATTTTTGGAGTCAGTTATGGCTAGTTTTCTAGTTGTTAATGTATGATTTATTTGATTGCTTATCGTTGTGCACTCGTGCTTGAACAGGTCTTTCTTATATTGTCTGTCAAGTAAAGCTGCCAGTTCATAGCATGTGAAAGAATAGCGAGGCCAGAATTTTTGTGCAGGTGAGTATGATATATATGAATAGAGTCTCATATATCCATAAGGTGGTAAATTCTTTATTTACAAGTAGTCAACCCAAATCTAAGCTCCAAGATTTGCTCAGACCACCTAAAGCAAATCAAACACTCAAAAAATATCTCAAGACCCATTCTGCTGCAAGAGCTATAGTATTCTTTAGAAAACTTTGGAGGCAAAATCCTTCTGCTGTGGACAGATACTCATCTTTGTTTGCTCTCAAGGCTTGTAATCAAGAGTCCTTAATAGTTGAGGGACGTCAATTGCATGCCATTGTCAAGAAAGTGGGCTTTGAATCTGTGATATTTCTCCAGACATGTTTGATAGAATTGTACTCAAAGATGGGGGATGTGGGTTGTTCTCATCGTATGTTTGATGAAGTATGCTGCAAAAATGCAATCTGCTGGACTTCTTTGATAACTGCGTATGTCGATAACAATATGGCTAGCAAAGCCCTTGCAATATTCAAGCAGATGCTAATAAACAAATTTGAGCCCGATCATGTTACACTGACTGTTGCTCTAGCTTCATGTGCAGATCTTGGTGCATTGTCCATGGGAGAGCAAATTCATGCTTATACTTACCGTAAACATGGGCTCAAAATTGATCTCTGCCTCTATAATGCTCTCATTGATATGTATGTCAAGTGTGGACAGATTAGAGCTGCACGCAGATTTTTTTGCATCTCTGGGGAAAAAGATGTATTTACATGGACTTCTATGATTGTTGGGCATGCACTACATGGGCAGTCTCTAGAGGCTCTTGGTATGTTTGCACGAATGAAACAAACTAGAAGTTCTGACAAGGGCAGTAAATCATTTGTGCTTCCCAATGATGTTACTTTCTTGGGGGTTCTTATGGCTTGTAGTCATGGTGGGATGGTAATGGAAGGTAAGCAGTATTTCAAAAGCATGATGGAAGATTATGAGCTATGGCCAAGGCTAGCTCATCTTGGCTGCATGGTAGATCTTTTTTGCAGAGCTGGGCTCTTGGAGGAGGCTTATGATTTTATATCAGGAACGCTAGTTCAGCCAAATGCACTGATGTGGAGGATGTTGCTAGGAGCATGTTGTAATCATGGTAATATTGAGCTTGCTGCAAAGGTTCGATTGCAGCTATTGAACTTGGATCCAACACATGTTGGTGATGATGTTGCCTTGTCAAACATGTATGCTGGAAGGGGGCTTTGGTATGAAAAAATGATGGTAAGAGATCGCATAGAGTGTCGCCGGGTGCCTGGTTGCAGTTCAGTTGAGGTGGCAAGTGAGGTGAATGAGTTTGTTGCCGGAGACACTCATCATCATCCTCTGAAAGCTGAGATATATAATGTCCTTGAACACTTGATGGGAATAGTCAGAAGTTCTGATCATATTCCAGATCCATCCGACATCAATAATTATTGAATAATACAAAATATTTATCATCAAACAATGACACTATGAAAGTATGGGAAAGTGGACGAAGGTTTAAACTGTTTTCATTTTGCCCTTCTTTGTGTGGATGCTGATTTCTTGGCCTAAAGTGCATGACCTCCGGGTCCTCAACAGGGCAACATTATTCTGCTTTTCCTCTTGGTAACGGTAGAGTGTGGCGTCACATCTTGGATATGAGTCATGGTCACATCATTCTTGCAGTGTTACAATTTTCACCATTCTCAACCACTACTTTAAATTGTCAGAACCTCCTTCCGTGACAACCTGCTTTTTGCTTAATAATAGCTTCGACTGCCAAGTCTGCCATCATGAGCTCTCATGGCAGAACTTGAACAGTTGTTGAAGAAGGCATTAAGTTTTAAAAGTATTAATGCTGGGTGCTACTATGTACTATGACCTTTCACGGCAACTTTTGATTAGTGGTCATGTTTAGGTCTTGCGTGACTTAATTTAGAAAAAGGTGAAAATTTCTTACTCTCCCTGTCTTGTGAAAGCGTCTTTTTATGTTTTAATTTTGATGTCCTCTTTATTTGTCTTATTTCTGTAAATGTGATGGCCTTTTCCTGATCCCATCATGCTAATAACATTATTGATCAAATTTCCTCTATTAATTACTCTTTTAATTACTTCGTACTAGTTAATACAAAATCAACTGTAAATTTTTTTACTTGAAATGCTGTTTTTACATAAATTTCGTTTCGGTGCTGATTTCATAAGTTATGACGTCTATGGATTGCCATATTGTTTTATTGTTTGTTCAGTGGGTTCTGTGAGTGTATAGCTCTGTGTTCTGTAAGATTATGTTACGGTTGTTTGTAAGGATGGTGCACTCTTAATCGTCTTAAACAGCTGCTCCTAGGAGTGTAGTGGTTAAAGCATACATAAGATAACCAGTCTTCTCCTTTTTTCTGCCCCTGGCATTTAGCTGTCTTGGGCTTCTTTCTTTTCACCCAACAATGACTTATTGGAATTTCTTATTGATTATTGTTTGAATTTATTGGAACTTATCTGAATTGTAGCCGTGAAATGAACTTGGGTTAGCCTTTATTTGGGCCATGCTTGGCAATTAACAGTACTTTTTTAAACTTATTTGTTGTAAAGTGTAAAGAACAAAGCCTTAAAGTTGATTTTTTTTATTTTCCTTCAAAAATGCTATGATATTTAGGTAACTTTCCCATGTATTTTGACTAACAAAGCTTATGATGGCCATATCGCCATAGTACAAGGTTTATACTTAAGCCATTTGTAAGGTTTATTCTTTATATTGTTTCACAATTCTAGAGTCTTGCACTTTATCTAATCATAGTCTGCACAAACTAAGGTGCAAAATGTAATACTAATCAAACCCGGAAAACGATATCCTTCGACTTTCGATCAGTTGTCTAATAGCTGTATGTTGATTATGGAACTATTAATTAGGAAAAAAAATCCCCCCCCCCCCTTCCCCATGTTTTGTGCATTCCTTGAAGTAGGTGGTCCTTATGAGAGTTATGACACATTATTGGGTTTCAACTACTTCCATTGCCCTTTTTCTACTTCCAGTTTCTCTCTTCATCCTTGCCTTTTCACTTTACTTACCAGCTTCTGTCATAATGTAATAACAGAATTTGATATTCATGCAATTGCAAGTAGATTAAGATTCTAGGTGTACTTTACTGCTATTAGGGGGGTGTTCTTTTTACTTGAATTTGTCTTATCTGAGTTTATATGAATTTATTGCATTTGTTAACTTGAACTTCTGTGGTCCTAATTATTGAAAACTTCCAGAAAATTTTCCAAGCTTATTTATTTTAGGTGAAGAGAACATAGCCTATGACGTAATTGCGTTCACTATAATCAGAAACTTTAATGAGAAAATATTCTCAGTTTCTCATTGCTCATTAGACCAAATATCCATCCATTGCTGTACACAAAGAAGTAGCATTTCACTATCATCCTCAATCTGTTGTGTTTCCTTGTTGAATAGGTCTAGATGATGGAGATCAAAGGTGCAACCGTGCAACAGTTCCATACAAAGCTAGAATGTGATCATCTCTGGATGTATGAAAAACAGTGCAGGCATCAGCTGGTTGAAATGAGGGCGCCAAGAGCATGATGACCTGATTCATGCTGATCAGCAGGATTTCATGTCTACCGATTTGGGTAGTGCATGCATCAATCATCTTTGGTGATGGTTTTGTATTTTTATTCCATAGCCATCTATTCCCCTCCCCCTCCCGTGAGACCTTTTTTCGGACGGAGGAGAGGAGGTTTGCTACTTTGCTGGCAGTGGTGATGGGTGTTGGAGTATAAAATTAGATTCTTACAAACTTGTGCTAATTCTTGAGATGATTAATTCACTATCATTTTGAATGCATTAGATTATATTAACTCTACTGGAGTTCTTTTCATTTTCCTTCCCTCTCTTCCCCCCTTCCCCGAGATAAAAGGGAAGATCCAACCATGAGGGGATGGAAATGGTTGTGCGCCGGTGATTTACCGGCCCTTTCAGAACCATTTCACGAATCAACTAAAAGCCCCTCCGAGAACCGCTACCTATTGCAAAGCGGGGGCTTTAGCTAGGGATTAGGGTAATTCTCTGGCTACACGTGAAAGGATTCTTCTGATGTATGTTGCCCTCCTTGGATATCTGAGAAGGTATACTACCTTACGTAGCAGGACGCGAGGCAAGGCTTATTTGTAGGGATAGACAACTTTTTACCCTTGAGCCCTGTGAAAAGGTTGGTGC
This sequence comes from Chenopodium quinoa, assembly GCF_001683475.1. Lineage (NCBI taxonomy): Eukaryota > Viridiplantae > Streptophyta > Magnoliopsida > Caryophyllales > Amaranthaceae > Chenopodium > Chenopodium quinoa. The sequence goes on from NW_018742879.1 coordinate 1,805,440, forward strand.
CCGGAAAAATACAAGCGTGTAAACGCGTTGCTCCGGGGTGAGTAAAAGGTCCAACTAGCTGTAACCAGAGGAATTGCAAAATTAGCTCTCGGTTATTGGACTGAAGCCGTAAAACCTAGATCTAAACGCCAAAGCCCCAAAAAGGCCCTTGCGAGCCTTAGCGATTTAGGACGGGGCTTGTTCCGAGGAGATACTACAGATGAAGAAGGGGAGACCTTACTTTCACACGCATAAAAGCGAACGACGCGGCGGGGGTAACCAAATATAGTAGCGGGCAGTCCCTTATTTTCCTTAAAAAACGGGAAAAAAGGGACAGTTCGATACAATTTCTCGCGCGACAAGGCAACTGAGAAAACCGAACTCGCCCTAACCTCGAATTCGGATTTTCGAAGGACGCGACCCCCAACCCACGGGGGGAGCACAGCCACATCGGAGTAGCGAAGCTACGACTTGTGAGAAACTTGTTTCGAACGGCGGCTGCTATACCCTTAGAGCAGAGTGAAGCAGAAATGCCCTCGGCCGGGGGGCTACAGGGATATTATTAATTCTGCGGTCCAGGTACAAGATCGATTCGGGTGAACTCTACTTGAAACTTAAGCTCTACTTCAGACCTTGATGAACTTTAAAAACTTAAAAGCATAGACCACTTAGAATATTAAGTAAAAAAAAAAATTGTACAGCTTTTTTCTTAACTCCATATTACTACTCAAGTTTGAGACAATTTGACTTGAAATTTAAATGAAAAGAGAGCACAATAATATTACAATGGAAAATCGATATGACATTAAAGAGCTGCTATGATATCATAAATTAAGTAAGCCACGATGTCCGCCGTTTGTTGCCTTCTGAAAATGATATTGGTTGATTTATCGAGACCGTGCAAAATAAATGAGATTCGATTACAAGTTATTTAAATTGTGGAAATCGACCCTAAAATCTCGATTAATGAAAACGATTACACATGTTAATTATCTTGAATAATCATTATACATAAAATTAAAGACAATGATATATACGAGATTCAATATTCAATTGAATACCCGAAGACGGACTTAAGCAAGCAATTCAATCCAATTTCCTACCGAAAAGACTAAAAAAGTCGAATTTATTACATCATTCAACACAGTATCAACATAAAATTCGGGGATGAATGAGTCATGTTCTGTGAGGTACCTTATTTAACAACAGCAACCTAAATTTATCAGCTTTTTAATGCTTCCTAAATTCTGTGGATCTGTAAATAATAAACAAATTGGGCACCCCTAATTTGTACAAATGATAATTCTCTCTCTTTCACTTTCATTTTTCATTATCCTGGATGTGGGTTCCACCACCACCACCACCCCACCTACACCTGTTGCTCTTTCCTCGTTTTTCTCCCTCTTTCAGTCTCAGTCTCAGTCTCAGATTTGAGGGTGTTTCTGGGAATTCTGAATTGGATCCAACGACTCTTTCACTGACACCTAATCTTAAAAATGGAGGATTTTGGAGATGGGTTTTTTGAATCTTCTGATGTTGGAGTTTATGAATATATTCCCAAGTTTATTGGTGGTGCTGTTACTGGTGCTCTCACTGGTGTTTTTGCTCTTGGTATTAATCTCCATTTCTCTCTTTATAAATTGTTTTTTTCTGGCAAAAAAAGTTCAGTCTTTTTTGGGATTCTTTTTTATTGAAGTTTTGAGATTTTGATTTTTTTTTTTATTTTGATTTTGTTATATTAGTAGATCTGTTATGTTGATTGTAAAGATTGATGTTCTAATGATGGGAGATGTGCTATTTGATATCACTGAAATGATGTGTTGGTTATGATTGTTGGAAGTCATATGTAGTTTGTAACTGTTGCATTAAGATTTAGTCAAAGATTTTGAGCTTTTCGCCTACAATGATTATTTTATTATAAAGACTGTTTATAGATAATAATTTATTGTAGTGAGCTAGTGACATGGTTTAATAACATATGGTTGGAAGGATCTTTAGTTGGGTTGATGAAATGATGGTTGAACCTAAATTCATAATTGGGACAATGAGATATGGTTTCTGTCTAAATCTAGTTGTCACATCGCTAAATTAAATTATACTTGTAGTAATACAATCATAGCAGCAATTTTTTTTGACAGGGTGATTATTTGCTTTGGTTTCTTACTTTTAGAAAATTTATGTTTTCCAATTGACCTGTTACCTACTACGATTTTTCAGAACATCTTTTGCTCTTTGCTGCCTTTGTAGACGTAAATGTATGCATATGTAGCTCCCAACTCTATTACCTTGTACGGGCGATTAGGCCATTTGGGTTATGGTTTGTTTTGCACTAATGAGTCCATGAAGTCTTCAAATTTTCATGACTTCCTGGAATACTGTGTGTAGTAGGAGTTTTAATGTTTGCTTGGCAGTCTTATTTTTTGGTATTTGATTGACATTCTAAATTTGTAATTTTCTCTTTCTTTGAAAGAGGAAATGGGCTGGAAAAAGGGGATGCGTGAGAATATAGACGGCATGATGGCAATATGGTATTGCTTTATATCTCTGATTTTTTTTGTATTCTGCAGCTGGTGCTTTTACAGGAGCCATCACTGGAGCTTTAGCTGGTAGAGCTTCTGATAATGGATTACTCAGAGGTGCAGGGTTGGGTGCTGTGGCAGGTGCTGTTCTTTCTGTAGAGGTTTTGGAGGCCTCTCGTGCTTATTGGTGTTCACAGCAATCTGGATCACTTTGTTCATCCATGGTTAGTATGCTAGGACTCATCTGTTTCTTATGATACTCTGAAGACCTAGACATGTATGCCTGAGATACGAGAATATAGAAATCAGAAGCTCATACTTATTTCTTTTAAAGGCTACTGTATGTAAGGTGTTTCTGGACTACCATCGGGTTCTTGAAAATCATGTGTGTCATCTTTTGATTCCTTTCCTCAAATCTTACATAGTACTTTATAGGTGAAATATGAATCTGGCCTATGTTTTTCACTTTATGCTGAGTTTGATTAATTCATTGATTCTGTGTGAATGCTGAAACTGTCTTGTTTTCTAAATCGACTTCTCCTATTCCCAGTTGCAAGATAAACAGAGATTTTTCTATATTTATATCTACTTACTAGCTGGTGCACTTATTTTGTTGCTTTGCTTTAATTGCTCTTTGTTTTCAGGCTGATTTCATAGAGGAGCTACTCCATGGGAGATTTGTAGAAGAACAATTACCACCTGCAGTCCTTACTGGGTACTATTGGCAGGTAAATCATAGTGTTGTAAACTTATTTGGTACATCAGTCTCTTTCTTGATTGTTGACAAGATTACTTAAGCTATTTGAGATTATACCTAAGTAGATATAGAATAATATGCTAACTTTGCATCTAGCATGGACATCATCGTTCCTACTAATTAAATGTTTAAGAGAGATCTTTGGCTTCAATTTGTCTTTTGTATAATTTGAAATTTATGAATTTCGTTGCAAATTCACAGGCAAGCATCGCCAACATTATTTATGACGATGTTTATGATATTTATGGTGATGTTGCTGCGAGAGGGTTATCTAAGGATTCACTTAAGGAGTTGCCATGCCATGTGATCTTGGATATTAACAGAGGAGCGGACAACATTTGCTGCACCATATGTTTGCAGGTCTATCTTTACTTGGTTTTTACTTTAATTTTTCATACTCACCCCAATAATAATGAAAAATCCATCACAGTATGCTTTATCCAAATACCAATTTCCCAGCAACAAAACAATGCTGATTTTAATTATAAACTTGTGCTTAGGAATTTGAAGTGGGAGATACGGCTAGGAGTTTGCCTCACTGCAGACACACGTTTCACCAAAATTGTGTGGATAAGTGGCTTGTGACACGGAGCTCCTGCCCTGTTTGTAGAAGGGATGTTAGAAATTGCTGTTCTGAATACTTCTAATGTATATATAATTGTCAACTGTCGGATGATCGACACCTTTCTATTGAGTTCTGCATAATTAGTTTTGTATATATTTAGTGAGCACTGAGTGAACCTAGAGAGCCTCCTTCCTCATCCGGAATGTAACCAAATTTTCTTCAGTATTGAGGAAGGAAGTGCTGGCAATTTGTAAGTTTTGCATCAGTTTACTTCCGGCTTGCTGTTGCTGCTTGTTCCAAATTATACTGCCCCTTTTATTTTCACTAGCAAAAAGAATTTTTGGGTATGTATTGGTCGCAAAGTTAAATTTAATGAGAGAATGTGTATTTAGATTCAGCCATCAAATTACAAGTGATTGGGTTGGAAACCATACTGTCTAGAATGGACAGAGTTCAGATTGAATTGCTGTTTTTCCCTTTCGTAGTTTCATTGGGTATTAAATCTGTAAATTAAAATGATTTGAAATCAAATAACAAATGTTGATGAACGACCGAGCATGAGAGTCCACAAATTGGGCTTAAGTTTTCATCTTATTGGTAGATACAATCCAAACAATATTTGTACAGATGTTTATGAATTAATAATGTACCAAGAATTCTAGTATAAACGAGGCTTGTGTCAAACAATACTATGTAACACTGTATCAGAGTTCTAATCTACAAGCACTCTTGCTGAATGTCATTTTCAAGCATTAATACAATGGTTCCAAACAGCTGCTGTATATATATATATCTGCTCGAGACCTAGGAATAAGAAACAAACGAAATTAATGTGAGAAGTACACTTGATTTTGATACACATTAAATTAACATAAAAGCTGGAGCATAAGTGTGCTAATGTCTCTAAATCATATGAAACCCAAGATGTTACATTTGATAACAACCCATAGCGTGCCAGAATAAATGCCTTATAGACTGTTTTATGGAACTCTCACAGCTCCATACCACAATCGGTTTTGATACAGATTAACATCAAAAGAATTGGACCAAAACGTCTAATCTTATCAACTCTAGATGTTACATTTGATAACAATCCATAAAATGCCAGATACCACAATAGAAACCTTATAGACTGTTGAAAGGAACTTATACAGGGACTCCTATACCACGAATGCACATACTACATCATACACAGACGAATAAGAGTAGCGCTTTCATAAGGGCAATGAGTCTAGGTAATCAACCTCCACCCTCCCCCTGTCTCTTTGACTGGAGCAATCCCCCATTGATAAGACTTTGACCAAGCTAGTTGACATCCACATTACACATGTCATCTTATAAAAAAAATGTAATTGTACAGAGGCTCATTTATTTTTTTCACGCGATTACCTTTTATCTAAAGGTGAAAAGATTGAAAAGTCAAAAGTCTTCCTTTAAAGGAAATTGGTCAATAGAACTAATTCATCAAGTCATCCATCATCCACAATGGATGTATTTGAACTAGCAAAGATCTTATGCTGGACATCTAAAAAGAAATGAGAAGGGAACATACAGGAGATATTGTATTAGGAATCCAGGTCTTGATTGTCAACAAAATTTTACAGTTGAAACCTCATACTGCAACAGGTTCTGGCCTTTTGCTGGTCTTAATCCCTTTTATAGCTGCACAAGATTCAATTCAAAAAGTTAAGATGAAGCGATGCTAACTATACAAATGGAAAAATGTACAAGGGCAGTATATTAGATGCCTTCAGCATAATCTTTAGCTCCAAAGACCGCAGAACCAGCAACTAAAGCATTGGCTCCAGCCTCAATGACCTGCAGAATTAAACAAAAATCATTATGTTCGCCAAATCTAACAAAAATAACACCGGCGTATGCAGATTGTAGTTGTGATTTTAGCAATCAAAAAATTATACTCAAGGTCTCAAGCAAGAGGAAGCGTTACTACAAATGAAAGGACTGAGACATGTTGGGGGCTTGGAGGGCCTGCCATTGGGTTATGTAACCTGTGACCTTACATGGTGGGCCTTAACTTGCTATGTGAAAACAAAAAACAAGGCACTAAAAACACCACTGTAGCTTTTAAAAACAGGCACACCTGGACGTGCATCGTAATATATTCACATCCTAATATAGTCAAGATGGGATAAAAATTGCAATGCATTTTTAATTGAAGCAAACTGCTAAAGAATCATCTCAAGTTTCTCAACCAAAAGCTTAAGCTAATTATTGAAGCCCAGGATTGGTTTATATACTCTATCACAAACAACCAGCAACAGAAAATTTGGGTTTAGTCGTCTAAATTTCAATTTGACAAGGAGCCAATTGAAATGTGCACTGCCCTCTTTTTCTTGGTCACTTAAATGATTTTTTCAATAGGATTGCATTTATCTACAAACTTTTAATGAGAATTAAATAAAATAAAAACTACCTTGTATGCATTTGCTGGAGTAACTCCACCATCAACCTCAATCCATGGGTTCACCCCCTGCCAATTATATGGGAATTTATGACACCTGTTTGATATCAAGCTATTTTTTTTTTAAAGGAAATAAAGGAAAACAAAGAAACTTCACAAATACCTTCTCTACACACATTCTTCTTAGATCTGAGATTTTCTTCACTTGGCTCTCAATGAAGCTTTGTCCACCAAAACCAGGGTTTACGGACATTATTAAGACCAGATCAACCACTGTTATTAACAATCATCTTGTAAGTTGTATTGCATAAAGAATCGTCCAAGTACATCCATCTAGTGTCCTGCTGAGGGAACTTAAATGAATTTGCAATCACGTTTCAGGACACTGGACAGGTGCCAGGAAAATAAGAACAGGACAGCAATAGGCTATGCACACTCTCCCTGCCTTATGATATCCCATTCATACGACACACCAACTAAAAAATCAAGTAGTAAAGAGTCAAGCTTGGACTTCAGTCCATTCCACCAAGAGAATACTGACTTACCATCAAGCACGTACTCAATTGTACTTAGCGGGGTTGCAGGGTTTAAAACAACACCTGCTTTAGCGCCCAAACTCTTGATCTGAAGCATATAAATTAAAATTTAGAAACTGAAAGATTGGCTTTAAGGTATGTATTACGAAAGATAATTGACAAAGAATATAATTTATTACAAAATTGACAATGTAATCTGAAAAATTCTAATTTGAGCGTATTCACTGCTAGAATTATGCTCATTGGTGCTGGACCTGCAGGTGCCAGGGGGGGGGGAGGATTAGGTGATAGTGGTATACGAGCGAGATAGCCAAGGAAGTATTGTGTAGCGATTGGAGACAACAGGACAAATAAACTTAGTTTCCCAATAAAATTGCCTTGGTGTCACACAAGTTTTCTGTCTTATCCTAGTTTTGGTGCAAAGTTCTGAGAGCACATCTTGTCCATGGGGTTCATATAAGTAGCTAATACAACCAGTCAAGTATAAAAATTTAACTTCAGAGTTTCATGATCAACTGGATGAATAACTTAATAAAAACCTTCAGTAAATAATTCTGGGGAACATAAGATTGTCACAATTAACAGTTGCTTGGCACATTGTAAAATTTAAGTCAGATTTTACAGATGCTAAATCTCAGACCTTCTTCTAAGCCAAGTTCTTGAGAAAGGCTTTCCCGAAAACAAGTGACCCACATTCCACAATATCTTAACAACAAATCCCTTGAAGGAAATACTAGAGGATTATAACATAATGTAGGAATAATTTTAAGCAGAATTATGAAATCTCAGCTGACTGAGGTCAGTGCCTAGATTAATACTCAACACATCTTTTGACCCTCCCAATTCTCAATTCTTCATTGAAGCATTCTTGCATGGTTTCTACTTGCTCTAGCTCGCTGAGATTCCATCTAGCGAAACTTACCAGGTGGCTTAAGTGTAGGATTATTTATTTTGGTTTGTACAGAATAAACGTAAATTACCACCGATTAGATTTCCTTTTTTGGTACAAGTGGCTAAGTGCAACCAATTGCAATCACAGTCAAGAATCATTCCTCTTGTAAAAACCACATTTTTAAAGCCAGATGAAGCTACACCAACATATGGGTTACTTTTAATGGGCATGGGGAAGAGTGGACAAGTTCTCATGGAATAGTGACACTTTAATATGGGGTTACTCAAACCATCTTATTAAATAAACCAATCTTTAAGAATTTGCATCTAGTAAGTGCCAAATGAGGATATTTATATGATAACATTATCTAGCAAATAAATAAATAAAATGAAAGAGAAACATAAGCCTAGAAAGATAATGCTTATCCAATATTCCAATAACTTACTTGATTTACGGTCCGATGCAAATGAATGGTGGATGACTGCTCACAGTGAACACTCACTATATCAGCACCAGCTTTGATGAAGTCTGGGACTCGCTGCTCTGGTTCTACAATCATCTACAAACAAATCAACTTCAAGTAAGCATAGTACCCAAAATGAATCATAAAATGCGGTATGTCTGGAAGAGAAATTACCAGATGCACATCAAGTGGGAGATCTGTCACTGGCCGCAAAGCATCAACCACCAGAGGTCCAATAGTGATATTTGGAACAAAGCGACCATCCATTACATCAACATGGATCCAATCACAACCAGCCAATTCAACTGCTTTTACCTAGAAGTATTACAAGCAAGAAGTCAAGAACACATAACATCAGATACAATTGATATTCCATAAATAACACTTAGGAAAGATTTGTAAGAGAATATCACCTAAGTTAATATAGCTAGAATGATAACAGACAATCAAGCTAATAAAGGCTATCTAAATGCTTCTAGGTAAATAAATAAATAAAAAAAAAATTAAAAAAAAAAGATAGAAATAAGTACCTGCTCACCCAGCTTTGAAAAGTTAGCAGAAAGAATTGATGGAGAAACAATAATGTCAGATTTAGAGAACTTGTCAACTCGAGATGCCTTCACAACAGTTTGAACTTTTCTCCTGTCACAACAAACATGGGAATTAACAAGATTATAAATGGAATCTGTGTTTCACTATCACAGTAATCTACTTCAAATGCCAAGCTTACAGAACTATAGTAGTCTGGACTACTTGAATATTCTAGGACAAACATATCCTCAAAGAAGCCAATACTATTCGTGAAAATTAAATTATTGATCATGCACAGAAATATCATAGTTGTGCCTAGTTACCACTTGGCAGGTTGTGCAGTTATTGTATCAAAACAATGCAATTTTTGCTTTGCTTTTTCTTTCAGTATGCTAGCACTTTGAGGTGATTGAAATATGCCCTTCCACATAAAGAATTTATACAAATTTTACTTCTAACTATGCATATATCAGGCTAGATAATAGAGCTTCGTTACTTCTATAGATCATCAATAGACACAAAGCAGCATATTAGTCATCAATCTCATCACCCAATTCCATTACCCCACCAATTTAACCATAATATTCAAGGTCCTTTGAGAAGCAAGTCGGCACCAAGTCCTGGGAATTCGCCAAGAACTTATCTAAAGGATCCTCTAAGCTTTAGAAAAAATTCACCTCTGATCTCATTGGACTGACATTCAGTTAATCATATACGCAACATTGCAAATGCCCTTCTTGTCAGACCAAATTATGCAATTACCAGAGCAAATGGTTTTCATCTCCCAAATTCAACAAATCAACATAACAATCATTCACAGTAAGTACATCCATAAGCAATAAATACATTTGCTGACAAAGCATTGATCTCGGAATTCACGACAAAATCACAGGTAGATTAGTGCTATTAACACTTAATACTTAACGTTTCTTGTATCATAAGCAAACTTTTGAACTAGTCAATAACTACAACTTAACAATTGGAGCATTTCAAACACCAAACAAACTAAATGGCGATATATGCAGAACAATGCGCTCTATTTCTACTAAGTTCCTAATTTCTTGAAAAACCCATCAAAATAACAGCTCAAAAGAAAAAACCCAGATGAAAGAAATCATAAAAAAAAACATAAAAATCATACCTAGTGAAGGTAATAGAATTGGGGTTAGAAGAAGAAGGTTGAAGCTTGCGGATTTTAATACCCCCACAAAACCCATTGATCTGAGATTGAAGAGTTGATTGGCACAAAGAAGCAGTACTCATTCTGCAATTAATTCTTGGGGCTTTCTTGTTCTTTTCTTGTTCTTCTTAGTTTGAGCAAAGAAAGGAGGGAAAATCTATGAAGCAGAGAAATTTGAGGAGAGATATTGTTGGATTTTTGAGAGAAAGTTTTAAAGAGGGAGTGGCTAATCTAATCTGTAAAATGGAAATGGTTGGTTCGTATTGCTGATGGGGTGATTGGGAAGGAAGAGGCCCACTCTTGGGGTTGTTGAAAGGCATTGTTGGTTGATTTTATGTGCAAGACTTGTGGTGTTCATACGCCATCAAAAGGGAAACTTGGAGTGAAGTAGAGCTTGATCAAAGGATCGGTCGGGCTAGATACGGATCGAAAATCGGATTGGATTTTGGTCGGGTTTGGAAAGAATTTTTGATTCGATCCTTGCAGTTAGAGCTGTCAATTCGGGTAAATGGGTCGGGTTAGTGTGGGTCGGGTCAACTCGAGTTGGGTCATATCGGGTTAACGCCGTAACCTACGCGGGTTGGATTCGGAATGGGTCATGCTTGAGTCGGGTCACGTCGGGTCGTACATCTTATCGGGTTTGGGTCGGGTCAGTAAAAGGTCGGGTTACATTTGGGTCGGGTGAATAATAGGTTGGGTTTAATTCGGATTTTCACGGGTTAAAATGAGTTAGGGTCGTTCTCGGGTTCGAGTCGGGTTCGGTTCAAGTCAATATTTGCGGGTTATAATCAGGTTGGGTCATTCTTGGGTTCGAGTCGGGTTCAGATCAAGTCAATAATTTGCGGGTTGTAATCAAGTCGTGTCATTCTCGAGTGTGAGTCAGGTTCGGTTCAAATAAAAAATCTGCGGGTTATAATCAGGTCGGGTCATTTCCAAGTTGGGTCATTCTCGGGTTCAAGTCGGGTTCGGTTCAAGTCAATAATTTGCGGGTTATAATCAGGTCGGGTCATTCTCGAGTTCGGGTCATTTTGGAGTTCAAGTCGGCAAGTCAATAATTTGTGGGTTATAATCAGGTCGGGTCATTTTCAAGTCGGGTCATGTTCAGGTTCGGGTATCAAATATTGGGTTAATCTGGGTTTCAGGTTGATTTTAGGTTCGGTAATATCGGGTTTGGGTACATTTTTTGGGTCGGTTTGTTAACAGTTTATGTAATGACGTTCACATTTAATCATCATCAATTTCTTCATTTATTGTAAGAGAAATAATTTCAGAGAAGTTTAAATTCGAGTTAATAAGTTCACGTAAGTTTAGATAAAATATATATACATTATAAGTTCATATTAATTCCAATAAGATAGGTTTAGTTTAGATTTTTAGAAGATAAGTTCAAGCCCTATTCTGATTTATTCACAGTGTTTCCTATCATTTTAGGGATAACAATTTCAGAAAAGTTCATGTTCAATATGACATGTTCAAATAAGTTAGGATAAAACACAATAATTATAAGTTCATATATATCTGGATAAAATAGGTTTAGTTCAGATTAGTTAAAATAAGTTCAGTCTCTATTGTATTCACAATGCTTCTACTCATTTTAGGGAAAATAATTTTAGATAAGTTCATATTTGAGTTAATAAGTTCAAATGAGTTTAGATAAGACAAAACAAATTCCAACTTAAATAAGATATCCGAGTTACTTTATTTGAAATTATCGAAACTTTTTTGTTTTTTCTAAACTTATTTAATTTGAAATCATCTAAACTTTTTATTTTTTAAAAGTTCATATCCAAGTTAATATTTTTTTTAATGGCATTATTTATTTATTTATTTTTAAAACATTTGAATGGCATGATTTAAAATGTTTAAATAAGATTAAATAGGCAAGTGAATAATAAAATTAGAAAAAAAAAAAAAGAGAGAGAGAGACCGATAAAAAGGAGCTTAAATAGTTATATGATAGTTTCTTAATATATATATATATATATATATATATATATATATATATAATATGGAAGTTGAAGATATATTTAGAGAAAAAAAAACAATTTGGGTCGGGTCAATAACAAGTCGTGTTGATTTCAAGTCGGGTTAGTAACAAATCGGGTTGAATTTTGGATCGGGTTAGTAATAGGTCATGTAAAATTCAGGTCATGTTATTAATAGGTCGAGTTAAATTTCGGGTCGATTTAGTAACAGGTCGAGTTAAATTCGAGTTGGGTTAGTAACAGGTCGGGTTAAATTCGGGTTTTGAAGGGTTAAAACGGGTTTGGGTCAATCTTGGTTCAGATCAGGTTCGATTCAGGTCAATAATTTACGGGTCATATTCAGGTTGGTTCATGTTCGAATTCGAGTCTCAAATACTCGGGTTAACTTGGGTCTAGGGTTGGTTTTAGGTCAGGTTCGGGTCACCATTTTTTCGGGTTCAAACAGGTCGGTTAATAATCGGGTTCGAGTCGGTATTTCGAGTCGGGTCAGCTTTTAACAGCTCTACTTGCAGTCAGGCTAAGAGGGTTTAAGCTAGGAAAAGTGGGCTAAAAAATTAACCTTGACCAATCATAACATCTTAAAATATCTCAATTTATTAAAAGTTAGAACGACATGTGGTTGCTAACAAACAAATAATGTTGAACCAAAGTTATAATCAAGTTTCTTCAAAATATAAAAAGGTATAATCGAGTTGAAGTCAAAATAGTTCAAGATTTGTTTTGCTCTTCTTTTCTCCATCACTTGAATTTTTTTAATACTCTGTATCAAATATTCTTTTGGTATTTTACTTTTATGATTTGATTTTCGCGTATGCTAATACAAGACTTTATTTAGATCTAAATTTAGCCCATCAATTTATTAATAGTGTCAACATTCATGCAGTTTTAATACAGCAGCTTTACATACAAAAAAGATGAAAAAACGAATAAGTTTTTTTTTTTTTTAATACATAAGAATCATATTAATCGTGGACAAAAGCCTTGGCAATACAACTTTATAAACCTCACATTATCACAATCTAGCCAAAACAAAATTACACCTACCAAGCGAACCAAGTATGGGAGATTACCTTTTGGAAGAGTAGAGAAGTTCATCACTTAGGCCTCTAGGGTTAATGTTAGGTTTTCTAACTATCAGCTATTAGCACATTTAATTAACTTTAACAAGTAATACATGATTGATTCCAATTATGAAAGAAATTGAATTGATTGAATAACTATTTCAAGTTTGTACAAATCCTATTCCTATGGTTTATGTTCCTTGCCTTCAATGAGTTAAGACCATCTCAATTAGAGGAAATTTGTTTCACTTCTATGTAAAGTGTACAATTAATTCTATTATTTATGGTCGTCCATGAGGCGTTGTATAAGGTATTGCTGCTTGGAGCACAAGGGATGAATCTTAAGTCTGTTTCGGGGTCTTTTGATGTGTCCTGCGGGAGAGTTACAATTCCAAGAATGCCCTTCGACGCCTGTGCCTGCAAAAACACGAAGACTCCTGGGGGTAGGAGCTCCGCCTCCGACGATCAAGTTAGTAAAGATACGGGAGGTAGAATGCACGTAATGTGGAAGTTACTTCTCGCGTAATGGGAGAATTCTGCAATTAATATTGCTCGGGGTAAGTGTTTTTCTTTTTGAGGAGTATTCAATGTGAACAACCAATGTTCCAACCCCCATTAATGAGGGTCCTTCCACTATTTATAGTGGGGAAGGGATGGTTTCCCTTTTAGGGTTTAGAGGACACGTGTCAGCAGAGGATTGGAGCACTGCTGACCAACGGCTGGATGCCACGTGTCACTAGGCCATTGGGCCACGTGTTTAGGGTATTTTTACCCCAAACATTTGCCCCTCACTGGTGCTGACGTGGCAGGGTGCCACGTGGCGCCGGTGAAAGGTTTTTTTTTTTTTTTTTTTTTTTTTTTTTTGAAGGATAGAAAAACAGAAGGCGAAGAGTTCACGACTTTTTACCTTCTGGGACAAATTCTATAAATAGGAGAAGATGTCCCCCGAGCTCTCATTTACAAACTTTGCCAAATTTCTGAAGATTTGAGAGCAGCCGGCAATTTGAGAGTTGAGAGCATTCGGAGTTGAGATTCGTTGAGAGCAACCGGTCTGCAGACCGTCTGGGTCGTTGCAAGCTAGCCAAAGGTTTTCGAGAGGGTAACCAGAGAAACCCAGCCGGATTTTGAACCGCCTGCGTCTTCGCAAGCATCCCAGAGAATTTCCAGATTTTCTTCTAGGTACCGTCTCTATTCTTTCTAGCTTTTTCATGTATTTCCGTTTGAGTCTTTTACTCGCATTTTTGTTCATTGGTCCCATAAGTAGATGGACCCCTTATACCCATACCCGGAACCTAGCTGTGAACTCAGCCGGTTTATTAGTACGGCTGAGTCTAGAACTGGGTCTGCCGCCTCTGTTCTTTGGGACAACCCTTTTTCAACACCCATATCGACCGACTCTGTGTCTGTGCAGGACACAATGGCCAGAATCCGGTCTACTGCCAGAGATCCCAACTACAGAAGTGGGAGCTCAGATGAGCAGCCGCCTGAGGTCCCAGCTTCAGGCGGTGAAGTAGAGCATGGAGAGGTTGAGCAGAGAGGCTCACCCGGGGGTGCTCCCAGCACCCCGGGTGATAGCATTTTAAACGAAGAGAGTGTTCCCCTCCAGGAGACCAGAGAGCAGGTAGGCTCTGATGAGGAGGTCTCCAACACCCCAGCCGGCTCTGATGCCGGTCACGTTCAAAGTAGCAGTAGCAGCTACTTAACCGAATCTGAGGATAGCGAGGAGGCGGAGAGGCCTTCTTGGGACAATAGGAACGATCCTCTCATGATCGCCGTCTCCTCTAAGGACCGCGAGCTCATGCGGGCTGCGCTGCCAGATTTTATCAAACGGCGGCCGCTGGGGGGTGACTATTCAATAAAAATCCCGGCTGCCCTGGGAACAATATGGTGGGAGGATGGACAACCGAACGCGAACGCTTGGTTCGGGTGCTACGAGGCGGCCTTCGTGGCCGGAGTCCGCTTCCCTCTCCACGACACAATAAAAGCCATACTTAGGGGGTATGGCCTAGGTCTCTGGCAATTAACCCCCAACTCATGGGTAAATATTTTAGGGTATATCGCCGCCTGCGAGATGCAGGGCCTCAACCCCGGCTGGGAGGCGTTTGCCCACATGCATTACTTGAGTAGGAGCCCAGGCGGCTGGAGAGCCTGGTATACCTTGACCACCCAGCCCAAATACCTTATGACCTTGGACAAGCCATCCAAATGGTCGGACTGGAAGCACCGGTTCTACTTGGTTAAGGCCCCAACTACGGCAGAGAACAGAGAATTCCGGATCTACAACCGGAAACCAGAACTCTTGGGGACCAAGTGTTGCCTGCCCCCTGTCCCGGAGGATGATAGAGAGACCATCCTTGACTCCGGGTTTTTTGAGTTAGTTCCAGACACCCTCTCATCCGGAGAGATAGTAAGGGTACCTAGAAACTGGGTGCCCAAACATGAATTTTTTAGGGACGAATGCTTCTTGTCCGCTTGTGGTCTAAGCAGCATGTTTAAAAAACGTATGTATTCGGAACTCAGCCGGTTTCTTTCGAACTGGATGCTTTTATTTCCTTGTTTAGTTATTATTCTAACCGTGTGTCTTCCCCTGCAGAAGAAGCCAAGAAAATGCTGCCCACCGAGAAGACACCGGCTAGGTCGGCTGCCGACATCCGGAAAGCCAATCTCGAGAAAAAACTTGCTGCCCAGGCGGCGAAGAAGGTATAACCGTCTGATCCTTCTCGTTTATTTCAATCCTTTTATCCCATAACTTATATTTTTCTCATTTACAGGACGGGAAGCAGATGCCTCGGTCCCTTCAAAAACAGGTCAGGCCTCCGCCGACCCAACAAGAGTCTGCATCCAAGGTGCAGAAGACAGCCGACCGGCAAACTACCGGCGGCAAATCAATAAAGGTCCCAAGCGGGCCTGGATCTGCGGATGTGCTTTCTGCCATCCCATTGAGGACCGCAACCGGTCCCTCTGAAGGCCGTTCGGGCCGCCAAGGTAACTTCGACCTTACACTGCTTGATCTGCCCATGCGGGTCAAGTCTTACTCACAGTCTCGATCGCAGCCGGGGGATTCTCCAATCAGCCGGCAATCTATAGGCAGAGCATATGCGAGTTTCTCACCGTCTGTTTCTGGTGCAGATAATTCTCCCCGCTGGCCGGACGGGGCACAATATGCCCGGGCCATGCTGAAAGCCGTCCCCAGGGACGAGAAGGAGGCGATCCCTGGGATCAACTCTTTTAACGCCGACCGGGTGCTGGTCGACCTGGCCGACGTATGCTCCAACAACCATGCGGTAATTTTCCTGTCGTGCATTTTTAAATATGCAGTACTAACCGGCTGTATTTTTGCAGGCTATGCTGCGCGTAGAGGGGCTCAAACGAGCTTATACCCGCAAGTCTGAGGAGGTAAGGAGAAGCAAACGGGCTGTCGATGACGCCCATAATGTTGCTGACTACTCTTTGTACATGCATGGCTTAGAATCTAAATCTATACGCATGGAACAGGCGGAGAAGACCAAGGCCCTCCAACAGCAGATTGATCAGCTGAAAAACCAAGTTGATCAACTGCAGGCGTCCCTGGATGATGCCAATAAAAAGTTGGAGGAACAGACAGAGCCCCTCCAACGGCTGAGCAAGGCGGAGACTGAAAATGGCCGCCTTGCCAAAGAGAATGAGCGCCTGCGCAAAGAGGCGGCTGCTGCCAATGAGAACTTCAAGGCCACCTTGGAGTCGGAGCAGGAGAGGCTCATTGAAGAGAATGAGCATGACTGTGCAAACCGGATGCAACGGGCGTTTTCCCTCATCCACCCGGAGGCGGACTTCACCGTCTGGGAACTCGCCTTCAAATATTCTGATCTTGCCATTTTGGCCGAGGAGGCGAATGAGCCGGGGCCCGGACCTTATGACGCTTGGGTTAAGGAGGAGATTGCGCGACGGCAGGCGGAGGCTGCTGAAGAGGAGGAAGTCGTTCCTGAAGCCGACGCAGCCGTCCACCCTGATCCAACCCAAAACCAACCGGAATAGGACCGGTTCACTGTTCGCCTGGAGTAGCAACTACTTCCCGGCCTGCGCGCCCTGTATTATCTTGTAATAGCACCGGATGAGATGGGCTAAGCTGTAATAATTTTTCTTTTTGAATATTAACATTTTCACCGGCTGAGCCGACTTTTGAATGCTTTTTATGTTTCTGCACTTCAATACTAGAATTCTTGTTATTTTTTTTTGTACATATTTCTGCGAGGATAACCAAAAGAACCCCGCCGGTAATACTACCGCTTGGGTCTTCGCCAACTAGGCGAAGAAATTTACTAGGGTTGCCAAGAAGACCCCACCGGTAACACTGCCGTCTGGGTCTTCGCAAACTAGGCGAAGAAATTTGCAAGGGTTGCCAAGAAGACCCCACCGGTAACACTGCCGTCTGGGTCTTCGCAAACTAGGCGAAGAAATTTGCAAGGGTTGCCAAGAAGACCCCACCGGTAACACTGCCGTCTGGGTCTTCGCAAACTAGGCGAAGAAATTTCGACCCAAAACCAAACCGGATGGCGTCTGGGTTATTGCCCCTGGATAGCGGTCTGGGTCTTTGCAAGCCAGGCGACTATCCATATGATATAGCTCGAATATACACTAAGTGCCAACATTAGATTCGGGAGCCAGTCGGTTTATACTGAATTACCGGTCGGGACTTCGCAAAAGAATCACGCCAGATTAGGATGTCCATTTACCGGTTGGGCCTTTGCAAGCATACCCCTGAATGAATTATGGCCTAGACCAAATGTTTTTAGGCCTGCTCTTAGAGAGTCAGGCGGCAGTACTGAGTGAGCCGGCTGCAAGTTTGGGGTTGCTAGCCTGCCCTTTTTTGGTACGAAGGATCGTCAGGCGGAGTTGTCCGCCTGTGTGATCGCTTAGAACAATTTACCACCCAAATGGGAGATGTTCTCTTCGATGAATTCACCCGTATGGGTGTCACCGGATTAAAAAAGTGAGCCGGCTGCAAGTTTGGGGTTGCTAGCCTGCCCTTTTTTGGTACGAAGGATCGTCAGGCGGAGTTGTCCGCCTGTGTGATCGCTTAGAACAATTTACCACCCAAATGGGAGATGTTCTCTTCGATGAATTCACCCGAATGGGTGTCACCGGATGAAAAAATTAGTTACTGGTGCCGCTTGTGGTAGGCACAAGACATGGCGGCTGTATACAAAATTGAATGTAATTCTCATTAATCATTTGAAAATTTTCAAAAGATGTACAATGCTTAGAAGTAGTATTTTTTGAGATTATCTACATTCCAAGTTCTAGGCAACTTTCTTCCGTCTGGAGTTTCCAGGCGGTAAGTGCCGTCTCGTACTTCTTCAAAGATCCGGTAGGGTCCCTCCCAATTTGGGGTTAATTTGCCTTGTTCATTGGCCCTACCGGTTGCCTCCATTTTGCGAAGCACAAAATCTCCTTCTTTCAAAGGTCTTTTACGAACCCGCTTGTTGTAGGCTCTAGTCATACGCAGACGGTAGATCTCATGACGCAAGGCAGCATTCCCCCTTCGCTCTGGAAGAGCGTCTAATGCCAACCGCATGGCTTCCCAGTTAGCCTCCTCATCATATAACATAATGCGTAGAGTAGGCTCATAATGTTCAATGGGAAGAACTGCTTCAGTGCCGTATGTCATGAGAAATGGGGTCTCACCGGTTGCCCCCTTTTCGGTTGTCCGGATAGCCCAAAGGACATGAGATAATTCCTCTGCCCATAGTCCACCGGCTCTCTCTACTTTCTTCTTTATCCCGTCTGAGATCAACTTGTTAAAAGCCTCAACTTGACCGTTTGCCTGAGGACGGCCAACGGATACAAAACAATGGGAAATTCCTTGGTCTCCCAACCAGGTCTTCAGGACAGGCGTTTCGAACTGCGGTCCGTTGTCGAAAACCATGGACATTGGAACCCCGAACCGGGTGATGACGTTTCTCCAGATGAAAGAAATCACATCTTTCGTTTTAATCCCTTTTACCGCCTCTGCCTCAACCCATTTGGTGAAGTAGTCTACTGCTACAAGAATGTAGCGGCGGCCGCCTGACGCAGGCGTATAAGGTCCCAAAATGTCCATGCCCCACTTAGCAAACGGAACCGGACTATGGATTGCCGTGAGTTCTGTTGCCGGTTGATGTATCAACTTAGCGAATTTTTGGCACTTGTCGCATCTCCTTACTAGATCCATGGCATCCGCTTCAAGAGTGGGCCAGAAGTACCCTTGCCGTCTGGTTCTTCTGGCCAAGGACCTGCCGCCAATATGCGAGGCACAAAACCCCGCGTGCAGATCTTCCAAAACTTCTCTCCCCCTATCCGGGGTTACACATTTCAAAAACGGCTGCAGGTATCCCTTCCGGAGGAGTTCCCCTTGATGCATAACAAAACTTGAAGCACGCTTCTTGAGCGCTGATGCTTCTGAAGGGTCATCCGGCAAGGTACCATCCGTCAAAAAGGACCGGATGGGATCCATCCAGGTAGCAGTTCTGTCCAAGACTCCAATGGGATCATTCTGAATACTTCGTTTTTCAATGACTTCCCAAAAGACAGTCCTAGGAGCATCACCGGAGGCTGATGATGCCAACTTTGAGAGGGCATCCGCCTGATTGTTTTCAGACCGGGGCACTTGTCGCAGATGAAATTCATCGAAGGACCCAGCCTCCTCTTTGACCGCCTGCAAATATTTGATCATAGCCGGATGGGTGGCTTCGTAGTCACCGAGGTATTGGCTAACGATCAGCTGTGAATCTGAGCAGGCGTCGACCTTTCTTGCACCGGCTGCCTTACACATGCGCAATCCGGCTAGCAGGGCTTCATACTCTGCCTCATTGTTGGAGGCTTGGAACTTAAACCGTAGTGCATATTCAAACTTATCCCCTTCCGGGGAATGACAGATAACACCTCCACCACAGCCGTTCACCGTAGAGCTGCCGTCTACAAATAACTTCCAGACCTGATCAGGGTTTTCCGGGTGCACCGGCCTAGTCATCTCGACAAGAAAGTCGGCAAACGCCTGACCTTTCACTGCCCGCCTGGGTTCAAAAGTTATCTCAAGGCCTTGTATTTCAACAGCCCACTTGATCATTCTACCGGATGACTCTATAGCAGTCATCGTACGTTTGAGCGGCTGATCTGTGTATACCACAACCGGATGTGCCAAAAAATAAGGCTTCAACCGCTTGACTGCTACGAATAAGGCCAACCCAAATTTTTCGATCATGGGGTACCGGAGCTCAGCATTTTTTAAGACATGGCTGATGAAGTACACCGGCAGCTGAATGCCGTCTCTCTCAGCGAGGAGAACGGCACTAAGGGCGTGATCAGAGACGGCTAGGTACATGTACAGAACCTCCCGGGGTAGGGGGCTCACTAGCCTTGGCAAAGAATGCAAGTGCTGCTTAAGCCTCTGGAATGCCGCCTCTGCTTCTTCACCCCATTCAAACCTTGACCTCTTCCTGATTGCCTGAAAGAAATAGAGGCACTTGTCACCTGACCGGCTGAGGAACCTCCCCAATGCCGCCAGACAACCGGTCAACTTCTGGACTTCTTTTACAGTGCGGGGAGACTTCATGTCAATTACCGCCTGTATTTTTTCCGGATTAGCTTCGATGCCTCTTTGGTCAATCAAGAATCCGAGAAACTTCCCAGACTCAACACCAAATACGCATTTCTTTGGGTTAAGCATGACCCGGTGCCGCCTGAGTGTGGTGAAGGTTTCTCTCAGGTCTGCTAGGTGATCCGTCTGTAGCTTGGATTTGACTATCATGTCATCGATATACGCCTCTACATTCCTGCCAATCTGGTTGATAAAAACGGTGTTTATCATGCGCTGGAATGTAGCCGGTGCATTCTTCAACCCAAACGGCATCACCGTATAGCAGAATAGCCCCTGATCAGTGACAAAAGCCGTCTTCTCCTGATCTTTCTTCCAGAGAGGTATTTGATGGAAGCCGGAATAAGCATCCATAAAGCTCATTAACGCATGGCCGGCTGTTGAGTCGACTAGGCTGTCAATCTTTGGAAGCGGATAGCTATCTTTTGGGCATGCTTTGTTCAGATCTGTGTAGTCCACACACATCCGCCAAGTACCGTTCGGCTTCTTTACTAGAACGACATTTGCCACCCAATCCGGGTAGTAGCATTGCCTAATGAACCCAGCATCCAACAGCTTTTTGACCTCAGCCGCTGCCGCTTGAGATCTTTCTCCACCATGATCCCTCTTTTTCTGCCTTACCGGCTGCTTTTTGGGATCTACGGCTAGCTTGTGGACAGCAAGATCCGGGCTGACGCCTGGCATCTCTTCCACTTCAAAGGCAAAGATGTCTTTGAATTCCTTCAGCAGCTGGAGTAAACCTTCTCCCAACCGTTCGAAGGCTATCGTCCCGACCTTGACTGTTCTTTCAGGACGGCTGTCATCTAGGATGACATCAAGGCAGTCACCAGCCGGCTGAGGTCGTTGGTCATCTGATCTTTCCCCGGCTAGTGATTGCTATTTCTCCTTTTTGACGGGTGCCAGTTGGTCCGCCTTTCTTTTCATACCGGCTGCCCTTGGAGCCGGGACTGCTGGGTCGCAGCTATCAATATCTATGGGCTCGCCCTGGCCGGCTGCACCCATAGTTGTCTTGACGTCAGAGAGATAGCACTCTCTTGCCGTCTTCTGGTCCCCGCTTAGGGCACCGACTGTACCATCATCCTTTTGAAATTTGACCAACATAAGGGACGGGATGATGACAGCCTTAGATGCGTTGAGGGTAGGACGGCCAAATATCATGTTGTAGGCGGACAGCTCCTCCACAACTAAAAACTTGACTATCATGTGGCGTCCTTGCCCCTTTTCACCCAGCCGGATCGGAAGATCTATGCTTCCGACCGGATGCACTACTCCACCCCCAAAACCGACTAGTGGGTGAGGAGCCTGGTGCATGTTACCGGATGTGTACTTGAGCTTGGTCAAGCACTGATAACTGATTAGGTCAGACGAGCTCCCGGTGTCTATTAGGATCCGGCCAACCTTCTGGTTGGCAACCTTGCATTCGATGACGATGGGGTCATCATGAGGCCGCCTGACCTTGCCCCGGTCCTTTTCAGAAATAAGGACCTCAGGGAAGATGTCTTTCGACGCCTGGCCCTCATCCACTGAGTTGACCAGCTTCCTGATGTTGTCTTTGGTGCCCCGGATGGTGGGACCCCCTCCGGCAAAACCGCCTGCTATGGTGAAGATGGTCTCTTCATCCGTCTCGGAGTTTACTGGGCCGGTTTTTGCCGCCTGCCCTTTCTTGGCCTGGGTATTACCCTTAGCCTTGGGTAGATAGGATTTTAGGGCCCCCTCATCTGCCAGACGGTCCAATAGCCGCCTGAGGCTATAGCAGCCATTGGTGTCGTGGCCAACATCCTCGTGGTATTGGCAATACTTGCTCTTGTCCCGTTTATTCACGGGGCTTTTCATTTCAGCCGGTTTGTCGAGAGACATCCGGTCTTTGATTTCCAGGAGGATGGGGGAGCAATCTTTTGTGAACTCGTATTTGGGGACATACGGTTCTGACTTCCGCTTGATCTTCTGGGGCGGCTGTCCTGATCGGTCAGCTGCCCAGACCCCTTTTCTCTTTTCTTCTTTTCTTGCCGGCTGATGCTGTTGCCGGCTCTCTTTTTTGTCAGACTTTTTATAATCTGACGGCTGCTTAACAGCACAAAGCTCCGTCGCCTGTATATAGGCTTCAGCTTCAATTAACGCCTCTTGGAGGGTAGCAACCCTCTTCCGGACGAGGTCAAACTTAAAGGTCGACCCATCCTTCAGACCTCGAAAGAAGTCTGTATAGGCCACTTCGTCTGATAGTCCTGGAATCTGAATTCTCATCAGATTGAACCGTCTGACGTACGACCGGAGGCCCTCCCGGTCGCCCTGCTGTATTGCCCCTAGGTCGAGGCTAGTCTTTTTGGCAGGATTATTCATTGAGAAATTTGACGTAAACAAGTACGCCAAAGTTCGAAAGCTGTTGATGCAACCGGCTGGTAGGTTACCAAACCACCGCTGGGCTATGCCCTTGAGGGTAGCCGGGAAGCATCGACACCAGACGGCATCATCTAACCCCTGGAGGTACATGAGGTTAGAGTAGGCCATTAGATGGTCTTCTGGGTTAGTGGTGCCATCATAGGCCCCCACCAAAACATTCTTGATCTTAGGCGGCTGTGCCGCCTGGGTTATCTCTGGTGAGAACGCCGTTGGCTGTTCCCCCAAATTTAGCAGGCGCAGCTTCCAATCCGTGGGTTGGAACGGCTGCTGCGCTTGCCCACCGAAAAGACCCGGCGACATGAAAGGGGATCCACCCAACCTATTCGGTGTGCCGAATAGGCCAGGCTGGATCACTTTGGGTCCAGACCGGGCAGAAGCTTCGCCCGTCTGGCTCCTAAGGTTCGTTCCCGTACGCCTGTGTGAGACGTCATGGAAACTGTCCGGGAAGGTCGACGTTGAGGCCGACGCAGACGCCTGACCTCGCTTCTCTTGGAGAAATGTGCGGGCGTCTGAGAATGTTTTCTTGGAGCCATCCGGCTGTACGTGCCGGATGGCCTTTCGCAGCTCCCCTTGAGGAAAACGGAGTCTGCTCGGGTCAAACCTTAGGCCCTCCCCCTCCTTTGGCTTTGGGTGAGGGGTAGGAACTCGTTCTTTGACCGCCTTCCTTCCAGAAGGCTTCTTGGCCGGCTGACCCTTCTTTGGAGTAGCTGACCGGATGAGGCTCTTGATCTCACCCTTGAAACTATTCATGAAAGACATGAGTTCGTTTCTTGTGACGGGAGCTGAGCCCTCCACCGTTTGGGCAATTCCAGCCGGTTGCCCGGCTGGGTTGTTGGGAGCAGCTTGGCTGATTTCCCGTTCTCTTCTATCTTTAGCACGAGGGTGCTTCGTTCTGAAAGACCCATCCGGGGCCACATATGTTTCAATTTCGTCGCCACTTTCATGGTCCGTCTGGACCTCAGGCTCGACCACAGGCCGTTTGCCCTGATTTGGTGACACAGTATCAGAAGTCATCTTAGAAGTACTCTCCCCACAGACGGCGCCAAATGTTTCGGGGTCTTTTGATGTGTCCTGCGGGAGAGTTACAATTCCAAGAATGCCCTTCGACGCCTGTGCCTGCAAAAACACGAAGACTCCTGGGGGTAGGAGCTCCGCCTCCGACGATCAAGTTAGTAAAGATACGGGAGGTAGAATGCACGTAATGTGGAAGTTACTTCTCGCGTAATGGGAGAATTCTGCAATTAATATTGCTCGGGGTAAGTGTTTTTCTTTTTGAGGAGTATTCAATGTGAACAACCAATGTTCCAACCCCCATTAATGAGGGTCCTTCCACTATTTATAGTGGGGAAGGGATGGTTTCCCTTTTAGGGTTTAGAGGACACGTGTCAGCAGAGGATTGGAGCACTGCTGACCAACGGCTGGATGCCACGTGTCACTAGGCCATTGGGCCACGTGTTTAGGGTATTTTTACCCCAAACAAAGTCCATTTAGGCTAAGTTCTTATACATTTATACCACCACTTAACCTTTCTTTTTTTCCAAGATAATTTTTACATGTTTTTTCAGCTTTCCATCCAAATAATAATACAAAAACCCTATCCAATTTCCAAGGTTGACCCTTACCCGGTGCAGGCCCAATGCGGCTGCACAGGCTCAAATTTCCTTGGGGCTTCAAATTCAAAAATGTATATATATTTTTAAGTGGGAGCCCCTGTATCTCAAATAGAGATACAATTTTTTTTTTTATATTTTTTTTATTATTTTTTTTAATCTCAAAATGACATAATTGTAAATAAGAAGAAAAGTATGAATATTTTAATATTTTTATATATATATATTTTTTTTGTCCTTTTTCTTCTTCTTTCTGCTCATCTTCTCCATCCTCCATCTTTTTCATGCTTTTCTCCATCTCCATCGTAATAGCTTGTGAACTACTACTTTCACTACCATATTTCAGCGGCTTCGCAACCTAATTAAACTAAAACCCTAATAGAAAAGGGGAAAAAGAAGGGTATGATTAACCTTTAAATGGAAGGTTGTGTCCTTCTCCATTGAAGACCTTCGCCATGTTCAATTTACCCATTAAAGTTTCTAAATATCTCCATTAACGTTTTTCAGTTCTCCATTGAAAACTTCTAATTTTGCTTGAAAATAAATATATTTTAGACAAAATTATAATATTAACCCTACCATTAACCTACAAAAAGACCACCGTGCGTCCGTGCCATGTTGAGATGATTCAATGTATCTCTAGTTGAGATACATGAATTTTTTTCTATTATTAATTGCACTTACTTATATGCACTCAATGTGGTTTAGTTGTTTGGTTTTAAAAGGTATTTGTCAAAGGTTGGCGACCTTGCCAGTTCCAATTCCTTCTAGATCGAAACTGATTTATTAACTTATATTCCTTATTTTCAACTACATTCAATTTTCTTAAACATGTAAACACTAAAATCGGTGATTTTGCATTTAGAAATGCTCGTCACGCGCATACATTGTTTTGTAATCACATGGGCATTTAAATTATAATAAGTTTGTAAGACATTAGTAATTCATAATTAACAATCCGGTCATCGACCGAGATGAAAACAAAATTAACCAAAAATGATTTTTAACCGTCGATATTACTCGGATGAGTCAGATCTAACGGTTGACATCATACGTGTAAATAATCTTCCTCCTACATTTTCAATTTTTTTTTTTTTTTTTTTATATTTTATTCTGTAGCTTCTCGCTTTTACGCTGCACCCCTCTTTCTCTTTCTTCCATTGAAGCGTACTCTGAGTTCTCCAATAAAGCGACTTCTGAGATTTCTTTCCTCCATTGAAGCATACTCTGAGCTCTTCATTGAAGCGGATTCTGAGCTTTCTATCCTCCATTGAAAAAGGGTAAAAATTTCCCAATTTTCATATATTTATTTTGTATCATGGAATATCAATTTCACAATCTGGGTTTATTTTCACACTATCGCTAATTTAATTTTCAGAATAGTTGATTAGGGTCCTTCTAAGGTAGATTATTGAACTATTGATACTACTCATGAAAGATTATAATGAGCGATTTTGTTGCAAGAATTTTGGTTTGTGCAATTTACATTGATATTCTTAAAGTAGAAGAATCTTATGTGATTTTTCGAGCCTAATGTGATAATTGAGTCAAATTTTATTGCTTATTTGTTGCATTTTTTTCGAGCGTAATCGACTACGAGTCCGTGAGCCAAGCCTTTTTGAGGCTATTGGAGCCCGAGCTGAGCTTGGGTTTTGAGTTGGGTTTATAATTACTCGAGCTCGAGCTCGGACTGACCCTGGTTTAATCTTATTGAGCTTGAGCCGTTAACACCCCTAATGATTCCCTCTAAGAAGTTAAACAATTAACTAGGCCTTAATGCCATTTAACCACATCAACCATTCGGCCTTTTATGTTAGGATGGAAAACTACGGAAATGGGACTTTTCTCCACGGAAGGGTGGTCACCCCTTTTGCCCTAGGGACGGGTCTGGCAGAGGCAATGTTTCTACTAATTGGACAGTTTTGCTTACTCCGTATAAGATTAAGAGTGAGACTTTCGAATTTATTTCATTGTTAGTGTGATGAGTTATGACTCAACATATTGGGTGTAGTGAGTTTTAATATGTTGAGTAGATCTAACCGTCTAAGTGTATTGAGTTTCGACTTTGTGGGTATTGTTAACTTGGCTCTATCAGTGTATATAGCCTGTTTAGGTGTAGTGGGCTTTGGTGGTAATTGAATCTGAGTAACCCTGTTATTTATTATAGTAACAACTTTGAATCTCAATTCTCAAGTTAGATTCACTTGAATCAGGAACTTTCACAAGCAAGCAAAAGCTTAACTTACAAAATGTCAATAAACATTTCCCTTGAACATACAATCCTAACTTTATATTTATTACAGACGTTACTGTGCTTCCCACTCTAACAGGGAGAAGGAAACAAATGGCCACTTATACTTCCTAAAGAATAAATTACTGAACTAAATTAGTTCAATAACTTGGAACCCATTTTTAAGGCCCAATATAAGTAAGCAAAATTTATCTAGTTTTTAACACACGGACTGTAATAATGAAACCGAGAAATTTATGATTGTTTTTCTTCAAACTGGGAAAAATGAAGAATAAGGGTAGGGGACATGTGATGCTAATGGTTAGAGTTTTAAAATACTACGTGGAGTATAAATTAACCTGTCACAGGTAAAATTCTCACTTAAAGTGTGAGTTTGTGACGTAAAACATGCAACTCCCATAAAGCATTAAAAGGATCGGTTACATACTAAGTACTAATATAGCATTAGCCACTATGTTAGAGTAAAATAGGATTTGATTTACATCAGGTGGATTGAATTTTGGATTCAATTTATTCATAGTGTAGTGAGCTATGCTTCTTTTGTTAAAAATGTAAACAATAGTTGTTAATAAAACCTAACAATTCTGAGTTGTAGAATGCTGGAACATAAGAGCCGAGGATACTAATTGTAATTTAAATTGTTATTGAACTATTGTATTTGACTTTGTATCTTGTTATTGGTCTACTGTGATTGGATTGCTGTAAGCTTCTCAGTTGTAGGCACGCCATCAATTTTTCATCCTCTGAATTTTACAATAGTCACCTGAACTAGCTACTGATTTTAGTCATGTGGCCATCAGTTATTTGCGTTATACACCAATTTGCCATGTTTAACATTAAAAAAAAAAAAATTCCCAGGGAACATGTATTATTTTCTTATGACGCTTCAAAAGTTCAAGTAACGTTGTGGATGTTCTCTGTTAACAGTAAATTTTGTTATGGTATGTAGATGAGTCCTTCAGTTGTTCGAAAATCTCCAGCAAGGCATCATTCATCCAGGCACTCGGTCTCCCCAGAGAGGGATCATGGTGAACCTCGCAGAAGAAGAAGATCCCCTGCCTTGAGCTCTCCTCGTAGTAGGAGCCCATCTCGTAGAGAAAGATCCCCAGCTCGTCACAGGAGCGCTCATAGGGATAAGGGTGGTTCTCCAGTGAGGGAGAGGCATTCAGGCCGCGTTAAGTCACCCAAACCAGTGAAATTGAGCTCTCCTGGGCCTAGATCTCCATCACCTAGGACTAAACGTTTAAGGAGATCTGAGGCTGAAAGGGATGCTGGAAAATCTTTAGACAGGGAACGTGAGAAAAATCTTGGTAAGGGAAATGACAAGTCTAAGCATGAGAGGAATCATAAGGAAAGGGATTCTGAGAGGGAAGTTCCGAAGGATAGAAGAGAGCGGAAATCTGACAAAGACAGAGAAAGGGAAAGAGATAGCGAAAGAGGCAGAGTAAGAGATGGTGCAGATGGTGGATCTTCTAGATCAAGACACCAGCAATCTGAGTCACCATCAGATCATCATCGTCATTGCAGCCGGCACTATTCACGGTCACCTCCACCGCCTTCTCATTCCAGAGCTCGTGATGAGGTGTCTGGTGATATCCAAACTCTGGCTTTGTTTTTGACTTAGGCTTTGTTGTTTTGATGAAAAAAAAGTGTTTGTTTTGTAAAGGGTTGAAGACATTATTTCTAAAGGTGGAAAACAGTTTTCCCAAGGGTAAAAACATTTTCCTTTTAAAAGGAAGGAAGGAATGTCACATTTTCCTCCCTACTCCTTACATCCCTTTCCTCTCATCCATCTTCTCCCTTTCACTCCCATTTTCCTTTTCCTCTATAATTTTCCTTGTGGGAAGCAAAGCAAAATTATTTTACAATTGGGTTTTCCCTTGAAAATTGTTTTCTATGGAAAAATCATTTTTACGGAAAATGTATATTATCAAAACATACAGAACCCCGATGCTTGATCATATTTCCTACTTATCTTGTGTGCTTTATTATTCACAATCTGTATATATTAATTAGTAATAATGGCAACCTCATATCCTTTACTTTCATATGTGATGTCTTTTTTGCCTACTCATACTCTGATAGGTTTGGATAATTGGTTGATTGGTAATTTGGGTAAATTTATTGCGTTGTTTAATTTTGGTGTGTATAGAATTATAGATAATTATAGTTTTATATAAAATTGTTGAATTTTGAAAATCCTGTGTTTGAGAAATAATTCTCAAATTGAATTTTTTTTGTTGTTTCAGTGATGTGCATGTGTCAATGTATATTAATAATCTCACCTCCTTTTTTCCATACCAGTACCATTCAAAATCATCAAACCTAATTGTCTCTTTAATGTATCCTTAATAGTAGAACTGAACATTCAATCTAAAGATTACTTCTTATGCTCCTAGAAATGATTAACATATTGGATCAACTCTATGATTCTAACCACTACTTAAGATTCAAGGGCTGCATAAAAGAACTCATTTTGAGAATTAGATTATGTGAGAACTGCTGAATAAGTAAAAGAACACATTTTATAAAGACTACTGAGGTTTTACTATAGATAATGAGTTACGTCTAACTAAAGATGTAACAATGAAAGATTCGTAAAGCTGGTGATTCTTAATCATTAATTTGATTAAAAATAGTCATTTTCTCGCCCAATTAGTTCCAATTTGCTGATAGGGTTGCTTATCTAATAATTTTTCTTTAATTGTGGGAGTTGTTAGATCCGGAATTTGATGCTTTATTTTATGTCTAAATTTCTTTTGGTTTCTATTTCAGGATGAAGAATATAGAGGAGCTGAACACCGGTGAGTATTTCAGTGAAAAAATTTCTTTGCTGAAAATCTTTCCAATTATTCTTCATCTGAAATCTGATGTAGATAAAAATGTTTCATTCCTTTTTCCTTTGATGGTAAAATTTATACATCACCTTGTTTTTGTTAGTTTCTCTGGAGATCATTGATTTTTTTATGTATCCTATTTCTTTTTTTTTTTTTGGCATGATTAGAGATGATGATGACGTTGATGCACTTGCAAAAATGGAAGCTACTGAACAGGCATTGACAACGAAGGAAAAGGTATACTTAGCTCAGACCTTGATATGTATTACCTGCGTCTTTTTAACTGTTCCTGTGTTCCACCTTCCTATTTGAAGTGTTTTGTTCTACAAACGTTTTTGCCTCTATGACCCTTTATCTTATTTTTGGTTTCCAAACTGTTGTACCTTTCTCTTTCTTTGTGGCCAATCACCTATCACATGGATTAATTGTAATAAACTATCCTTGTTTCTCACCATCCTAATCCTCGTGCCAAAAGCAAATGGAACAACTAAAAATTAAAAAAATGGAGGTAGTATATGCTCTATACTCTTGATGGATTATATTCTCTTATAAATTCTTTTTGAGTATCTGATTTAAAACTGCTGCTTTTTCTTATTTGGAACAAGTATCTTGCCATATGTTGTTAGTATTTTGTTGTATGATTGATTTCTTAATTTTGCTGAATCAGTTTATTATTATTGTGTTATATGCAGCAAAAACCTTCATTTGAGCTATCAGGAAAGCTTGCTGAAGAAACCAATCGAGTAAAAGGTAACTTTCAACCTCTTAATTTGATGCTTCTTTTCCTCTGGAATTTTGGTAACACATACTTTGTTTCTTGAAATTCTGGCACAGAATCGACAATCGTCAAGCTATGTAGATAGTAAACAGCCATCAGTGACATAGGCTTCTGTTTGTTGCTTTATTTACTGATAGGCAGACATCAATTCAGTGGTATAATGGTATAGAAGAATGGAAACAAAAAAAAGATAATTAGTTTGGAAGGAAGTTAGTTCTCATCTGAATTAACATTTATCAGGAATCCTGTATTTGACCAACAACACGGGCTGTAGAGTCTACAATGTATCCCGTGGCTTAGAATTCCTAAGCTCCTTTCTTGACAATTTGTACTATCTACGACTAAGATTAAAGGAAAATGGAAGAAAGCTTATAAATAGTAGGTTGGTGGAGAATGAAGTGGGAGGTCAACTCAGAAATATGAGACTGCGAGTGAAGATTTAAACAGTAGCTGGTAGGTTACCTTTTGTTTTCCTTCTTTCAGGTGGATTAGGAGTTAGAGGTGCTGTTGTGTTATGTTAGTTGGGGACAAGAGTACTGTTTGAGATGTTGTGGTGGCAACTGCCAAGCGGAGTCTAGTTGCCGAACTATGGCTTTTTGGTCTTCTTCTCTGTCCCAACTCCTGTCTCAATCATCCTTCATTGAAGATACAATTTTGTGTCAAATTATCTAAATCTTAACTTATCTGTGTGTTTCTTGGAAGCTTTGATTGGTGAGAGAGATGTTTATAGCCTAACCCACCATTAATCATCCAACAGCAGTATACATTGTGATCTTTGTGGTCGTTTGGCTTGATTTTAAGTTTTTAACTACGTATGATATTATCACCTTCAAGTGGAACAAGAATATTCTTTCCATACACCCTCTATAATCGATGAATACCGTTGTGATGAAATTTTCCGGGGGGGGGGGGGAGGGTAGGAGATTAGGAGGTGTCCTTTTCCAAATAGAATTTGGGGCTTAACATTTTGTTTTTTATACAATTAAAACTTAGCAGTTGCTAAGGTATTTTTTATTAAGGGTTGGGGGTTAATATAAATTTATCTCATTTGACTTGATTAAGCAAACTCCAAGAGAAGGTAAAGCAAAGAAATATTTTTTGTATATATTTGTTCTATCAATAATATGAAAGAAGATATGTCAGTTGAAAACCAAGACAGGTCCCCTTCTCTTAAAAAAAAAGGTCTAAAAAGGATAAGAACAGCCAAGCAAGACACCCTAAATGATAAAATTCATTCATGCCAAGATTTAGAAAAATAAAAGGAGAACATCTGCAAGCATATAGTATAATGACTAATCAGTCTGGTCAAGATCGTGTATGTTTGTACCACCCTGAGTCCCTGTCTGCCTGACTATGCCATCATAAAGATTCGCATTAGGCTTTTGGTGAAGAAAGAGTCGAAGCATTTCGGCTGTGTTCTGCAACAGCTAGCTGCTTGATGACTTGCGGGAAGGTTTGGAGAATAAATAGATGACTAGCATAGAACAGAGGAAAAAGGGGCACCCAGGAGGAAACAAAAAGGGGGGGGGGTATGCAGGGGAGGGCACATGGTGGATGAGTACTCTTGTAGTAAATTGAAGAAAAGGTTGTGTTATTCATGAGGGTGGACTTTTATGTTGAACTTTGATGCGTTTGCATATATGTTACTCCATAATCTATAGCATTTGCCTTACAGAACCAAAATACTTGTTGCAGAGTTTATATCAGAACAGCCCATTCATTCAACGTGCTAGCACTATCCACTAGTTACAGAACCATTCAAAAGTAGTTTGGCTGTTAAATGGTCAGTTTATCCACTGATTCGGGATCGGATAGATCCAATTGATAAGGGAATGAATCTTGTCTCATGATTTCTCCAACAAACACTTTTTTGTGATCAGTTTTCTACCATGCTCCTGACTTACTATGAGGGGCAATGGACCAATACCCAAATACTTAATGCATAAGGAAAACTTGGATTGATGGCTTATGAAGAGGAAACCAAATGCTTCTGAGAGTTCTAACTTCTAAGAATCAGAGCTATTCAGTATTCACATCCAGTTATCAATTTGACACTTTGGAAGAGTGGAAGATTTGCATCTGCATGAAAATTCAATGAAATGTATAGGGAACCTTTATTGTAAAACTGTGAGTAGAAATGTTTCAATTTTATCCTTGGGAGAACTGCATTGATATGCTTTCCAGATTGAATCTGGACAATGTCGGGCAATTTGTCTTTTTTATGAGAACCTTTTATGCACATCTGGGTACCTATTGCCAAAGTTATTTTTTCTTCTCATGTGATTATTTTTTTTTTAATTTTTTTTTAATTTTTTACTGTTGCAGGCATTACTTTGCTTTTCACCGAACCTCCTGATGCTCGGAAACCTAACGTAAGATGGCGTTTGTATGTTTTCAAGGGCGGTGAAGTATTAAATGGTAGGTTGGAAAGAGCTGTTCGTCTTAATCTGTATTTGATATTGGGTAATGTGGTTTTATACTGCCCTTTCTGCTTATTGCAATGCAAGCTGTCTTCTAAACTTTCTTACTTTGTTTCTTTCTATTTTGATATATTTCAGAGCCTTAATCCTATGAGAATGCTTCACAAACTAGGTTTGATCTAGAGTATTCGAAATTTCGAACTAAAAGTAACAACTTTAAAACACACAATCCTGACGTAGACAATCTATTCAGGAATTTATTCTTGAGTCACCAGTTGAGATGTTTAACATTTATATGATCTTTCTTATATCAGAAATAAAAGAATACGCTTGATCTAATCATCCTATGTTATTTAACTTCTTCCTTTCGCCAGTAAGCGTCTTGTGTAGATGACACTCTTAAATGAGCATGAGCCCTGGATAGTTAATATGGACCAATAATGTGCCATTTGGCCAAGTTTGACTCCTATGCACGTGCAGTCCAACATTAGTAGCCAAGTAAGAATGTCATAGTCAATGTCCATACTTTTGTAAACCTACGAATTATATCCTTCGTATATATATTTTTTTTCCTGCGAGTCTAGGTGCATTGACAATTGTCATCTTTCATCTCTAAAACCGTACTTGTAAAGTGGCAGTTCTTTTATAATCTTTGAGTGGAGGGGGGGGGGGTTTGCAGCATTAGGTTTTGCTTAGCAGGTAGTCACTCTTCAAAACGGCTTCTTGAATGTATTCTGAGCCCTGATCCTAATTATAAACTTTCTATATTTTCCTTGTTTTTATTTGCCTTGTAGGGTGAAATCTAGGTAAGCTGTTCCTGGAATGGATCATACTTAATTACATATTTGTTTTATCAGTTACATGTGTTTGCATCACAATATATAGTGACGGTGATCTCGGTTTCCTTATTGTTTCAATTATCATGATTATATCTGTGGCAATTTAGTATAACATATACAAGCGTGACCACTTGGGTATGAACTGAGCCAACTTTCAGCTATTTAGCTTAGCTGTACATGTAGGATGTAAGTTAAAAGCCGCTGATGGTATTTGATAGTTGAGGTCTGATGTTGGTTGAGAATATGTGTAAAGTCAATTTCTGATTTTGATTCGGAACGAGGAAGTTCCTGAGAGAATATGCCTTTGAAGATGGTGTCCAGAGACTTGGGTGGATGACTTGCTAATCTGGATGAGCGTAGTTGTTAACTTGGAAATTGGAATTGATAGAATTTGCATTCTTGTGATGTACAAGAATACGGTTAATGTAACAAATGATAAGGTACTTGAAGGCAACATAGGGATTGAGGCTTGTTGGAACTCTGGTATTGATTGGCTAGCCTTTTAGGTAGTCACACTTGATTCTTCAAGGTTAGGTAATGATTTCATCCATTAAAATGTTTTTTCTCTTTATGTTGCCTTTCACAATTGTCCTGATGGAATTTTGCTGGTGTGCTCCTTTATTGCATCTTAGGGAAGGTCCGGCTGATGTATATTGTTATTACAGTGTGCATGGACCACTTGTTGTTGAAGCTGCTTGTCAGCATGTTAGGATAGACAATTGATCTAGTAGTATGCTGTGTCTGCTTTGAACTGATTACAAGAGGGGTTGATGACATAATTTGGCTAGACGGTTAGACCATATGCTCATTTAGGATAAGATGCCCCCATCACGGATTCGCGGGTCATGTATGTGCTTAGTAGCCAGCAAATGAATCTTCTTTTGTGTGATTCTGTTTATTTGTTCACCAAATATGTTAGTTGCTTTTATTGAAAGTGGGATTATCATTCACATTTGATGTGATTCAGTTTATTAAACAAAGAAGTATCTTTTTCTTCCCTGATTTCTGCTACTAAGGATGTCTAAGCTGTGCTAATTCATAGGAAAACTATCTATAGTGGCGAGTCTATTCTGGATTCTCTCTTTAGTGGTTGAATGCAGTCTGCATAGCCGTTGTCAAAGTCAGATGGAAAGGCTACACACAACACAATCCTTGTCTTCTACCAGTTCTACGCATGATAGCTTCCAGGATCATTTCACCCTAGATTCACCACTAGAGGCACTAAAAGAATTCCTCTCTATTTCTCTAAGGACGACAGTGCCCATCATTACTGAAGCCAAATTTTTTTGCTGGCTACTGCCCTGCCTCGAGGACAAAATGGGAGTTTGGGGCCCTGTAATGCAATGAACTGATGTAAAGTGGAGGGGCATATTAGGTAGTGCAATATGATTCTGGCAGTAGACCCTTAAGGATGAATACAAGGGAGTTAGTTGGAGGAGTAATACTATAGATAAGAGAATAATAGGAAGGGATTAGCATGTTGAATATTGTTTGAGTGTTTTGGGTCAGCTTAGTGAAGCTAAATTAGGAGAGAATCCACCTTTCAAAAGTGGAATTATCATTCACATGCTGTTACATCTGCCATCAATGAAGCCTAAGCTATGCTTATTCATAGCATAATGATCCCATTTTAAGTGTACCTTTCCTACTGAGGGAGTTAGCTTCCCTACTTTCTCATCCCTACCTTATCCTTTGGCTATCTTAATATCTCATGTTAGTCCATTACAGAAGTGAAATATTCTAGTTTTATTGAGTATTGAGGAAGAAACATGCTTGGCAAGTGACATGATGCATATGCATGTCTATGAGGGTGGCTGCGTTGCATATAAAGTTAGAGCTAATTGAAAAGAACAACTTAGGTAAACTATGTTACGAGGAAGAAGACTTTGATTGAGGCCGAAAAGGGACTTGATGACAGAAAGATGGAAAATTCTTGTTAGGATCTGCTAGCTTCTTTCTTCCCTTTCAATTTTACGCTATGAAGTTACTTTTGAAAGCTCTTCATCATGCTCTCCATTCAGCATGAACTCCTATGCTAATTATGTGCTTCACTCCTTTGAAATGTGGGTCCTGATGTAATTGCATCTCAATTTTTATCAGAGCCACTTTACGTACATCGTCAGAGTTGTTACCTATTTGGAAGAGAAAGAAGGATAGCTGATATACCTACAGATCATCCGTCTTGTAGCAAACAACATGCAGTCCTTCAATATCGGTAGGTTTGTTAACATTTTTCTCCTCAACTAATCATTTGGTAAGCTACTATAACAAATTGTACTTTTGGTCAGGCAAGTTGAAAAGGAGCAACCTGATGGCATGGTGTCAAAGCAAGTAAGGTAAAGCATGTGGTCAATACTATCAGGAATTTTACATTTTTTGTACCAAAAAAAAAAAAAAAAAAAAAGACCTAGCAACTTATTTTGAAAAATAAAAAATATAGCTAATGTTTCCCATGATTTATTTTCCTTCTACGAGTACTTTTTTTTTTTTTTTAAAAAAAAAATTATTTCATTTGCTTTGCTCATGAGAAATGCCTATGGAAAGGAGCAGCATTTGTTTTAGTAATTTCATATCTGATGTTTTGTTGTTAACTTTATTAAATTTAAGCTGGAAAGTGCAAAATATCTTATTTTCAAAAATATAACTGCTTGCATGCTACTTGAAGAACTTTATTCAATTTGCTCAATTGCTCAAATATAGGATGAAAATGAATTTGCCCTATTAATTTTGAATTATTTGAACAAGCTAATTTTGGAAATCATTATTTATTCTTATCAGCAGAGTAAATAACAATACTCCATTAATTTTTTTCTTGTATTTCCCATTGGTAAATTTCAAAAAGTCTTCTTTCTAATAGCACATTTTTTGTACAGATTTAAACCTATTTTATTTTTAAATTCCAATTATTAATGTATGAAGTGCACAATTTTTTATGGTTTCCACTATCAGAAAGTGTATCAAATGCACATTTGTGTATGACTTCCTATATCTTAAACTTGTTATTAAACAGGCCATACTTGATGGACCTTGGAAGCACCAATAAGACCTTCATTAATGTAAGCTATTCTTTATATTTTAAACCCTTCATTACCTGTGATATTTGATAATGTTTGCTAAGTAGCTTGACTTAGTTTGCTGCATTGAATCACAGGAGAATCCTATTGAAGCTCAACGTTATTATGAGCTCTTTGAGAAGGATACCATAAAATTCGGCAATAGCAGGTAAGTTGTAACATGATTTTCACAGCAATCATTCTCAGTTCCCATTCCCATTCCCGTTTCCTCTTTATATTAAAACTAACTTGAAAAATGTTTGTTTCATGACCTGATTATCTAATATGGGTTTCTGCAGCCGAGAATATGTACTGCTACATGAGAACTCAAATTAGTTATTCTGCTTCAGCTCTCAGTTGGCGGTTGATCAACCAAAATGTACACGAATATATCCTGGGATCCTCTTCCTGCGAATATTTCTTGCCCATTTCTTGGTTCATTTTGGCCATCTTTCTTTGGACTGGGTTTCTGTTGAATTTCAAAACTTGGAAGGGCCTATTCTGTAAGAGAACCTTCATTCCCGGAGTTAGATTATCAAATGTTGGATGAGTTAGTCCCCGTATATAATTATGGAGTATAATTTGACCTACTTTCTGTTAGTGTAGTGGAAATTGCTATGATGCAGTATGGTGCTTGTTACAAACATTCCGGTGATGCTTTTCATTTTAAATTCTGTTGGAACTAATCACTGGTCTTCAAAGTCTCCTTGTCACTTGTTAGTAAGAGTTTGTTCTAAAGATCTTGAATAAAATATTAGGAGCATTTTTTCTTTAAATCTTATTTTGCAGAAGTATTGCATGACCTATTTACATTTTGTGTGAGACTCAATTAAAACTTCGATCAGCAAATCGTTGTCTTTATTCTAACTAAAGCCTATGATTTCAATATTTCCATATCATAATTTCTTTGCTGTAGCACTAAGCTTGGCTAGCTTGTGGCATGTGGGCAATTCATTTATTGCATCGATTACAGTCTTGACAAGAGATGGTAGTAGGAAAAATTAACTACAATTGGCAAATTTTTTGACCAACTAATGTCTCGTCAATTTATTTATTTATTTTTACCAGGAAACAAATACTTATCACTAAAATTCAATATCAAGGTTATCTATTATTTATTTTTTACACAAGGTTTTAGGACAAGTCCGGTCTTGAACTTTATGTTTGATCATTGCACATAGCTTTGTGTAAGGTTGATTGTGGTTAGGAAAACAAATAGACAATGTGTTAGAATCCGTCTCTTTCTCTATATATCCCCCTTCCTTTTTCCTTGTATTTTCCTTATGTAGTATCTTCTACGTCTTTCTTTTTGCTTTCTAGGCTCTAGAGGAAATTATTGTGTTACTATAGTTCCAGCGTTCACTAGTATTTAACCATGTAATCAATATAAAGCTCTTTATGGGGCGAATGGTTGAATGAATGAAAGCTCCTATCCGGTTGCCTTTGCTTTAAGACTTGTGTGATGATTTAAGCCTTTATAGATATTGTGCTTGCCTTGTTTTAAAGCCTCCCCACCAAACCAAGAGAACCTCAAAAGACGCCTTCCTTATTGTCGGTCCCGCTTGTGCCCGCTTCGAAATATCGGCCGTCACAAGCCCGACTCAGCACTCGTTGTTGACGAGTGCTTCGTTGAGATACCTTTGGTCCGTGCTGCTGTGTGCCACGAACCCCCTTCGCTCTAGGCTTGCATCCTTGTCGTCAATAGACAAGTGCGCGCCGCACGATCCAGTGTCCAAACTCTCGGACCGTGACACGATGACTCAGATTTCAATCATGTTCAGTTCGAATTTTTTTCAAGCCATATATGGGTTTAGGTCAAGTAAATTTAAATTAAGTTCGAATCAAATACATATCAGTAATTCATTCTGGTAAATCAATCTTGTACAGGTATAGTTTAGACAGATTCTCGACTGTTGATACTGTATTCTATACAATCTCTGGTTGATGTACAGGATATTCGAGTATGTTGTAATGTGATCTTAGACATGATGCTTGATTGTTTATTCTGCAGTGTGTAGAATTTCTGGCTGATATGTGGGATATTCGGGTATGTAACGATGTGATCTTAAACACGCCCTCCCTTATAAATCAATCTTTGGTCCAATATTAATCCTTATTGATTACAAACCAGTGAACATAAAACGGAAAATCAGAATCTGTAACCACATGAAGAATAGCGAGAAATCATGTCACAAGCCAATAGCCAATATGTATGATATATATCACAACTTGTTCAAGCAAATATCCAGTTTAAACTTCCATGGTCTACCATAGGGTACCATAAGGCATCTGTTGGATAGTTATATCAAAAGATAGTTATTTCCAGCAGCACAATCATCATTTTAGATGAAAACACGATGCTGGCAAGTTCCATTAGCCCCTTCGACCTTCACACAATACAATGTGGTAACCATGCCTGAATCATCAAAAATAGGGATAATTTCAGAGGGTGAAGTAGTTAAAAGCAAATAAGAATTAAGTTTCAGATGATTTACGTAGATTTGAAAGGTGGACTGGTTGCTCCTATAGCAGTGCTGAAAGCAACCTCCTGAAATGGGCCAGCCATCTTCCCTCGTGGGAACCATCCAAGGTCCCCGCCCCGTTTGGCAGAAGGACATTCCGAGTATTGAGTAGCTAACTGTCCCAAAAAAAAAAAAAAAGGCAACAGTGAAGTCTAAGGAGTACAGAAATACATTACAAGATATCGATGCACATTTTGTCAAATTTTAATACAAATCAAATACTTTGAAAAGGGTTTGTTTGGCCAAGCTTCTAAAGATAGCTTCTAGTTCTTAAACGTAATACATCCAAAAAAAATGGCATTTGCAAGAAACCCATCAACTTCTGTTTGGCAATGCAAAGGTTTTCTCTAAACTTCTAGGAAATAAAACACTGTAAAAGGTTCAATTTTCCAGAGGTTTTATCTTTACTTAGAATATGAAGAAAACAGGTAACAACACAATACCAGAAAAACTGCCATGAACCTGTATACCCATGGTGAAGCACCTATGCAAGCACCACTTCTTCCCCAAAAATATACCTAAACTCTTCAAACCATATGTTGTGATCATTTCAAAGTAAATGCCACTATATATGTCAGAATAAATTGAGTTTCATCACCTCACCCAGCTAGAAATATCTTTACATAACAATAACTACCACATCTAAAGGCGTTATCTTTCACAAAACTACATCTCATGGTTTCTTCTTTCTTCCATTATATGACAAATGGCATCTTGCCTCATATACATGTTCAAATGACAATTTGTTTGTAATGTTTGGTTAATTTTAAAAATTTAGAGAGACAAGAAAGAGACATCGATACACAAATTCAAGAAAACGGTTTACTTATGTCAGGCATCAATCACTAATTCAATGAGAAATCTATTCTTTTTTTGACAGAACTATGTAATAGACTAACCTAAGGAGGGGTAGTATGGGTATTCTAGTAATATAATAGTAGGTTAGAGTCCTTAGCTTTAGTGTTTAGTATATATAGAGAGAGAGTAGAAAGAAGAGGGGAAGCAGAAATTTGTATTGAGGGAAACCTTAGAGAGTCATGGCCTAAAGCCATTTTGGAGAGTTGTGAGCTAACCTCACTCTTTTAGAGTAATAGCCTTAAGCATTAACTCATCCTTTGTAACCCTTCCACCATTTATCAATCAATCTTGAAGCTTTCATCTTTATTACTTGCATTATTAAATCAGAAAATAGTAAGCCAGAAAATCAGTTCATTACAAACTATTAAAAATCAATTGTAAGTCCACAGGTCACATACATTTTCATAGACTGAGATACACGCATTTTGAATTCAAAAATAATTCCTTCCCTCCTTCACCTCCCCTCTCCGCGGACTTCCCTCAGCTTGTGGGTTATAGTGGCTTTTTTTTTTTTTTTTTTTTTTTTTTTTTTTAGCGTATGGGGCACTCGAGTAGTGGCTTTAAACTTCACATTTGTATAGTACTCAAACATAATGTAAATATCCGACTAGCAGAAAGGAGCATGTAAAAATTCAAACCTTATTTCCGAAGGGACGGGGTTGACTACATGAACCAATAATCTATCTCACCGTCTCACATGGTCATCTATAAAAAAGATACTTTTCCTCCATTCGCTTCTATGAGTTCTATACAGTGCTAGCTCTTAAAAAACACTTTCATATCAGTTTTTACTCCTCTATCAGCTTTAATCTAAGTCATTTTAGGTCTCCATCGACTTCTTTTGAACTCTCCATTATCCCAACGCTCAACCTTTACACACCCCACAGGTCGACATCTCAAATGCCCAAATGAATGGAGTTGATTCACCGTTATCTTGTCATCAGTATCCTCGACCTCAACTCTAAATTTCCTCCAAACCGGTTCTTAATCCAATACCTCAAGATTTTCCCACACACTCATCTCAACATACTCATCTATGCTACATTCAACTTCTAACGCTCCTTAAATGCCACCCGTATAATGTAGGTTTGTAAAATTTTCCTTATTACCTTAGAGGCATGCTACAACGCTTAAAACCATGTCATTGTTCATCATTTGCCCAGACTTAATTCCATGACTTACATCATGATATAAATAGGTATTGTTTGCTTTGTTGACAGATTGACAAATTCTTTAGTGTATCAATTGAAATATGAAGATTTGTTTTCAATCTTCCAATGTGTTCTGTAATTACTGACGTCAATCATAAAATTCTGATGTTATTACTCTAGTTTGGTTAAAAAGTTAATGGTATTGCAAGGGAACTAGAATTTCGCATGTCAATCACTGGGACAAGAGAAAAAATAGTGTTTGCAATCCAAATATAGTTCCTCTTGCAACTAATTTGAGATTACAACCTTTTTCAGCTCCCCCCCTCCTTTTGCATAGCTAGCACTGCCAGCAAACAGTCTCGCTAATCGCTATCATACTCAGCACAAGTTTCCACTGACCACCATTACTCATGACATGATGATAAGATTGATAACCACATCAAGCTTGTGCATTACTTTAAAACTGGCAAAAACTTAAATCTTTAACAGTTTATTTGAACATACCTTTCCAAACTCAGCTGGTGGAACCTTATCCCCAGTGTCAAGCCAACCTTCTTGAAGTTTTTGGTATACTTCATTAATTTTCCCTTGCTTCTCACATAATATATGCCTAGCTGAAAAAGGTAACCAAAACACAAGTTCAGCAATAGTGAAAGTGATATTACGCACTAGGTGAAGATAAAAGGAAAGAGTAGGGGAATGCAGCCTACCTTTGACAAAATTGCAAGTTCCAAGCTTGTCTCCCTTACCACCTTTTGAACCACCCTTATCCTTTGAAGCACCCTCATCGCTGCCACCAGCTGCTTGTTTTCCCTTACCTTTACCCGCAGGCTCCTTTTTCTTTGCGTCCTTTCCCATAACTGAGGTGATGGCAAAAACAGAAAATGCATTAAATTGATAAAGGAGTCGCGAATATCTTTCAAATACATTAATTTAAATATTCACTTCTGCTAATTAATTACCACCAGTCCAGTTGTCTGCCTATACCTATAGAGGAATTTAAAATAATTTGAAAAGTACTTTTGTATAGAGTTAAAGACAATCACTTAATTAACATGTTTTATAATTGTAAAGCACAAGGTAAAGAGAAATGCAAAGTACGACCATGTCAAGATCATTTTTGTAAATGTTGGCCGAAATTCGCTCTCAGTAACCATGACGATCCCCTTCCTAAATCAGATGTTGCCCTTACAAAGATCATAGTAATATCTATTGTGTTGTCAGCTTAAAGCTGGATAAGTCCAAGTAGAGAGAGTGACACTGATGATGCCAGAGGGTAAGTATCTTCCAAAGTTAGCACACATACTCAAGCTAACTCATCTCCCGGCATATAAGAAGCTAGCTCGGAAGACTGCTCCTTTTACTCTAATTAGCAAAATATTATTCTTCAAGAAGCACAAAAATTAGCAATCACCAATTATGTTATAACATCGACAAACAATGAAATAAAAAAGGGTCTTATCTAAAAGGTACCGCTACACTTGTCCAAATTCAATTTCAAATCAATAACACCAAAACAACCCCCCCCCCCCACCACACACACACAACAACAACAACAACAAATTGTAGGGCACTTATCCTATACCCAAGCGTACATCCTCCTACTTGTACGGAGAGAAGAATGTGAGAGGGTATAAAATTACACTCGGGTGTAGGATGGAAATTGCGCGCAAACGGGATCACACAAAACTCAGTTTCTACAATAAATACATAAAATTTATCATTGCACTTATTTTTTTAAAAAAACCTTTCAATATTAAAAAAGTTGGAATAATTCCTTAATCGAAGTATCATTGTTTTAACATCAAAAGCCCATTAAAGATAAATAGCTAACTGTGACTCTGCGAGTGTTAGCACTATTGCTACCATCTAAGCAATCAGAATTATCACAAATTACGGGTACACCATCGACAATTATATATCCCCAAAAATCTCAGAATCAACCAAAAATTGATTAATTGGGTAAGCAAAGATCAATTGAAGCAATCTAGGAGATGGTTTGATTTACAATTTATTAATGCAAATTAATGCCAAAGCAGTTAACATGAATAATTTAATGATTTATTTTTGTAAAAACCACCAAATAAGAATATAGACAAGGTAAGACAACAATAATATACAAACCCAATTGAAAAAAATAAAAAAAAAATGAACCCAAAAAGAATCATCCATGGTAATCAAAATCTAAGGATATCTAAATGAAAAAAGTGACAAGGGGGAAGAAAGGTCAAACCTTTACAAGAAGAATGAAGAGGTTGAAAGAGAAGAAGAGGAAGAAAGCAGAGTTTTGTGTGCTTTTAGTCGCGCTTTGCAGAGTTTTCAGGGGATGAGGGGGTTTTAGCTTTCAATTGACGAAGGAATATTTTGTTGGGTGATAAATTGATAATGTAGGTTGAAAAATTGAAAGTTTGAAACTAATAATCAAAACTTCTTGATTTTTTTTTTTA
Source organism: Chenopodium quinoa (assembly GCF_001683475.1). Classification (NCBI taxonomy): domain Eukaryota; kingdom Viridiplantae; phylum Streptophyta; class Magnoliopsida; order Caryophyllales; family Amaranthaceae; genus Chenopodium; species Chenopodium quinoa. Next base: position 1,849,105 of record NW_018742879.1, read on the forward strand.
TTTATTTATTTTCTCAAAGGGAAATCAAACTTTCCTGATGTTTTCAAGACAATCCCAAAAAAAAAACAAAAACAATCCCAACTTTAAAGGTCCATTTGGCATTATTATGGTTTTCTATATTTTTTTTAAAAAAAAAAAAATTAATTACTTTTAATCTACATTTTCTTAAAATAGTTTTTTTGACAAATAAAAAAGGTAATTTACATGTGTCGCTATCTAATTGGTTATTTTTTATAACAAAAAAATCTGAAAATTAGTCATTCCCTTCTTCAATCCCCCATCTAAAACTTGAACCAACCTCCTCCATGTCTAACCTCCCTTTCGTGCTGACTCGACTCATCCCCACAACCCCCACGAAAAACCCTAGAAACCCCTACCTTCCCCCACCCCCAAAAGTCCCAACCGCCCCTCTCCCTACCCACAAAACCCTTGTTGCTAGGATTTTGGGGGTGGGGGGAGGGGTAGTTGGGAGTTTCGTGGGTGAGGGAGGGATTTCTAGGGAGTTTCGTGGGGAGGGAGAGGGGCTTTGGGGATGGTGTTTTGGGGGGGCTAATGATAGGGGTGGGGGAAAGGGCGGAGAGCGGAGAGCGGGCAAAAAAGGGGGGCTGGCTAGGCGCCGCCAGGATTGAGGGTGGGGGAGGGCTCAAAGCTCCGGGGCAGATGGTTGGTTGGCTGGGGGATGGGGAGGTCATAAAAAAAAAATTTAATTCATTAGGTTTTATTCAGTCACAAAGTTTCATATGTGGCTGGGCACACCGTGTGGGTGTGGTTACTCGGTCCGTCAGGAATTACTCGGTTAGAGTTTTGGTGTGTGTAAACCGGTCACACAGAAAACGCAATGTTATTAAATTATTTAATTTGGAGTTATTTTAAATAACCACAGTTAAAGTTTTGATTATGAGTTTAATTTAATTGTTTAACAATTTTATCCAAAAAAAAAATGTTAACCGATCATCAAGATTGTAGGTAAATTAAATTGTTTAAAACGGATACCCCCAAAGTTTGTATTATTCAAAAATAACCAAAAAATTGACTTGTTTTTAGCGAGCCGCTTAAAGTTCGTATTTTTTGACAATTAAAATAAATAAATAAATAAATAAACACCAGCCCGACAACCCCCACAATCCACTCCAAAGTTGGAATTATTTTAAAATAATCGAAAGTTGAGATTATTTCAAGTAAATCGCCCAAGGTTGGAATTATTAAAACAATTTTTCCTAATTTTTTTTTATCATATGCGATATTGCTAGAGATATTGCAATTTGTATATTCTAATATTTTTTTTTGAACAATGTATTTTATAATATTATTTGTTCATAAATTTTACTAAAAAAGAAACAAACAAACTGAAATAAAAAAGTGCAAAATAGAAACCGGCGTTGACGAGCCTTAACCGCCAGCCAGTGAGCAGGAGCTACCCAAGATCTAGGAACCTTTCGAATTCTGCAAGCAGCGAAATCCCTCAGAGCTAACCTAATTTCCTGAAGCAACCACGAGCAGTCTATATCATCAGAACGAGACCCACAAAGCAGGGAGACCAGCGTAGCACGATCTGAATAAAGGAAGACCTTCCCATAACCCCTTTGTGAAGCCTACCAAAGAGCCCACAAACACACCTGTAACTCTGCCTGAAGAGCTGAAGAAGTACGACAAGGCCGTGAAACCCCACCCAAGACTATATCAGAAGACATATCTCGAAAGATCCAACCAGCACCAACATTATTACCTAGGCCATCCCAGGCACCATCAAAAATCAAGCAAACATCCAAAGACTCATGCCCAAGACCCCTCAACCAACCCAACGAAGGAACAAGAAAGCGAATGGAAAAATGACCTTGACAGGTCAACTGGGCAACCACAGAGGAGAACAGCCTGTTTAAGACGGGAGAACCATTCATCCTCCTTATAAGAAGTGGAGACAGGAGAGTAAACCGCGTTCCGGAAGACATAATGATTACGAGTCAGCCAAACAGCCCAGAGCAAGGAGAGGAAAGAGAAAAGAGCATTCCAATTCATAGCTTTAGCAAAACCAGAAATCAACTCCATAACCCAACGCTCAAAAGGTTGAATAAGGGGAAAAGTGAGCTCAAACCTTAGAGGAACATCATTAAAAAACTGACTAATAAAGGAACACTCCCTAAACAAATGTGTCGGATTTTTCGGGTGTTGATGACAAAACACACGTAAGGGATTAACAGGAACCCCATGCTGATTAAGAGTCGAAAACAGAGGTAGAGCATTGTGAAGCAGTTTCCAAACAAACAGTTTCAATTTGGGGAGAATCGATAAACCCCAAAATTGCTTCCACCAAATTACAGGGACGAGCTCACTAACAACAGCGATAGCCGAACAACGAACAAGCATAGCATAGGCTGATTTTGTGGAAAACATACCATCTCGAGTATGCTTCCAGTAAACAAAGTCATCCATCGGCAGAAGAGGACGATTCACAGAGAAAATATGGAGATCTGTAGAATTATCGAAGAACCGATGGACTAACGTAGGATCCCACGCGTAAGTACGCGGATTGATAATGGAAGAAAAATGAGTCGGAAGATTTGACTTAACCAAACCACTTTTGAACTGCACAGGCCCCCAGGAGCCCAAACATCATCGATTAGACGAACTTGTGAGCCGTTGCCTACCTTCCAAGCTAAACCATAAGCTAGAGTAGACATACCAGCCGACAAACTGCGGCATCCCCAAGAAGAGCGCAAAATTCTTCCTGGACTTAGAGAATTAAGCAAGGGATACTTCGCAAACAAGACCCTGGAAGCCAAAAGCTGAGGATTACATCGGAGTCTCTAACATTGGCGAGCAAGCAAAGCTATATTGAAATGCTCGAAACTATGAATACCCAAACCACCCAGACCTTTAGGAAGGTGCAATAAGGACGTAGACCAGAAAGCCGAACCTCGAGCTGAAGGTGAAGACTTCCAATCCACCAAAAGAGAGCCAACATGTGATCGATACGTTTGGTGACCATAGAAGGAACATGGAAAACTGATAAGATGTGATTAAAAGAAGTCACCAACACAGAATTAATGATCACCAATTTAGCTGCAGCAGATAGTCCCACAGAAGTAAATTTCGACAACCGATGAGAGAACTTTTCAATAAGAAACTGAACTCGAAAACCTTATCGCGACCCAAATCAACAAGAGTTCCCAAGTAATTACCAAGGGAATCCTTTCATTGAAGTTGTAAACTCCTGGACAAGAATTCCTTATAATCCAAAGGGGTATTAGGACTGAACTTGACAAAGGACTTCTGCAAGTTAATCATTTGGCCGGATTTATCACAAAAATCCATAAGAAGCAGTGTTTTTGGGGTTTTTTGATGTGTCTTGCTGGAAAGTTACAACACCGAGACTGACCTCCGGTTGCCTGTACCTGCAAAACCACGGAGACTCCCAGGGGTGGGAGTTCCGCCTCCGACGATTAAGTTAGAACGCGTATGAGGAGTATAGTGCGGAATGTAAATACTTCTCTCTGATTCAGAGAGAATTCTGCAATGAATATTGCTCGGTTTTTGTGTGGATTGAATGTGTATTCAATAATGAATCCCCCATAAATGAGGATGGTTCCTCTATTTATAGTGAAGGGGATCAGCTCCCCTTCTAGGGTTCAGGTGACACGTGTCAGGAGAGGGTTGGATCCCCCTGGGCCTCTCTGAGGCTGACACGTGTCAGCAGGCCATTGGGACACGTGCTGCATTAGCATTTGGTCCATTTGTCAAGGGTACTTTTACCCCCAAACATTAGCCCCTCGGAAGGAGTAATCTCTCTTTTAAGAGAGATTGTTCCTTCCGAATAGGAGACCCCTTGAGCCTCTTTGGTCGGTATTTGTCTAGTTCAATTAGGGAGGAATTTGATTGACTTGGAAAATTTGATACTTGGAACGGTATGACATTTTCCAAGTTAATCAAATCATAATAATGATTGTCGCTGAACTAGACAAATGTCGACTCTTATTGCTTTTAGCCCCTCTATGCTAATAGCAACAGATCAGGTGGACTGTCGACCATCAAGCGGGAGTTAGCGCGCAATATTATCTAGCCATTGGCCTCAATTTGATCATCCGGCCATTGGCCTTCGATTGATCATTCCGGCCATTGGCCTTCGATTGATCATTCCGGCCATTGGCCTCAATTTGATCATCCGGCCATTGGCCTTCTATTGATCATTCCGGCCATTGGCCTTCGATTGATCATTCCGGCCATTGGCCTCAATTTGATCATCCGGCCATTGGCCTTCGCTTGATCATTCCGGCCATTGGCCTCAATTTGATCATCCGGCCATTGGCCTTCGCTTGATCATAGAGCAATGTACCACCCAAATGGGAGATGCTCTCTGCGACGAATTCACCCAAATGGGCATTGCCGGACGCCTCCTCCTGCTGGAGCAGACGGATTGTTTAAATTTTGCTGCTTGCACATTGCACATCAGTTGATTTAGGCGGCAATGCCTTAACCCAATTGAGCTATGCTTCAACCCATATACATACAGTCGGCTTTAATGGAGTAAAATATGCGCGACCAGAGCTGATCATGACGTTGTAGAGTATGCAACCACAGGCAGTTGCAATGGTGCAACACCTGCGACACTTGTGCAGGCAACATTTATACATGAGGAAAGACTTCAAACTCTACCAGCGCAGAAAGGCGTCCAGCCCCACACTCGGTCATTACTCATGGCATTTCATGAGGTTGCAGTGACCCATATACATACGGCCATACATACGACCAATCTATTTGCTTCGAAGCGACGCTTGAAGCCACGCTTGTGCTGACACACGGAGGCCGGCTGTTTCAAATGCTTAGCTTCAAAGACTTGCGATAATGCCATTAAGTATCCGCTGCTCATTGATCATTGCTCCCACAGCTGGCTTTCAATGGTGTGGCGAGAGTATCACCCAACCGGGCAGCTCATGGCTCAAACCACATACTTACAGCCGGCCTAGCAAGGATGCTCCCACAACCCTTTGAAATCATTATTTTAATCAAATCATTATATCAATCATAATAATGATTTGATAAATCGTTATTATAATCAAATAATTATATCAATCATAATAATGATTTGATAAATCATTATTTTAATCAAATCATTATTTTAATAACAATAATGATTCTCATGATTATGCCAATACTTCAGCATGCTTGTTGGGAATTGTAATAACGAGACTCTACTCATGCATATACAGCCGTATTATTCTTGCCGGATGCATGGTTTGGGCTGGGGGCGTCAAAGTCATGCAAGTAACCCCAGCCGGCTTCGCCTGGTCCTAAGTGCTTGACTGGCTGCTCTCGTAGTTGTGCATAGGTCGTGGGCCGGTTGTGTTGCATAGAGCATGGGCTTTTATACAAAGTACACACGACCAGGTGCGATGCTCATCGCCAATTGCACGCTGCTTATTCAAAGTGTACACAGCTGGATGCGATGCCTAGAGCCGGCTGGATGCTTAGCTTGTTAGGTGCATCATATTGCTCTCATGGCCGGCTTCAAGGGCCGCCTCCCCCATGTATAATAGTGACGGCTGACCCCTTAGATAATAAGCTCAAAAAACCGCAACACTTGTACAATCGTTGAGAATGACGCTTGTTGAGAATTATACAACCATTTACTCATGCATATACAACCGTTGACTCATGGCTTCAATCATGTGCGTACAGCCGGGTTTCAATATAATCCTCAAACACCAGCTGGCCTCCTTGATAACCACCACATCAAGACCGTCCCTCATGGACGATAATGCTAGTTGCACGCTTCTTAACACGTATACACACAGTAGACGATAATTCCGGTTGCGTGGCATATAGCTGGCTATACTCATACGGCTGCCATCTCATGAGAGCTTAAGCAAGGTTTCAAGAGTGCATGGCTTTATTGTTCTCATGCATGAGAGTAACCTTCATGAAACTAATAATAGTGGATTGCCCGTGTGGCTAGTAATTTAATAACATGCTACACATGTATAATATGTATTTAAGTGCTACATGCTTTTCTTTTTCCACTAAAATAATCATGCTTTTTTTTGTTTTTTTTTTTTTTTACAATCATAATAATGATATGATAGTAAGAATAGCTTACAATCTTGATCGGCTGACCCTTGACATTCGGTCATGTTTCGCCTGTAGCACTTGACACTCGGCCTTATGACGCCTCCTATATTAGACAGTTGGCCTCACGACGCCTGTGGTACTTGGCTGCTTGGCCGGATGCTCGGAGGCTGATATCATGTCGGCTGTATGTGCTTGAGATAACAAGCCCTTAGCTCTTGCGTTCAAGCCTCATGCGCCTATGCCAGCTGGATGTTTGTGTTGTTTAGTAGCAGGATGCCGGCTGTACCCATTAGATGTCATGCTAGTTGCATATTGCTTGTCCCACATATGCACAGCCGGATGTGTGGTTAGAGCAGGTCGGCTGCCTATGATGCCGCCTGTATGGTATGCTTACTAGGGAGCCTAGGGACGACTGTGTATTAAGCAGCCCCTGCTCACACGCATGGACGTACCAATTGGACTCAACACAAGGTTGTTCAGCAACTTTTAGCAGACGGAGCTGCCTGTCCAGATGTTGGACGCTTTGTACCGCCTGCCCCCTGAGGAGGGCCGGCTACATACATGACTGCCCACACGGCATGTATGGCTGCTGAAGCGCATACTGTGCCGAATGGATTATCTGAGGGCCAGAATGGACGGACAAGCCGCTTGACTAACCCCCTCGGTTTGATTGTGAATGCCTCATTCAGGTATTCTAGAAGCTGTCTGGGTAGGTCGACATTGAAGTCGACTCAGACATTTAAGATGGGGAGGAGGCACCTGGTCTTTGACCTCGACCGTAGGCCGCCTCCTATCAGTAGGCAGTACAGATTGTTGTGAAGCCATCTCAGCAGTACTCTCCCCACAGACGGCGCCAAATGTTTTGGGGTTTTTTGATGTGTCTTGCTGGAGAGTTACAACATCGAGACTGACCTCCGGCTGCCTGTACCTGCAAAACCACGGAGACTCCCAGGGGTGGGAGTTCCGCCTCCGACGATTAAGTTAGAACGCGTATGAGGAGTATAGTGCGGAATGTAAATACTTCTCTCTGATTTAGAGAGAATTCTGCAATGAATATTGCTCGGTTTTTGTGTGGATTGAATGTGTATTCAATAATGAATCCCCCATAAATGAGGATGGTTCCTCTATTTATAGTGAAGGGGATCAGCTCCCCTTCTAGGGTTCAGGTGACACGTGTCAGGAGAGGGTTGGATCCCCCTGGGCCTCTCTGAGGCTGACACGTGTCAGCAGGCCATTGGGACACGTGCTGTATTTGCATTGGTCCATTTGTCAGGGGTATTTTAACCCCCAAACAAGCAGAATAAGATTATCACAAGTAGTAGGAGTCACCTGAAAGAACATGAGGGAGTCATCTGCGAAAAACAGGTGAGATATAGAAGAAGCCCCTCGAGATATACGTATACCCTGAATCAGAGAACGGTCCTCATCCTGTTGCATCATTGTTGAAAGAACCTCCATACATAACACAAACAAATATGACGACAACGGATCACCCTGACAAAGACCGCACCTGGGACGAAATGCTAAAGTTGGATTTCCATTGACCAAAACCTGATAAGAAACGGTCGAAACACACTGCTAAATCAAATGAATCCAATACGGAGGAAACCCATAAACTCGAAGCACCTGAAATAGGAAATCCCAATTAACTCGATCATAGGCCTTTTTCATGTTCAGCTTCAGAGCCGCATAAAAACGTTTCCTGGCATGTGAAGCATTCATAAAGGAAAGAATCTCATGAATAATCAAACTGTTATCCGACATAAGGCGACTAAGAACAAAGGCATTTTGAAAATCGGACACCAAAGAAGGTCAGGCGAATCCTGGCCGTGAGACATTTAGAAATGCATTTATACAAGACATTGCAAAGACCAATTGGTCGGAACTGAGGGACCAGTTCTGGCCGATCCACCTTAGTTAGAAACACCAAAAAAGTCCGATTCCATTCTTTCAAGAAATTACCATGAGCGAAAAAGTACTGAATCGCGCTGACCATAGAAGAACCCATCAACTCCCAATGAGTCTTGAAGAAGTCTGCTGAGAAACCATCCACTCTAGGGGTTTTATTATCATGAATACTGAATAGGACCGCCTGAATTTCTCGAGGTGAAAAAGGAACAAGCAGCTCCTGTTGTTGAATAGTTGACAAGCAAGGAAAATGTAAATCATCCCACCAAGAGGATTCCATCAACGGGGGGGGGGGGGGGGCTACTAGGTAAAAGGAAATGATCATGAACCGAATACGAGCTGGATCTGAAACCCAGGTGAAAATTGGTCCCGAAAAAGGAACATCAATCAAAACCCAATCAAGCCTCCATTAAATAAAATCTAGCTTACCAAGTATAGTATAATTGCCACCCACTTTATCCGAAAGAAATTCTACTTGATTGAAATCACTAAGAAAAATCATTTTTGGGAAGGAAGCAACTAAGTTGCCTATAGTATTCCAAAAATCCAATCTATCAACTAAATGCGGGGCACCATACACAAACATGATATATTTTATTTCATTACCCATCACCAATTTACAAAGGATTACATTTGGAGAAATATATACAAGCACCAAGTCTAACGATGCAAACCAAAATATAAACAAACCACCACTAAGTCCTAAAGCATCAACTTCCTAGCCACACTATCTACAGGGAGTAAAGTTTCCATGAGAAAAACCACATCTAAACCAAAAGAGTGAACTAATGACATGATATAAGGAATTTTAGAGGTGTCCACTTGCCCAAGACCCCTACAATTCCATGCCCCAATCTTCATCCCGAACCCGGTGGCCCTTAAGGGAAGCCACCGATCTCTCAGATGAAGCTGCTTGCAAGTCCGAACCAGAATCAGAACTGCCCCTGCGTTTCTTGTACGGCAGAAGGCATGGAAGACAACCAGAAGGTGGAGCGCGCCGCACTTGATCCTTAGGCACAAGAGGAGCCGAAGGTGCTACTACCGAGCTTGGCCTCTTAGCAGGACACTTGTTCACAACCCAATTCCACATCTTTCGGCCCTTGTCCAAAATATGAACAGATGTCGAAGCATTACCCTTGTCCGATTTGACCACCTAAGCATCAACACTAGACTCCTGCTGCTCGCCTAAAATGATATCCATCGGGACCGCCTCGTCAAACGAGGGCGAAGTAGAGTCAGAAGAAAGTAATTCTGGGCTAGGCGAGTTTGGAGCTTCCTGAACAGGGGAGGGAAAAACAAAAGCTTCCGATGAAGAATCCGCCACATAGCTTGAAAATTCGAACCGATCAGTTGGAAAAGAGCTGGAGAGCGAAGGAGAAGATGAATCCGAATTCGCTGCTGAACCCGCCCAATTACTAGGACCTGCTCCAAATGGGTCTTCAAACATTAGCCCAATTGGACCTAATGGAGGAGGTGAAAAATTCGGAATAATGGGCGAAATATTTGGGACAACTTGATCCAGAAAAGAGGGCCCACTTCCAAAATCAAACTAAGTTGAAACATCTTCGTTTGGCCGGCCCAAATGAGGAAAAAGAATTGAGCTATACTAATTAAAAGGTTGATGCGCTGGTGAACTAATGTGGGATGAGATAATACTAGAGTCCAAAGTCCAACGTAGGTGGGCTGGGCCCAAATGAGAGTGATCAGTACGATTATCTTGACCCATGTTGGGGTAATTTTGAACTTGATTTTGACCAGAAGAAAACAAATGTTGCCGCCCAGATGTGTTCCTGAACATGTGATGTACACATGGACGCTTATCACCACGTGGAGGAGAGTTACGCCAGCCACCCATGTAATGCCACTGACTATCACGAGCCCTTGCATAAACAATGCGTGCCTCATTTCTAGTTTGCTGATTAGGAACCTCTAATTGTTCATTAACCGAGCGATTAATTTCCGAATCACGCTGCCAAACTTCATTAACCGCACTCCGATAAGCACTAGGAAACAGAGGGGGACACAACCCCGAAATCTCACCAACACAACGACAAGAAGCAGATGAACCAGAACGGGAATCCGACGGAGAACGGGGAAAGCCACCCCCATCACTATCATAATCCAAAGGATGCGAATCCGCCGGAAATTCAGAAGGATCATTTTGATCATGAAAGCCAAACCAAAGCTCCGTAGTCCATAACGAAGGAGAAGGAAAAATGCCCCGAATAGCACTTGAATATAAATTAGTATCGGTAGGACCATATAACACACGAGCGCCGCTTTCGTAAAGCGGCGTTCCAAGTGAAAAGCAATAATAGCATCAGATTTTTGACACGAGTTCTGACCGTGTCCGACAAAACCACACTTTTTGCAAAATCTAATTATACCTTCGTATTTAAAACAAACCCACGTGACTCACTTTTCACGTGTTGGAAAATAACAACCCGCAATCAATGGCAAAGACAAATCCACTAGAATTCTAACGCGAGGACAAGGAATTGGAAACTGACCATTGCCTTCATCGACCATAGTAATTTCACCGACATGAAAGAGAACCGCACCCGCAACAGTCAGAGTAGAGTAGCGGATAGGAAGTCCTTGAACACCGACCCACATATTCATTGGATGCAAATTCATGGTGTGCGGCACTGAGTAATCACGAAGCCTTTGGAGAACAACCAAACTACCCAACCTCGCGAATCAAGTTCATCTGCATCCTCCTCCGAGCCACAACAAAACACCAAGTCTTGGTCTTAAGGAAAGACTCGAACTGGTGCACGAAGATGCCAGAACCGCAAAACTAGTCTTTGAAACAAGTCTAAAGTAAAGTCACGATCATCCCAAACACGCCCTATAACACAACAGTCCCAGTGTATAGACTTGTCCTCATCCATAGGTGGAAGATTACTAAATTCCTCACCTACGATGTGAGGATAGACAAAAGTGTGAGGTTGAATATACTGCGGCATGACTATGAACTTAGTTGAACAAACAGTGAAAGAGATAGAAAGCAAAATAAAGTAGGCTAAACTCGAAAAGAAAATAGAGAGGATTCTCTCACTAAAGGTCTTTCTCTCGCTAGAGATTTTTTACTATATAAGCGGATAACTTAATTCATTTACACCAATTTTTGACAATCAGTAATCATGGCCCAGATGCATACTGCCTAACTAGAAAAATTAAATACTCCTGGCAACCGATCTTCCAAGATTGGTGCTAATTATTGTGATTCTCTTCAGAGTCTGAATCTGAAAATTCCATTTGATAAGCATCTTTCGGTTCCACATCAGTTATTGAAGGAGGAATTTCTCCGGTTACACTGTTCCTTCTCCGATTTCTCCACTCTTTAGGGATCTTTTTCTGTCAAAAAGAGTGGAAGATTATTATAAATCGAACCATAAATTCATAGCAACATGAGCAGACTTGTCCGAATGCTCATCACACCAGCTCTTCACAACCATTAAGTGTACAAAGAAAAACACACAACACAATAGCAGAATGTAGTAGTAATGCTTCAATTCGGACCAGTATGCTAAACAAAAGTAGGTAGTTGGATTAAAACAACGAGATGAATAGACTGTCTGCTAAATGCAACATAATAGGCTAGCTAATACCCTTGTTCTGTTCTCCAATAAGTAGCAAAGAATGAAATGGAACTTCGAGGAAAGGGAAGAACATTTCAGACATAATTAATAACGAAAACAACTATTCGCATAAGTTAACAATACTGTTAAATTAGGCACTAGTTTTTTTTTTTTTTTTTTGGTGTTCCACCCGGTTCACCCTTTGGGCTAATCCGGATTCGAGGATCAGTTCTAGGTGGTTAGGTTCCAGTCCCCTCCCAATTGTTACTGCGGGGGATCGAACACGCGTCCTCCCTACCAAGTGTAGCCCCAATCACCAATATACCAACAGCTAATTGGTAGGCACTAGTTTTTTTTAAGTCATGCTGAATGTCGTTATGATTAACTATTCTGTACCTTGTCAAAGATTCAAAAACAGAGATCATATCTGCTGGCTGCTGCAATCATTCCTAAGCATTATAAATATAACTAGGGCTTTGTTGTTATGAATATAACTAGGGTAGCATCCCAAAAGACCTCTCACCTTGGTATGGGCTTGTTGCCACTGACTTGAGTCACTTGATGGAGTTGGCTGACTGCGATGGAGCCATATTCCACCAAATGACAATAATGCTCCAAGAAGTAACAATGGACCAATCCTTGGATCACCAGAAAGATCACGACACCAAGCTATGACTCTCCAAAGTTTATGTTTCATTCCATTTCTAGTGGAAAGAAATTTTTCACCACTAACGAACCAAAGGGGATCAGAGTTCTCGGGAACAAGCTCAGGTGTGTTTGTTCTCTGACAATTAAGATATGGCATTCAATCAGCAAAACAAAAATGGAAAAAAAATAAATTACAAAGCAAGAAATCGTCAGAGCATTGAGCCTGTTACAAATAAATAATAACACCATGACTGAGAGAACAAAATTTCTAAACATGTCAACATGCATAGAATCATGTAAATACGCATGCCTGTGCACTATACAAATGTCCAAATGCACCAAACAACACTATTACAAAGGACAAAAACTTTACTTACATAGAAAGGAAGTTTTGCAGAGTCACCATCTTTGATATTCTTCGAAATCCATTCAATAATCTGCAGTTAGATACAATAATAAGTATGTGCTGAAAACCATTGTTCAGAAGAAAAAGGATGGAATTAACGGCTCTAATGCCTAGTAAAGATAGTTCTAGGACAATTAAACTGCTGAAATTAAAACTTATGAGCCAGACAAATTGACCTGTAAAGGCTCAGCAGAGCCATTGTATCGTGCTACCAGTTGAGATACAGGATCTACATCATCTTTAAGACTGTCCAGTAAACTTGAGGGGGATCTTTTATCCTTAGGATCTTCAACGGAATCATTTCTCATGTAACGCACCATAACAACCTGAGGAGCATCTTCAATGCCTCTTCTTGGACCACAACATTCCAAGCTAAGCTCACCACCAATGTAGAACATGCACAAATTCTAAGATCAAGAAATCACAATAAGCATAATTATAACTTTTTTAGAAAAAGAAATATATGCAGTGACATCAAATATTGTAAAAATAATACAAAAGGAAACATTAAGCATAACTATACTACTTCCTCTATTTCTTTCTAGTTGCATCACGTTAAAAATTGCAGGCTCCTAGGCAATCAATTTTTGGAGATGAGAGAGATGGAGAGAAAGAAAAAAGTACTCGTGATAGGAGAGAGATAGAGAGAGTATTAATTAAATAGGAAAGTGATGCATCTAAATCAAAACTTTCTTTTTAAAAAATGATGAATCTAAAAAACGGAGGAAGTATTATTTTAATTTCATGCAGTGAAGATATATTTTAAAATCATGCATAGGTACCTGTATATACAAGGCCAAAGGCTTATTATGATTGAAACTGATGAGTAACGGCAACATTGTCAAGTCAGACTTGAGTGTGACGGAAAAATAAATAGATATTCGCAGCTGTTGGCACACGTGCCCATTTTGACTGATGCACTATTATAATCAGAGGGAGTATTCCCTTAATGGTTAAAGCTTGAATTTTAAGCTTCCTTTATGCTCTACTTTTTTGCAGGATTCGGTCGACAATAGCTTATTATATCAATTAGACTGTTACAAGTGGTAGAAAAAAGTGATTGCTCTACAGCAAGGACTACACTTAACTGAATGAATGTCTGACAGACAAGGGCTTGTTGCAAAAAAGATATAATTTCAAACTAATATTTTAAATGACCGCTATGAATGGTCCATAGAGCTTCCATAATCATAATTAATCGGTCAGATCTAGTGGGTGTACAACTATAAACCCGTCACTATCAACTGAAGGTGACACATAGTAAAATGTATCATATACCAATCGAAGCCCCCCTCCCCACAAAAATCAATAATTAAGTATTAAAATCATAGCATACAATCATAGTGAAACCTTGATTGTGGCACTGATAATATATGCAGTATCGTTCCCAAAACCTAATCACAAAGGACTAAGGGAGGTTATCATACAACTGGACTTGTAAACTATAAGTTGGTAGCTGAACAAACAATTAGTGGAGAAAGTGAAGAGATACGAACCTTTTGTACCTCTCCATCCATCCAAGTTAAAGTTAATCGCTTGTCTTTAAGTGCAATGGCTGCATGTGCTGCCAACTCGTTGGAATGGGGTGCAACATCCTGATAGCTCTTTTCTGATAAAGTTTGTTGGGCCCTGCGCAGAACCTAAAGCCTCAAGATAATTCAACAGTCGAAGTCAGGATAAAAAAAAAGGAAAAAAAAAAGGAAAAAAAAAAAAAAAAACAATCAGCTTTATCAATTGAGAGTGCACAAACATAAGTCATGAAACATCGTTTATAGGAGAGTCATGGAGAAGTCTATTATAGAAGTCTGTTGGACAAGTTCACATTTCACAATTATATAGATATACAACTCAAATCAAACAAATTGTAGGATTCCATTAAGACAGGAAAACACATTTTAAAATACTGTGGTCTGTGGATTTACTATTAGGACAACACAGATTCTATAAAGACAACAAAAGTCTTGCTAGCAGCATTCAGATAACATTAATTCTTGGCTTAAATCATGCTTCTCTTTGAAAATCTATACTTTTGTTAATTTTCTCTGTTATCTGTCGCTCTCAGGAAATATACCAGTCTCCCTGCAAAAATTGAAAAGCCTATTAAACTAGTAAGATCCTCTTAATTCCGATCTTGACAATTCTCTTCAAATGGAAATTCCAAGTGACAGAATGAGAGAAGCCATTCCGCACCAAGAAATTAAATAGGCCTATACAGATTTGAAACAAGAATTTATGTGCTTGTTTTCAGCCCAAGCCTTCTTGCATAACAAGTCCCCCACTCCACCCCCACCCCCCACCCCCCACCCCCCCCCCCCCCCCAAAAAAAAAAAAAGAAAAAACCTAATAAAAAAATTGTACCTTGGAGTTCATCGTTTCACCATCATTTCATTTATCACAATGTATTTGGTCAAAAATATATTTGATTACGATGGTTAATTTTCCAAAACAAATTTAGAAACATTGGTTACAAAAAATTTCTTTCATTTGGTAAAAATCGTTGCAAATAGCACGAATCCCATTTTACATTACAATTTAGAGTTTAACAAAGTTTGAAGCGTCTTTAGACATATGTACATTGATTAGAGAATAAAAACCATTCATGAAGTACATCCTTTCATTTTACAGGAAACTGTATATATTGCGAAGTGGACAACTCACCTCACGCATTTCATTCATTTCTGGGCTTGGCCTTCCAATAACGACGACACAATACCAAATCGTAGTACTTGTCCCTGCTCGGGAATAGCCACGTGAATCGCAACCCAACTCCACTGATGTCATGGTCCTCAATTGTGGAAGCTCTAGAAACATAAAATATTCAGCATCAGGATACCTCATATTACAGCACCTAGAAGAATATTCTTTCAAGTATACAAAATTCACAGCATATATCAGAAACGAAGCAGTGTAATTCTTATTGGAAAGATATTGCAGATTTATTGCATGATTAGCAAACAGAATCTGATTATTGGTAAATCAACAAATGAAGTATTGAATATATAGATTCTATATGTAGTTCAATCATGAGCTTAGAGAGATTGGAATTAAGACAAAAAAGGGGAAATACAACTTTAAACAACAATGTAGACACCTCCTCCGACAAGCGTGTTGCTATGGCTAAACAACTTATGGACAAGCCACTCATAAAAATTATTATAACTACATACACCACCACCAAAACCTAAAAGAATGAAAAAGGAAAATAAACCCTGAACAGGAGCATTACCGTGCAGTCTATTATCTTCCATTACATCCACAAACCATGAACTGTTTACAGCCCCTGCATGATGATAAGAATGAAGAGAAATGATGATAAAAGAAACTGTTTGAAAACTAATAATCAAATAACAGATATGAGACAGCAGTAGAAATTGGTATATACCATATAACACCAAAGGTTTAGTGCCTGGATCCCTCAAAAAGACAGTGGCCGGAGCTGATTCCACATCATATCTGTAACCACCAATAACAATTAAAAAAAAATTCTAAGATTAAGATAGAAATAACTGAAACACAGTATAGCTGCAGCATCAGATTGGCACCATTATATAGAGTATAAATTGGTAACGCGAGAGTGTCCTAAGTGCAGTATAAATGAGATTTCTCTATAAATGCAATATATTATTACCTATCTCTTAAATCAGCCCATTAGCAGATATGTGGCTAATGAAAGAAGAGATTATTGTTCAGAAAGGTTATAACAATGCATAAGACATTAAAAAAGCCACTTTTGTGTAATATGCCCAAGATTCTCAGAAAATGCAGACTTGGACTGGTATTATACAGTTAATAATACACCCATCATAGAAGCAGCTAAACAAGCATTTTAGATTTGGGTATGCGAATATTACTCCCTTAGGCTAAGTTTAGTTCACCTTATTTTTGCTAATCTGATCAGAAATTATTTTTTCTGATCGGAATTTATTTTTCTGATAATATACAATCAGATTTGAATTCCTTATTTGACTAAACTTGTACCTTAAAGGATAAAATATATCAAATGAGATCTTATTTTCCAAATATGTACTTTTCATAATTTTTTCAAAAAACTGCTTGACAGTTGACATCTCTCCTCAATCCCAAAGAATTTTTCAATAAATGGGCAATTACACAAGTTACACACTAACCACAAATCTAGAGCTCAGTACTGACCAAAGAAGTAAAAATATAGCAAACTCTGCAAAGTAGAGGCTTCAGTCATATAAACAATTAGCCTTAAACTGTACAACATAAGCACATACATAGATGACCAATAGGAAAATTCCTCTTCCCTCCAAAGAACACATGCAAAGGAAGCATAATCCTGATAATTCCTGGCAGTTTGACGAATGAATGGTGTTGCACGCATCCCTGTGTCCGAGAAGAACATGACTTTTACCTGTGAACCAAAAACAATATGCAAAATAAGTCCAAATTAAGCCATCAATCATGTTCATATTTAACTAGTATAATTACTCAAAGATCAGAGCACAAAGTACAAGTATCCAATAATCTACAAGGATCAACAAGAAGCATGACGCATATAGAACAATATTTTAGCAGACCATATGCAAGCAGCCTCCATAATGGAAGGCCTTACCTACAAACTCAGGAAAGCATGCTCACATTAGAATTATATTATGATTTAAGATGTCTTTTTAGATCCAATCATACATATAATAAAAATAAATAAATAAAAGAAAAAAGGAAAAGAGCATACCTTATTATAACTACTCTTAGCCAGAAATCTTGGTCCCTAAAAATAGGAGAAATAAATGGTAAGAATACAACTGTTCATGTACATAATAAAAGTAACTAGAAAAAAATACTACTCGTAACATTTACTAGTACAAATACATATCACTGAAAAACAAAACAACCTCATTTTATACAAACATAAATACAGTGTGTACAAGCTTAATACCAATCCGATCTCCAAAAGGTTCAGACAACATAGGGAGATTGGATGCAAATGATTTTCAAAGCCAAAAACTGGGTCGTTTAATTTTCTAGACTTTTCAGTTATCATGAAGGCAAAGATGCAAAAGTTCAATCCCTTTACCCATTGGTAAGATCCTCTTCCGAGACATTGGAGTAATGTCGATAATGATGTAAAATAAATACTACTAAAACAAGAGTTGCCAACACTCAAATGTCATATAAATTAGACCTCTGCTTTGAAAGTTTTTGACAACTTCTATTGTTGTCCATTTCAGAAAGTTGTTAACACTTTTATTATATTTCATTTAAAAAAATAAAATAAAAATAAAAAACCCAGTTACCACCATACCCTTCTAGCCCCACAATACTTACACATATGACATATGCACTCACTCTCTCCCTCTCTCTCTTACTTTATCCACCTTTATCTTACACCCATCCACCTTTTTCCACATACTCTCTTACTTAATCTACCTTTTTCTTCACCCATTTATCACATCAACACTCTCTCCAATTGCCATAATTTGCGAGCAAACAGTAAATGTCAAGAAAGTTCATAATGTATGTAGTATGCGTTTGGATATGAACGTTTGAGCTCTAAACACCTTTCAAATTAAGTTGTACAGAAAATTTTTAAAAAACTCAAGGATGAAGCTTCAGAAAACAGATTAGAAGTATTTTTCAGAATTGGATAATGGAAGTTAAGAAGGGAATCTAAGGAGAGGAGGGAAAGGGGGTTCCTTTCAAGAATCTGAAGTGCTTGGATTCCTATAATCCCTTTTCGAACTATTTCTTATGACGATTCATGTTAGCCAACCCACATCATTTTTGGACTAAGGCTTGGTTGTGGTTGTTGTTGTAGTAAGTGAGGCATCAAGACAAACACAATACAAGAGAGAATGATTGAGACCTTCCTAGGACTCAAGGCACTAAAAAAACGTTAAAAAAATTAATAATAAATAAAATAAAACTTCTTCAGTCACTCAATGAAAAAGCATATATGCGAATTTATGTCCTTTTATGCACCATTATCTAATTGTTTTTTTAAAGGTACACATATCATACTGTACTAACAGATCCATATCACAGGGGCAGAAGATGGAAGGGCACACAAATTGAATCCGTATCACATGGGCAGAAATGGAAGTGTACGCCACACCTTTCCACTTACTGACTCTCATGTTTAATTTTTTGTAGGCACTGTAGATGCATATCAGATATCACATCCTTTTCTTTTTTTTTTAATCAGTGAACTCTTGGCCGATGGACAATGATAGGTATTTAGTATCAAGTTGGAAATCTTTTTAGGTGGTATACCAGTTAAAAAAAAATAAAAAATTTAAAAAACTAACACAAGAAGCCGTCAAACATCTAATTACAATGAAAAAAGATCAACATACCAATGTGTCCTTTGTGTAATAAGGAATGCGAGGTAACTTCAGTATCATTACTGCAAACCAATCTGTAACTGCATCAACCGAGAGATCTCCTTCATACCTACACAAACATTAAGCTCATGATCCAATGGCAAAATATTACAAATGCTAGGCATATAACTCCAACAGAAAATTAACAGCACTTGAATAAGAAAGCTTCATAACAACAGAGCACTCCTTTTATTTGTCAAACATACATGACTCAGAGCTTACCTAATAAGACAGCTGGAACTTTTACACCCTTGAGGAAATGCAATCAAAGAAGGAAGACCTGTAAACAAAATAGGTAAGAGCCAAGAAGAAACACATAGATGCTTGAGAGTTCAAAGTATGACTAACAAGCAATATGTGAAGATAATGGAATATAATCCTGATAGAACCCCTAAAAATAGCAAAACGAAACTAAATATTAGGCTGAGGCTTGATAACTAGTACAATGGCTAAGTGCCCCCACCATAGTGGAGTAGAAGCTGCAAACATTTTGGTACCTTCTCCACAACATGAGTCAGCTTGATGTTAATGTGACATGTCTATCGCATAAAAATTTAGAGCATATCCAATACAGCTAATTTCAAACACAAACCATAACTTAACGAGATTATTGTTTACCATTTCGGAAGAAAAGTTGCCCTGTTGTTTTCTTCTCTGCAAGTTGAGAGGCAAGTTTGATTTCCCCAAGCTCCACTACACCAGTATCAGCAATCTCACCCAGCAAAGTAGCTGCTCATAATGTATGGAGTCAAAAATTAACAACGCAACTGCTTTTAAGTATAAATAAAAAGAGTAATGTCATGAAGACATACTGCATCAATTGCAAACAATCAGACAACAGTTTCAAACACATCAGACAAGGAGCATGTGGAAAAAATACTGCACATTTAGCCAAAAATGAGATATGAACCCAAATTTGAATGCCAGGAATTTTGCTAATTGTACGGCCAGCTTACTAAAGGCAGAGTTCTTCAACA
This sequence comes from Chenopodium quinoa, assembly GCF_001683475.1. Lineage (NCBI taxonomy): Eukaryota > Viridiplantae > Streptophyta > Magnoliopsida > Caryophyllales > Amaranthaceae > Chenopodium > Chenopodium quinoa. Next base: position 1,869,038 of record NW_018742879.1, read on the forward strand.
ACACAACTTTGCAGACATGGAAAACAATAACCAGCATTCAAACTAACATCGAGGTGGCAAATTTGCCAAGCCAAAAAGATGTCCATAAATTAAAATTGAGAAAGTTTTTGTGTTATTATTCATGTGCATAAGTGATGTGTCAAATGCATGATGTAAACAAAAAATTTGAAGAAGCTCCCATTTTAACAAGATTAATTGTCTGTTGCATCTTGCAAGTGATCAAAGGAGCTGAAACAATGGTTCTTCTTTCTTGAACAAAGTATTCTCTACTTACTGTTGACAACCTGACACCGAAATTTTGTTAACTTTTAGGTGTCAAATAGATGTAAATAAGGAGATAATATCAAAAAAAAAATATAAGATTATCCTTCGAATCTCGCAAATTATATTATAATTTTTCTTCTCCATTCTACGACTCTCTAAATAAAGAGGGTCGTTTCAGGAGGCTTAGATGGAATAAGTCACAAAGACCCCATCTCCTACGTACTACCAAACATTGTAGGTACATAGTATGGATTAAGCAGATAAGGCCCCATACTATAAACACATCAAAACCCTAACCCTTTGAGAGAGGAATCAAGAGATCTACGAGAATTGTAACCCACAAATTATCATTAAAATATTGTTTCTGTATATTTTCTTCCCTCTGTATTTGCATATAGCAGGTTTGAATTTTTATGGTTTACACTTACATCTCTTGTCTTCTATTTTATATATTTTAAAGTAACCTTATTCCTAAACAATCAATGCAATGATCTAAGTCAGGAAAATTTAATTCCACTCTCACATAAATATGATTGCATATCATAATATGTTCAGCTTCTTCCCTATGAATCAGAGCTTCAAAACAACAATTAAGGCCTGAAATTATGGCCAAACGATTGCAAATAAGACAAGAATCATTATTAGAATGTTTGCAAAACACATCTTCAAACTAACAAACCTCTCGATCTAATGCTTAGAAAACATAGGATATCCAAACAAGTCCGTAATATTGGGTGCTTATCCTAAATTGTAATCATTACATTAAGACCTTTCCTATCCACGTTGTGATTGGGATAACAAGCATCAAACATAGCAGTCAAAGGGAGAGAAAACAAAAAAAACCAACAGCCTGAGTGAATTTAGTGCAAAACCCTGTTGAGTTTAACAAAAAAATCATTTCATACTTGAAATGTGATATGTCTATTTTATATAGTGATTTACCCCCATCCCTTGGTCATATTTAGGAGTATTTTTAGCTCTACGGAGCTATTTTTATTACTAATATGCGTCTTCTAGTGTTTTCGTAGCTTAAGTATTGTTTTATAGGAAATTGCGGATTTAGAGCATTTCCCGGAGTTATTTGAGCCACTTCTATCATTGGATGTGGAGCGCACTCATGTGACCATTTTCCGTAGCCCAAGGACCGTGTTAGAGTGATCAAACCGACGATTAAGGGCTCGACAAAGAAGAAAAAACCAAACCAAGGCAATGGACCAGAGTTGAAAAGATCCAAGGAGGAAAAGCTCGGATTGGGCCATGCAAGGAGCCCAATCGAGGAGTCCAAGCACATGCCTGGTGCACTCGCCCCAGGAGAGAAAGAGAAGTGTTGTTGCCAGGAGGCGCACGCGGCCGGGCGCATGTTTCTGAAAGCGATTAGGAGCATTTTTTTACTTTCTTTTGTTTAGGATTTTCTGGCTTTAATATAAATACTTTTTTGTTAAGTACGTTTAGGACGTCATTCATGAATTAAATTCCAGATTTTAGAGTTTAAGATTTCTTAGCAATTTGTTCTCTCAAGATTCTTTGGTTTTTATGCAATTCATGATTTCCGTTTATTTTGGTAATGATTTTCTTCCCTTTTATTTCTAGTAATTTTATTGCTTTGATTAATTATGTCTTGTTTAATTGCTTTGTTTAGTTTATATTTAATTATACGTGAGTAGTTTATTTCCTAGGGTTCTTGGGGATCCGTAAATAATATGAAGGAATGATTTATTATTGTTGATTGTTGGTATTTGAGTTAATTTCCTATTGATCGATTTAATGCTATGCAATTAAATTAGGCCTGGTTTAATTGGTTTAATTGTATGAGTTATGCAATATTGATTCGAGATTCGACAGATGAGAATTGATGTTTAGGCTTAGTTCAATAGGTAGGTTAATTTATAAATGGTTAAGTCAAGATTCGAGAGATGTGATTTAATACCGCTAGATTAATTCTATGATTGTAATACGTAGCGAAAGCCCTTTATAATCAGATAAATTCATGCATTGATAATCATCCCGAAATATTATTTATTGGTGAACCTATGCCCTAAGCTTTATTATATTGATTTTATTCCCTTTATTTTACATGCTTATTTAATTAGTTCCCTTAAATTCATACTTGTTACTTGATAATTTAGATTATAATAATTATTTAGGAATAGATGAACACTGTTTCCCTGTAGATTCGACCCTACTTCCCTATCTGCTTTAGTTAGAGGACTTAGGTATTTCTTTTAATTAGGTGATACGACTAGATACTGTCAAAATGATGACTTAATTTCTGAACCAAAGCAAGTAAAATAGTTTTTCTAGGTCAAATATCAAAACTATGGGAATGTTAAAAGGCCCCAGAGGGGTGTTAATCAAGTTCAAAATTTGGCTATAATAAAAAAGAAGCATTCACTAAGCTATTGTGAAACATTGCTTCTACAGACTCAAGAAAATTCAAATGTCACTCACCGTTCAAAATTCACTCCAATCCCCCTAACAATGAATAGCCTCAAGATAAGAAAATTTAACCTTTAACTTGAGCAAGCTTTACCCTCAAAGAATCTGCTGGTTTCTTTCTTTTCAGGTACACAACAACAAAAGGCCAACAGAACCATCTCCGCATCCCACCATTAGCTATCCCACCCAAGCCAAGAAAAAACCAACTCAACCAAAACAATGCTATATGACAATGGGATGTAACCCTAGGGCAAATGAGTACTAGGTGATCAATGCGACTCTTACAGTCTTATCTCTTACTTTTCTTCATATAAGTGTCAAGCCATCAATGCTTGCACAAATCAAATCTCTTTTTAAATTTATATCCATTCAGCATCTTTTTCTTAACTAAAGGCCCATCCAAAAAAGGTAACAGCATGTTTAGGATGAGCATTTATCTTCCAAATAGCAAGAAACTCGAAAAAAAAAAATCCATCAAAAAAAAGTTAAGAAAAGACTTGACAAAACTTCCACCAAAAAATTCGCAGTGGGATCAACCTCAATGAACAGTAGTACTTCCAATAGGGAACTACCCCCAGTGGAAATGCCGGAAAGAGTTTACATCAACTCGCCTGATATGGTCCAAACCTTAACTTCCACTAGAAACATTCCTAATGCAAAATATAACAATATTGCAACATAATATATGTCCATCAAGAACGACAAAGCAAAAAGGAAGCCTAGCACTATATAAACTAACATTTACGGCACACTAATTATTGCTTTCGTTCGCTTTAAATATGACAAAATCAAAGACAATAATCATGCTACATGAAATTTGACAAACCGAAAGTAGCACAGCAGTAGGAAGGCATGAGATTTGTAATGTGGAATGAAAGAGAATGGTAACCTAAAGTTACTAAGAGAGTGATAACCTAAAGTTATCAAAGAGAGAAATAGCCTAAAGCTATTAACCTATCATTCTGTATTTAATAATATTAGGCTAAGTTGTCTTCACCTTACTTTCAAATTTTCAAGACGTACTACTTATTCTTGTTAAAATCAAACCACCTCAGACCTGAAACAGTGAGAACAGAACAGACTTTATTTCTATCTACTTATTACAAATAATTTTGAAGTGAGTATTAGATCATTGGCAAATACACATTAATAAGATTCTAACAAGACCCCACGTGATAATGTGTTCTTAGAACTAAACATCAATCATATAATAGGCCAGATATAAATCCAAATAAGTTCAGACTAGAACATTATCTTCTAGGTGAAAGGAAAAAAAAAAGATGTACATTTACAGGCAAAGATTAAAGCAATATCTAACCACATTTACAGGCTAGAGGCTTTATTTATTTACTTTTAAACAATAGCAGTATATAGCAACTTAGCAGTTCAAAGATCTAAACATATTTTGTATAGAAATTATGACAGTAAATTTAAAACTATACTGCCTAAAGAAAACCCCTTTTTCTTCTTTTCTGTAGGCATGGATGGTGAGCAATATAAGAAAATTAGAGTAACTCAAATATTTACATCAAAAATTGATTTATTTTAAAAGTCAGCATCAAAGAGGAAAGTGAACATTTTCTAATGTATCAAATGGAAAGTTTACCAATTTTCTTCCATTTGCTTGAAAATTGTTTGCATAAATTGCTCCCATTTGAATATACCTGAACATAAACTAATATTCTGTCAGTAAAATCATGGAATTACACCAGTAATATAATTTTCTTACACTGTATAACAGAATGGATAATGGAGCAGATAGAGTCATCATTGACAATATTTCAGCTTTGTGTTACAAAATTATCATGGACTGAATGGCCCAATAAGCTTCCTCTGCTTGATAATTGCAGAGAAGTTGTTGACAGTCAATGCAGGGACAAGGTCAGCATCAATCTAAATTCCGTACAACAAGTAGGTAGGATTGTAGGAACGTCATTCAGGCACTTGAGTATTATTTACAATTACAATTATTGTCAAGAATTTATAGGCAATTTTATTAGACTGCATATATGACATATATGATAATACTCCCCTTGAGTGAGTCAGGAGTCAGGACAATGCAGATGGAGGCTAAAAGAAAGTAGGGCAAGTAAATGTTTGGTTCCCATCAGTAAAAGTACAAGAGATAAGGCACGCCAGGCTACCAGCATACAGGCAATCACCTGCATTAACCAAGGCCTCTCCCCTACAATTGACTGGATATCACCAGAAGTAATGGATTCAAAATCAATATCATGAGAGTCTGCATAACATAATCATCATTGCAGTCAGTATTCCATATTCCCTATATGGCATATACAACAGGAAGGCGAAGGAGAGAGTGAGAGACACAACTAACCTGTGGAACCAACAAGTAAAGGAAGGTTCACTGAGGAGTACACCTTATTAGAATTCAGCTGCAAAATGTTTTCCAGAACATGCTACAGCCAGAGATAGTTTTAGTGTAAGAAGAAAAACAATGATAAATCCAAAGGATATGTATACAAATACAGGATACCTACTTGATGCTCATCAATGCTAAATAGGTCATAGTCTCTCTTCCATAATGGATCAGTCAGCAACTCATAAGCATATCGAATCTGCAAGAAAAGAACGCATACAATGAGAAAAGCATCATACCATTGCTCGGGTTTTGTTTTAAAGAACAAAGACAGATTAAGCACAAATGCACTCATTCGACCAATAGAAGAAACCTTCTCTGGCTGACAACCATAGACAGCAGATCTTAAAAACTTATTGTCCCACTAAATAGGTTGTTAATTTCTCTTCTACTTTGCAGAGTTCCAGGACCTTAGACCACTGCCATTCATGAGAAAAGGGGGGGGGGGGGGGGGGGGGGGGCTCTACCAATTATCTGACTCCTCTCACCTAATTTCCTCATTGTCTTTTTGGTGATTATTTTTCCCTTCCACTCATGGGCAAATATATATATATAGGGAAAGGCTCACGTGAGAACCCCTTCTTTATGTGAAAACACTTTATGTTCTAAATTTTTAATCGTATGTTCGAAATTTTAAATTTGATGTTCTAAACTTTTCCCAGGTGATCCAAATTAAATCAGATGTTCTAAATTAGTACTCACATGTTCTAAACCATAGTTAAGTTAGATGTTATAAAAATTAAATGACTTATTTCAAAATTTTAACTTATATGTTCTAAATTTTAAAACGTGTGTTTTGAGATTTTTAGTTATATGTTCTATATTTGAAAGCATATGTTCCAATTTTACTATGTTCTAAATTTTTACTCACATTTTCTATATTTTATACGAAGTGTTCTAAATTTTTTATTTACAAGTTCTAAATTGATAAATCAAATGTTCTAAATTTTACTCATATGTTTCATAAAACAGATTTTTTTAATTTTACTCACATGTTCTAATTCTTAAATCAGATGTTCTAAATTATTACTCACAGAGATGTTCTAAATTATTACTCATATGTTCTAAATTTAAATTGGAGTCACATGTTCTAAATTTTTACTCGTATGTTCTAAATTTTTACTCATATGTTCTAAATTATAGATCAGTTTTTGAATTCTCACATATGGACCTATTCTCACCGGATCCCTCCCCTATATATATATATATATATATATATATATAATATCCTACTTTTCACTATACCCACCATAGTTTCTCACTCCTACAAATTAACCTTAATCTATTTATTAATTTCAACAAAAGTAATAAAAATTTCAATACCAGCACTAATAATACTCCCTCTATTTCACAATGATCTTCCATTTACATATATCGATGCAAATCTTTGACCATAAATATCTTTAATCTCACACTAGCAAAAATTTTAAAAGTTGGATATTAATAATGTACTCACCAAGACAAATCAAACTAGACCTCATATAGAGAGAAAATTTTAAAAGTTGGATATTAATAATGTTCTTATATAGAGAGAGAAAATTAGAAGATTTCCTCTCATTTTTAATAGTCAAAAGATTCCAAATGGGAATATCATTGTGTTACGGAGGGAGTGCTAATAGTAGTAAAATAAGTTACTACCTCTGCTTCACATTAGTTGCAACTTTTGGGTATTATTTATAAGACATAAAAAATTCCAAAGTTGCAACAAATATGAAATGGAGGTAGTATTCACTATTCTACTAATAATAATTACAATAGCAATAATAATTTGGTGTGGAGTAGTAGATAACGGAGAAAAAGAATTACGTAGAGAATAAGTGATTTTCGAAAGTATGTCAAAATATAGCAAAATGAGAGTATTTATAGAGAGAAAATAAATTTATGGCCGATGGTAATTTCTTTTTTTAAGAAAAAATTTTAGTAACTCAAATTAGCCAAGTAAAATTTGAAAGTAACATTTTAAAGCCAAAAAATTATGGGACATGTGGTGCAGCCTCAGTGGCCATGCTGACGCACCCCGTAAGCATGCGTTAATTGTTTTCTATTTCTTTTTTGCTTTTTCCAAACTTGCATGGATCCCCTTCCTTCTGCACTGTAGCAAAGGAAATTTCCTCACACCATGAGAAAATCTCCATTTACTCATGAAAATGCAAATTGACCATGAGTATGGGAGTATTTTTTTTTTTTTAATCACTTATTTCTCCTCATGGGCTAAAAACTACCCATGAGTGAGAGTGCTCCTAGGAAGCCAATTATGATTCCCCATGTAAAATTGTAGTTCTATTAACAGCATAAAGAAAGGGGCCAAACAGCATAAGTTGATAAGTTACCTCCTCAAATTGTCTCTACTAACACCCCCAATAGAAAAATAAATAAATTACACAAAGCTTTGCATTAATAAGATTAGTTCTACATGCTCTCCAAAACCTCTTTTTAAGTCATTTTTAACAGCCTCGATACAAATCATCTTTGACCTCCCTCGACTTCTTTGGAAATCCCTATCATCCCAACCTCCAACATACTCACTGGCACATCATCCGGTCGAAATCTCACATGCTCATACTCTAGCTAACTTTCCGAATATCCAAATTCCTGCTCTATCCCTAAAGGTATTTCCCAAACATCAATCTTAACATAAACATGTCTACCAGACCCATCTTAATATGTTCCTTGTTTAATGCCTAAAAAGCTACCTATGTAATAATGCAAATATGATTGTCGATTGATAGATTTCTTTTAACCTTAAACACATGCTACAATCGCACAATAAACGTGGCATTGCTTTCTCCATTTGAACCACCTATATTTGAATTTAAGAGTTACTCCTAAGTCTATACTTCTAATTATTTGTCTCATATACTTAAAACCTTCACTAATGAACAACTCCTTACCATCTGATGTCACAACATCTTTGCTCCACCGCCTCCCAATACTAAAATGGCACTTCACGTAGTCACTTTTACTACGGATTGATATAAACCCTTCGGATTCTAACATTTATCTCCATTGCTCAAACTTAGCATTAATTTTATAATGTCCAACAAAACAAAATCATACGCAAATAACAAACACCACAGTATCTCATCTTGGATTAACAGTGTTACTCCATACAAAACTGTTGCAAAGAGGAAAGGGCTTATAGCATATCCTACGTACTCCTCTACAAGTCTTTTAACATTTGTTCTCACATCAAAGTCCAAATCCTTAAGCAGTTTAAAGTAATGTATAACTCTCCTCCAATCCTTTCATCCTTGCAAATTAAAAACTACTGCCACAGTTATCCAATTAGGTGAATTGGCATTATTTCTCATATCCTTTCAGCTTGACAAGTTTATCCCTATTCTCATAGTTCCCCATCTGGAAAGAAACATCAGCTTCAACCAGGGTGCCTTAGCAATTGGCATTTTAATATAGGTAACTTAAAATGAAGAAACCAATTAAAAACAGGTATCATGAATTTGAATTTGACTTAGAAAAAGTTAAATGAGGACAGAGGGAAAATATAGCACAACACTTCAGGAAGCACTAATTAACAAATAACATAAAGCAAGGCAAGTGAAGTGAAGTGAAGACATAATAACCTTGATAAAATCATTAGTTGTGGGGGGTTTGGCACCTGATTTCCTGAAAATTACCAATATGATCGAATAAAATTAAAACCTGAATTCCTAAAATTACTAAAAAGTATGAAAAAAATTATAAAAATAACATTTTATATAGCACAACAATTGCAAGGGCCAGGTGAAAGGTAAAGAAAGTTTCTATAAGAGCACTTGCAATGGGAGTACTTACCCTCATTTTTCCTCAATTTGGGAGGATACTTCCATTGTGGGTAATTTGGCCAAAGTACTCCATATTGAAGTATTTGAAAGCATACTCCAAATATGGAGTACTACTCTCACAATACTCCTCCTAGCTGGGCCCCCTCCCCTTCCTCCACTATTTGCCACTTGTCACCCTTCCTAGCTAATTTCCTTCCCTTTTTGTTTCCCATGTGACATGTGTCCAACTTCTCCCCCACTCCTCTAAATCACAACCATTTATTTTCTTAATTGCACATATGTATCTGACGGTTTCAAAATCATAATGTTTTTATTTTTAAGATTATTAATGCATGCTATTATATTAATGCAAATTAAACGTATTTCACAATTTGATTTAATTCATATAATAACAATTATGTAATAATTTTAATATTTCACTATTTTAAAATTTAACTAATACGAGGTATATTTTAATTTTACTAACATGTATTTTAAAAATTAATTATACTTAATTAATTAATTTAGTAAATAATTTATAGGTAAAATTTAGTGGGCTATATATATAATACTTATATAAAAGTAGGAGAGAGATAGTAGAAGAGTATCATAAGAGGATCCTCTTGTTGTGAGATATTATAAAGGAGGAGGAAGATGAAGAGTATGTAGATAATAGAAAGTAGGGTATATGACAAAATAGATGATGTGTCAAAAGGAGAAGAGGAGAGAGAGTGAAAAAGTAGGGGAGTAGAGTGCTCCCATTGTTGATGCTCTAAACCTTCAAAAGAATCTTTAAACAACTTCAAATTTCTCCCAAAAAAAAAAAAAAAAGGTAAGATAGTGATATGTGGAAGTTACAGATAAAGAAGTACTAATTAGTGAATACCTTAAAATCTACCAATAATACATCACTCAATTAGGAACTAAAATAATCAAACGATACTTTTTTTTACCTTTCCTTAAGACAGCAAATCATGTTACATTACCATAAAAATTTAAGTCTTCTTATCACATTATGTACATCTAATAAACTTTATAATTTCCATCAGGGTTGTACACTGTACACATGTCCAAAACTGGAGTGGAACTTGTTGGACCGGAAGACTGGAATCTTTCATTTCAGTAGACCAGGACCAGACTGGAACTTTCCTTACACACACCCCACTTAAAAAGGTTTTTTCCTACTTTTCTTACGTGTGTTCCAATAATCACTCTCTCTACAACTCTCCTAATTGTGTATTTAGAGTAGCACTAATAATATAAAAGGAACAGAAGCAATATCCTAATATATTATATTAATATAATACTCCCTCCAATCCTTTAGGTTCTTCTGTTCTTCCGTTTTGGTACATTTCTTTAAATTCTACCCTCTTTTACTTAAAGTAATTTTTTGGCAAATTATTGTTACCATATGGGTCTACTAATACCACTTGAATACTTTCCAACCGCATAATACACTCGCTCTCCTACCCATGTGGGTCCAATACAACCCACTCTTCTTCTTTACCTGTGTTTATGTAGCTACAATTAAGGGGAAGAGCTCAAGGGAACTAGAATATATGCTACTTTACGAAGTACATAAAAGTAATTAGCATGCCTTTTAATTTGAAGTAGTGTGAAGTGAGTAATAGTGAAAGGATGATTTCGTCTAAACTACCTCAATTTGGTACTTTTACAAAAAAAAATTACTCCCTCTGATACTTTTTGTTCTTCCCACTTTTCCTTTTATTATCTCACAAAAAGGATTCACATGAGAAGAACAAAAAGAATCGGAGGGAATAGTATTTTTCATACTACCTCCATCCCCGAAAATTTGATTCACTTCTATTCATACGGTCAAAGTTGATCGTTCATTTGTTCGATTCTTCTCAATGCTAATTTTTAAAGTTAAATAATGCATAATTTGCACTTATACATATTTTAAGATATTAATTAATGGTCAAATATGTGCATGGAAGACAATAAAAGACCTAAGTTCCTTGAACTTTTAGGAATGTAGGGAAAATTTTCATATTTATTAAGAAACAAGCTTTACTTTTTAGTTTTTACTACCTTTGTTATTTTCAGCTCTACCCACTTACTATACATATGCAAACTAAGAAATATTGAAGAATGAGAGTGGGTGTAAAATAAAGTAGGAGAGAGAATGTAAAACAATGGGTTTGATTAAGAAAAATGGTAAACAAAGTAGAATTGTGGGGTATGAGAGGTAAGATGGTAAAGGGGTATGTCAAAAAAAAAGAATAAAGCAAAAAAGAACGACCCTAAATGGAAAGTGAGTAGAATAAATAAATAATTTAAAAGTTTTTTTTTTAAAAAAAAAAAAAAAAAAAAAAAGCCAAAGCGTTCATACTACTATTACATTAAAATAAATGGAATTAAACTTTGAAGTGACTGAGATTTCTTAGTTGAAAGCAAAATATTAATAAAGATAAGTGACTAAACTTTGAGGTTGATACAACGCGATATTTAGATATAGAGATCAATTAAGGATGAAATTAGGTCAATTCTATAACTTAAAGATAGTACTTTTAATAGTCATAAAATGTAATGAAGTGGAGCAAGTAGTAGTCAAAGGATAAATTCTTCAAAACAACCTCACTTTGGCACTTTTTTTTCTAAAAAAAATGTCATTATCTTAATTATAAAATACGACTTAGATGATTGGAGTTGAGAAAGACATAAGGAAGTTACTGAACGAAAGGAAAGGATCATAATTAGTGATTACAAGAGATAAAATCTTGATTCATGACACCAACCACATCTTTGGAATTAAGGTTTTGATTGTTGTTGTTACCATAATTTTATAAACATGCTTGATTTTATAAATATATATATATATATATATATATATATATATATATATATATCACCCAATTAAATCAAATAGAATAAACAAATAATTATATTATGAAGTGACTAACATTTTGTCAATAAAAAGCAAAATGTTATCAAAGATAAGAGACTATCCTTAAGAGGTTGATTTACCATGATATCGAATATGGAAAATTGAGGCTGGAATTTGGTCATTTTTTACTATAGTAAGTTACAAAAGTCATAAAAGGTAGTTATTTATACAATAATGATACTTCCTACGTTCTATATTATTTCCAACATAGCACTTTGGCATATATTTTAAGGAAGAGATTTGAAGGTGTAACGAGCATATTAATAAAAAAAAACAAGCAAGATGGAAATTATATGTTACCCGTGTTTAAATTTATTTTGATTAAAATACTCAAAATCTCTTCTTTACAATGTGTGTTAAATTGCTATGTTGCAACTTGCAAGTAATGGAACGGAAAAGTACACTATAAGTATCTTCCAAAGCAATTATACACTACAATTACAAAATTCTCCCTATAATGTCTTCCAGAAATTTCCTACTCATTTCTCTCTTGGATAACTTGATATCACTCCTCCTCTCACTAGACTTTCACAATTCAGCTGTAGCTGTTGCTGTATAATTAGATTTAAAAATTTCAAATTGGCCCAAACTAACTATAGCTTGAAGCACCCGATCTTTGACTAGTAACTGCCAAATCACCAACTATCGATTGGGATGCAACGCGTGTCATTACTATTCCGCTGGCAACGAGTAATCTTTAATATTTTATAATTATTTTTTTATTTTTACTTTTTTTTCTTTTCATTAACCATATTAACCTTAATTTTCTATATTTCATTTTCAAAAAAATTTTAGTTTAAGTGATTGTATCCTCTTATCAATAAAATTCTAACACTAAAATTCTATTATGCATAAACCTAAAGATTTATCAAGCTTACATTATATGTACTTCCTCCATTTTTTAAAAAGTGCTAACATGTCGTGATGGCACACATTTTAAGGATGTGACTGGAAGATGTAAATGAACAAATTAGCTAATATAATTTGAACACCGTTAAGAGAGACATATTTTGTTAGTGGTGTTTAAATAAATCTAGCTAATTTGTCCGTTTACCTTATCTCTAATCTCTTACTCAAAATGTGTGTCACAAGGACATGGTTTCACTTTAATATATATATATATATATATATATATATATATATATATATATATATATATATATATATATATATATCTCCAAGAAAAATGGTGACATTGATCAAGACGTGGCTCATAGGATTAAGTCAGGGTGGCTTAAATAGAGAACAGCTACAGGAGTGTTATGTGGCCGAAGCATACCTTTACAATTGAAGGGGAAATTCTATAGGACTGCCATAAAATCAGTGTTGTTTTATCATGGATGTACAGGAACAATCTAAGAGATAAAATCATAAATGAAGTTATTCGCAAGAAAGTGGGTGTCGCATTGTAGTCAATTAAGGGAAAATCGTTTGCGTTAGTTCGGACATATAAGACGGAGATCCAAGGGTGCACCAGTATAGTACAAAAATCAAATTGCAGTAACAAAAAGTAACAAAGAAAGAATTAAGATGTTGTAGCTTTATTATAATCTCAAATTCTCAATGACATCTCCACATAAAGATTTCAACTTATCGTCTAGGTTTAGGCCTCTTCACATGGCAATCCATTTCTTTATGATAATGAAAAAAGCGCAATACACCACGACCATCAACAATAAAATCAAGATGCACTTAGTATGGTTCATCTTATTGCAATAATCTAAGATGTCATACTATTTATCAAATAACACGCTATCTAATATACATTTTAATTTAGGTCCTTAGCATTATGATGAGTAGGGGTGAGCAAAAGATCAAAACTGTAGACACCTGATTGTATCTCCCTAAAAACCAAACCCAGTCTCATTTCGTGTCCTTAAAATTGTTCCTTTTGTGTCCAATTTATATAAAAAGTCTACAGCTGATTATTTTGGTTTGTAATCCCAGTCCAATTATTGCTTAGTTGGAGGGAGTTTGAAAAGAGCTTTCCAACGATATATTATAAGCAAAAATCCGACTTAAAACAAATAAGTTTTGGCCAAAATACCAAACCGAGCCTAGGTCCACCTTAGCTACGACCCAATGATTATATAAGGGTCAAAACATAACCCTAACCCGGTTAGGAACTTCTAGAATCCTCTAGAATGTTCTAATTTATCCTTTCTAAAGATAAGGATCAAAAGAGTTCGAAGCCGAATAAAACTTCTCATATGATAGTCTTTATCCCGTTCAAATTAAAAGACGTCCGAATATACTTCACAAATCTAATTCCATTAAAAATCAGACTCCGTAGGGCTTTATTATCTTCATAAATCATCGTAGAACGACAAAACCAATGCAACACGTCAGCTACATCGCGCCACGATAGAGACGGGTGCATCGTGACAATTTTGTCGCCTCGCGTCAAAAAGAGTTCTATTCCGTTCCAAATTCTGATCTTTTCTGATCGTCCGGACTCTCTTTTTTCCCTATAAGTAGAGGTCACTTTCCCGTTTTCAGATTAGCAACAATCATCGATAATTAGCCTTGATAATCCCATCATCAATCATCCCATGTTCTTAGCCTTAGCCTAAACACATCCTTGATACTCTCCCAAATCAGTCACAATACCTCATTTACGAGATTCGAATACTCAAACCTATACTCGACGTTGCCTTCGATCTCGGCGTGAAAGGTTGATTGTTCTGAGGGTTTGGTCTTAAATCTATATTTCAATTCATATTTGATTTATTTGCTTTATTGATTTAACTTTCTAGAAGTTTACTAACGTGTGTATTGTTTTAATAGCAAGAAGGTTCAGGCATCAAAATGAGTAATTCAATCATTCTAATTATTATTCTTTAATTTTGGAGTAGAAATCATGTTTACAATGTTATTATGATTCCTAGTATCATGTTTAGAACGCTTATTATGATTTTAAGTATCATGTTTAGGATAACGCTTTGATTTTGTTATTAGTGACATGCTAGGATTTGTTATTAATACGTTTAGTATCATGCCTAGGAGCTTACTACTAACGATGTTTTGATGATATTCTTATAACGATGATTGTTGTATTAATCATATGTTCCTTGACTATTCATGAGTTTTTGTTATTGCTTGATCACGCCCCTTTTTGCAGGTTTAAAGGAAATTTGTACTTGAAATCACGCCTAATAAGATAATTAATAATTTGATTTAGGCTAATATGATATTAATTCTAGTGATCACCATAATAGATTAGATTGTGCATTAATAATCAACCGACGTAGATTAAACAAGTTCAGGATTAACTTGATGTAAGTATGTTGATCGAAACACATAAATATCATAAGAATTGAGTAGAGGCCTACTTAGGGCGGGTTCAATCTCTTTTAGGTTGGATTCATACCATCATCCCCGAACATCCGGTCATGGTTTCGGACCGCTATGGAATTAGCGATCTCCGTGATCGTAAATGGGGTGTAACCTTCACACCCGTAAACGAATTATAAGTTCTTAAAACTTGTTGGCGACTCTTTTTCTCTAGCTTCTTTTTCCTTGGAACGCCGCCATGCTTAAAAGCATGAACTACAATAGGACTCGAGTTGAAAAATTCTCTACAGGAACCGAAATCTGTTAGGGGACAAAAGGTTCCGGTTCCGTGAAGTAAGCAACATGTTCCGGTTTTTAATTGTTTGGAACCGAAACATGTAGGGTACCTTGTAGCTTGATAAAAGAGTTCACTTAAGTTCAATTTATACACCAATTCTAGCCTGTTTTTTAAATAATAAATATCAAAATACCAATTATAAATATATATATAATAAATTTGCTAAACGACTAGTATCAGTGTATTTTATTTGCGAATTGTAAACATTATAAATTAGTGACAATCTAGTTTTCTTTTAAAAAATTCTCGAGAAGTTATTAATTATATTAAAAGACGAAGAGGAAACGAAACCTATTTCGGTTCCCGTTTTCCAAGAACATGTTCAAGAGGTTCCGATTCCTATTTTGAAAATCTTGTTCAAGAGGTTCCGATTCCTATTACAAGGTTCCCTAAGCTCACCCCATTGATGAGGGTGCATTCTTCATAGCCAACAAGTCCTACCATTATGATTAGGGTGCATTCTTCATAGCTACTAAGGGTGAGCATAACAGGGTACCCTGTAAAAATTCTTGGAACCAGAACCTGTTGCAACGAGACCAGAACATGTTGAACGGGTTCCTAGAAATTAGGAACCGAAATCGAAACCTACCTACCGGTTTCGATTCGCAGTACCCTGTCTTGTAATATACTTACTAATTTTTTGCTGAATTTTTAAAACTAGTTGGTCATTAATTTATAATGTTTACAACTCGTAAAATAAACAAATTAATAGTAGTTGTCTAACAAATTTAATAAGTATATTTATAATTGTGATTTTGATATTTATTATTAAAAAAATAAGTTAAAATTGGTGAATAATTCAAAATTAAGTGATACTTTTAACAGGGTACCCTACAGGTTCCGGTTCCATAAAATTGAGAACCAGAACCGAAACCTATTGCACCAGGTTCTCCATTTTGCTACCCGGAACCTGATCCTCTTGTACAGGTTCAGCGGTTCCTAACATTTTCCAATTCCGGTTCAAGGTACCCTGATTTTTTGCTCACCCTTAATAGCTACCATTGCAGATTTAAACTACAGAATTAGTAATATCCAAACCCCATCATATCTCAGTGGTATCACAAAAGCTATGTTCTTTGAACTAGACGCAAAGTATAAACATCGATTATTCGAAACAAATGAACTTAATAAAAACTTAACAATGCAATTAACAATCAAATTATACATAAGTAAAGTTTATAAATTCATGAATAACAATGTAACATAAATCATAATTGTATTGCATATAAATCGAGGAAATTTACCAGTTGGAAGCTAAATTATCATAAGCCTCTTTCACTTCTTCAATCGAACTAAGTCTACTGATTCCAAGAACTACAAAATTCAAATTAAAAACCAATAAATCAACAAAAATATAAAATTCAAACAATTCGACGCAATTCAAACGAAGGAGAGAGAAATTGAGTACCTTCGTAATGAGAAGGGGGGAAAGCGCTAGGAAGAAAGAAGATTTGAAAGACGAAGAAGAGAATGAAAAGCGTCGCGGGAATCCAATAAGCTTTAATTAACGATGAAATTGGGGGTTCGGAGGGTTTTTTCGGCGCTTTATCTGTTGTTGAAGATGAATTAGTGGAGGAATTGTTCTGGGAAGAAGTAGGGTTAGAATCCGCCATTGTTGAAGGTCGGAGTTACGAAGTAGAAGTTGAGAGTTCACTGGAATCTCTGTTTCTGGTGACAGTGATGCAGGATTCCTTGCTTCAATTTGGGGTTTTATATTTCCAACAAAAAATAATTATTTTAAAATTTAATCATTTGAATGGACTGTTAGTTTATAGAAAGCCCAATATAAAAGCCCAAAAGAGAGAAGTGTTCATGTCCAATATGGAAATTAATGTAATTGTTTATGGCTAGACTCTAGTTTAGCCATTTATCCCTACACCCCCCCTAAACGACGCCGTACCACTACCCCCACACATTCCAGTAACTTCCCTCTAAAACTGCCAGTAACTTCCCACTACCCCACCCATATATATATAATTAAAAAAAAAAAAAAACTTTTCAAATAATCACATTTTTCTTTCTCATCCTCTTTCTCCAATTTCTCACTCAACCTCCATTTTCTCTCTCTACTCCATTTTCGTACATGCAATTAGCAAGTAAAATTGTCTAAAATGTCCGACATAAGAGACGAAATTGCACAATCTCGACAAATTTCAACAACAACAAACCAAAAATCTAATGAGTAAGTATGTTTTACATGTTTAGTGTAAAATTAATTGAAAATTGCGAAACAAAACCCTAATTTTTTGGTATTTTTTCTTTTTGATGATGCTTCAGGAAAAAAATTGAAAATACTGGAGTTCCAGAACAATCAAAGTAAGTATTACTATTTTTTTTGGAATTATAAGCATAAATTTATTTAAATTTGCTCATATTTAAACAAGTTACTGTTTAATTTCAAAATAAACATAATTTTCCTCTATTTCTGAGACGATAATAAAAATTTAAACAAGTTACTGTTAATATTGGAATGTATGCATAATTTTGATTAAATGATCAACCAAAAAAAATATAAAGTATAGTATTGTGAAATATAATGAACAAATACAAAACAGTATATGTTCAAATTGGATTGTGTGCATATATGTGTGCATATATATGTATACATATGTTCAAATTTGTATATTATGTGTACAGCATGCAATTTATGTTTGTTTCTAAATTGTTCATTTCTAAATTTATGTGTATACATTTACTGACATATTAATTGTTCATGTCAAAATTCCATTTTGTACAAATAGAAAACATATACTTTATTCATCTGTGTAGTAAAATGAACATTTACAAAACACTATATTGTCAAAATTCATATTATATTATATATATATCC
Source organism: Chenopodium quinoa (assembly GCF_001683475.1). NCBI lineage: Eukaryota > Viridiplantae > Streptophyta > Magnoliopsida > Caryophyllales > Amaranthaceae > Chenopodium > Chenopodium quinoa. The sequence continues at coordinate 1,887,248 of NW_018742879.1, forward strand.
ATATATGTGTATACAAATGTTCATTGCTACAACTATATTGATCATTTATATGAACTATTCTGTACATTTGTCTAACATAGAAACATCATGTCAATTTTTATGATTTACAATATTAATTTACATTGTAGTGATGTACCATTTAAAGTGATACACTTGATGCAATTTGACAATGGAATGTTCAATCCTTATCCTATAATTCATGAGAGAAAAGAATGTTCTGAAATAGACAACAAATTGGATAGAAATGAAGTTATAAAAAAGTGGGAACCCTATTTATTAGGAGACAACCTACATCCCAAGTAAGTTGATATACTTACAAATATTCATATATGTAATATTTAATGTACAATCATTTACTTCAATACTTAATCTCATAATTGAAATAATTTGTAAAATTTTAGTGAACCAAAAAAGTTGAAAGTGAAATTTATAATGTCAAGATCAAGGCCAGAGAAAAATCAATCAATAAGGTATAAATACTTAATAAAAATTCAATAATTAATTTTTATACAGTTACATAATCATACTTTTATGTATTAACATTCGAAAAATTTCAGTGAACAAGAGAAGGAAACTTCAAAAATAGATGATGCATCAACAAATCAAAGGTATATTCTACCTCAATGTGTTTAATGTTCATTTATTTCTTAGTTGTCATACATAATCTAATGATTTGCATTCTCAGAAAAAAAAAAAAACAACTGAAGAGGAAGCAAAAACTGATCACCTACAACAAGAAAAGGCTGGATCAGAATTAGTGAATACAGGGTATTTGATTCCCATAATGTTCATTTTCATATTACTTAATAAACATTTTTAATTATTTGAAATTAATTGATTTTCAGAAATCAATCACCTAAGAAAGACACAAGAGAGGCTGAACAACTACAACCAAAAAAGGATGCAGCAGGGTATTTTCAGAAATCAACTAATGTTCATTTTCATATTAGTTGATAAACATTTTTAATCATTTTCAATTTTTAATTTTCAGAAATCAATCAACTGAAGATGAGCCTCCAAAAGAGGCTACAGCAAAGGATCAGCCTACACAACAAGTGAAGGCTATAGCAGAGGATGAGCCTCCAGCAGAGGAAGAGCCTCCAAAAGAGGATGAGCCTCCAGCAGCAGTTGAAGAAACACATTCATACATAATGCAAAAGTATGAACATATATAACTTATTAAATGTTTCTATTCCACATTTACAATATTATTGATCATAAATTATCTGTTGCCAGGAAAAAATTAAAAGTGTCAACTCAAGGAATACTAAAAAAGCTGACAAAAAACTGAAAAACTGCTCCTGTTAGCAAGGTCATTGCTGCTAAAAAGGCCCCTGCTACAACTGTTGATACTGCTGGAAAAGCCACTGCTGCTGAAATGGCCCCAGCTACAACTACTGAAAAGTCCTCTGCTGCAGAAAAATCCCATGCAGCAAGTTCTGCAAATGCACAACAGAAGGCCCCTGCTGAAATTAAAAAAATCCTATTAGGTAATGTACATAATTGTTAAATTAAATATTAAATTTTTTTAATCAATAACACTTATACTGAAAATGTTCATTTACCAATTTGTAAATGATCTAAATGTATAGGTGGTGAAGAAATTGAGATTGAGGATGAAACAGAAGAAGAATTGGAAAGACAAGAAGAATTGCAAAGGGATGAGGAGTTGACAAGAATATTGAGAGGTATAAAACCTGTTGAAGAGTTAAATTTGTCTCAAAAGAGTGAAGAATCTTCACAAAATTCAAAGCAACCAAGAAGGAAAATGGTTGCAAGGAAAAATCAAAAGAAAAAAGAATTGGAAGAAAATCAGAAAAAACAGGAATATGAACAATCACCAGCAAGAAGAACAAGAAGTAAATCACGAGGTAAATAAAATGTACAATTTCTAATATAACAATGATCATATTAAATAAAATATTACAACTATATTAATATTTATATAACAATGTTTATTTGCAGATGTTAAGTTGCCTGGCATATCAACTATATCAACAGCTGCTGCAGCAATTGCTAAAAACCTACCAGCAGCAACAACACCCAAAAAACCTGGGCGTCCAAGGGCTGCAACTGCAGTTGCAGAGAAACCTGCTGAGAAAACAGGGCGTACAAGGGCTGCAGTTATTGGGAAAGCAGGCCAAAAAGGTAAAAGAACATATCTAAAACAATAAATGTTCAATTACAATCTTACACTTTTAAAATGTTTATTTTACTTAATGTAATTGATCAAATAATTAGGTGGTCAGAAAAGACCTGCTGCATCAGCCAAATGTCCTGCAAAAAAAAAGAAAAGTCATAGATCAAGTGCCTCATGATGAACCATCAGAGGATGAAGAACAAGAAGAAGTCCCTGCAACAAGTTCTGCTCCTGCAGAAAAGAAAATTCTTAAAAAAGTAGAACAAAAAGGTAATGTACATATTAATAAAGTTAAATGTTCAAATACAAACTAGCAATTTACACTTTCATATATATATGTTCATTTTACATATTATAATTGATCAAATGTTTAGGTGGCCAGAAGAGGCCTTCTGCATCAGCTAAAGGCCCTTTGAAGAAAACAAAAATCATTGAAGAACAATCAAAGGAGGAAAATGAAGAAGATGATAAAAGTAATACTGATCGATCAGACAGTGAGGATCCAGCTTTTGATGCTGAAAAAGAAGAAGATGAAGAAAGTGAGGAGGTGGAAGTAGTTCAAGAAAAGAAAACAACATTGAAAAAACCAAAAGCTGAAGAAAAAAGAATGGTTCTATATGAGAGGGAACCAATAAAAAAGATTGTGAAGAGGAAAACTGAATTTTCAGTGGCTAAAAAAAAGAAGAGGAGGAAGAAAAGAATGAAGAGGAAGTTGGAAGTTCGACAAGAGGAGGCCATGTCAAATTCATGCATTGGGTTAAGAAAATGAGTGATACACAGAAGAAATTAGTGCATGAAATAGGACTGGGGCCGTTGTTGGATATAGAACTTCCTCACCTTGACAAACAATTCAGCCATTGGGTTTTAGATAGCTTTGAAGTCAGTAGTTGTAGTTTTGAGCTGCCTAAAGGTGAGAAAATTGAAATTGAGGTGGAGGATGTGAGAATTGTATATGGTTTGCCAATGGGAGACATTCCCATTGTTGAAGCCAAATCAGACAGAGCAAGTGAAGATTTTGGTGTATTTATAAAAAATTGGAGGTCAAAATGGCAAGGCAAAACACCATCTGTAAACCAAATTATTGCTCAATATACAAGTGATAAATTCAAAAACCAAAGGCCAGCAGAAGAAGATTTTCTCACCAACTTTTTGGTAGTTGCTGTGAATTGTTTGATGAAGTGTATTTCAAACAACCAATGCCATTTCAAGTTTCTGTTTTCTATGATGGACAAAGAAAAAATAAAAAAACTTGAATTGGTGTCAGTACGTGTTTGACTCTCTCATCAGTTGCCATGTGACATGGAGAAAGAGTGGAGGAAAAGGATTCTACAATGGACCACTGCAATTTCTGATGGTAAGTTTACAACACACAATAGTAAATTATAAAATGTTCATTTAGTAACAATGAATGTTCATTAACAAAATGTTAAATATCGATTTTGTCTAAAATTTTAATCTTTTATATTAATTGTTCATTTGTATTATATTATATGTTCATTTATAGTAATGGGTTTTGGTGCAGCTGTTCTACTTTGACAGAGTTCAAAGATTGAACAAAAAACAACCAAGAACAATTCCAATAATTTCTTGTTGGAAAAGGGATATGTCACTTGAAAGGATAAAAACAGAAAATGATTTGAACTATGGATATGGAAAAGTCCTTCCAAGAATAGAAGAAAAGCCTGCAGACAATCCTAAGGTACAAAATGATCATTTATAAATTATGAAATGTTCAATATCAAAACACATAATGTCTTATATGATTTTTCTTATATGTTCTATAAATGACAGGTCTTTATGAATGAATTTGCATCAATGGTACAAGAAGTTGGTGCATCTTTGGCAAGACTTTCTACCAAATTGGTTAAGGCAAAAGAGCTCTTCCCTGGGAATCAGTTGGTCAAGAAGGTAGATGAAGTGTTGGGAAAGATGGCAAGAGAACCATCAATTCTCAGCCAAGATGAAGAAATATTTGGATCAGAGGATTTTTTGAATGCCATAGCTCAAATTGAGAAGGAACTGATGGAGGCAAGTGAAGCAGAAGAAAAGAAAATAGGAAATGAGAAGGAATATGATATAAGGAAGGCATTCAGTTTGGGTTGCAACTTAACTCCCCCAACTCCAACAACTGGTAAATATGCTTAATTAAAAACTGTCATTAATTTGAATATCCTTACTTAAAGAGTATAATATAATTAAAGAATTAAAATTTAATTTATTTGAACACAGAAGCACAGATTAATGTTGCAGCCACAACTTCAACAACAACTGATGCAAATGTTTCTTCTAAGCCAGAAGAGGGTAAAGCTTTAATATCTATGTACAATTATGAAAAGTATAATGTTCATTTATAAAATAATAAGCTTGTTTAGTCTAAATATTCAAAAAAGTATATATTCAGAATAACAAATGTTCATTTACATTAACAATTTCATATATTTTAAATCAACAGAAAGAGTTGGAGGTTCAAATTCTGAAGAACCACAAGATGGAGGAAATTCAAAAAAGGTAAAAAGTTCACTTATATAGTATTAAATGAACATTTGTGATTCTAAGATATTCTTCTTTAATGATACTAAGTCTATATATGTGTGAATGCAAATTAATACAAAAAGCATTAAACAAAGGTGAAGGTTCAAAATCTGAAGCATTAGAAGAAAATGTTGAAGGAAATTCAAAGAGTGGTACAATGTTCACATATTACAAATAAATGATCAAATTATTAAGTATAATGTTCATTTCTAGTTATATTAAATTTTTTTCATGTATTTTGTTTGCAGCATCTGATTCAAAAGTTGGTGATCCCAAGACACCAACTGAAAATAGGGAAGCTGCTGGAGATATTTCTACAATCTTGAAATCTCCAGCATGTTCAAGTATGGAAGATATCCTTGATAAATCAAACAAGAAAGGAGGAAGCATGGGGTAAACATGGAAGACCTATCTTGTTAGAAAATATATAATTTTGAATGGACATGTAGAATAAATTTGGTTATAAAGTGTAATTTTTTTGGACAGTTTTTGTTTATGAAGTTAGTAATGGATATGTAGTATAAAATCAGAAGGGAATATTTTGCTTTAGGGTAGGAATGCACAATTTAAGATATGTAAATTATGTATTTTAATTTAAATGTTTTAGTAATATTTTAAGTGTTCATTGTTCAAAAAAGGAGAATAATGTTTTTTTTTATATTAATTACTCTTCATTACTAACCATGATTAATATTTCAGAGAAGACAAGAAGAAACAGATATATGCTTCAAATGTGAAGGAAAGGTAAATGATTATTCCACATATACATGTTCTTTTACATTAAACTGAATAATCATTTATACTATATTTATATTCAGTGAGACAAAAAAGGATTCAAAAGAAATTGAAACAGAGAAGATTCAAATTTCCAAAAACACAACAGGACAAAGGTAAATGGTCTTTACATGTGTATAGATTTATAATGTTCATTATCAATATACTAAATGATCATTCATAATTCAATATTTATTCAGTGACAGAGAGAAGACTTTGGAAAGAAAAAAATCAAGAGAAGCTGAAAAGGCAAAAACTGAGATTGCAAAGGAAAAAGAGATAAGGTATTACTATTTGTTCTTTATATAAATTATTTGTTCATTATTAAAAAAATTCATATTTTTATTAATATATGGTCACATTAACTAGGCCACAAAGGGAAATCCCAAATGTTCCTCTTGCTTTCCGATCTCCATACATGGTCAAGTACAAGGATTTGTTCAAAGATGAAGACACAATGAACAAACTTGTAACAGTATGCTTATAGTGGAAAAGATCAAAGGTATACATCACTTACTTCATTAAAACTTTAACATTATGTTAGTTGTAAACTCATAAAATTTAAAAAATTGATATTTTGCAGTGAGCTACTATACTATGATGGAGTGAATTCGATCAATAGGGAAGAAATGAAAACTCTTGAAGGGGATACATTAGTAGTTAACAATGTGATCGATTCATGGGCAGTAATTCTGAATCAAAAAAGGTCAAAGAACAAGTTATACTTTTCAACATTTCCACATGTAAGTCTTTATTGAAATTACACATGTATACATTGGTGTACTAAAATGATCAATTCACTTATACTAGATGATCATTATGAATATTAAAATGATCCTTGTGCATTATTTGCAGCAAATTATGTATGCAAATACAGTGTGTCCTGAAGGATCATCAATGGAGCTTAGAATTGCATACTTCAAAGAAAGAATAACAAATGAATTGAGGTTATACAAAATCAAGAGTGCAGTTGGATATCAACAGGTATTAATGAACAATATGGAATTATAATATGTTCATTTACATTAATGTGTATATATAATAATATTGTGTACTATGTACAGATTTTTTTTCCAGTGGCCATATATGCACATTTCTATCTTCTATGCATTGATCATATCAATGAGACAATGCATATAATTGACAACAAGAAACTGCCAAAACATCAAACAATTGCAACAAAGTATGAAAACCAACCCCAATTGGTGGTAAGTATATTGTTTAATAGATATATAAATGATCAATTTGTTTATACAAAATGATCAATATTGAAAATTAAAATGATCAATATTAATATGATCCTTTGAATTTTTTTTCTGTATATGTTGCAGTTAAAAGGTTATGCAGAATATTTGAAAGGGTTGGGGTATGAAGATGCAGATTCTATTGAGAAATATAAGGTGGTTTTGCAAAAAATGAAGTGGAGGAGCAACGAAGATTACACCAACTGTGGAGTTTACATTATGAAACATATGGAAACTTTCACTGCTGATCCCAATGAAGAATGGGTTTGTGACCTAAAACCAAACAATGTAAGTAAATTTCAACAAAACAAAAAAATATACTTCATGATCACTTTATAATACATAATGATCATTTATATCCCATTAATGTTCATGTTTATAATAAATTATTTTCTTGGAACAGGTGAACCAAATCAGAAAGCTCACAGTACAATACACTGCTGAACTAATGCTGAATGAAGGAAACAGGCAGTCACAGAACAATAGAAGAGCAGCAAGAAGATTTGCACAAGCTTAATACAATATGTTCATATATAGACATATATATGATCATACTTGCTTTCAGTATTTGTATGGACATAAGTTTTTGTTGTTGTTCAAGTAAAGACAAAATTTATTATCTTTTTAATATTTACAAATAGTAAAGTGTTACATTATAATTGCCAGTTTTAAATCATCTAATATAATTATTCCAATTTAATAATGGTTCTTACTATTTAAAATAGTATATGATCACTTCCAAAAGCAAAAATAATCATTTATAGAACATTTAAGAATAGTTTGAAAAAAAAAAGATTCAAATTACTTAATAAATCAAAATATAAAAAACTTAAAGCACTTGAATCTCTATAAAGTTGAGACAACTAAAAATGTTGATAGTTAAACACCAAAACATAATTGCATATTGATTTACTCTCTTATTTACCATTTGTAGCCAATCTCTTAGCCACACTAGTATCAAAAAACGCTAATAACCTATCATATTTGGTTGAAATCTGTGGAGAACCTCCTTGAGTACTTCTTGAAACAGTAGGAGATCCTTGAACATTCATTGAAACACTAGGAGAAAGTAGAACATTCCTTGAAACACTAGGAGAAACTTGCACATTCCTTGAATTTCCTTGAGTACTTCTTGGAACATTAGGAACATCATGCACATTTCTTGAAATACTAGAATCAACTTGAACATTCCGAAAACAGCCTTGAGTACTTCTTGGAACATTAGAAGGAGCTTGAACTTTCTTCGGAACACTAGAACGAACTTGAACATTTCTTGGAGCTTTTGGAGGATTTTGAACAATGCTAGAAACTTTAGAAGGAGCTTGAGCATTGATTTGAGCATGCACAACTGTGGGAAATTGTACATTTCTTGGTTTCTTTGGTGGCAATTGAGAACTTGTTGGAAAATTATCAACATCATGAGCAATTGCAGCTGTTTTACCCTATTGATCAAAATTAAAATAATTAGTGATCAAATTCAAAATTCATAATGACCTTATACAAAATTAAAAGGTAGATGATTAATATTTCACCTTAACAATAGAAGATATGTCTGGATCAACAGTAACGTTTGATTGCATAGAGCTATATCCATATTCCTATAATAAAATGAAAATTATAAAAACATTATAATCACAACTTAAACTACTAAAATGAACAACTACAATTACATACATAATCATTTACATAATACCTGTTCAAAGTCATTTGAAACACTATCATCTGAAGGGATATCTTCTACAATGGCAGTCTTTTTATTACAAACCTTGAAAAAAAATTAAAAGTAAAAATGTTTAATATTCTAAAGAATTTGATAAAAACAGATAAAAAAAAAGAAAATAAGTTTTTACCTGAGCACTTGGATCTTCAATCACAATTAACTCATTAGGATCAGCCAAAGAATTAGCATAAGATATAGGACACCCATTCTCGTCCAATTCCTAAGGCAAAACAAAAATGTTCAATTCTTGAACATAAATGATCAATAACAAAAACATAAATGTGCATTATTACCTGAACTACTGCTTGACCTTTAGATCTTTTATAAGGAGTGTATACTGACTTTTTCTTCAACCACTGACCCCTGGCTTTGTTATAAGCCTTCTCTAAATTACTCTTAGGCCTATAATTCCTCTCTCCAATAGTTCTTGATTTTGCCGGATTCTTAACTTCATGATCAACAATTTCAATACCTTCAACCGGTTAATAGTACCAGTAACACTCTCAATCTTTTCTTTTAAAAGATTGAAATAACATTCAACCTCTGCTCTAGCATTCAAAGAGTGTTGACAACTTGTTACCAACTTAACAAATTTCCTTAGTGTTTGTGTCCTCCAAACACTTGTAGATACTACATTGGTTTTCATTGTAGGTTCATCAAGGCCATGACTACACATAGCAGCCTTAGTCCACCTCTTACATATATAGTCATCTGGAATCTTATGAACACAATTCATATGATAAATTCGAAGAGCATGACAACAAAGCAAACCCATTTCACTAAACAACATGCATGTACAACATATTGCATGTTTTTCTTTATTAAAAACAACCTCGTGCTTGATCATATCTTTCCCAGGTCTCCACAAATGATAATAATATTCAGGAAAATTCACACCATCATCCTTATGATCACAAGCAGTACCCTTAATGAACTCTTCCTCAAAAAGCACATAAGCTTGAATAGTATACAATGATCTAGCATGAACAAGAATCCCAATGTATGCAAAGGCCAAATGACGATTACCTCTGATTGTATTATAATCTCTCCTTTTTTCTTTGCTTCTCCACTCTTGAACCACATCGAGAAACACTTGATAGAAATCACATAGACCTTGTGTCTTGTTAAGCCTTTGAGAAACTGATTTGTTAGTTGTCTCACTACGTTGAGATGAAAGCACACCTCCTGACCAAAATCTCTTTGAAAAAGCTGGACACCACATCTCTTTGATTTTATATAAATCATTCAACCAATCAACATTTGCACAGTCATATTTCAACAACATTCTGTAAATGAAACATGATCATTAAGCATAACAGTTATGATCATTATAAATAAACATTTATAAAAAACTAAATGTTCATTTTTGTAAAAATTATTTAAGAAGCTAAACAAGTATAAAGCAGAAGTACCTTTTCCAATAATGCTCAAATTCTGGTGGAGTTTCACAATACTTCAGTAAATAACCAAATAAATCAGTGAAACCATCCAAAGCTCTCAACGCCCCAATGTGTTTCTTAGAATTTTGTTCAATATGCCACACACATAATCTATGATGAACACCTTTGGGGAAAATATTTCTTATCCCAGCTGCAATTGCTTGAGCTTGATCAGTCATAATAGTAATAGGACTTCTCCTTCCCATAGAAGTTAGAAAAGTATCAAATAACCACTCAAATGATTCTGTTCTTTCATTAAGTATAAATCCCATGCCAAACATCACATTATTTGCATGATGATTCATACCCACAAATGGAGCACAAATCATACCATATTTGTTAGTCCTATAAGTAGTATCAAAAACTAACAAATCACCAAAGTAATGATAATCTCTCATCATCCTTCCATCTCTCCAAAAGAAATTAACCAATGCACCATTTTCATCTTGTTCAAAATCATAATAGAAATCTGCTTCATCAATTTGTCTCTTAGCAAAAAATTTGATTAGTTGATTGCTGTCACCTCCCCCAAGTTTAGCTGTCTTTTCAACAGAAATAGCATTATAAGCATCAGGAGCTGTAAAACAAAGGTTAGGAGACCCTCCAACCTCCTTTTTCAAAGCTCTCAAAGAATCAGAAACTTTAACTCCACTCAATCTAAGTGTAGAAATGAAATTAATATGTTCCTTAGAAATATCCCTTTGAGACCTTATTAAATGTCTCTTGTCAACAGGAATCATTTCATGATTATGAACCATCTCATGTCTTGTACATGTATATACACCTGAACGGTCAATACTAAACTGCACAAAAGCTAAGCAACCAGCCCTTATGTTAAGTCTCTCATACAGCCTATTATTCCTGCACTTATCATCTTTAAAACCCTCATTTGTACAAACAAATCTTTTCATAGAGAATGAATCATCTCTTCGCCTCTTACTTTTTCCAATTCTAATTCCAAAGCCCTTTCTAAATGCATATTCATTAAACATTTCATAAGCCACATCTTCAGAAGGAAATTGTTTCCCATAAAATTCAGAACTAGCTGCTTCCTCAAATAAAATAACATTCTTTTTTTCCACTGCAATATTAAAATGTAACAAATGAACACAAATAATAGCAATAATGTACAATAACCACAAGTAAACTGTTAATGATCATTTATCATTACATAAATGAACATATATCAAAATGATAATAAAACATATAAATGAACATTTATGATTACATAAATAAATGTAAATTACAGTAATTACACCTATGTTAACGTAAATGTACATATAATCTAACATACATGAGCATTAATTGAATGTCAAATTTTATAAAACTATAGACAATCATTAAAATGCAGAAAACTGGAAAAAAACATCAATCGAATGACAACATTACAAAGAAAAACAATAAAATCACAACAATACATCACAAACTATAAATTAAAATAATCATAAATAAAAATGAAATCAAATATTATAATCGACCATAATTTTGATTTTAATTCATACAATAAGCAATAACAATTAGCTAAACAATAAAATCAAAAATTATAATTGAGCATTATATAAACTATAGTTCATACAATTAGCAAAACTATGAAATCAAAAATCAAAATCGAACTATTACACGCGAAAAATAGAGCATAATCAAAATCGAATGATTGAGGAAAAAATTACTCACATTGTTTCGAAAACGAGTCGACTAAACCAACTCCAGCAGAAAAAATAGAATCACAATCACGATCAAAAGCAATTAAGCTAGAATCACTGTCACGATCAAACGCAATTGAGCTAGAAATTTCCATGGAAGAAGAGAGAGAAAAATTGGGGGAAAAATAAAAAATGCAGGAGAGAGAAAATGAAATAAGTAAAATATGAGATAAATAAAATGGAAATTAGGTTAAGAAAATCATTATATAGTTGCTTGAATAGAAAGTTAACAAAAATGAAAAAAGATGAAGAAAAAAAAATGGCAGAATGGTTCAATATAAAACGACGTAGTAGCATGGGGGTGTAGGAGAAGCTGGCTACCCTAGAGTCTAGGCAAAAATTTGTAAAATTAATGGACTTCATACATTTTTTTTAACAAATTGGACTTGTTATGGCATGTTTAGTTCATTTTATTTTTGTTTATCTGATCTGATCTGGTCTGGTCTGATTTGAAGTGGTCTGATCTGGTCAGATCTTATTATCTGAATTGATCAAACTTTGACCTTATATGAACAATAATATATAAGGAAAAAATGTATCAAATGGGGTCTTATTAGATTTGTAATAATGTGCACTTTAATAATATGTAATTTTCATAATTTTTTTCATTACGAAATTAAAAATATGTAGCAAAAAAAACCGCACATAAAACGATGATCTGATCTGAACTTATTTTTTATTAAATAAATAAAAATAAGTTGAACTGAACAAGGTCTTACATGAAAGGTCTTACATCAAAATAAGTAGTGTGCTTGAAAAATTGTATTTCTCTTTTGTTAGTATAATCCAAGCTCATCGCAATTTTTATTGCTTTTTTTTAATCAAGCTAAGCTTGACTTGGCCTAGAGAAAGCAGAGTGCAAGTTCAACCTCCACTAGAAACAATTAGAGAAAGGAGATTCTCATATCATTCCCCTACACTCCCAAAATGTCAAGCTCGCTAACTCGAGCTAGGTTGAGCCATAAAGGATTCCGAAGATTTTGCCTTTCGATCTGATATGGCCTTTCATTTAACATACAAAAAATGAAATAAAAATACTAACAAAAGAGGAATATACTCTGCATAAGAGTATTTGAAAAATCGAAAGTAAGATTTGATATAATTTGTTTATTCAAACAAACACTAATATGTGAATTTTGTCCACTAATTTGTATGGAGTAATAAGTATTTTTACATCTATAAGTAGTCATAAATAAGATTAATTATACTTTGTTTGTCCAAACAAACACTAATATATTAGTATTTGTTTGAACTTTATATTATATACAAAGTATATACTTTAATTTGTTTGTTCAAACAGACACTAATTTGTTAGTATTTTTGTTCGAACTATGTCCATTTATCTATTTCTCTAATAAAGATAAATTAGTTTTTGTTCGAACTTTGTTTGGACTTGTTACATGGAAATAAAATAAGCAGTGTCCATTTATTTATTTCTCTATTTCTTTAAGGTACATATTATTCCTTATGTTGATAATAAAGATTATTTCCATTTGTAAATTGTAAAATTAATTTTTGTAAGAATATGTTATATAGAGTAATAAATTAATAACTAATAAGAATGCATTTTTCTCTTATAATGAGGTGTTAGAAAATGCAAATTTACATCAACATATATCCAGCGGCCAAAATCAACAAATACATCTCTTAGCTTCATTTTCTTTTGTGTATAGAGCCACAAAAGGCAACGTTATAAACAAAATTTGATCTCGGCTCTCACGTACAACCCCTAATACTTTAAACAACTAATTTACGTTTCCATTGTCCCTTTGCTTCATTTGGATAAACAAAGAAGTTCCTTCATTATCTTAACTTAGCTTACATATAACAACAACAAAGGGTTGAAGTTTTGTATTCCACATAAGATTAAAGCAGCCCTATCTAATTTAACTGATTGAGAAGGTCCACATTTTGCAGCCTAAGAAATAATGGATATACATTATCAAACTTTAATATAATGACTCAAAATAGACCTGTATATAGTTTTATATAATTATGTGTGATATTCATTGCATTGTATAATATTAATATTCTTATAAATTAAACCTCTAATCTTGTAACTGGTCCCAAATAATTTGGGAGTGACACTTGCCCTATCTTTTTCCGGGTATATGTAGCTACAGGTTTCTGCATAGCCCTAATGGAATAATAATCTTTTTATTGATTGTGATTGCCAATTTTTACTGATTTGTTGACTTTTTTTTAGTAAGTGGGTTTGGCCCGTATCTTTTTATAGTGAAACAATTTGTTATTAGTAACATCATTATCAGCCAAAAATGTACAATTAGTAAAATATAATCTAGTTAATTTGATGAATATATATTTGGCTAACTTTTTATGTACATTATATCTTCAACATGCATGTATGGTACCATTGGTACGATTAAGATTATTTACTTGTAATTAAATTATGTGCTCGTATCTTGTGAGCATGCATAGGTTAAATAATGATCTTATATATACCTTGCATTATACAACCAGTTATACATTATATTAGTAGGAGATATATTTAGATCAAATAGTTGTGCATTGGACAATATATGAGTGTACTTTAATTAATGACCATGTAAGATGTTACCCTTTTTCTTTTTGACGATTTTGATATTAATTTTGTCCATATTTGTGATGAAATTAAATCAATCCAATCAATAGATTAAGCCATTGATTTGATTACATGTAAATTTAGTTTAGTGACCTTTGTTTTCCAATTTTGATTTGAAATAATATCGTTTGACCAACTAAGTTAAAGTGCATACGTAGTATATAATATAAAGTTATGATATATTATTAGTATACATCAATTTCATCTAGAAATAATGTGAAGTATTAGTTTCTAGGTCTGGTTAATTCTATGTACACTTGTAAATTGAGCTAATATATGCCTTCTTTGCCCAACTATACAAAACTTTTTTAATTTGATGATTAAGATGTTAATTTTGTTTATATTGAAAAAGAAGATCAATCATATCCCATTGATTTGATTGCACCTATTAAGCTTAGCTTAGTCACATATTTTTAATTGCATCTCCAATTTTGAAACAATTTCCACCAACTCACCGCTTATCTGAATGTGACATTACACAATATAAATTTTTTTTGTAAAAAATAAAATAAAAAAATGCATGAATAATTGAATATGAGTTAAAGATATAGTCTTCTCTTATGTCTCAAATTCTACAGTAATTAGATTTAAATTGATACAATGAGAAGAGTTATTGTCTATGGAGTATTATACCTCGAGAAGCAACATAATCAACGGCATTAAGTAGAATAATTAAATACCTTATACGTACAGAATAACACTATTAATAGAACAAAAATGCATATGTAACTCCAAAATTTGGTAATTGGCCTCGTAGAGTAAAACATTAAACTTAGGATAATCTTATGTAGCCTTATAAAATATCTTTCCTAATATGAAATTCTCTTTGTATTTTAATACTTGCTCCATTTCTCTACGATGGAGTTTTAGGAGGAATATTCAAAAGTAAGTATTCGAAAGGAATATTTGAGTTTTAGGAGGAATATAATGGAAATGGGATTGGTTGAAGAATAGGAATATCTAAAAAAACATATTACCTATGTGAATATAAGTTAGAAGGACAGAGAATATGAAAATTATTAAAATATGATATGAGCGGCCACTAGTGCGGAGGATTATAGTATAATATTGTTAAAAGTTTCCAAAAGGAAATGGAGCAAGTAATAAAATACGGCCGCAAAAGAAAAATGGAGCAAGTAATAAAAGGCGGAGGGAATATTAATTTAAGAATGCATGACAAAATCACGCGCAAGTTAGTTTAATTAATGTTATATTTTCATTTGTTTTTTCCGTTTTTAGCTCCTTATATAAAGCCTTAAAGGCTATGGATAGCATTTTTCATGTAAATAAGAGCAAAAGTAATCCAAAGTAGTTATTGTTGTCGTTGTATTATTATAATTTTCTAACAAAAAAAATATTTCAAGCTCTATAATAAATAAAAAAAATAAAAAAAAATTACTCTAAATAATACCCAGAGCATACTAGTAAGTTGTAAATAATCCGTACGATAACGCTAGATTAAAGAATTAAACTTATTGAATTACGGAGTAATTTACTTTCTTAGCAACATGCACACTATACTTTTATACCAAACGTAACGTCTTTGATCTTATTATACAAATATCAACTTTGTATTTTATTTTATTTTTTAACAAATCGAATTAAAGTATCTACCAGTAGGATTATTGGGAGTTGGTTTATTCGAAATATGTCGCTACACATCGCATGACGGCGGGATATGAGAGCACTACTCGTACTCTCTTCTCTTTAGTCAATTATCAACAATAATAGTGTATTCTTAAGACATTGATTTTTGTGATAAAATACTAGATTGACTCTAAGTTACAATACGAACTATGAGGAAAAGATTGTGTGAATGAGGTAAGAGTTATTAAAGTTTAAGATATAGATGTCCATAGATAAGTTAAATATTTAAGTCAAGATTAACAAATATGCGTTAAATTAATTAATTAAGAATGTCATATATTCAATAGATTCATAATTCTAACGATATTGCGTACCATAGTTGGTAATATAAACGGTTAATGTACTATTTTTGAGATCAAATTACATTTGCAGCAACGCCATCATCTATTTACAGCTAATGACGAGTCATGTTAGATTTTAACTAAAATCGTCATGGTCATTATTAGGCTAAATATCACAATTAAGGATTGGAGTACCTAAGTAAAGAATAAAAGTGTGTTAAATAATTTCATTAAGAATGTCATATACGTAGTATACAAGAAATTCACATATTTTGTGGATGTTACGTAGCATAGATGATAATCTGAAAACAGTGAAATATAATTTTTGAGATTAAATCGCATTTGTAGCAACACTATCACCTATTTACAACTAATCACGAGTCATGTCAGATTTTGACTAAAAGTCGCCATGGCTATTTTTGGATTAAATTTTCTACCTAAGTATAGAATAAAAATGAGCCTGAATAGAGCTAGCCTATAAGCAAAAATTAAATGACCAACGTGTGTTTTGTTAGAAAATTCTACCCTAAATCTTAAGAATGACCCACGATCAAGATGTGTAATTTCCTCATAAAAGTACAAAATCTAATTGTGACTTGTGAGACCTTTTTTTTTTTTTTTTTTTTAATAAACCATTAAAGGTTATTTGCTCACCTCATTTACACTTATTTTATGAAAATAAGTTTAGATGATGCTAAAATTCAAATAAGATGGGTTCAAAATATAAGTTCAAATAGTGCTTCTAATAAAAGTAAATAGAACTGAAAATTAATAATTTATAAAATAATAGGTGGTATAACCCATTTTTTCTCAACCAATAATAAAGAGAACTTGAAAAAAAAAACTTATTCCCAAAATCCTCATATTTTCCACATTAGGAGGGGGGTAGGTGAGTTTGTACTGCCAGCTAATACAACTATTGTACAAAGCATCGTATAAATTCAATTTACGGTTATGTAAAATCTAAGAAGTTAAAAAAAGTTTAGTTAATAGCTTAAATTAGTGAAAACAAGGTAAACAAAATCAAACAATTGTAAGAGTTAACTTCCTTATCACAACCCTAAAGAAAAGGAGGGTCAATTAGCAAATGAAATGCGCAAGTGTGACATTTGACAAATGATAACACATAAGTACATAACTAACCATTGTTAAATCTTAATCGTAAATTACAGCAGCAGAGCGGGTGTTGAAGTCACCATCATTCCACATAGGCTACTACTCAGCTAAAATCAGCTTCAGTACTTAAATAGAAAACAAAATAAAATAAAATAAATACTAATAAAAAGTCTTCTAGAGCACGTGGGCCAGAAAATACAAGACGGCCCAACGTCGCGTTCGATAGGCCCACCAGCCAAAACCAAAAAAATGATGACACTAATAAAACTCTGAAAACAGCAAAGTCCTCATAAAACCAATAATAACCGTTATAAAGACCTAACATTATTATGTCAAACACTCTCTTCTCATTGGTCTCACCCTACTTTTATGACCTCACCTTTTGTAACTAAATCATCTAATGATGCTCTTCTTTTGGTTGTTTTTGCCCCTTTCAACTTGGGCCATATTTGTTGTCCCATGCTACTTGTCAAGCATGTATTCGCGATTTTGTTCTTTACTCTTCATACCTTCGAAATATGTTTGGCTGACTCTACCTCTATCTAATGTTACCAATATGTTTTAATATGTTCGTATGTCATATCTATATATTGAGTATGTACTTAAAATGAGGAATGTTGGGATATTTTATCCTGCTTTCGATGAGTAATAACCTTATTGCGACATTATCATCGGAAAAATTTAGGAGTTGTAGAGGAGTAGAAATTGAAGAGCTTTATCAATCATTAAAGGTCAAATGATGGTTTTATTTAATAGATTAGTTACCAATAAAGGGAATTAGAGTCTTATATGGGAATATTTTATTTTATGTCTACTTTACTTGGATTGCATTTCATCACTATTGGACTATTTGAGATTTATTTCAAATTAAGTTTGGGGTAGGCTTTATTTCTTAGTTGTTTGTCTCTAATTTTAAGGTCATACAAGTAATATATGTCATATTAGATTTAAGGTTCGACTCAACTAAAGCTACAGTTTATTGTGCTCTTTATCTTATATCTATTTATTTATTTTTTTAATTATTATTTCAACCCTTTGAAAGGATATTCAAATTTTCTGTATAAAATTTTCCTCACGGAATTATTAAGAAAAAGATATCGATACTCTTGATGAAATTTTTCTTATAGACCCACATAAACCTAATATATACTTAATCATGCCTTAATATGGTCCATACCAATAAGCCAAATTAATTTCTAAACCATTTTTTGGGAATATAAAGGTGTGGGGGGGGGGGGGGGTGGGGGTGAGGGAGTTGGAGCAAATTTAAGTTTATACCATGCCTTAAAGTTTATTTATCTTCTAAAACTAGATGATAGAAGAAATCAAGAAATAGATACTTCGTAGAAACTATACTCGTTCTCACAAAATTTGACCCAACAATTGCAACATTTGACGCTTTTGCACAATCACTTGAAATACACAAATTAAAATAAGTAGTTGCAAAATTGTCACTAAACATAGATTTAAATTGCAAATGTACAATGTCAAGGAGTCTGGTTTCAAATTTCAATATTGTTGTGCTTGGGCGTACAATATACCTTCTAGTATTAGTACAAATCGAAGTAGAAAATGCAAAGATCCCAATAGTAAAGGTTAAATGACGATATTTTCTCCTAATCAATTACCAATATAAGAAATTCAAAGTCCCTATATAAAATAGTGTTGTATTTTCATCAAATTTATTTAGAATTGGGTTAGGGTTTAGTTTTAGTTGTATCAGTTAGTCATATGTCTCCATTTTTAGGATCGTACCACATATGCAATATATATGCGTCAAACTAGGGATAGGGATAAGCGGAGGATATAGTGACTATAGTGTTATTAGAGTTCTATATACGTTTTCATCTTATGATTTCTGTGTTCAAGGCTAGTATATATCTAGTAAAAAGGATTTTAAAGCTATCTGTTCTAATTTTTCTCTATGAATTAATAAGAAAAAGGGCATTAATAGTCTTGATGGAAATTTCCCTAATCAATCCCACATAAACCTAATATCTAATCATGTCTTAATAAGGTCCCCGCCAAGCTAAATTAAGTTTTAAAATCACTTGTATCGTGAGAGTAAAGCGTATTAGTTGGTTAGAGCTTCCCTCCCAGTTTCATGGGATGCTAGGATCTATTCTTATTATCCGTACTTGTAGCTTTTTAAAGTGATCAAACTATATAGAAATATATACGAAGTATTTTTTTTCCTCATTGAAATTGTAGTGTTTGAAGAGTACTACAAATTCACAAATTCTAAATTGTGTATGATTGAGTTATTAGTTGGGCCCTATTTTAAGAGTTAAATTAAGGTTTTCAAGTCTTAATCTGTACTCTCCACATCAATTCACCCACGTACTCTTAACTATGTGGTCATTAAAATTCAAATCCTTTTATATATTAATCTAAAAGTATTCTTAAATTTTTTGTATATCATACACATATACGATGTATGGACGTAAATTTAATCAAATTAATTAGCTGTGTCAAAAAAAAATATCAAATTAATTAGCTAATTAATTATACGCGTTATTGACGCATGCACTAATAATGTTAGTTAGTACGTATAATTAAACTCTCTCTCTCTCTCCTTTTCAGTTCATCAAACCCATTCATACTTTATACAATCGTACAGATTATAAAAAACATTTTTTTTTTCTGCACAAAACATTAGACACGTGATAAGAAAGAAGAGTATGGAAGAGAGCCCAAAACAGTTAGCAACTTGCATAACCGTTATATTTTGGCATACCCCGTAATTATTGGTGTCACTTGAATAAAAAAAATTAAATAAACAAAAAATAGGAAAAAGGTAAAAGAAGTTAACAAAAATATACAATCGTGGTTGTAAAAAAAAAAAAAAAAAATTACAACCGTACAATTACGTGTTAAATACAAAAATAGATTGCACATGGCATAAACTATTACCAATTACCAAACATAGAATTGAAGAATATTCTTTTGTCATAGAGAGTCTTAAATGGGAATGAACTTAACAACCAATTAGCTAACGGCTTAACGGATAGCCTTAGCATAAGGTATGGGGTGGATGATCATGGATGTAACATTGTCAACGTTTAAATTCCTTGCAACCTTATCGGATTAGTTGGAATTTGATAGGCTAGTGTACTTTATAATGGGACGTAATTTTTTTTTGGAGACGTAGTGTTATTGAAGATCTATTTAGTAATTACTAATTACATAGACAATTAATGAGTGGATTGGAACATATTATGCATAATTGATTTGGTATATAGGGAGAATAGTAGAGATCATCATAATAGTTAGGATTACTATTATTTTCGAGTTAGTAGTGTTTTTGTTTAATTATTTTGACTTATTCCATTTAAAATCAATTCAAACGAAACAAAGTACATATATATGGAATATTGAAATTCCACTTATCTCACAACTCGAGGAATTAAGACATAAATTGCTTAACTTTCAAAGGAAAAATGAAACTACGAGTAGATTTTAAAGTGTCATTCTATCATGCATTATTCATTTTGAAACTACTCATGACTACAAAATTGTAATACAAATTACAAATACGAGATAGGATGTTGGCTGACACAAACTTGTAAATTAAAACTATTGGTTTTGATATAATAATACATTTTTTTTCTTTTCTTAAAAATATACGAAGTATATATATATATATATATATATATATATATATATATATATATATATATATATATATATATATATTTGTATGGAGTAATTTTTTGTATGGAGTAATTTACAGTTCTTATCATCATCACGTGAATATAGTGTTGACATCCAGTTTTTAAAATCTTAGCTCTGCCATTAATTACTTGAATTATGAATACGCCAAAAATAAAATAATAACTTAATTAAAAATTACGGTGTATAAATTTATAAGCATGCAATAAATTACATGCAAAGGGTTTCCCATGCTTTCTAGGACAATTCTCAAAAGAGTAATTGTTAGAATATATTAAAATATATTATTTGAAGCAAATCAACCATTTAAAGTTGGCTCTTGCAAATTGCAACGCTGGTCGGATAGCCTGGAATTTAATTATTGCGACGAAGAAATTGCTGGCCAATTATGAATTTACTTTGCTTATTACGTTTCAATAATTCATGATTCACATGAGTTCACAAATGGATATCTTGTTTCCTCGTACATATGCTTATTAAGTTATTATAATACTTTCTTTTTTAAAAAAAAAGAGTTATTATTATACTCCGTATAATATATACACCAATACTCCTCCAATCTTTTTTAATTTATCCATTTTCCATTTCTAATAAGAGTATCAACTTCTGTTGTTAGATTTATTACCTCTATTTTATCCATAATTTAGTTATTTTTTCTTACACACACTCATCACTTAATTTACTACTCTCCATCTCTCTTCTTTTATTCACCCTATGTCATATTATTGTTATTATTGTTATTATTAATTCTTATAGAATCAAATCATGTTTTATCGGACTTAAAAAATTCAAGTCATATTCGACGATATCTTTTTATATTCATTTTCTTATTGACAAAAATATTGTTAATTAAGCAATACTCCTAGTAAAATTAGATATTTTAAAAACATGCATTACTAATTAATTTACTATAGATTATTCAACAAAAACTCTCTTTGATGATGATGTTTTTTGTTTTATATTCTATGATCAAAATTCAATCAAATCAAGAGATGAAATCTAATCGAGAACTCCTAGAATAATTAGGTAAATATCAGTTTCTATCTTTCGATCATTTAAATTTAATTTCAATAATTAATATTTAATTATTATTAGCACAATTCAATTTTAATCATTAATTTTCAGTTCAATGAAAACTAGATGAATCAAACATGTATTAGGTGAGTAGACCAAAACGGAGTGAGCACATGCAAAGTATTAATACTTCAATTCTTTAATTGAAATAACTAAATTTAAAAAAATGTGTAAAAAAAAGAGTTAAAAAAAAATTATACAAATTATGTACTGATAAAGCTAAATATTTGGACGTTTTTCCAAAGTGAGCCAATTTTGGCAAATATTAACCAAAATGGTTGCGTGGCAAAAGTATTTACCAAACTAAGCTTCCAGGCTAAAACGCTGTCTCGGTCAGCGTTTTATGCCTGGTTTTTTTTTTAAAAAAAAAATCAACCTAAAAACGCTGTCTAAGACAGCGTCTTTGTTCTTGACCTTTTTTTAAAAAATTTTTGTAATTGCCTTTTATTTATAAAAATGTTTTTAAAAAACAAATACCAAAGACGTTGTCCCAAACAGCGCTTTATGTACAAAATTCCTTGTACCTCGCTGTCTCAGACAACGTCTTATTTTCAACCTAAAACGCTGTCTGGGACAGCGTTTCTCTGCTGGTGTGCAAAACAGCAGCAGAATCAGCCTTTTGCCACTGATCTGCCACTTTCTTCTGCCCCCACCCACCACCCCCTGCCATGATTCTTGCCACCACAATCCACCAACAACCCCCACCATCGACCACCATCTGCCACCACTTTTGACCTCCAACAACACTTCAACCAGCTCCACCACCAACCCCAACCATTCAACAACGATAACCACCCACCACAACCAACAACACTAAAACCACCATGAACAACCACATTAACCACCACGGGCCATCCTTTCTTCCCCATTTTCGACTATGGATTCCAAATGTCTGTTGTTTAATGTACATTAGCCCTGAAGGATCTATTTTGACTAACATAAATCCGATTTGGATAAATAAGCAAACAAAACTTCAAAACACAAACAGATTCATTCAACCAGCATGTCTTATATTGATAATGCAATCGTTATATACAGCATTCCAGGAAAAAGGACAAAACAATGATACAATACGTTCACTACTCATCAATTTGGTGTAACCCTTCCCTAGCCTCACTGTCGTCCCTTCGTCTTGGACGACGCCGAGTGTAATGGTGAATGGTGGTGAATGGGTTCCGGCGCGGGGGGGGGGGAGTGAGCTGGCTGGACGATGCGTCCTCCTGGGTTCTGAAGGGTGCAGAACTGTGGAAGATGTACTCCTCTGCCTCTGTGTGCGACGTAGGATCACCTCCACTGCTACTCTGGCCGGGGTCAAACCGCGAATGGATGGAGTGACCATCATCCACGGATATGCTCCCAGTCGTGGTCTAACAGCTGTAGGTAAATAAGCTGCAAGTGGCTCCCTCTCTTGTTGCCAAACAACACGCCGGATATGAGGAAGAACAAGTACGCTCGAGCGTATCTCTGTACTGTGCCGTCATCGGCGTCCGCAGGCAAGCCCTGGAAAGTATCTCGTAACCAGACCGTCCTCAAGGCGGAGCCCCTAACATCGTTGGGACCCGGCTGCACCCCGAGAACCCGCACAACCAATCCAACGGGATCGACTAGAAATGATCCCGTCACCGCAGTCCCCTGTACTGGAAGGCGCGTCAGTATTGCCACGTCCCGCAATGTCACAGTCGCCTCCCCAACTGGTAGGTGGAAGGAGTGCGTCTCCTGCCTCCATCTCTCCACTAACGCCGTGACAAGGTGTCGGTCGATCTCCCTGAATCCCAAGCGATGTACACCGCCAAAGCCAGCGTACGTCACGTACTCAAGGCAGCGATCATGGACAACCCAGGGGGTCCTGTAGTGCCTGCACTGTAGTGGCTTCGCTACGTCACCCTGAAAACACAGGAGCATTTATAAGTAACAAAAGATAGTACATCAAAGAATCCAAAAACGTTAAAGATGAATCATTACCGTCAGGTTCCATACGTCGACGCTCCGATGGGTGTCCTGTAGTGTCAGGACAGAAGGGTCAACAGGTCCGGGTGTCCTATCCCGTACGTCCATGATATCTGTTCATTGAAAACGTTACACACCAAACACTAACACAATATATTGAATACTAATTTCGATTGAAAGGCATAAACAGGAAATCTCGAACATCCAACGTACAAAATAAAATTCATCGAATTGAACACAATAACACATGATGTAGAAAATTATAACTGTTTCATCAAAATAACACCACTACATACTACTATATCAAATAACACATATACACTTAGGTCCTATGTTGGTCTAGATGGACAAGTAGTGCGGTTGTGACCTTGCTGGTGACAACGGCTGCATTTGGTTGGGGGCCGGTTGTTGTCATCCATCTCATTGCGTATGCGCTTCGACTTTGGACGACCTTTTCCACGTATCATTGTGCCGTCCGGAATGAGTTTAGGGCCTACGTACTGTGCCCACTGTGCCCAGGTTGTCTCGCAGGGGATCGACCAGAACTGTGGTGCATAGGTGTTCATGTAGGCGGCCGACTGCAACAGAGGGTCCACCCAAGGCCGTTCTGATAGTGAGTATGTAGCACAGACTGCTAGCACATGAGAACATGGGAGGTGGAATATCTTCGGTTTGTTGCACGTACACGTTCTCAACTGCCAGTTCACCGTATGCTTGTGGCCTCCTTTATTACCAACTCTCTCTCCCCTCTCTGTTGTCACCTGGTAAATATGCAATCGCCGGTTATAGGCATCCACTCTATGATATCTGGCTTTAGCGGTGTTCTTCTCGAGGATGGCAGTGACCTTTGGGGGGTATGGAAGTCCCTGATCAGACCTAGCCTCAGAAGACTCCCTTCTCAAAGTGAAATACTTGTTAACTCTGTGGAAGGTTAACTCGACAAGGGACATAATCGGTAGAAACCGAGCTCCTTTCAGCACATTGTTGAATGTCTCCGAGAAGTTAGTAGTACATATACCATACCTGCGACCACTGTCGTGAAACAGAGACCACATAGGGAACGGGACTTGAGCAATGTACTCAATGGCCTTGGGACAGGCCTTACCAATGAAACACAGATCAGCTTGAAGTTTTCTTTCTTGCCTTTGGTACGCAGCGGCCTTGAACATGTCTCTCATGTCGTTACTTCACACGTGAGTCTTCAAGTTAGAGGCTATGTGGCGGACACAAAACCTGTGATACGCTCGGGGCTGGGTGAATCCAACATTAGGATCATTCATTGCTGCAATGATCCCAGGATGCCGATCATAAATAACACAAAGGCCATCCCGTTGCGTGACACGATCTCGAATACAACCTAGGAACCAAGACCAGCTGGAAGTGTTTTCCCCTTCAACCACCGCAAATGCAATAGGAAATACTTGGAAGCTTGCATCAACACTCGTAGCAACCAACAGTGTTCCTTTATACTTCCCGTACAAGTGCGTCCCATCGATACAGATAACAGGCATACAATGTTTAAAGCCATCGATACAAGGACCGAAGGCCCAAAACACTCGTTCAAACACTTCCATGTTGCTGTAGTATACACCATCCACTAAAGCTTTGTGTTTCCATATGACACATATTCCCGGGTTCGACCGTAGGAGTGCTTGCATGAAGTGGGGAAGTCTGTCATATGAACTCTCCCAATCCCCAAATATCTCAGCTATAGCTTTCTCCTTGGCATACCACGCTCGTCGATACGGGACATCGAAATGAAATTGCTTCGAGATCAGTTCCTGTATGAATTCCACTTTCAACGAAGGATCTTTCCGCACAAAGGACTTCACATACTCGGCTATTACGGACGAATCCAAGTGTGGGTGATCATTAGATAGTACTTCAGTGATACATGTCTCCCGATGCGGGCCTTTGTACGTGACTATGGTAAAACCACGTGAGTGCTCACTCGATTTGGTACCCCGTAGCATCCAACCACATTTCTTCTTGCATCGCAGATGTAGGACACCATCATTCGAGGTCACTGTGGTGTAGAATTGATTCCTCTTAATAGAATACATCTTCACCATTTCTTGAAGCAGTTTCTTGCTCTCAAAATACATTCCCTTCTCAAATTCTCCCCCGGGAACAAAAGAGGTGTGGCTACCCGATTCGGCCCAATACTGATCAACTTCATAGTTCTCGGGTACCTCACTGAACCAAGGTATGGGAGTTCTAACCAACGGCTGACCATCTTCCACCTGTGTAGGTTCATCATCCCCCTCTTCGTTCTCGTCCTCATCATCCATTTCCGCATACACATCATACACCGACAATTCATTATTCACAACATCATCAAAATGATTTGGCTCTTCTCGAAACGGTGAACCATCATCACCTTGCATAGGAGAGTAGCTATGCAATTGCATCGACAAAGATGCCACGGTGTTCGATGACGACGGAGCAGGCTGGCCGAACACTGTCACGCGTCCCCCCGCATGTACTGGTGAAGCTATATGAGAACTAAAAGGCAAGTGAAATTGGTCGTCCTGCATCATTCGAGTGAAAGAACCCATCCCATATGCATTCGATGGAATGTGGTTTGCGGGCTCTTGGAAGGACGCGGTGTTGTAATCAGAGACATATGTAGCTTGCTGTTCTGCCCGAGTACTTTGTTGGGTACATATAGGCACTGTTTCTACATATATCTCATTGGGAAAACCCTTCATTCCTACCATGCTCCTCAAACCTTTTAAATGTCTGTTCGTAGATACAGGTAACACTTGCACCCCATGACCAGTATCACACCTCATTTTAAGGTTCAGTTCAACAGTCATAGGGTTTGAACCAATACAACTGTGAACCTCATTCATCAGATCAGTCATAGTCATGTTCGGTTCAAGTGTTATAAGGTCCATATTCCCTCCACTGTACTCCACATTTGATCCATTACACAAAATTTCACCTCCCCATCGACATAACAACGCTACATTTTGTCCAGCCATATTCTACATAACAACTGTTTCGGGGTTTTCTGATGTCCTGCGGGAGAGTTACAATTCCGAGACTGGAACCGGACGCCTGTACCTGCAAAACAACGGAGACTCCTTGTGGTGAGAGCTCCGCCTCCAACGATCAAGTTAGTACTTGTTTGAGGAGTAATAAATGCGGAAATTAAAGTGATTGGGTCTCTCTAGGTGAGAGTTTTTAATGTGAGTTTTTAGCCTAATCTCCCTTAATGAGGATTAAGGGAGGTATTTATAACCCTGGGAAACGTGCCAATCCTAGGTTTAGGTTAACCTAGGGCTGATTGGGCTTTCCTCGAAACTTGGGCCTGGGTGGCCGGTTATCCCAGGTGTCATGGGAAGGACACGTGTCGTGTCGTAATTGGTCCATGGTGGACGGATCATTGCTTGACACGTGGCAGGCTCCTATTGACCCATGTTACGGACACATGGCGGAACCTGATTGGTCCACTTGTCAGATGGTGATTGGTGGGGAAAAATCCCCTAATCATTTGCCCCTCACAGGTGGCACGTGACTGGTCACGTGTTACCTGTGACAGGTATCGCCCTGTAACAGGCGACGACCTGCTACAGGTGTCACTCGGCGAGAGGCCGAGAGATTCTCCCGCCAAAATTTTGAATTCTGGAAGTGACCCTTCGCCTTCTCACTTCGCCTATATAAAGGAGTGTTGACTTCGGTCATCTTCACACTTGAAAACTTTGTGAGAGAACATTCGGACCCCTGAACTTTCTCTGACATTTTAGACCCTTTCTGCCTACCGCCTGCTCTGACAAGCCGACTGCACAGGATTTTCAAAACTCCATCAACGTCACTCGTTCAGGTAACCGTCGGTTCTCTTACTCTTAATTTTCTTTATTTTATTCTTTTTTGAAATGGCACCACGGAAGCACACGACACGACCTAGGTAAGTGATCAGACGGTCACCGGGGACGGCTGAATCTAAGACTAGGAGTGCCGCATGCCCTTTTCTGGACCCATCTTTGCCCTTTATACAAAGTCCGACTGTATCTGTGTCTATGCAGAGCATGATGGCCAGAACAAAAAAGACTGCCAGGATCTCAAACTCAGACGGCTCCTCCCACAGGGTGCCGATTAGTGAAACATCTGACCAGGCGCCAGATGTGGAAGTGAAACAAAGCGGCTTGAAAGCCGGCAGTTCTGAGGGAGGAGTCAAAGTGACCCCTTCCCCTTTTACAGTTGACAATTCTACATTCTCTCCTGCTCCTTTTAAAGGAGAGGAGGCGGGCCCCTCCGGGAGAGGGGAGGAGTCGTCCTCTTCGGACTCGTCAGAGGACGATTCCGAGTCTAGCTCTTCTGGCCATGCTTCTCTGGACACAGAAGAGAAAAACAGTCGCCTGCAAGAGACGAGGCTTTCTCACGCAGTTGAGAAGGGGGACGATTGGGCGGAGCCATCCGCCTCTCACCGAGAGCAAAATACCCCCTACTACTGCACGGTACCTCGGGGCCGGATCACGGCCATGCAAGAGAAAGTGGAGAGCTTTATCGCAAACCACACAATGGGCCCCGACTTTTTAGTGTTTGTGCCGGATCCAGAAGACACAGTCGTCTGGCCGGCTGGTACCAGTTATGATAGCGCGTGCTTTGGCTGCTACGAGGCGGCCATCAAGGCTGGGCTGCGCTTCCCACTACATCCGGCTGTTCAGCGGATCTTGGATGGGTATGAGTTGGGGTTATGGCAATTAGCCCCGAACTCCTGGGTCAACGTACTCGGCTATGTGGCCGGGTGCGAACTGCACGGGGTGGAGCCGAGCTTCGAGGCTTTCGCCCACATGAACTACCTCAGCCGGACCCCTAAGGCAGGCGGTACCGGCTGGTATCAATTGACGAGCCACAGGGGCTACCTCATGACGAGAGGTAAAGCAAACAAATGGAAGGACTGGCGGAGCACCTTCCTCATCATTGAGAGTTCAGACACAGAGCTGAACAAGCGCTTCAACAGGTGGAACAGGAATCCGCCCCTTCTTGCAGGCGGCCGCAGCATGCCGCCTGTTCCCCCCAAGGCTAAGAAAGAGATCCTAGATAAAGGACTCTTCAAAGTAGAGTCGAAGGTGAACTCTACTTCAGGGGTACGAGAGCAAGTACCCCTGCACTGCGTCCCGAGCTTCAAATAGCTCTACGACGAGTACTTTTTGGCCGCCTGTGGCCTCAGCAATCGGTGCTCAAGAGGTAGCCGGCCTTTCGAATACTCTGTTGTTCCATTCATTTCTTGTTATGACTTTTATTAACTTTGCTATTTGTTTTTGCAGCGGACGGCATGAGCAAAACTACCGCCTCCAAGACTGCGGCGGCCATGTTGCGGGCCTCCATCATGCAACAGTCTTCAACCGACTCCCCCAACAAGGGGGCACCCTTGGTGGGCTTCGAACCTTTCACCCTCTTTTTGGAGTTGTGTTTATGCATATACTGACTTTTCTTCTTTTTTAGACGGGCGCTCTAAGAGCTTCTTCTTCCCAACAGCCGGACCCCAAGGCCCGGAGGACGACTGTTGCGAGCTCTCCTGGTTCTGCCAGGAAACATGCGGCGGCTGAGAAACAGCCGGCCACTTCTTCTAAAACTCCAGCTGGGCCACCTAGAAGTATGAAATTGTCCTTGTAAATTTTAGACTTGCTCCCTTCTTTACTAGGTCTAATCCGTTTGTTTATGCTTGATGCAGCCGGCCCTCAGGAGCCTGACTTGGTCAAGGTGGCCAAGTCTATGATCAAGGTCGTTCCTCCAGCTGAAAGGGAGGCGGTCAGGGGTGTCGGCACCCTTGACCTAGACGGGATTGCAGGGGTCCTTGCTGAGGTATACTTAGCATATTTTTGAGTATTTGATTTCCAGGACGCCTGTTTTCTTTTTGTTTGGAAACTGACGCCTGTTTCCCTTTTTACTTAGGCCCTGCTCTGAGTGAACGGCCTTCGCAAGCCGCTTGACCGGAAGAACAAAGAGGTAAAGGCTGCAAAAGCTATGGCCGCCTCTGACTGTGATAAGGCAATGTTTCAAATTGCCCAAAATGAAGTTCTGACCATTGATATTCTTTATTATCAGGCGCAGGCTACCGCCGCTATCCGGGCTCAGTTAGAGGCGGCCCAGAAGAGGAATAGCGAGCTGGAGGCGACCATCAACAGCCTCAAGGCCGAGCTGAGACCTCTTTGCCAAAAGATGTCCTCATACGAAACCTTGGAGAAATCCTTGGCGAGCGTAAAGGTACGCCTGGTGACCCAGGAGAAGAGTCTTACTCAGGAGCTCTCGGAAAAGGCCGAGCAAGAGAAGAAAGAGCTGGTCCGGGAGATGATGGAAGACTCTGCTCAAATCCAGTGCATGACTTGGGGCCGCCTCTTCCCCAATGCCGACTTTGCCTCATGGGAAAAAACGTACCGCCAGTGTTCTGATACATATAATCAAGAGATCCTGGCGGCTGCTGAGGAAGAGGCGTTGGAGGAAGCGTTGGAGGAGGAGGAGCTGGTAGTGGCGCTTGTGCCACTTGGGGGTAATGCATCAAAGAAGGATGCAGCTGAAGCCGAGTCCAGCAAGAAGAGTGCTGACCAGGCGGCAGCTGCTAATATTGAAGACCTGCCCCCTTCTTAAGCTTTAAGTCTTCTTTCCACGGCCTGCGTGCCGTTTGTTTGTATTTACCCGGCCAGGGGGCCGGGGCTCTGAATATTTTGCCGGTCTTTGATGACCGGCTTCTTTTTAATGAATTTTTTGTTTTGCTTCAAATTTGTTTAAGTATTGAATATTCTGATATCCAATTGTACACTATACCGACTGTTTTACATGGCCGATAGTTGCAGATAGGTACGGATAGTTAGTCACGCCGCCTATGCCCCTGGACGACTGGTTGTCTGTTTCCAGGCTAGACTATCAGTCGGCCATTTATCCAGTTGGTATTCGAACCATTTTAAAGACTGGATCCCCTTTAGGCAGGCGGTCCTGTCATTTGTAAAATTAACCAAGTAGGAAAGTGGTTTGACCAAGTAAACATGATTGTTACCTAGTCGCCAAGTAACTGAGTAGTAGAGGTATCAAGCGGTTGGTACCGGTTGTTCCCCTTTATTCGCCAATGTTTGTTGGCTTTTAACTCATAGGTTGTTAACCTAGCAGGAGTAGTGGTTGAGAGCCCCTGTTTGCTAAAAACAGGCGGACGACTCATACCTTTTAGGCT
The DNA here is from genome assembly GCF_001683475.1 of Chenopodium quinoa. Lineage (NCBI taxonomy): Eukaryota > Viridiplantae > Streptophyta > Magnoliopsida > Caryophyllales > Amaranthaceae > Chenopodium > Chenopodium quinoa. The sequence continues at coordinate 1,918,313 of NW_018742879.1, forward strand.
CCATACTAAGTTTGAGAGAGTGACTATGAGTTAACTTTGGTGTTACTCAGTCGCCGTCACTCCTGCTTGAGTAGTAAAGGCACCAGGCGGCGGAGGCCGGCTGAACCTTTTTATTCGCCAATGTTTGTTGGCTATTAACTCAAGAGGTACCCCCTGCATTTATCCCAAGTAATACAGGCGGTCATCTGACTCAGATGTCAACTGCTACCACTGGTTTGGTTAGTGATAGAGTTATCCTTGTCTCAAAAACGGCTACGTGGTTGCCCTTGGGGACAGTCGTATAGGTGCCGTGTAATTAGTTTATAGAGCAATGTTTCACCCAAAAGGGAGCTGCTCTCTGCGACGAATTTCATCCGGAGGGATGCCGCCGGACGCCTGCTATGATGTTGGGACAGGTCGTATTAGTTTTGAAGATTGGATCAGTTGGCTTGGCGCCTGGTCTGATCATTCGGCCTGTGGCCTTGGTTAGTTCTTGGTGAACGTAGGTGCTAAGTAAAAGGAGGGTAGCCGCCTGTTTAGGCACAGGGTCGGCCAGGCCCTGATCATTTTTAGTTAAGTATAAGGGGGGTGGCTGTGTGTTTGGAACCAGTCGGCCCTCTTCTACGGAGAGTAGCCGACTATATGTCCAGACGGCATGCCCCTATGGTGATAGAGTAAAATATTCAATGGAGAGTAGCCGACTGTAAAGGTACAGGCGGCATGCCCCTCTGAAGATAGAGTAAAATACTCAATGGAGAGTAGCCGACTGTAAAGGTACAGACGGCATGCCCCTCTGAAGATAGAGTTAAATACTCAATGGAGAGTAGCCGACTGTAAAGGTACAGACGACATGCCCCTCTGAAGATAGAGTAAAATACTCAATGGAGAGTAGCCGACTGTAAAGGTACAGACGGCATGCCCCTCTGAAGATAGAGTAAAATACTCAATGGAGAGTAGCCGACTGTAAATGTATAGGCGGCCTGCCCCTCTTAAGTAAGAATAAAAATTAAACATGGAGAGTAGCCGACTGTTTGTTAGTAGGCGTGCCCCTCTTAGTACAAAATTGAATATTAAGTGCAAACTTTTATTAAGTAGCCCTTGACTATTTACATCATTCAAAAGAAATATTTCTTAAGATTATCTACATTCCAAGTTCGAGGCAACGGTTGTCCGTCTGGTGTTCCCAGACGGTAGGTACCGTCCCTGACCTCTTCACAGACTCGGTAGGGTCCTTCCCAGTTGGGAGTTAGTTTGCCAGACTCATTAGCCCTACCAACTGCTTCCATTTTTCTAAGTACAAAGTCCCCCACTTTGAGTGGACGCCTGTGTACTTTTTTGTTGTATGACCTAGTCATTCTCAGGCGGTAAATTTCATGGCGCAAGACAACATTGCCCCTCCTTTCAGGAAGTGAGTCTAATGCCAGGCGCATGGCTTCCCAGTTTGCCTCTTCGTCATATAGCATTACTCGAAGAGTCGGCTCGTAGTGTTCTATTGGGAGAACAGTCCGCACCATAAGTTAGGAGGAATGGAGTTTCTCCAGTCGCCCCTTTTTCAGTCGTCCTAATGGCCCAGAGAACATGTGGTAATTCATCCGCCCATAGGCCGCCTGCTCGTTCAATCTTTTTCTTGAGACCGTCTGAGATGATTTTATTAAAGGCTTCTACCTGGCCGTTTGCTTGTGGACGGCCGACAGATGCAAAGTAGTGTGCAATTCCTTGGTCACCCAACCAGCTTTTGAGAACAGGCGTCTCAAATTGGGGACCATTATCAAAAACCATAGACATGGGAACCCCAAACCGAGTGATGACATTTTTCCAAATGAATGAAATTACATCCTTCGTCTTGATTCCCTTTACAGCCTCCGCCTCTACCCATTTAGTGAAGTAGTCGACGGCAACAAGTATGTACCTTCTTCCGCCTGTAGCAGGCGTATATGGACCCAGAATATCCATGCCCCACTTAGCAAACGGTAGTGGGCTATGAATGGTAGTGAGGTCAGTAGCCGGACGGTGAATTAGTTTGCCAAACTTTTGGCACTTGTCACATTTTTTCACCATCACCATCGCATCTGCTTCTAAAGTAGGCCAAAAGTAGCCCTGCCGCCTTGCCCGTTGAGCAAGCGTCCTACCGCCTATATGGGAAGCACAGTAACCAGAGTGAAGATCGTCTAGAATCTCTCGTCCCTTTTCTAGAGTAACACACTTTAAGAAGGGTTGAAGGTACCCCCTTTTGTGAAGTTCTCCCTTTATTATTTCAAAACTGGTTGCTCGTTTTTTCAGTGCTGCCGCTTGTTGATGATCATCCGGCAGGGTACCGTTTGTCAGATATGCCCTGATTGGATCCATCCAGGTTGAGCTTCTGTCTAGGATTCCAATAGGGTCTTCCTCGATGCTTCTCTTCTCCATTACTTCCCAAAAAACAGTTCGAGGAGTATCACAAGAAGCGGTTGATGCTAATTTTGAAAGTGCATCCGCCTGGTTGTTTTCTGATCTCGGCACTTGAGTCAGACAAAAATATTCAAGGGATCCGATCGCCTGTCGTACTGCCTGTAAATACTTGATCATGGCCGGATGGGTTGCTTCGTATTCGCCATTGTACTGACTCACTATCAATTGTGAATCGGAACAGGCGTCTATTTTTCTTGCCCTTGCCGCCTTGCACATGCGGATTCCGGCTAGTAAAGCTTCATATTCTGCCTCATTGTTTGAGGCCTGAAAACTGAAGCGTAGAGCATACTCGTACCTTTCGCCCTCCGGCGACTGACATATGACGCCTGCTCCACAACCATTTGAAGTAGAGCTTCCGTCCACATATACCTTCCAGACTTGGTCTGTAACTTGAGAGTCCGGAGGACGAGTCATCTCAACAATAAAGTCAGCAAAGGCTTGCCCCTTCACTGCTTTTCTAGGCTCGAAGGTAACTTCGAGGCTCTGTATTTCTATGGCCCATTTGATCATTCGGCCTGACGACTCCATGATGGTCAGTGGCCGCTTGATAGGTTGGTCTGTATACACGACGACTGCATGTGCCAAAAAGTAGGGCTTCAATTTTTTAACAGCCATGAAGAGTGCAAGACCAAATTTCTCCACTAAGGGATACCTCAACTCGGCATTTTTCAGTACATGACTGACAAAGTAAACCGGGAGCTGACAACCATCTCTTTCAGCAAGGAGAACAACACTTAACGCATGATCAGAGACGGCCAGGTACATGTAGAGTACTTCTTTGGGCAAAGGGATGACCAGCCTCGGCAAGGAATGCAAGTGAACTTTCAATTTCTGGAAGGCCGCCTCAGCATCCGGCCCCCATTCAAACCTTGCCTTTTTCTTAATTGCTTGGAAAAAGTATAGGCATTTGTCGCCTGATCGGCTTAGAAATCTTCCCAAGGCCGCCAGACAACCTGTTAACTTCTGAACCTCTCGGATGGTACGAGGCGACTGCATGTCAATGACCGCCTGCACCTTCTCAGGGTTCGCCTCTATTCCTCTCTGATTGATAAGGAATCCGAGAAATTTCCCAGACTCAACTCCAAAGACACATTTCTTAGGATTGAGCATGACATGGTGCCGCCTGAGTGTGGCGAAAGTTTCTCGGAGGTCCGACAGATGATCTTTCTGAAGTTTAGACTTGACAATCATATCATCAATATATGCCTCGATATTTCTCCCAATTTGATCAAAGAACACAGTGTTTATCATTCGCTGGAAAGTGGCCGGGGAATTCTTAAGACCAAACGGCATGACCGTGTAACAGTATAACCCCTTATCAGTGACGAAGGCCGTCTTCTCCTGATCTTTCTTCCATAAAGGAATTTGATGGAAACCAGAGTAGGCGTCCATAAAGCTCATCAAAGCATGGCCGGCTGTTGAGTCGACCAGGTTATCAATTTTAGGCAGAGGGTAACTGTCTTTGGGGCACGCCTTGTTTAAGTCTGTGTAGTCTACACACATTCGCCAGGTGACATTCGGCTTTTTAACAAGCACCACATTTGCCACCCAGTCTGGGAAGTAACATTGACGAATGAACCCTGCATCAAGTAATTTTTTAACTTCGGCGGCTGCCGCCTGACTTCTTTCTTCGCCATGGTTCCGCTTCTTCTGCCGTACCGGCTTCTTTTTCGGATCCACGGCCAGTTTATGTACCGCCAGATCAGGACTAATGCCTGGCATTTCATGGACTTCGAATGCAAAGATGTCCTTGTATTCTTTCAATAGTTTGTGAAAGTCGTCACCAAGGTCTCTCAGAGCAGTTGTCCCAACTTTGACTGTTCGCTCAGGACGTGAGTCGTCTAAGATCAAGTCCGTATGCTCACCAGCCGGCTGAGGGAGGAATTCATCCGACCGCTCCTCTGCCAATGATTGCTATTTTTTGTCTTTTCTTGCGGCCCCCGTCTGGGATGCCTTTCTCTTCTTGCCGCCTGCTTCTTGAACAGGCGCACTCTCCTTGACATTGTCAAGGTCTATTTTTCCACCACTCGACCCAGTGGCCATAACAGTGGGTTTGACATCCGAGAGATAGCACTCTCGGGCCATCCTATGATCTCCCCTTAGGGACCCGACTGTTCCATTATCCCTCTCAAACTTGAGCAACATAAGAGATGGGATTATAACAGCCTTGGAATTATTCAGGGTTGGTCGTCCCAGAATCATGTTGTAGGCCGAGAGTTCTTCTACTACCAGGAACCGGACTACCATGTTTCGTCCTTCCCCTTTTTCGCCCGGGCGGATGGGTAAATCCACTCGTCCCACTGGGTGGACGACTCCTCCTCCAAACCCTACTAATGGGTGGGATGCCGGATGTATGCAATCAGTCTGATATTTTAGTTTCGACAGACATTTGCTACTGATGAGATCTGAGGAGCTTCTGGTATCTATGAGGATTTGGCCAACTCTCTGGTTGGCCACTTTACATTCAATAACGATAGGGTCGTCATGCGGCCCTCTTACCCCTCCTAGATCTTCTTCAGTGATGACAATCTCAGGAAATGAATATTTGGAGGGCCGTTCTTGGTGAACGGAATTTACATCTAACCGCCTGATATTGTCTTTGTTGCCCCTAATAGTGGGGCCGCCTCCTGAGAAGCCGCCTGCAATGGTGTAGACGACTGCATCATCTGTATCGGAACTGTCGGCCTGTTGATTCTTTTTGGCCGACTGCTTTTTTGAGGAAGTGTTCCCCGTAGATTTCTTGACATAAGTGTCAAGATCACCTTGCTCAGCCAGGCGGTCCAGATACCGCATGAGACTGATGCAGTCATTGGTGTGATGACCAACATCTTCATGATAATCACAGAATTTTTCTTGGTTCCGGTTGTTTGCAGAACCCTTCATGGGGACCGGCTTCTCAATTGAGATCCGTCCTTTGATTTCCTTTAGTATAACTTGGCTATCCTTGTTAAACGCATACTTTGGGGAGTATGGTTTGAATTCTTTTTTCTTCTTCTGGGCCGGCTGTTTAGAGGAATCAGCCGCCCAGACCTCTTTTCTCTTCTCGTCTTTGTTTGACGAGTGTTTCTGTCGTCCTTCTCTTTTGTCGGACCTTTTCCCTTCCGACTGTTTTACCGTACTACAAAGATCAGTCGCCTGTATATAGGCTTCTGCTTCAATCAAGGCCTCTTAAAGAGTCGCCACCCTCTTTCGGACCAAATCAAATTTGAAGGTCGACCCGTCTTTGAGACCTCTGAAAAAGTCAGTATAGGCTACTTCATCCGGTAACCCCTGAATCTGTATTCTCATCAGGTTAAACCGCCTGATGTAAGAACGAAGCCCCTCCTTCTCGCCCTGCTGAATTGTTCCTAAATCAAGGGTCGTCTTCTTCGCAGGGATGTTCATGGCGAAGTTGGAGGTGAATAAGTAAGCAAGCGTCCTGAAGCTATTTACACAACCAGTCGGCAGGTTGCCGAACCATTGTTGTGCGATTCCTTTGAGAGTCGCTGGGAAACACTTGCACCAAGTGGGATCATCCAACCCTTGAAGGTACATCAGGTTGGTGAATGCCATCAGATGGTCTTCTGGGTTAGTAGTGCCGTCATAGGCGCCTACTAATACATTTTTCACTTTGGCCGGCTGAGCGGCTTCAGTAATTTCCTTGGAGAAGGCCGACGGCTGTTCACCAAGTCTAAGCAACCGTAGCTGCCAGTCCATAGGTTGGACATTTTTTGCTGCATGTCCACCAAACGGAGGTGGCTGTAAAAAATACTGTTGTTGCGGTACAAACGGTAAGTTTGGTACCGCCTGGTCGCTATGAAAGCCGGACTGACGGGAGGTGCCGCCTGACTGACCCTCATGATACGACTGACGGTAATTTTGCAGACTGTCTTGGAAGTTTGAAGTAGAGGCCGACTCTGACAATCGGTCACTCTTCTTCTGCTCTAGCAGTAGCCGAGCGTCTGTGTATGTTTTCCTCGACCCGTCCGCCTGAATATGACGAACAGGTTTCCTATTTCCTGGAGTAGGAAAACGGTATTTTGTGAAATCAAGGGCAGGTGGCTCCCGCTTCCTAGATTTAGGATGAGGAGTCGCCTCTCGCCCTTGAACTGGCTTCCTCTTCTGTGAAGTGGAGGGTTTCTTAGCCGACTGCTCCTTGTCCAGAGCAGGCGGCTTCTTGTTGATCAACTCTTGAATTTCTCCCTTGAAGTCCCTCATGAAGGTCATGAGTTCACTCTTTGTGATGGGAGCAGACCCATCAGTCGGTTGTTGCCGAACAGGCGGTGCGCCTGCTGGCTCACTTCCAGTTTGAAGATGTTCCCGTTCCCTCCTTTCGGTATGACGGGTACGTCGGGCCCTTAGGGTCCCGTCTGAAGCTGTGTGAGCTTCAACTTCAAATTCACTCTCAGTATCGTGGTCCGACTGAACTTGAGGGTCGTCTAGGGGACGCCTCTCTTCAGGAGTCGGTACAGACTTGGATGCCATCTCAGAAGTACTCTCCCCACAGACGGCGCCAAATGTTTCGGGGTTTTCTGATGTCCTGCGGGAGAGTTACAATTCCGAGACTGGAACCGGACGCCTGTACCTGCAAAACAACGGAGACTCCTTGTGGTGAGAGCTCCGCCTCCAACGATCAAGTTAGTACTTGTTTGAGGAGTAATAAATGCGGAAATTAAAGTGATTGGGTCTCTCTAGGTGAGAGTTTTTAATGTGAGTTTTTAGTCTAATCTCCCTTAATGAGGATTAAGGGAGGTATTTATAACCCTGGGAAACGTGCCAATCCTAGGTTTAGGTTAACCTAGGGCTGATTGGGCTTTCCTCGAAACTTGGGCCTGGGTGGCCGGTTATCCCAGGTGTCATGGGAAGGACACGTGTCGTGTCGTAATTGGTCCATGGTGGACGGATCATTGCTTGACACGTGGCAGGCTCCTATTGGCCCATGTTACGGACACATGGCGGAATCTGATTGGTCCACTTGTCAGATGGTGATTGGTGGGGAAAAATCCCCTAATCAACAACCAAAACACATTTTACGTAAAGCCGTTAAATCATCCCTAAATCACCACAATCAAACAAAAAAATTTTACATACTCTACAAATTAACTACTAAGAACCCCTAAATCACCATTATTACACAACAATGTAGGTAATTACAATTGTTCAAAACCTAATAATTATCAACCATTGTCAACAATTTTCAACAAAACCAACAACAACAATTCAACATTATCCAAACTATTATCAACACTAACAATATCAACACTACCATTATCAACACTAACAATTCAACAATTACCAACACTAATAATTCAACAATACCAACACTAACAATTCAACATTTTTAACACTAACAACTCAACCTCATCAACATTTTAACCCAATTCCAAAAAAATTAAAAATCACCAACATAAACCCTAGAATTTAAAACACAAAGAAAGTTGAATGAATACCTATTTCAGGGTGAGGGGAGTGTATAGTGGGCTACACGGAGGGCGACGGTGGAGGTGACGGCGGGCGACGGTGGAGGTGGCGGCGCCGGCGGCGGTCTACACGGAGGAGCACAAGTATGAGAGAGAGGGGGATTAAGTTAGAGTTTGGGAAAGAAGGGGTTTGAGAATGAAGGAGGAGGAAATGAAATGAAATACGCTGTTGGAGGGAAAAAAAAAATGACAGAAACGCTGTCTCAGACAACGTTTCATTAATAACCTTAAACGCTGTCTGAGACAGCGTTTATAGTTCCAGAGTTAAACGCTGTATGGGACAACATCTTTGGTATAACTGTTTTTTTTTAAAAAACATTTTTATAAATAAAAGGCAATTACAAAAATTTAAAAAAAAAGGTCAACAACAAAGACGTTGTCCCAGACAGCGTTTTTAGGTTGATTTTTTTTTTAAAAAAACCCAGGCATAAAACGCTGACCGAGACAGCGTTTTAGCCTGGAAGCTTAGTTTGGTAAATACTTTTGCCACGCAACCATTTTGGTTAATATTTGCCAAAATTGGCTCACTTTGGAAAAACGTCCTGAATATTTGGCATCGATTGAAACCACCTAAGAGAATGTTTAATCAAAATGTTTAATCACTGGTGCTTAAGTATAATGCAGACACGTGTCATAACTCAATCTGCAGATCTTATGATAATTAAGTGTTTATTGCTTAATGAGGCGGGTTTGTACATTAGTGCAAGATTAGTCCATCATTAACTCCGTCATTTACGATACAAATTACACGTATCATTTTTATTCTTATTTTTGTGTTCTTTGAGAATAAGGCTCTTTTCTATTTATTTGAATAAATCTTTGGAAAAATTGCAAATAATAAAAAAAAACCTTTGCTGTATTTTTTTTTTTTGGCTAAAAATAAGTTTTTATTTTTTAAAATAAGTTGAGTTAACCAAAATAACATGTTAAGGTAAGAAAAAATGGAAATAATTATAGAGATGGTATGAATAATCATCGTAATTATTTTGCCAACGTAGAATAATATACGGCCATATATACCGTATATTGATGTGTGTACAAAATGATAGAGGGTTGTATTGAAATTAATGATGAAAATTGAAGTAAAGTCTTAGAAAGCAACGACTTTTGAGTTTGATTTTGGGAGCAACAATCCTAGCTAAAACCCTTACTAGTTTTAATTTTGAGAGCAACAATCCTTAACAGAGTTCATCACAGATATGTCAATAAAAAAAAAGGTTCATCACTTCAAGCATAAGCTTAATAATTTAATTTTTGTTCCATATATATATAAAACGTCCTACTATGATTGTTGGCATATAATTTAACTAATATATGTATGTAGAAATAATAAATCTAATTTATTTCCCCTATAAGCAAACTAAATAGAAACCCTAATAGTTAATTAATGAACCAAGATAGTTTACTAATTAATTAGCACAACGTTGGAAGCTCAAATCCCATAACTAACACTAAGGCCCTGTTCACTTCTTCTTAAAATAAAATAATATTTAGTAAAAATAATTTTAGTTCAGCAAATATAATTTTAGTTCAGCAAAAATGAATTCAGTTCAGTAAAAATAATTTCACTTCAGTAAAAATCAGTAACTTTAAAGAAGAAATATAACAGAAAATCAATAAAAATAATTTCAGTTAAGCAAAAATATTTTCAGATCAGTAAAATTAATTTCAGTTCAGTAAAAATAATTTAAGTTCAACAAAAAAAAATTTAGTTCAGTAAAAAAAATTTCAGTTCAGCAAAAATAAGGTGAAGTGAACGGGGCCTAAGACAATGATAAAAAATATATTCCCTCTGTTGCTAGATATTTGTCCTATTTTTTTTTATTTTTTTTTAATTTTTTTTGTGTGCAGTTTTTAATGCAATATTATAATTAAAATGTCTCGAGCTACATATTAAAAAAAAACTTAATAATTACATATTTAGGAACTTAAAACTAAGACGGATCAAACAAGAGCTCACATGACTATAAATGAAAGAATTTTTCCTAAAATATCTCATGATTCCGAATGAGACAAATATTTGAAAACAAAGGGAGTCATATAACTCATTTATAAAACCAATGGAGATAGTTATAAAAAAAAAAAGTTCACTTGATTCGCAGTCATCTTTATAATTAACTCATAAACAAGAATTAAATGAATCATTGCCTCAAAAAAAAAAAGAAAAAAAAAAAGAATTAAATGAATCAATAGTAAATTAAAGATGGTATGAATAACATCGGAAATTCCATTTGCATGGGATCTGGTAAATTTAATTTATCTTAGCTTAGGTTTAAAGGATATAGTATATACTCTAACAATTAACAATAGATAACGTTAACCAATGAACAACTTATCACCGGAAATTATTGGGTATGATAAGTGTCAAATCCAATTAGAGGTCAAAGGATTACTTTTTTCCTTGAAAGGCCAGAGTGAAAATTTTATTAAGGTAGAGTTAAACATAATTGGCAACAAGAAATCGTAAATATAAAATAGTCTAATCTTAATTTTTTTTATTTTTTTTTTCTTTCTAGTCTGATTCTAATAGAGTTAGTTAATACACTTCCTCCGTTTCTTAACTACCATCAAGGGTTTGCAAAACAAAAGCTTATGATAAGAATTTCGCAAATATAGACTCGATCTGCTACTAGCTAGTTCATTCAAATCATCATTGATTTCATACGTTCTTTTCCTAATACTCTATACTATATATATATTTTAGTGTCACCACTCATGAAACTTATAATACGTATACCCTGCATAATTTTTAAACGTATATAACTAACTAACTTGTTGATATCACACTATAACTACAAGATAAAAGCGAGCAAGCGAAATTGCTAGGAAAGAGCCTTCATACATCTAAAATAAGATGAAAAATAAGCTAAGTAAAATGTGTTGAACTATTGATGGGTTGGTATCATCCTTCAACAAAGTAACACTCATGCAAGTATGGTGATACTATTCAATTGAAAAAGAAAGAAAAAAAAAGTAACTAAAAGGAACAAATATTTAGCTAGTCAAATGAAAGATAAGACCCTCACGAAGAATTAAGGAGGAAAAAAAAGGTTCAAATTAGTCGAGTAAAAGTCATAAAAGGTTCCAAAAAAAATTTCAGTTACGTGTGTTTTCCATCTTAATCAAAAAATTCAACACTTATTGGTTGTTGCTAGGTGTTTTTTAGCTCATGATATAGTACGTCCATGTGATTTTATTGCCGATTTTGGGTTATATTGTTATATTTTTTATGTTTGCTAATTTATATTCTCACTTGAATTTAGAAATTATATTGTGCTACGTGTGAGATAGTTAGCTCACTCAGCTGACTATTGTATATTTTATTGTCACGTTTAATTTTATTTTACATAATAAAAGTACCAATATATATGAAAATCACAAATGAATGAACGAAATATATTTGTAAAAGGTACGTAACAGATGACATTTCACAGATGATGAGTTTGTTTTGTATGATATGGTATTGTGCAAAAGGTATGACAATATAGGACAACTATCTAAGAGGAAATGAATGAGTAAAATTGTTTGATACTTAATTGGCATGAACATTATAGTTGATCGGGTAATCGTGTCATCGTCTCATTGAATGATAGAAGTTGATTTAGATTAATTATATTTGGGTAACATAGAGATGATAATGATGGTAATTTAATTCATTTTATTTGATATTTTTTCAATTGAAGAATTGCTCGAGCGTGCTCATATTACAAAGTCATCCAATTAGGGAGTTACCTACTCGATTTGAATTGGTTATTTTCAATTTGATGTTAAATTAAATTATTAAATTCCATATACACTTTAATCAATATGGTAAAAATTACAATGTGTTACAACTACTTGCTACCAAGCTAAATTCAAAGCATCTTTTAATTATTTATATGTATATGACTATATTTCTTATTTTATATGTTTATCAGATTTTCATTTATGCTAATACCACTGACTATAAACTTCGCATGTTTAAAGACGAAACATACTAAAAGTGTCAAATGAAAATGTATATGCCTCAAAAATCTACAAATATGCATTATGATGATGAATTATACTAAAGTTTATGTGTTTCATCTATGTAACATGTAATACAAAAGAGGTGTATGAACCATGCAATACACAATTTTTGTAATGCAAAGAGGTGTATTTTTCCTTTCGATATACACGATTGTATGTACCATGCATAGATATGATGCATCAATAGGTGGGCTAGGGTAAAATTGAATTTGTAATAATGTATGCTCGACAATGTTTTATTGGATAAGAAGTTAGACATAAACCTGCAAATGCAATAACATTAAAAACAAAGATTCTTTTTGACGTGTTTGTGGGAATATTCTACCCAGCCTGTTGTGATAGATAGAGTGAAGTGGAGAATACCCAAGTGTTTTTATTTCTGTTTTTTATATTTTTTATTTACTCTTATGTCCATATTTGTTTGTCACTAATTCAGATTTACGATTAATTCAGTGTAGTCATATGAAATCTTGTTAATTTATAATAATACTTACTTTAATATATCACATTTTCTAATTTTGCATATACAGTATACCTTTGAGGTATTTGCTTTATTAGACTTGTTTTTAAAAATAAACCAGACAAATAAATAGAGAGAACGAGAGTATTTATTTATTTTTAGTTTTATATTTTAGGATCTCCCGGGAAAAAAGGGCGGCAAAATTGTTAGTGTACTTCGGAAATGAAAATATGATCTGACCAATTATTTGGTTTTGTCAGCGTAAGAGCCGGCACTTTTTAGGCTAATAAATGTTTTTATTCATATCCGATCCCAATGACCTTTTCCACCTATAATTGTTTTAATCTTTGTTTTGTTATTAATATTCTCTCTTAAAATAACAAATCACAAGACTCGCAACATAAAGTTCAAGTCGGTACATCCCTCAAAAACAATTTATGATTATGTTAGAGAAAAAAAATAAAAATAAAATGAATAATCAAGTTTGATGGTTTTTTTTTTTAATTTTATTTTTAACATAAAAATAATCATGAAATCAAATTGAATAAGATAAGTATATAACCAAGTCTAATTTTTGACACATTTGCTAAGTCAGAGCTCCTCCACTCGAGCAAATAAGAAAAAATGAGCTATAGTGGAGAGCATGGACGACGTAATATTTATAGGTAAAAGGATTTGGGAGAAGAAGGTAAGGTAAAGTTAGGATAAATTTAGAGTGTAATAATCTGCTCTGATGTAAAGTTGGATAAAATTAGGGTACAATCTGCTCTGATTTTAACTGAAATTATTAACTTTAAGTAGGCTTTATTATAACATCTTTTATTTGAATTTATCTTCCTATTTGAATTCATAAGATATAAAATAAGTGAAAACGAGATGAACGGAATAAAGCTTTAGGAGAGGTATGCAAGAATAAGGAGCGGGGATAAGGTGGTTGTGTGGTAGAAAAGATGATCAGAGGAGACCGGAGAATATGGGGATCGTGGTGGTTTGGCTTATCAAATATCTCCATATGTTGAATTTCTTATCATTAACACTAAAGATAAATTTTATTTCCTTTTAATTTTCGGATGGAGACAAAGGATGTAGAATCGTAGGAGTAAAATGACAATACATCAATGTCTTATGTATGTTATTATTTTACAAGTTTTGTGTATGTCTATCGATTATAATTGTTTAACACATAATTTAAAAACTGAATAAGTATCGATCATCTAATAAACTTGGAAAGATGTAGAAATGAAGAAAACATTGTATAACTTGAGCTACCACCACGCTTTACACAATTACACTCATTTGCAAGAGTTCAAGATAAAAAAAAAAAAATTAAGTTCATCAAATCCCTTGTCTTCCCATTCGATCCTAGCTCTGACTCTTAGTGTAACTTCTTTAACCTATTTGTTGAACATGTTCATCAAACATCTAGATATACTTAAATTAAATACAACCAAGAAAAAAAATGTATCGAACATCATGTTTTCTCCGGTTTAGATATTGAAAAGAATGAAACTGACAACTATATTAGTTACATGTGAATGTTATTGAGTATATACTTCGTATGTATGCAAAATACATGCCAAAGTAGTATGTTATTTTATATGCAATAAAGTAGTCTATAATTGATAAAGCAATAGAGAGACTATGTTAGAGATAATTTAGTGTACGTGTAATTCTAACAACAAAACTCTTATATAGTGTTCACAATTGATATTTAGTAACCTTAATTTCATGACATGGGGCGCATTTCAGAAAGGGAAAATAAAGGTTTTGCTTTGCTAAACAAAAACGGCCTTACAACTTTAAAGCTCACCTAGGACCTTTTTTTTTTCTCTCTTCATTTTTCCTAAGTATCTTAATTCAACCTTAATTGAAATAAAATAAATAAAAAGATAAATAGCTTCATAAAGTAATATAGTCATCTTTTCTAAAGCGTTTAACCATCGCTTTAAACTAAAAAAGGCAAAAAAAGATAAGAGAAAATATGGACGGATTCTAAGAGATATGGCAGAAAATTCAAAGAGTGTAATGGTTCTAGTATTACTAGAATTATAATAATCATTTTTTTTCCCATATTTTCCCCATTAATTTGAGGAGAATAAAGACAAATAGAGTAGTAGTAATCCATGAGTCAGGTCATGGAAGTGGTCCTTTCACCAAACTTTATCCTTTGATGGCTGCATATTCATGCATTCTAATGTGGGAAGAAAGAGATTGGGAAGATTGTAATAGCATATTCATTCTAGCTCCCAAAAAACTGCAATTAATGAAAAGTATATGAAAGTAACCTCATTTTTGTATAATCTCACAGTTACATGGCCTAAACTCTAAACACATACACTTCTCGAGTTTTAGGTTAATGGTGAGCCGAATGAGCCCTTTCGTTTTTTTTGTAACGTATCACTAATTGGTATAAGATCATTCTTATTACGGCCTAATTTAACGTGTTTAAACACTCCGCTTTGTGAGTATTGTCACCTGAGGACTACGGTTGCTAGACCGAAATTTCATGGGACAAAAGATGGTATCTTGCACAAACAATAGAGAATAATATGTTAAAAAAAAAAAAATAATAATAATAATATAGAGGCTACTAGTGATAAAAACAATTTTGTGTTAGCAACAGCATAAGAATATTAAGATACATAATCTTAACCTAAAAACAAAAATCAAATCAATGTATATATAAAAACAAACAGCTGAAACTGTACTAATCTGAATCAGTATGCCACTAACCTTCAATAAATCAATTCTAACAAATTACATTCAAAAGACTAACAACCAAATCAAGATATTAAAAAAGAAATTAAGACTAAGAATTTGTTATATTGTATGCTACTAACTATATTATAATACAGAATATATTGTATATTTGATCTGTTTCCTTAATTGGATTCAGTAAATTCTATACATCAAACTATTACAAACCCTTAATAATTCAGTAAGGTAATAGAAAATTGAGACTTTTTTTCTTTTTCATTTTTTCCTCCTAATTTCATCTATGATCACCTCCAGCTGTAAATTTTCTTCTTCAATTTTCTTCAGTAATTCCATAGAGTATCCAAATCTACAGGTCCACCGGACGTCGAAGGTCCATCAGGATCATCGAACGGCCTCCGACTCATGTCGTAATTCGATACGACAGACGAGATTTCAGCATTCATGTCACTGCTTAAACCAGTATCTTGTGAAGCACTATAATTTACCACCTCTGTTTTCATGCTCTGTTTCATCTCTGTTCCATGGTTCTCAAGGATAGCCTTAAGAATATGTTGTTCTGACATCATGTAATTCCCTGAATAATGGCCTGTTTGAGAAGAAGGATAATAAGAACTATTGCCACTTCCAAACCTAAAATAAGGATTATCACTTGGATTCGAGGGAATGGAATTGTAAGGATTGTTTATTAGCCCATCAAAGGAGGGTTGTTGATTAGTGTTATGGTAATGGCTTGTTTGGGCTGTAGTTTCCATGGGGTTGGAGAAGCAGGACACGTGAGGAGCACCATAGTTGGTATTGTAAGGTGATGAGTCCATCAATGGTGGCAGATTACTCGAAGGGTTAAAATCGGCCCCGAACGAGTCCGGTTGTATTAGTCCAGGGAAAGGAATTTTCTTTCCTGCTGCACTCTTTTGGAAAACTCTACAGATCACCCATTCATTCTGCAAAGCACAAAAAATGATCATACATGTTAGAAAATAATAAAAACAGGGGAATAAAACAGAGAAAAACAGGGGAAATTCAGGGGAAATGATCAAAACACCAAATATTAGAAATTTTGTCATCACCTTTGCATTAGAAGGTAAGTTTTGAAGAGATGATTTGCCCTCGAGTCTGTATTCATGCATCACCCAATTCGACTTCGCACCTTTCGGGGCTCGGCCTTTGTAGAAAACTAAGGTTTTCTTCATACCTACAAGGGATTTTCCTCTATAAATTTCCTTGTCTTTTCCAGTTGCTTTCCAATAGCCAGCCTCAGTAGCCCTATTTGTTCTTAATCCAGTTGGGTATTTTCTGTCCCTAACACAGAAGAAGTACCATTCCTTTTCTCCCATTTTCGCCCGCTCTATAATAATCATCAATCGATTCACCAAAACAATTAGTAAAACATATTATTACAAAACCCACAAGAAAAAAAAAATGTTAAGAAAATATGATCAATAACATACTTGGTAAGTCCCAAGGTTCACACTTGTTCAAATCAACTTCTCCAATAGCTCTAGCTGAGAAATTGATGTCAATAACTTTAGGTGCTAAGTAATGACTGATCAACTCCTCGTCGGTCGGGTGAAATCGGAATCCGGGCGGTAAGTCCATTGGTTCTTGATCACCAGCAAGAACACTCATGTTTTCCATTTTTGCCTTACACTTTACCAATCCTAGGACAATAGAAAAAAAGTTGAAAAATTTCCCCTTAATTCTTAACAAGTACCTCTTTTTCAGCAATTGAGTAATTTGATCAACTAATAACTCCTACAATTTCCAATACCCAGCTAATCTTTGGACAAAAAATAGATGGATTTCAACACCAAATTTAAAAGAGTACCTAGAAAATCTAAATTCTTCCCAAATAATGAGTAATCAAAGAAGACTAATCAAATAATTAAGCTATTTTTTTTTTTATATATATAAGATCACTATAATATGAAGAAGAAGCAAAAGAAAGGTGGGAAATTTTTTTTGGACTAGAAAAAATGAAAAGGGTGTTATGAAAATTTGCATAATTGGGCAGAAGACCTCCCTAAATACTGGTGGGTTCAGAGAAGGGAGAGACGTGGGATGCAAGGAAGCTTTCTCATTTGTTGATATTTACAATTTTAACCCTTTTTTTTTTTAAATAAAATTATTATTTATTTATTTTTATAAATTTTGTAAAATTAAGAATTTTTTTTTTATAATTAATATTTAAGGAATTTAATATGGGTTCTAAAATCTGACCAGAGCCAACTCATCTGTTAAGAAAATTCCCAGATGTACAAATAATTAATTACTTAGAATTTGACTTTTGATGTCCTCTCAAATGACTAATTAGTATATTTACTAATTGGATTTTAATAATAAGATTAAAAGTTTTAGATATAATAAAATAATAAGGATGACATCAGCATGAATCAAGACAAAAGGAAGAAGGCTTTTCAAGCACTTTTATTGGTTGTTTTATGTGTGTTAAGCTAGAAATCATCCAAAATTATGCCCATCAAAATTTGGATAAATCCAAACAATACCTCAATTTTTTAATTTCTGAAGAAAATCTTTCTAAATAAAAAAAATTTAAAATGAAAAAGAAAAATAAAAAAATTCCCTTTTATATATTCTTATTGAAGCTTCTAAATGTCTTTATTTAGTTCAAAAGTCTATAAAGTTTTGTAAATTTGTAAAAGTAGCTTTTTTAAATATTTTTTTCTAAAGGTAATTGACCAATTTGGCCCTCCAAATGTCTTATTGTAGAAGTACTTCAAATATTGTCAATTACACTCTGCTTTCAAGCTGTTAGTGTTGATAACCGACTCTTTAGCAACTAGCTGAGATTGGGACCAAGTCCAATTATTCCATTTAATTTTTTAAATGATAATTAATGATGAAAATTAATCAAAATGAGCACAAAAAGGTGTATGCAACATATATATTTATAGTTTCAATTAATAAAATGCTACAAAAGTAGATTTTTATAATAGGTTGGGACAAGATGTTCATAGTACAACTAGTTATACCATCTACATGGTTCAACTAATGTTATATTTTGATCTATTTATTCATTTGAAGCTATCCGAAATGAACACATAAGTTAAGAATAGCTTTGGTTGTACAATGCACATAGTTTAATTGATTGTACAATAACACAATATACATTGTCTAGCAGGTTACGTTGGGGAGAAGAGGGGGAAGGGGAGTCGGATTGGAAATGGGGGAGCTTAATTCATTAGCAATACCATGAACCTTTTGAAATGTATGCGATTATCCGTTATGATAATCAATTAAGTACTAGTAAATTGCTATTAGTGAGTTAATGAATCTGTCTCACATTGCAGAACATTAAATTTTACTCCTAAAATTTATATCAAGTCACTTTTGAAAAAACAAAATATCACCCCTAGCAAACTACGTTACACAACACTGCTTGTCCAAAAAAAAAAAAAAAAAAAAAAAAAAATTACACAACACTGTCTTAAGATTGTAATTAGCATTGCATATAATGCTTGTTTTAGATTGGTTAATTTCCCCCATGAAAACTTAACAATTAAGATTAAAATAAATATATAAATAAAAAATTAGCATATTATAAAAATTTGTTTAGAACTTTTTAAAAAGGGTTCACTTTCTTAATGAACCCTTCAGAAAAATGGATAGCAACTTGTGACTTCTTTTAAAAAAAAAACCAGATTTTGGTACTAGGAAAATACTTTTATAATGTAATGTGAGAGTAAAATATACAAGTTTTCTCCATAAAAAATTGAAGATTCAAGAGTACTTGTCAAAAGAAAGAAAAAATCAAGATTAATTAAACAAAACTATTAAATGGGGAAGTTGAGTATTATATAATTATTGACTTTGGATCTATGTACAAAATTTACACCACAAAAATAAAAAAAGTACACAATTAGCATGAAGTTTGCTAACTTCCCAGAAATTGCTTGACCATTGCTGCTAAATTTTCTTCCTAAATTTTGGTTGATAAGTCACTCTTATTCACTTGATTTAAGGGGAAACAGTCAATTTCAATTTACATTTATTTGAAACATTTCAAACAACATGAAAAAAGGAGGAACAATTTCCCTCAAAATTGCTTAAAGATAAAATAATTTTCTATTTGCGTCGGTTTTAAACCTAATTCCCATCATATTGTCCTTGTAGGATTGGTGGTAGCTTCGTTATTTTTTTTAATTCTGGTTCATTGAAGAATCGCTAACGCTGTATAGAACCGCTATCACCGTTAGCGGTTCTTCTAATTAAGAAAGTGGTAAGATGATTATAACTGTGATATATTTTAATTAGAACTTTAGAAGAACCGCTAATGGTGATAGTGATTTTATTATATAGAACCGCAATCACCGTTAGCGGTTCTTCTAATTAAGAAAGTGGAAAGAAGATTATAAGTGTGTTATATATTTTAAGTAGAAGAACCGCTAACGGTGATAGTGGTTTTATTGTCACCATTAGCAGTTATTCACTAAACCAAAATTAAAAATAAATAATTAAATAAATAACAAAGCTACCACCAAGCCTACGTGGACACTATGGTGGGAATTAGTTTTAAAACCGATGTAAATAGGGAATTAATTTATCTCTAAGCAATTTTTAGGAAAATCGTTCAAAAAGGAGACAATGCAAAAAATAATTTAATTATTTTTTTACTAGAAATAAATTAATTAATTTGATCCTTTACAAAATACAATAAATTTCATTTCTATTTTTACAAGTGATCTAAGTACAATATTTTGTGTATATCACATGGTAAAAAAATAATAATAATCTTTTTTTACACATTAATGCATTTATGCATGTACTGCCTCTCCCTTATTATGTTTTGTTTTACTTATGAATTTTGGAGGAAAATTAAAAGTAGAAATAAAGTAGAGCAAAAAATGTAGAAATGGATTGAAAGAGGAAAAAAGAATGGTAATTTGCTTGATGGAGGGAGGAGTAAAAAGAATATTTCGTACGGAGTATAAAATTTGTTTTATCGATCTTAAAGAAAAGTGATCGAGATGAGAATTTGGGACAACTCTATAAGGAAAATATGGAAAGAAAAATCAAGTGATGAAGAGGCAACTAACGCATGGATGTTTAATGTACTGGCAATACTGCATATAAGATTTTTCTTGACTCGCGTTGAGAGCTCAATACGATAATAAAAATTGTAATAGATAGAGCTTCAAGTGAAAGAGTTAGCACAAATTGAAAGTAAACAACAATTTTGATGTTCTTTTCAATAGTTCTCTCATGTATGAATAGATAAATTGTTTTTGAATGATGATTAAAGAATGAAAATGGAAGAATAGTGACATTTTAAAACTCAAAACTTGTTAGAGATATGATTGAGATATATACTATATTGAAAAATATACGTGAAAAATGTAAGAATACATATACTTTCCGATATTATATATATCTCATATCTCTAACAAAACTGTGTCTCACCATCCGCTAATCAAAATTTGTGATACACTAAGTCACTAACACTAGTGTGTAACTAGCAACTTATTTTTAATCATTTGATTTGAACGTGACATGCATATCCTTAACTTTTCGTTTATATAAGTACATGATAATTATACAGCGGTCATTTGAAAAATGACTACCATATTATTTTAATGATATATAATATGATTGGTTCATTTTTTCATGCTATAAAATAGCCACAATTAGTCTTATAATATCTACAATATAAATATAAATTTGAAAATTTTAATCCAACATAAAATAAATATTTTTTAAGAAACTAAAAAATAAGAATAAAAATTACATAAATGAAACTAAAAATTTGATAAATCAAAAAAAATGTTGATAATACTATTTAATATTATTAATCAAGTAATATAATTAATTATTTGAAAAAATATGTCAATTATGAACTATATAATCATTTAAACATTATGATAGTCATATTTCAAACGACTACTGTAATATTTTTAATGCAATTAAGTATATAATGGGCACCATTAGATCGAAGTTTCGAGTCTAACAAGTGTCCAAAAATAAAAATTGATTGTGTAAAATTTGTATTCATAGGTTTGTGGATGTATCATTTGGTTGGACTCTGATTGCTTTAGGTTGGATGAGCTTATTTTTTTCTAGGATATTAAGTTGGATACTACTTGGATGAACTTCAATTCCATCCAATTTAAGTTAAATTTTTTAAACCAGTTTATTATGAAAAAATATTTACGAAGTCATTTATTTTTGGTTGCATATATCATATCAATCTAAGCCAAAATAAAGTTTTTTGTATTTCAAGTACAATTTGATTTGAGATCACGTTCACTATTTCCAGTGAGTATACATTCCAAGTTGGATCAATTTTTCAAGAAATACCAACAAATAACCAACAAGTACTAGGAAACGAAAATTCTACGTAATAAAATCATAATCTATCAATTGTATTTCACTTTAATTTGATACCGCGCATTGTGCTTTAATTTTCGAACAAATCCCACTTTAAATGAATATATATATTTTTATATTCTATCTTAATTATTAAAATTTTAATGCCTCTTGAACAAATAATTAAAGGAGAAGGTAAATTCTTGACATGTCTCTAGAACCAACTAATACATGGACTATTAAAAATAGAGATTGAGGGCCAAAGCAATAATTGACATTGGTAAGTTAAGACTCAAGACTAAGACTGAACTTCTAATAAAGCCACAAAAATAACATCCTTTCACCATCAATAAATAATAACGTTAATTTTTTTATAAGTTGTAATTGTCTCTTTTGAACAGTTCCACGTGGACTAAGTGTACGTGTTTGGCTCTCTAATCTTTTTGGTAGTGAAGCTTGTTATTATCAAAGAGGGAAGAACTTGGGATAAGTAATAGACTGGTTGATCATGCTTATTGTATTACCCAGTTACTATTGACAACATTAGACGTCACTATGTGGATGTCGACTAGCATAGCTTAGATAATTTAATTAGTCTCGAGGCTAATACTTGAGATAGATGTATGTGGTGGATGATTTTCGTTAATAATATTTTACATTCTATATATACCTACCAAACATTATAGTGTAACAAATATTAAGCTTGCCAATATTTATCAGGCTCAGCTTGACATACATTGATACTCTAAGCTTTAATTGTCTTGAAGATTATTGCAATATCTTTAATTTCCGTGGTTTAGCAGCTAATTGTTACACAAGTAACACAAATCACTCCCCAAATTGCTGGCACCAAACATGAAGAGACAATTTTGGGTTGTTTTTACTAATTATGTTCCATCTTTATTTCCCACTGTAGTACTAATTTTCATTCTAAGTACGTAGTACAATTCACAGTTGTAATGACATGTCAATATTTCATCATATTTACCCAACTTTGTCCATCTCCAAGCATATTGAAGATTGAAAAATAAATAAATTAATAAATAGTACGGGAGTTACTCTGAACAACAACAATATTAAAATTATGATTCCATTAGATGAATATGTAACATAATTGATAAAGGACATTATGATAGATTAGACTCCATATATATTATTAACTTCAATCTACATTCAATTAATAGGATTAACAACAGATGATATTACATAGATATTTTTTCAAGGAATTGAAATCTCTATTAAAGCTTGATTCCTTATTTTGTCGAAATACATATTACTTTGTACTCCGTACTACATACTTCGTATAAATTAAATTTATTGTCACTCCTTGATTATATAACAATATAAGGGGAGATGATATGATGTTGGTTTTTTCTTGAAAAAAGAAAATGATATACGCAATTATAAAGTAAAGTTTTGTTTGTTAAAAAAAAAAAAAATTAATCCATGATTTTTTCCAAATTGCTAAACTAATAGTCTAATACGGATTGGAGTACTTAATATCTAGCCCTTAATAGTGCATGTCTGCATGTATAAAACCAGATTAATGCGCAAATAATATACGTAGTAATTAGCTACTTTATGGGTAGCTAGCATCTCTTGTTGACCTTTTAAGTGTCACTTCCCAAGATACAACTTTCAAAGGACTATATATTGATTCATTTGTTGCACGGTATAATGCTTTAAACTATTCGACGATATTGAAGACCAATTCTTGATGGTCTTATTCTCCAATTTGTGGGGTTTAAGTGACCATTAATAATAGAATTAGCCTAATTTCATTGAATTTTTGAATTAAGAAAAAAAAAAAAAAAACTACTAAACAAATTTCAACCATACATATACATCAAGATTTATCATTAGATAACAACTCGACTCTATTGTGGCCTAACAAGCCAAAAACAATGGGTTTACGAATACATCTATCTATTATAATTTTGAGGTCATGTACAAGGATTGAAATGCTTAATTGTGGTTATCTTTGAGGTGTGGGGATAGGCGACGGATAAAACTGTTCTCCTCGCATTAAAAAAAGTAAATAAACAAAAAGCAACCTTTTCATTTGATATCTCAATTTTAATCAATAATAATTACTCGTAGGTTTTTTTTTTTTTTTGGTAAAATATAAGTAACTCTAAGTCTCTAAATAGAAAATATAATAGTGTTTAGATATAAATATGCTTTGAACAACATACATAAGTTGTAATAGGTAATTAAACAATAGTTTTAATCATTAAATTAATCATAGTGAAGATCGTTTATAGTATATTTGGGACTTAGTCTAACATTATTATACCATGTAAGATTATGAATATATAATGAATCTTCAAATAGAGGAAGGGCTTTTAAATGTCATACATACTTTGTATTACATACAAGTAATTTTTTTTTATTTTTTTTAAATGAGAAATCTAGTATGGAGTAGTACACAATTTAATTACTTATAATCCATCCACAATGCACACATACAATTCAATATTTATTTATATTAGCTTATGAGGAAGCTTGGTTGGTAAGCCTAAATTATTGTCAACCATGACTTAGAGTTGGTCAAGTGAGTTGGTGCATTATCAGGCACAACAGATTCAAATTTAACTCAACTCTACTCGTTTATATCCCTACAAACAAAATAAAGGCGAGTCAAATTATAAATGAATTGAATCTATACAACTTATGAAAAAGTATATCCTTACAAATTCTTTCTGAAGACCAAATTTGGATTGGACCATTCGAATTATCTCATCTATACAATTATACAAAGAGATATCATTGGTGGTAATCCAATTAGGGAAAGCCAAAGTTGGAGATAATCTTTTTCAGTTTTTTTATGCTTCTTCCCCAACTTTGACCCAATTTAAAGGACTAAAGAAATTGAATCCAAAACAAAACAAAAATATAACCAAAAAAGGAAAGTTATCTAACACCTTTCCTCTAAATAACAACAACATGATATAAGTGACATTACTTCCATTGAATTTTCCCCACCATCATTTTGTGACTACTAACTGCTAAGAGTTACCGCTAGTTGTCATTTTCTTAACGTAGTATAGGTTCATATGATTGATTGTATTGAATTGATGAAATAAGTGTTTTTTTTTTATTACTCACTTGTATTATAAACACGGTCTCTAATAAACCATTTTCTCCATTTATGTCATTAGTTGTTTCAATCATAAAAAAATTGATATTAAAATAACAACTTTGAAACAAGTTTACATGAACTCTTAGTAGTTGATCGAATCGTAATTAGTTCTAAGATGTTTTATTGTATCTGTGTTGATATTTTAGATTTTTTAAGAATTGTTTGTAATTTTTCATTAATGAAAAAAAAAAAAAAAAGTTTACAAGATTTTAAATACATGATAATTTTTTTTTTCTTGTATACAAATAACAAATCTATCTATCTATTACATAATACTAAAAGCGAATCTAGGAGGACACTTGGCAAAATACTATTAAAAATTTTCCCTCCAAAAAAACTTTCTTTAAAAAAAAACATTGTTATACAAAAATAAAGTTTGTATTTAAATTATAACTTTTACTTTATACAAAACTTCTTAAATTATCAACTTGCACTTTATAACTATTACATACAAGTATTTAAATATTTTATCTCATATGTTTTTATCGTTTTAATATATTTCATGCATTTTAATACCGGGTGAATCAATTCATTATATTTATATTCTTTTAAATAATTATATTATCATTATAATTATTTAATATTTGTATATTGTACGGGATTTAACCTAGTTAAAGTAATACTAATATAAAATTTTATAACTTTGACCGTATAACATAAAGCAAGTAATAAGGGAGTAGGAAAACCCAAAAATATCATAAAGAATTAAAAAAAAAAAGGGCCTCTTCATTTTGGGATCACCTTTGTTGTGGGCTAATAATGAAAGAAGCTTCTTTTGACACTTGTACACTTTTTTTTTTTTTTTTTTTTCTTCTGGCTGTGTATAAAAAAAAGTTGCATTATATTCGTAAGAGGAGAAAAGGAGGTTTCTATTAGAAAGCAACATATTGCTCATTTGCTCATACTGTGGACTGGCATGCATTTTCCCTTTTATATCAACGAATTGGATAAGTTTGGCTTGAAGATTAGTTAGGATAGTCTAGTTTGCATTATGGGTCTTAGGTCATGCATGTAATGTTCAAAGAAGAAAAACAAGTGAGAATGGAGCTATAATAAATCTGTTGTAGTATGATGCCCATCTTATTAGAGATTTTGCAAATATGATTGGGAGTATATGATTTTGGATTTATCCATAACTCTATATAATATACGAGTGTCGTTTATAATCAATTAAATTTTTTCAATCTATCATGTAAAATATTTCTTTTTTCAGGGACTAGTAGTTCAACAGCTCGTTTTGTGTGCGGCTTGCCACATCATGTGACTACTTGTACAATAACAAGGTAGCCCCTATAACATTAACTGTGTAACCCCTATAGTGCCGACCGAGTAACCTTATAACACTGACCGAGTAACCCTCATAACACTGACGAAATAATCCTGTGACATTGACCGAGTAACCCTTATAACACTAACGAATTAATCCCATAATAGCTAGCCACACGATTTAACCCCTATAAGAATTTGTGGTAATTCAATCTATAAACAACTATCAATTTACATTTTTTTTAATGATATGATACTATGTGTTAGGAAATAAGCTAAACTTACCAAATACCAACGAGATTTATTAGGGAAAAAATATATTATGTATCTTTTATTTATTTCTATCTTTTATGCTTTCCTAGTTTGATGAGGATTGTAATTAGAAAACTAGATAGATTTGAATGATGATTCATCATCATGATGATTTTATTGAGGAGGAAAATCATCAAGAACGTTATTGTCTTATTTTGTAGGAACTTAATTAATAAAACAATATTTTGTTTGAGGAGAGAAAATCTAAATTAATTCATAAACACCGTCTCTTTTATTATAGTGTTTTGCTATTTATTTTATTTTGTGTTTGAGGGTGAGTTCCTAAATCGTTCAATTGCAAACATCTATTGTAAGTCTTATAACACTAAGCATAAATGATCATACTTCGTATTACAAATGCACTCTCTTATACAATGAAATATAAAATTTTATCTTCTATGTTAAACAATTAATTAATGGATATCTTATTAATGACAATCAATAAAATTTCTTGTAGGGATTTGCGCTACGAGCTCCTCAAGTGTTTCTCAACATATTGGAATACAAAGAAAAGAGGTCCGAATTGCCAAAAAATAGAAGATGATAGTGACAATGCGAAATGTAAGAATTATTGTGGGCTGATCACTGCTCAATATTCATATTGCTTTGTCAAGTCTTGCTGTTGTTGTCGACCGGGCATTAATTAAATCTTTGTTCTAATAAACATAGTAAAATTAATAAGACTAATGTTTTTGTAAAAAAAAAAAAATGTTTCACACTCGAGAATATTACAAACATTGTATTAGTATTGCATCATTAACTCTTCGTCTATACTCTCTCACAATAAATATATTGGTTGTATATTACAACCTTAAAGTTGTGGGATCAATCTTCATTTGAGGAGTGGTCGGGAATTCCTTTAACCTTCCTCTTCTCTCACTCTTAAGAGGCCTTGCTTACTAACTCGGACTGAAATAATTATGTGTGAGATTCTATTTCGATAGGACATCTTCACAACCTTACCTACAAAAGAAGAATCAACACAGTTACAAAATGACTCTCAAAGCTTTTGTAAAACCACAATTGAATACGATTAGCGAGCTTAACGTATCATTTTTTTTTCTCATTCCCATTCCATATATGTCATTCAAGTATGTCACATTTAATAAAATGACTTTGACATTCTAAGAGCTACGAGTTAAATGGTGGTAATATCCTCTTCTTCTTTTTTTTTTTTTTTTAAATGGTGGTAATATATAATTCTCTACTCCGTATTAGATAAGCTATAAACTTAGCACATAGTGGCCGAATACTAATATTGGTGTCCAATTTATGAACCAACCACAATGCCCTTTATTCTATTTTATTAATTTTTTAACAAAAAACCTTAATTAGGATTGCAAAGATGGTTGTAAATGGCGCGTGCCTTATACCGAGTCCACTTGCTTTAAGGTTAGTTAGGTCCGACCTTAGCCAAAAACATTCGAGTATTAAATTTAAAATACTTGAATATACGCATAATCCTACACGGAAAATATTTGAGTATTAATTTTAAATACTTGAATGTACGCTTAATCATCGTTTTAATAATCATAGCTTTTGTTTTGATTGTCTTCTATCAAAACTGTTGTAAATCCTTGTAATGTGTACAAATAAGTTATTGATACGTAGTTTTATACTTCAAATTTTTGTTGGATAGTTTTTTCCATCAGTTTATGTAATGCATCATGAAATCATGAATTAGTATTATTTTTCATTAGTAATTAGAACAAGCTAAACAATGAAAGTGGTTAAAATTTAAAAACTCAATTGAGGTTTAAAAAAAAAAAAAAAGTCTTTTCATGTGCACGTACACAACACCAAACCACTGATATAACACAGTAATAACAGTGTAAAAATCTAGTCATTTCGACCAATAACATCAATCAATGTATGTTATGCATTTAGCTTTCTAAATTTCGCATAATACCACAATGATTCAGTTGAATGTGATTATTATGCTTCCTAATCTAGAAAAGGCAGTGTTCGACATTAAGTTGTTTTTATCTCATCTAATTATTGCTTTCACCATACTTATGACTATAAAAAGATCTACTCGGTAATTACTTATTTCCTCATCAAGTAATAGAAAAAGCTATTCTAAAATATAAAATTTCCAATAATAGAAAAGAAAAACAAATTCATCCAACACGTGTCGATCCTCAGTTAGTTTGATGAGACGATGTCTTACAGATGTTTCAACCGTATAGGAAACCATATATAATGATCCATCAAACGCCCTATATATGATTAAGAGGTTTAATCAAATTGGATTAGTCAAAAGTAAATATTTATAACCTTAGGTCTCCCTAATAGGAAATTTGATTGAGATATTCCACCAATTAAACCAATTATTCATATACGTGTCTCCATATTATTTTATGTCAATATGACTGATGAGCTAATGTTTAGTCTAATCTAACTTTTTAACCTAAATGTTTTGTCAATTAAGCATTAAGTGAGTTGGCAAGGATGTGGGCCATGTCTCATCTGTTCCAGCATGTATTTTGCTGGGGGGGACAACCACGTGGCATTCCATCAATGGCTAAAAAGCCCTTAAAATTGGAAGAGGTCTTACATTAATTTGAGATTTAATTAGGTCAACCCTTTTTATTGCTACCCTTAATCCAAGACCCATATGCTGCTTAAAAATTCTACTAAAAGTGCTTGTTTAATGCATGTGAATAGTTTATGAAAAGTTGAGATCAATTATGTTATCCTACACTCTTATTGAAATAGGTCAAAGAGGAAAGGTGACAACTTGATCGGTATAAATGTTTGCTCCAAAGAGATCCTCCCTCAATAAATCAATAAAGAATAGTAAGAGAAAAGAACAATAAAATAACAGTGCGTGATTTTATCATATTAAAAACTATTGTAATTATTCAAAATGGCTGAAAAAATCAAGTGTTGTAATAGTTTATTCGGTAATGAAGGGAATATCCCTTGAATTGTATAGGCCTACCCGCCTATGTAAAGATTCATCACTAGTCCATATTTTTTTTAAAACTAATACAAGTATGCCATTGCTAGAAAGTTGGTATAATCTCATATACAATAATACATAACTTTGTATTAAAGAAAAAGAGAAATACGTAATGCAAAATTAGTTTGGTGTCTTATCAAAATTTTATTATTTAAATTTTTTTTTTTTTTTTTTTTTTTTTAAAAAAAGAGCTTAGGTCCTGCCTGCTATGGAATGAGGCTGCAAGATACGTGGATTTCTGGAGATCACAACTCACAAGGCGGTAGTAATCTATATCAATCACAATGATGATGATGATAGATTGATTATATATAGATAATATAAAGGTATTAAGCAGCAGATTAATATTTATGTATTACTTTAATCATTGATTTAATTTGTTGTTTAGAATTTGATTTAAAGAATGTTTCTTAACTTGTTTGTAAATAATGTACGTTTGCATGGTAAATTAAGATTTCGTCTATATTTTTAAGCTAAAGTTTATCGTGGATTGTTTGTAACTAAATAATTAGATTAGTTGGTAATTAAACTGATCGAGGTATGTAGTATATGATGGGATCTAAGCTCAAGTGTTATTTTTTAATTTCATTGTCACATACGACTTTAATTATATAAAGTACATAAAATAAGTTAAAGCATACATCTTATATAAAAGATAAAAGAAGAAAATTTGACTAGAAGTAATGCTGAATTACAAGAAACCGAAAATTGTAGCTAACTTATGTTGGAGGGAATGGAACAGCCAATTTTTGTACGTGTTTGTTTTTGACTTTGCGTTTTTGTTCACATATAAACGCATATACCAATATACCATACACACTGACTTAAAATGATTTGGTGTTTTTGATCTTCCAAAATAATATCTTAGGCAGCCCTTAGAGATAATTAGATATAACAAGTTTTATAACTAATACAATAAAACTTATAATTCTTTTTTCTTAATGATTATTTGAGTATTTCTCGTTTTCAAGGTCGTAACTAGCTTGTAATAAGTGGATTATTTCATCATACATTTGGATGGATGTCAACTATATATTTGGTTAAAATTTTGAACATGACGGTATAAAAAAAAAAGGTTAGATTTCATATACGGTACAACATTGTTCTACGTTAAACTTTTTGCATATACACACAAAACATATGTGCAACCGACATAAAAGATGCTTGTATTAAACAATATATACGGAGTACTAGAAAAGTCAAAATAAATAATTAATGGGGTGGTCAATATATATCTAAAAATATGCATATTTATTTTAGAGTATTTTCAATTTCTTAATATGATTATAAATTAGTCAATAGCCAAATTCGATTTTGATTTTCATGTTTTTTATAAACTACTTACCTCTGGTTTTTTAGTTGACACGTATTTCTTTTTAGGAAGAAATTTATTTTTAGTTGACACATTTCTTTTTTGGGTAAGTTTTATACTTTGTATTTACTTGTGTACCCCACTTGCTTTGTCATTCTCTCTCCTCTTCTTAATATGTAAGCCTAAATTAAATGCGCCAACTAAATAGAAACGGAGGAAATATAACTTATACTCAGTAAATATCAAATGGAATTATGCTAAAGGACAAACTGGATTAGTCATAATCCATGTTTAGTGTTTTGATTAATACGTATCAAGAAGACTAGATTGAAGAAAAGTTGTTCGTCAAATTAAATCCATTGATATATACTTCGTATATAATTATATAAATTCCAAGACGGAAAAATAAGAATATCCCTCATAAAAGTATAAATAATGACTTTTTTTTTTCAAAATAAATGTCCTATTTTACCGGCATATTAATATAGAAATTTAACAAATTAATTATCAGTAAGTATAAATTAACAAATACTCCCATACAAATACCCACATAACTATGTTTAATTTTTTATGTTATTACACCAACATTAGCCAAAATGGTGTATGCATATGCTCTGCTATAAAGAAGTTGAACATTAAAATATTACCTATGTTTCCAAAGTTGTAAACAATATGAAACGGAGGTAGTATTTTGAAATAAAAAAATAAATTTCTAATCAATAACATAATACTAAAACAGACAGCAGGAATGACACGTGTCATGTCCTGGTGCTATTTTTCCCTCCAAAATCGTTTTTTGTTCTTCTTTTACTTCAACTACTTGTGAAATATTCTTTATAAACATTCATCAAATCATATAATTGTGATTCACTTTCCTAAAAAAATACTTCGTATTTATTTGTGATTCACATATTTTTCATATTTTTTAATTTATTGTATAAATTAGTATTTTATATTTATATTATTCTATGTGTAATCAATATGTATTATATAAAATAGGTTAAGTCCCGTGTCATGCACTGTCATAATTAAAGTTACAACAAATAAATTATAAATAATGGTGTTAATTCAACAATAATTTATCCAAAAATAATATTTGTAACAAAATAACTTGAATTTTAATTTATACAATTACCAAATACGTAAAGATTATTGAATTGGATTGTATAAAATAGTAATAGAAATTTAAGGTTTTATATAAGAGAATGAAAATATTAGCTTAGATTAGTACCCATATACATTTGCCCTTATATTTTGTTGACACACTTTAACTGGCATTATATGAAAATTTAGTTGATTTTATTTTACTTTAGGATAATTAGTATTTCGTAATCAACTTTTTAAAATATATTTTTAGTCAGTAGTAGGGTTTTTTTTTTTTTTTTTTTTTTTTTTTTTTTTTTTTTTTTTTTTTTAATAATCACATAAATGTTTAGAGTAATTAGATTGAATTTTCCAATATATGTTATGTATACTATAACAAAATGATTTTGTTCAATTGTTCTTATAAAAGTTATGTATAATTTAGATTTACACAAAGTATGCTATCAAAATGATTTTTCTTTTTTAATTAAAATAAATTTTATTGTCAAATGATAGAAGTTGAAGAAAAAAATTTGATAAAATTATAATAATCTTGGATAATAATATATTACAAAACCTTATTTTTAATCTATGTTAGTATTTTTGTAACTAAAAGTTTCCTAGTATATACAGTAGAATATATGTAAAAAAAATTAATTGAGCATAATTGGATTAAATATGTTGTCAAGTGGAAATAAGTAATACTGTAGGTTATAAAATGGATGTCACTAAAATTTGGCAAAAAAAAAAAAAAGAAAGAAAGAAAGAAAAAAAGGCAGGTGAATTTTTAACCAGAAAATGACAAGTATTATTTCTGATTTCGCCTTTAGTATAATTATTGATTACATTTATTTTAAAATATATTTTATTGTCTTTGATTAATTCTAAATAATTGATTATATTTCCAATATGATAAATATTTTTCATAGTTTATATGTTTATGAATTTATCAAACACTAACGAAGTATGAAATTTTTTTCGTGGAGGGGGATGTACCATGCATGGTACATCCGGATTTTTAATTTTTTTTTAAAAGGCGGAATGAACATATAGGTTTTGTAATAAACATATAATATAGTTGTTTTGTAATAAACATATAGTTGTTTTGTAAAGAACATATAACTGTTTTTTAAAGAACATCCAACTTTATGTTCTTTTTGTGTATCTAAAGAACATCCGTAATATTAATAAAGAACATGATAATATAATGTAGTGAACATTATTTTTATTCACCCACCATAATCTAAAGACAAAATTTAAAGAACATTTCAAAATAAACAATGAACATTATGTCACAAATAAAAGTACATTATACTGACAATCAAAGAACATGGAGATAGAGGAATAATATTATTTAACAGTATGTTCTTTTCACTCTAGGTATATGTTCATTACATTTTAATAGCATGTTCTTTTCACTCACTAGTGAAAAAAATGCAATTAGCAGCAGCCCTATTAGCAACTGACGTTATATACGCTAGTTACTAAAACACTAATTGTAACTGACCAAAATAATGTCAGTTACAAATACTACATCATGCCATTTGTAACAGGCGTAGAAATGCCCGCTACTAACACTAGGTGAAATAAAAATTGACCAAAATAATTGTAACTTACCTAAAAGTGCCCGCTACTAAAGAACTAAAAGGTTGTTTATGTTGTAGTTTTCGCACAGCCTTACTCCATTTTCTCTCTCCTCTCTCACTCCTTTTCTTCGATATACCCGCCTCTCCATTTTCTCTCTCCTCCATTTTTTCGCACAGCCTCACTCAGCACCACTTTCGCTCTCCTCCATTTTCCCACAACTTCACTTCATTCTCCTCCATTTTTGCACAGCTTCGCTCTCCTCATAGTTTCTGTTCTTGAAGAAAAGGAGGTGGATAATGACAAGAAAACCCTAGATCCTGATGGTGTTGATGGTAAGAGCTGCTGGTGTCAAATTTTTAATAAAATTAACGTTTTTTGTTTGATTCAATTGTGTTAAGTTTGTTTCCCTTTTTTTTTTTTTTTTTTTTTTATAGAATTGTGTCGTTTCTCATGTTACTTCAATACGGGTGTAATGGTGATGGATCTACATCAATGGAGGGTGGGAAATTATCGAACTGAAAAGTAAAGAGAGATAATCGACTGAAGAAAACAACAACAATTAAACAAATAATGTCATCAAAATTACATGAAATTGAGTTGATCGTACTAGCAAGCAATGATGAGATTGTAGAATTAATTTGTAATCAATGATTTTTGGAGAGTTTTTACCTTAATCAGTTGTTTAGAGGAGTTTTTTCTAGAGAGAGAAAGAGGAAGTTTGTAGAGAGAGAAAGGGAAGATAATGGATTGAGAAAGAAGAAGAGCAAATGAGAGCAGAAATGCCAGAAATTTATAGTAGAGCTGACGAGTTGTAGTAGCTCTGTTTTCCCCAAGACAACAGGTTCTTTGCTCAATGATTAAAATCAATAAGCTTAAAATTGAGTAACTGGTTTAATTGTGTGATTGAATAATTTTCAATAAGCTGAATTTTTCATCTGCAAATGTTTCATTGGATTCACTGGCATTTTGTTAGTGTTTTTTTGTTTTTGTGGGAAAATGATTTAATTTTTGGTGGGTTTGTTGGGGTATTGAATTAATTTTTAGTAATGTTAGGTTGGTAAAAAAATTGGGGTTTAATTTTTCAAAGGTATGGTCTATGAATTTGCATTGTGTGCATATAACTTGAAATGCTGATGTTTTGACCATATGGGTTTGCCTTTAAGCTCATTATAAATCTTGGGTTTATTTCCTTTTTCTTAATTTTTTGTTCAATATTTGAGTAATGGATAAATTGGTGTATCTCATAGTTGTGTGCATACACTAATTTGAGATTTAAGCTATAATGTTCTGTCATTGGCAGGGATACTTTCGCTGTCGTGTAGGCGGTATGTTCTGTTACATAGGGTAGTGCTGAATGTGAGCTGACCTCCTTGGGCCATTTGCTAGTCAGGAGCCGAATTGGGTTGTTATTGCTTAATGTGTGCTTAATTATATGTCCATGGAGGCTATTTTGATCCAGATTTTGTGTTGTTTTTCAGAGTTAATTTTGGGTGGAATTGTACAGCCAGTTGAGGCCTATTTCAGAGTTAAGGCTTGGCAACGTTTTTCACGCTGCCAATATCATTTCCAGGTGGGTCTTTTCTTTGAAATCTTAATTCTTTTGAGTGACTGTGCTCCATGTCATTGATATACTGTTAACTTTGATATGTAATTTTTGATGATGAGAGGCTCACTTATACCTGTTTATATGTTACGTATTGGTTTTTTAGATTTTTTGCTTGATTACGGTCATTAGCCACTAAGCTAGAAGCTTCTGTTTTAATAGATGCACTGCAGTGTGTGTGTCATTCTTTGCTGGCTTTACTGCTTAGTGATTTATTCTAAAATACAATGTTTATGAATTTGGCTAGTGATGGATATGCTATGGCTTTCGCCCTAAAATACATTGTATTGCCAGCAGTGATTATGAGGGATTGTAAATGTTTGGGACGTTGCTACTAATCAGGTGGTATTAATAGTTCTAATAAGCTGTTTGTCCCATTAAGCTTGTTCTACATTCTAAGGCTACTGGTTTGGTTTTACTTTGACTTTTGTCAGTAATGCTAACTTCCCTGATAACGGGCTTGGAGCATGATAACGGGCTTGGAGTGTGGACTTTTCGCGTACTGAACCTTCACTGATGGAATCTGGTGGGGATGACTACAAGGTATATAAAGCTAACCTGTCTTTTGGACTACACTTTTGATGATACTGCATAATATGTATCTTACATACATAGGGCTTCTTTTCACAAGAAATTGAATGAAAGATATCTTACCAAAACCCTACGATTGCAGATAC
Source organism: Chenopodium quinoa (assembly GCF_001683475.1). Classification (NCBI taxonomy): domain Eukaryota; kingdom Viridiplantae; phylum Streptophyta; class Magnoliopsida; order Caryophyllales; family Amaranthaceae; genus Chenopodium; species Chenopodium quinoa. Next base: position 1,953,653 of record NW_018742879.1, read on the forward strand.
CCTAACTTGAAGAGATCTGATCTACAAGAGGGGTTCGGAAAGGTTAACAAGCAGACTGATAACTCCATCATTGAGCAGGTAAATATCAGTTTGGTTCCTTTTGTTTTTTCTCCGGATAATTAAATGATTTTATTGGGTGTAGATGGAATGCATCTTTTTGGAATTACCAAACTTTGTGAAATTACATTTGTTGTTGAGAAATTGCTTTTTCTTTTGTGACTAATTTCATCTTATTTAGTTAAGGTATATGTGGGTGTATGTATTGATGTTGTGTTGTTGGGTTTCATAGTAAAAATCATAGTATATTTCTCTCATTAAAACTCGAAAATCAAGTATCTAGGTTCTTTCTCCTTAGATTTTTGTGCGTTTTTTTTGTTGATTTTTAATTATGTTTAGATGAATATCTAATCTATTGTTGTTTATTGTAGTTTTTGAAGGAAAATGCATGGCTGATTTGGTTTATTTGAGTTGTTCGGTGCTGCTGCTCTTTGCTGCTTATAAATGTTGTTCCCGGGCGCTTTTGTTGTTGTGTTTCTGTAGAAGGCTTATAATTTTTTTTATTTGTAATTAATGTATACTGCATAATTAACATTAAATTTGTTATAAATAGTATATGATATAGTTTGTATATCAATTTCGCAAAATTGCAATTTTTTTTATTTAAAGAAATGACTATTCGCAACTGGCGTACTCCTATGCCAGCTGCTAATAGTTTTTTTTTTAAATATTTTTAAAAAAGGACTATTAGCAGCAGGCCTAGTACTACGCCAGCTGCAAATAAGCACTATTAGCAGCTGACCTAGTACTATGCCAGCTGCGAATAAACAGCAGCTGGCCTAGTATTACGCCAGCTGCGAATAAGTACTATTAGCAATTGGCCAATGCCATTTGCAAATAATATTCTCATGCAATAGCAGCCCCATGCGTCAATTGCTAAAAGTCACTTTTTGTAAATTGCTAATAGCGTTTTGCCCACTAGTGACTTTACGTATATGTTCATTACATTTTAATAATATGTTTTTTTCAATCTAGGTATATATTCATTACATTTTAATAATATGTTCTTTTCACTGTAACTATATGTTCATTACATTCAGGGACCCACTTTAGTTATGTTGGGTCATATGACACAGAATTATTTAAAAAAAAAAAATCAAAAGTAAAACTTGTGAAAGATCATCGGCCTACATTACATACTACTCGTCTAGACGTCTACTTCTACCTAGTACTCCGTAAGTAGTAACTAAAGAGTAAAGACTTCACATGAATATTACAGTAAAACATAAAAGTAAAATAAATAAATATAAATTTTAATGGAAAAAAGGAATTTTTTGTCAGACATTTTGTCTAATTGTCTCCCACTCTCCCTTCTAACCTCCTTACATCTTACTCCACAATTTAGTCTTTACAAAATACTCCCTTCGTTTTTTTTTTCTTTCTTCTTTTGCATCACTTAGAAATGAACAAAGTTTTAGGAGAGTAATATAATATTATGAGTAGGTGAATAAATTATTATACATTTGTAGTAAAAGTAAGATGTGGACCATGGAAGAGAGAGAAATGATAAAATAATTTGAGTAGGGTTTAAAGTACGAGAGAGAAATGATAAAATATAATATAAAGTTATTAAATATAGAAGTGATGCATTTAAAAAAAAACACCCATAAAAAGAAAGTGATACAAATAAAAAAAAATGGAAGGAGTTAAAAAAATAATAATAATAAACACCAAACATTCATGATTCAAGCGCAGCAAGTCACAGTTTTGGGCTTTCGGCACCACTGTTCGATCGATCCGCCGCGCCCGGCCTCCATACTGCCTCTGCGGCTCCGCTAACTACCCATTAACTACAAAACTTAGGTATTACTGACCCTAACTTACTAATTTAGAAATTTGTTTTGGGTATTATAATGAATAATGGGTGTTCTTGCTAACTATTTCCTTATTTTCTTATGTTAATTGTTTAAAAGCTTTATATTATTGTTGATTTGTTGTTCTTATTCAGCTTATAATGCTTATAAATTATTATTTAGAGGTATTGCTTTGAATCGACTATTTGTTACATTCACAATTAGGGTTTTAAATTGATTAATTATTGTATAAATTGTGTAGTTGACTGGTTGTTATCGAAAATTCTATTGAGAATAGTAACTCAAAGTTGCATTGTTATTGTAAATTTTTATCAAATTAAAACATGAAAATTCCTGGAGAGCAATTTTTGTAATAAGTTTAATTACCTTTTTTATTCGTTGTAATATAAATTTGTTTTACTTTATGAAAATGAACCTTTTTATGTATATATATACTTCATATATATGGTTTATTTTTAAAGCTTTGGTTATTGCTTAATATATTATATGCGGTCGTTGGATGATGGGACAACCTATTAATCTAATCTTGAATCTGCCACTGATTACATTTCTGTAATATGTTCTTTCCGCTTATTTTTTTAAAAAATGAAACGTGCATGGTACATACGCCTCTATGATCCAGGCATTGAACGAAGTAAACCCATGATTTGCTCTCTCTTCTGCGTTGGAAGCTGGTTTCTCTAAGGTAATTTGGAGGTGGACTGCCTAATTCTCTACAACAAGCTGAAGAACAGAACTCGTGATTGCAACGCTCTGGGGATTATTTTGAATGATATATATTTTCTTGATAGTTTGTGTATTAGCCTGGAATTCTCGTTTGTGAGAAGAACAGGTAATAGAGTTGCCCATATTCTTGCAAACTCAAGTAGAGATTTTGAGGGTACGATGTGGACTGATTAGATCCCCCCCATGGTGTTTGCTGCTGTTGCTTTTGATGCTTTCTAATTTTATAAATTCTAGTTACTTCCTGTAAAACAAACAAAAAAATAAAAAAAAAATAAAAAAAAATAAAAATAAAAACAAATTATTACTAATTGAATTATCTTCTTCTTTTTTTTTTTTTTTTTTTTTTTTTTTTTTTTTTTAATTTTTCCTATGGGATTAATAGTTTGATTTATAAACCGTACATTGCACAGGCACTATGTTAGTTATTATAACTAAAAATGAATGGAATACTTTGTTTTGGACTTTTGGACTTTGGTTGGCGAGTAGGGTGCAGTCAAAAGAGAAATGGATAAGGATTTTCCTGGAGATAATTTATTGAAAATTATTGTGCTCATACGCAGTTACGCACCTTACCAACCCTAAACTTACGGGTTAGGCCACTTAGGCGTATTCTTTGTATCAGTTGTAGGCTTGTAGCTAGGCGGCAGTCCAATTTTAGTTAATTGTGGCTCTAGCCTTGTTTTAATTTTTATTTTTTCTTTGAGGGAAAAAGCAACTAAAGCTTGCCTTAGTATCAAGTTACGAGTATTATATAAACTTTCTTTATTCTTTATATGATAAAAAAAGAAAAATTTGTTAAGAATAAGCAAATTTTTGCTCGGTCTTTCAAAAATAAGCAAACTTTTTGATAAATTCATAATAAGTTGACCTTTATGGGGTACTAGATGGAAGCCCGTGCGATGCACGGTTTTTTCATCTAAGATTTTTAATTATTTGATTTATTGTATTTAATAATTACAGACAAAATTACAAAAGTTTAATACTTTTTTACTATAATTTATAATGAATTTATTAAATATAAATAAATTGTAAATATGAGATTTTTTCCATTATATAAAATCTTTAATGTGAAATGATAAATTTTTAATAATTTAAATCCTTAATCATTATTACTACATCAATGGATAAATTGAACGGTGAAATGTTAGCCAAACTGAAATTGATATAAATTAAATCTTTACATATATAAAATAAATCAATATATTTACCAATAAATAAAAAATTGTTCCGATATAAAATCAAATCTATGCATTGGAATTTTTTCATCATCTCCAAAAATAACCAAAGCCATCCATATATTAAGTGTACAACATCTAATCGTATGCCATTATATAAACAAATAATCGTTAAGTATCCTAAATAAATACAATGTAACTTATAATTACAAATATAAATTCAAACATAAGATTTTAAAAATTATCCGGACATTGATGACCTAAAACTAACACAAAATTACTAACACAAAATTCGCTTGATGGGGTTTTGTATTGATACGAAATTTTATTTGTGTCGTATGATGTGTTAGATCTGCATGTAAAAAAACATTCTGTAAATAAAACATAAACATATAATCGTTGAGTATCTCAAATTAATACAATGTAAGTAATAATTAGAAATACTAATAAAAACATAGGATTTTAAAAATTAAGCTAAAATTACCCGGCCATTGATGACCAAAAATTAACACAAAATTACTAACACAAAATTCGCTTGATGGGATTTTTTATTGATACGAAATTTTGTTTGTGTCGTATGATGTTCAATTTATAATGGTAGGTATCACAAATTTTAATTTAATTATAATTAACGAACTATTTGTATTTCTTATCATAAATACTATCAAAATTTATCTAAATTAATAAATTTATCTTTTCCTATATTTTTACTTTATATTTTTTCATTAAATAATTTAATTCGTGGATTATAATCTACGTGGCATTAAAATTTTAGATATATCAAATCTAATTCGTTACTTTTATCTAGGTGGCGACATAATTTTTTAATTTAAAAATAAAATACAAATCTTTCTTCTTATTGGTCGAAATAAGTATATTTCTTACGTGGCGCTCCGAATGCTCTCCAAAAATGCCTACTTTATTTATATGTATTAGATATTAGATTTTATCAAAACAAGTCATGACCTGTTTATTTTAAAGGTAACCGGTTGTTTGGGTTGCTTATGACATATGTCATTATGTGGTTGGTTGTTTTTTTTAAAAAAAATTAATTAAAATTTATTATTTTAATTAATTTTTAAATTTTGTAAATATTCTTTTTAAGGAAAAAAACCCTTAATTTTTAGATACCCCCACTACAAGCAGCCCCTCTCCTCGCCCTTGCCCCGTTAGCCATCGTCAACACCTCCCTGAGCATCGAAATCATCTCCACCTCCCATCCCCACCACTGAAATCACCACCCCTCCCACCTCCACCCTCAAAATCCCCACTGAATCCACCACCCCTTGCCTTCCCCACCACCAAAACTACCAATCTACCATCGCATCACATCCCCGCAATCAAAGTCGCAAATCTGCATAACAACAACAACGAGGTGGGTGTTGGGTTTCGAGGTGGATATGGTAATATTCTGGTGGTTAGGGTGGGGAATCGAGGTGTGTGGTGGTTTTTGGGAGGGTTTCTGTTAAATGGAGTTTCGGGGTGGGGTGGTTCAGGTGGGTTTCGGGTTTTATGCACGGGCCGGCATTTAAGGAGGGGAAGGAAGGTCGACCGTCGATGCTCAGGGACCAGGTGAGGCCAAAGAAGATGTGAGTGGAGCGCTGGTATATGGTGGGTTTTTGTTTTTTTTTTAAAAAATACAATTTAATTAATTATCAATTATAAAATAATAAAATTTATTAGAATTAGGAAAAAAAAAAGGTGACCTGTTTGGTAGGTTGTAGGTCATCTAACTCATTTAAAGATAATACCCCATAAAGGTCAACTTATTATGAGTTAATCGAAAGGTTTGCTTATTTTAGGAAGATCGAGCAAAGGTTTGCTTATTTTTGACAAATTTTCCATAAAAAAAATGACTTTCATTATTAAAACTTTATGGTTTACAAAAGTATACTCCATATTATTCAATTCCCTCTAACCCTAAATATATTGATCAACAATCGTCTTTTGATACAACGTAGAAAAATAGTGTCATTTATATAACTTGTACTAATATGATTATGTAACAGACACAAAATGCATATCCACTGTATTTAAGAGGTTACTCCCTCCGTTTTTAAATACTTGCTCCATTTCTCCATGCGCGGAGTTTTAGAAGAAATTGGAAAAAGTAATAAAATATGGAGGTAGTGAGGTAAATGGAATAATAAAAAATTATAAAAAGCAAAAATAGTTGTGAGAATTGGAAGAGAGAGAATATGAAATTAATAAAATATGATTTATGTTGGGTCCACTAGTTGAGAGAAATGAATTAAATATTGTAAAAACTTGCCAAATAAGGAAATGAAACAAGTATTTAAAAACGGTCGAAAATGAAAAGTGAAGCAAGTATTTAAAAACGGAGGGAGTATTTAAGAAGTTACAAACAAAATAAGAATTTTCGTAGCCAAAAAAAAAATCGACACCTTAAGTCTATAACCCCCTTCTCCTAGGGTGACAAGGTTGGGCTATGATCAAACAAAAGTCTTTCCCCGTCACAAATAAAATGTGAAATGACAAGCTAGTCAATCTACAACGAGTATCACGTACTTTCCTCCTCGAATCGCATCTAAATAAAGTTGTACTTAACGTAATTTTTGTCAAACAAGGAATAACAAACATTTACATAAAATATTCATCATTTCAGATATTTGCCATCTTGTGCATATTCATTAATATGGTTGAAGTGTGTATGCATAAGGAACTAATGATTTGATAGCATTTTACTAAATGTGGGCAAAGAACAAAAACATAAAATTATGATGAAACTTCATTTAAGTTACCCTAGCTAAGTGGCTAATTAAATTAAGTGTTATGAATGAGAATTGTAAAAGTAAAAAAGGATGTAAATTATAACATTAATATGATACGCATTAATATGATACGTGGGTTTCTAAAATTCTGAATTTGATATTAATTTAAGAAACATATACGCTTATACGTATATATAATGAGTCTTAATCTATATTAAGAATAACATATACCTAAGCACGGAATGTATTTCCGTACAACATTTGCTTCAAAAAAATGAAAAGAAAATAAAAAATTGAAAGTTGATTTTCATTTGTATGAGAGTGGATACAAAAGTTTTCATAATCAAAATTCAAAACGAATGAAAATAACTCTTAGAAGGTAGGTTAATTGTAACTTTCAATATTTATGATTTGAAAATTTAATTTGTGTATGTTATCATACGGTTCAAATTTTTAGAGATCAGTTTTGTATTAGTGTTCAGAGATATATCAAAACATTCATGCATGATAATACAGTGGCTCACCTTGTAGCTTGGTGGGATACTGGGGTAAATGTGGAAGTTGTACATTTTTCGCCATTCTCCCGAAGCATTACAACTTTGGCGGAGTTGGACATTACTTAATAATATGGCTCTATCTCGTTTTTTCAAAAAAAAAAAAAAAAAAGAAAAAAAAAACACAAACAATAGGTTGTATCTTGATTAGTACTCATACAATAAATGGTATTGCCAAGATTCATCAGATAAATCCAAGGCGATTCAATAATAGAATCATGTAGCAAGCGAATTGTAGGAATGCCGAATTGGATTGATTGGTAGGTTAAAACCTCTAGAATTTACTAATGCTCAAAACGATTCTTCTACGAATTGGAATTATTGAATTAACACGAATCATCCAATAGTTGTATAGTTTTTTTTTTTTTTTTTTTTTTTTGGCTGTCTGTTTGTTTGTTTTGTTTGTACGTGTGTTAATTGGAAGTTTGGAACAACTTTTTGGGTGATTTTTTATTTTTTGTAACTGTAAAAAAAAAAATTGAGCATTGTTGCAAATATATATTATGTTGAATCTATTAACTATTAATTTTAAATAAGAGATATAATTATATATTACTTCATAACTAATGCATATAAGCTAGAGTCTCCTCTCTTCTAGGGTTTCTCCGTATTCTTGGCCGTTTAGGCCGAAAATAGTCTAATTTCTTCGGACTATTTCCGACTCTTTTCCCTTAATTTTCTTTTGTATGCAATTTAAGTTTCAATAAATCTATACGAGTAGTGTAGATATTTGTCCGTCTCCCTATGGTGGAGTCGTTAGTTTTTGTTAGTTTAGTTGTTTGTTTATGTTTAGGGTTTATAAAAAAGGTAATCATATTTTGCCTTATAATCAGTTTGTCGGTAAAGATTTGTTCGGGATTGCAACGGTTGTCAAGTTTTCAAATGTGTTCAAGTGAATCAGATGAAAATCATCTTTACGGCTACAACAAATCGTTAGACCGTCTCTCTGAAAAAGGATGTATATTTCAGCGATGTGTGCGAGAGATGTACCACAATGCAAGATCTATTCAACGATCGTAGCTTTGATGAAGGAAACCCTAATTTGATTCAATTTTATGTATTTGTTAATATAGATTTCATTTGTAGATGTCGTATGACTTTTTATTAATGAATTGATTTGTTTCAAAAAAAAAAACATCTATTAACTATTACTAAAATAGGAAATTGTTGACATCATCATATCCCCAAACTGTATATGTGTCGCTTTCTCAAAAAAAAAAAAAAAATTCCCGCCTAATGCACTTATGATGTCATATATATATTTTAGGTTTTTTAAAATCATTTTCATTTCAATCTTTTGACTGTGTCAATAAATAATAATTGTTTTTTGGTTGGAATAAATAAATTGATATTGAGCTAAAACCTTTAAGGTAACTACGAATATTTTTTTTTATTATTATTTTTATCTTTTTAAGGTTTTAATGTTATTTTGTGTATGTGTGTGTTTTTCCTTTTTACTAAGGATTGTGCAAGCAACCTAACTATGAATTCATGTACTAATAATATGGATGTTTGTTATACAAAAATGAATTAATGTTGTCGGTAAATATTTTCATTGTTTTGTATTACCAAGGTGCATCGATTTATTTAAATTACAAGTATTTTAATTTGTATTTCGAACTCTTAGATGACATATAAATTCATATGCATATGGTTTGATTAGATCAGATTGGTCGGCTTTTATTTTTATATTTTGTTACTTATGTAATTTATGATGATAGATATGTTTTTTTATGATCTAATTTATAAATATGTCCGGAGAAATAAATAACAGAAATAAGGGTTTGTTTGACATTGTTTTTTGTTTTTTTGAAAACTAAAAATCAAAACCAGAAAACAAGAAAAAGGTGTTTTCACTTTTTTGTTGTCAGTTTTCAAAATTATCATGATTTTAATAAGTTTGATTAATGTTTGATTCATTATAGGATATATATCATATAATTTGGAAAACAAAAAACCAAAAAACAGAAAATCACAGTGATACCAAACGAACCCTAAGTTATTTCATTCCAATAATTTTTTTAATCCGTGCATCGCACGAGCCTAATCTAGTGTTATTTTCCAAATTAAAGGGATATTTTAAACTATGGCTTTAGAATATTCCAAAAAAAAAAAACCCATAAATGAATTAAAAAAAAACAAAAAATATATAAATAAAAAAACCTAAAAAAAAGAAATGTTAACGCACAACTCTCGAATTTATACATTTGCTTCTAAATTCGTCATTCAGTACGTACACACATAAAGCCAATGCAAGGAAGCAAACAAATGTTAACGCAACCCCTTCCCTAATTCAACATTAATAATACTTATCAGGTAAGTTAAGATAAGATCTCAATGGTAATTAAGTTATGGTGCGCTAATATACGGAATATATTAGTCCAATAATTATATTTATAAAATATTAATTAATTTATATACTAGTACGGAAGTACCATCTGGCATCTGCCCATTATCAGTTATTAACTTATTATTATGGAGGAATGTCAATAATCTCTGAATTAACCTACTACTGTTTAGAGTAATTGCCGGTGAACCATGAAGAATAATGATGGTTTTGTTTTATCCTTTAATGTGGAAAGAATTGCAAATAAATAATTCAACTCTATAATTTATTAATCTAATTTTATTTAGATACATTGACCAATTATGCCGTTATTTGTGGAAATAAGATTACCATTTACATTATATATTCAAAAATTATTTACAACATGATGATGATGTGCATAATATAATTTAATATATTTAGTACGAGTAATTATCAGTTTGAATTGATGAAATGTTCAAGGAGGGAACAAGGAAGGATACACATTTAATTCTCATCTAAATTCAGAACTTTTGGGAACGGATGGAAACACCGAAACACATGATTAGTTGTTTAGTATTTCTTACATACTTGTATATTATAGGCCTTGTTCACTTCACCTTAAAAAAAAAAAAATATTTAGTAAAAATAATTTTACTTTAATAAATATAAGCTCACTTTAATGACAATAATTTCAATTCAGATTAGTCTCTTATGTGAGTGGTTTAGCTTTTCCTAGGAAACTAAATAATATGTGCAAATTTTTTTTGTAACAACAACTTTTATTTGTGATTATTTGTCCAGTTTTCAACTAATGTATCTTTCATAAAGTTGTCTATGCTTCCTATGCTAGTAAGGCCCTACTCTCTTAATAATATTTTTGTTGAATTGAAATTAAATTATCTATATTTACTTTTTTTTTTTGAGAAAATTATCTATATTTACTTAATTGAAATTAAATTATTTTTATTGAGCATAAATTATTTTTTTATTATATTTATTTTTAAATTTACTAATATAGTGATTAAAACTTATTTTTAATAAAATAAACTTAGGCTCTGTTTTCTTCAACTTATTATTCAATTAATATTCTGTAAAATAATTTCAGTTGAGCAAAAAAAAGTTCAGTTCAATAAAAGTAAACTTTAATCTATATCTTTAAAGAGAAAATATTTAATTGAGTCATTAAAAACAAGTTTAATTAGTTATCTAATTTAAATTCAGTATAAATAATTTCAGTTCAACAAAAAAGGTGACAAGAAATGGGCCTTATATTTCTAAACTTAACTTATTTGTAGTGAATTAAAATTATTTTTTGTAATTTAGGCCTTGTTCTCTTAACCTTATTTTTGCTAGACTGAAATATTTTTACTCAAATTAGATTATTTTATCTAATTTTTTTTAAATCTTATTTTATTGATTCTTTATTTGTTATATTTATTCATTAATTTTAGTTTTACTAAATTAAATTTGCTGAAATTAAATTAATTTTATTAAACATAAATTATTTTTTAGTGAATTATTTGCATTAGGTGAAGAGAACAAGACATTAGTTAGTAAATTGTGCACTATATACGTCTTTGTCACTAAGGAACTCCTTTTTAAGTTTTCGCTCCGCATCCAAGAATGTCTGAGATAGCACTGTTTGTGAAATGAACTCTCTATCCTAATTAAAGATGTGCCCTAGACTCGTATTTAACAACTTGCTTTCCGATTCTCAACCAAAATACTATTATTATTGTTTCTTCATGTTTTTTTAATGATAATGTAGCATTATTTCCCACTATATTTTTCTATTAGGAAGTTTCTTTGGAAATATCATCTTGTCTTATTTAAAAAGTGGACCCTACTGCATTATATCTTTAATTGTATGACATTATTATGTCAAATTAAGAACTAATTAAATTTAGACGAAATATGTAGATATGGACCAACGATAGTAAAATATAAATTTGACTAATTCGAATCTTCATTATTTTGTTTAATATAAACTTTTAGGTTTGATTATTGATTAGGTTGGAGATAACAACACTGGTGACAAGTGTATCCATGTCTCATATCTCCAAGCATTGTGGGCTTGACAAAGACGGCCGCATGATGCTTTTGTAGGTGTTGATCATCCTTTAAGTTTAGAATTGGTATGTATGCATTGGTATGTAATACAATATTAAGAACATATTGCTATATCTCATCCTTCCCTCACTAGCTATGACTTGGCACTACATGAGTATTGACATGAAAAGTCCATAAAAAACGTAAATAACTTATCATCTAAGCTTTATTACTATTTGTGTCTATTTAACAATCCTAACAATAATTCCCTTATATTCCTACTCTCTCCGTTTTTTTTACTTACAATACAGCTTTGTGGCACACACTTTGAAGTCGAGATTATATAACATAAACGAATAAATTATTCAAAATAATTTTTACATGTGATACCTAACCCTACATCCTCATGTTAAAATAATAATAATAATAATTATTATTATTATTATTATTATAAAAAAATAAATAACAAAAACCTACAAAGTCAATCGATTTACAAGAAATTAGTGGGTAGCCGAGATACAATCTGGGCCCCCACCCCTCTAAATATTGCAAATCCGATCCTGTTGAAGATGTGAGCAGCTGCACGAGCACCAATATCCTGAGTCCTAGCGAACGCCTGAACCTGCTTTAGCAACGCAACAACATCCTTCTCTAATTCCCCCAATGAAGAAAAGGAGAAAGGAAGAAAACCATAGCCAATAGCCTTGCAACGCGCCCCATACTTGTCCCACTTCCGCTGAGCCGCAACCGACACAACACGACCAGGAACGAAGGCAGACAACCCATATTGTATTAAAGGAGAAGACCCTGTCAAGTCAACACATACATCAAGGCCTCTGTCCCAAGAATAAAGCAACACATCTGCAGGTTGAAGAGTCCCATCTTTCCCTCCAGTCAACCCAATGTTAACCTCCTTTCTTGCTGAAATCCCAGACCGAAAACAAATATCAACCAGGGCATCACGAACAACGTTATGCCGATGTCTAATACCCACCATCTCAGCACAAGACACTGCATGATCCCCATAAATATCCCCATCAAAAACCCTTGAGCAAGCAGAACATGATGTCGAAATGGAGAATAAAGGAACACCCAACCGATAGCATTAATAATAATAATAATAATAATAATAATAATAATAATAATAATAATAATAATAATAATAATAATAATAATAATAATAATATTATTATTATTATTATTATTATTATTATTATTATTATTATTATTATTATTATTATTATTATTATTATTATAAAATCACTCGTTTACCTGTTTACCACCTTCATTAATCATCTTCTAAAACCGTGTGCCTAAAAGATGTGTTGCAAGTAAAAAAAACAGAGGAAGTATTTAGTATGGAGTAATAATTAATTAACTTATATACGCACTAATACTCCACCATTATTATTTTTCGTTATATGGTATAGGGGTGAGCATGAGTCGGGTACCCGAACCGTTAACACTATCGGTTCGAGTAACCGATAACCAATAATACTAAAAATGATATCCATGAACCGAACAGATAAGTTCGGTACCCGAACTTCAAGTACCCGAATATTCGGATAGGTTATCGAGTAACCAATATGATATCCAATAATGAAAATGAAGACTTAATAATTTAGTCATTATGATATCATTCATCACTAGTTAACAACAATACCTCACGATCTTGACCAAATTACAAATAATATTACTAATCATTCAAATTATAAAGTGATTTTGAAGTAAAGTAAGAGTTTAGATTTTCGATAAATAGATTTAACTGGGAAAAAAAAAAAGAAAAAATTGCTTATCGGATCGGATTGGGTAACCGTTAATTTTAAAATGATACCAAATAAACCGATAACAACTTATCTGATCGGGTACCCGAACCGTTATGGTTATCGGATCGGGTACCCTAATTTTGGGATCGGTTACGTTTCAGTTTTTCGATTTTTCGGATAGTTTTACTCAGCCCTGATATGGTATAATTAATTTTATATTTTAACTACCATATATATATGAAGTATCTCTTTAGAGTTTGGTTCATGCAATAATTTAAATTCGTTGTTATTATAGTATCAAACTACTATATCTCCAACTATCTAAAGATATATACTAATAAATGAAAGTTGTAATGTTATATTGTAACTACTCGTGACACGTTCGGGCCAAAAGCTAATTTATGGTAAACTACGTAATTATACCTTATTCTATTCACCTTATTCAAATTAGCACGACTTAATACACGAGATGCATGCTTGATTTTTCGAATGCATGTATTATTATTAAGAAATTCAAATTTAATATTCTAGCAAAAATAACCGAGCTAGGCAAGTATGATTAATTGATCTTAAGAAAATAGTATATAAATTCAATATATAGTATGAAATTTGTCAAATAATGGCTTAAAAAGTAAATGATGAAGTAAAAAAATATACGGATATGAAGAATCAAATTATTAAAATCAAATTTTACCGATTCCTCCGTTATATATGCTCTTTAGAGTTACTTATTCTACTGTTTTTTACTGATCAAGTGAATTTTTGTAAAAATAAACTATTCATCTTATTTTTACTGAAGTGATTTTTCTTAAAATTCAAATTATTAATCTTATTTTTGCTGAAGTGAATTTTTTTTAAAAATAAACTTAACTTAGTTTGAATTAAATTTATTTTTAGAACCATTTCTCTTCACTTATTTTCTGCTGAATTGAAATTATTTTTACTGAATTGAAATTATTTTTGATGAACTTAAATCAATTTTGCTGAACTGAAATTAATTTTTACTAAATTAAAATTATTTTTACTGATTAAAGTAAAATAGAGAATCAGTAAAATAAGTTTTTAAATAACTTTAGTTCAGTAAAATTAATTCAGTTTTGTAAATAATTTTAATTATTTTTGCTGAACTTTAATTGTTTTTACTGAACTGATATTATTCTTACTAAACTAAATTATTTTTTTACAAATTTTCTATTAAATTTCTTCTTTAAAGTTACTGTTTTTTGCTGAACTGAAATTATTTTTTCTGAATTGAAATTATTTTTACTGAACTGAACTTATTTTTAGTGAACGAAAATTATTTTTGCTAAATTGAAATTATTGTTACTAATTTTTTTTTTTTTTTAAGGTGAAGTGAACAGGGGCTAAGTAGTTTAACCATAAAGAATTTGATTGAACCAATCTTCACTAAAATAAGTTAAAATAAAGTGAAGATAACAAAATCATAATTTAAACTTAAGTTTTTCCAAATGTAATACTTTTTTTTAAAAAAAGATGTAGTAGAAGTATACATTCACACATACATTAACTCAATTCGATGTTGTTTTATCTACTTTGTAATTGTTAGTGATAGTTGGCAGCTTGTTGCCACGATAGCATTAGTTTGCTATAAATTAATTGCATTCTATTGTAACAGAATTTAGAAGGTTCTAGTGTAGGTTGAAAAACTGTAAAATCAGAAATAAAGATTGAATGTGGGCCGATTTTCTTAATGTATGTAAAACGTCGTGACGTGTTAGAAACAATGTCTTAGAAGCAAAATTTGCCCCGACTATGGTGCAATCGGAGATGGCATTGCCCCCCAAGATTTCACACAGTGATCTTCCTTAATGTGCACTCAAAAAGAGAGATTAGGAACTCACAAAATGCTCAGAACAACTGTGGAGGAAAACCGAAAACAAAAGAGGAAGAAGATGAAAGAATTTCCGTGTTCTCAAAAAGCCACAAAAATACCAGTTTTTAAAGAAGAAGAAAACCGTAACTGCTGGAGATAATCAAGCCACGGAAATAATCTTGGAGGAAAATCAGCGAACAGTTACAACGTTTAAAAGATCGAGTCAAACGTTGTTGTTGACTTCGTAACTGAACAATCTCATAAAAACTGGAATGTCAGTTACGACTTAGCCCAAAAAGGTAGACACACCACACTGCGCACGTGCCACGAACACGAACCGGCCGGACAGCGGCGCGTGGGGATGCCCCCTTCTAGCCCACAACAATAGGGAACGCACTTCAAATATCAAAGTATGAACACACATATTTAAACTAAGTAAAATATACTTTTCTCACCAATGTGGGACTAAAACCCCTCTTCTCCCAATATATAAAACAAGTAAAGCTTCCTTATCCCACCAATGTGGGACAAAGGGTTTTCCTCCAAAACAACAAAAAACTTTCCTTAGCATTTATTTCCAACATCTAGTTCCTTAATTGCTTATGTTATAAATAGGCTTAGCTCTTGTAAGATTATTCATTCACAAGATATCTTACAATGAATCTCTCTGATTCTATATAGCTTGTTCTTTGTTTTTCTCTCAAAGTTTTCTAGAAATTTACTTTTTCAATCTGAAAATTATCATGGTGTTAGAGCGGGATCATTGATTCTGGCTCTTTTTCACTGATTACTTCCGTAATCTTTTGCTGATTTTTCTTCTGGATTCTTAGTTTTCTTTGTTTTTGATCGAGTAATCAAAGATTTTTTGGCCTCGATTTTACTTCATCTGATAGTTTTTTTTGCTGAAATTGTCACAAATTTCGTCTGATTCTTAATCTGAAATCAGTTTATCGTTCTATTGAGTGTTTGATTCAGTGCATTTTTCACAATATCTGACTGAAATTTTTTGTGGAAAAGTTGCGATGGCTATTGGAAATTCAGAAACTCACAAAAATTCTAGTGTATTACCTCCTAATCAAGATCCTTCAAGCATCTACTACATTCATTCTTCTAATGCTAATACAGTTCTTGTTTCATTCAAATTCAATGGTGAAGGCTTCACTGGCTGGAAGAGATCGATGCTGCTGACACTCTCAGCTAAGAATAAGATCAAATTCGTTAATGGAAGCATTCCTAAGCTAGTTGCAGGCTTTGATTGAGTGTAGCATACGGGAGAGATGTAATGATCTGGTATGTGCCTTGTCTTTGTTTAATTTTGATGAAGTCATAGCAAAATCTGTTATGTTCTTGAGGTCTGCTTATGAAATCTGGAATGATTTAGAGGAGAGATTTGTGTATGCTTCTATGGCTCAAGTTTACTCACTAGAACAGAAGTTAATTGATGTAAATCAAGGTGATAAATCGGATACTGAATTTTTTACTGAGATTATTAAGACAATTTGGGATGCAATTGAGGAAGCACATCCTTTACCTTACTTTACTTGCAATAATTCTACATGCAATCTGACTAAGAAAATCTATCAGAGACAGCAAGAGAAAATGGTTTTGCAGTTTATGATGAAGTTGAGTGATCAATATGCTACAATTAGAAGAAATATGTTGATGAAGAAGACCTTGCCTAAGGTGACAGAAGCTTTTAGGTATTTGCTCAAGAAGAAAAACACCAGGAGTTGTCAAATTTGGCCACACATTTTGAGTCACTAGCATTTAATTTGTTGTAGAGAGGAAGAAGTTTTGTGGAAATTCTGGTGGTCATAACAGATCATTTAGGTATGAGTTTCAGAAATTTGGTGGAAATTATTCAGGTTCTGGTGGAAACTATTTAGGAAGCTCACAATTTAGTACAGGGAATAAAAGACTAGTAAGACCAGGAGCAAACTATTTTTGCACACATTGTCAGATACCTGATCATAGTGTAGACATGTGTTTTAAGTTATATGGCTTTCCTCCTGGTTTTAAAGGATTCAAGGAAAACAAAGTTGCTGCAATGTCTTTTGGTGAAGAAACCAGTCATGATTGATTTCAAGTCTAGAGCAACACCCTATTCTTCTTCTCAATACCAGCTGATCATGACAATATTGTCAAGACAACATGATAATGCTCATAATGCAGAGAAAACTCCAGATCAATAGGGAAACCTAGCCATGATGGCAGGTAATCTTTGCTTACTAGTGGTGCTTCTGGATCATTTTTGCTATGATTTGGGTTAGTTTTCTACTTATAAACCAGTAGAAAATAGCAACAGTTTCATAAAAATTCCTGATAAGAGA
This sequence comes from Chenopodium quinoa, assembly GCF_001683475.1. Taxonomy (NCBI): domain Eukaryota; kingdom Viridiplantae; phylum Streptophyta; class Magnoliopsida; order Caryophyllales; family Amaranthaceae; genus Chenopodium; species Chenopodium quinoa. The sequence continues at coordinate 1,970,998 of NW_018742879.1, forward strand.
AGGGTTGCTATTAAACATACAAGATCTGTAGTGCTGAATGATTCAATTACTCTGCACAATGTTTTACATGTTCCAAGTTCAAATATAATTGATATCTGTTCATAAATTTTGTAAGGACATGGAGTGTGAATTACATTTCACTTCTGATAAATGTTTTCTCTCATGTCAGAAAGGGAAGTTTATTCCTCTTGGTAGTGTGAGATCAGGTCTATACAATGTGGGTGATAAGAAGGTGATAAAGTCAAGCTCTTTAAAGAATAACAGTTCAATTGCAGCTTGTTTGTCAACTGTAGAAAATGCAAAGTTGTGGCATCTTAAACTAGGGCATATGCTTTTTATGTTGGGGATAATAGTAAACAAGGGAAATTACAAAGAAATATGGAAATGAAAACAGAGAAATTTATCCGAGTTGTGAACGGAATCACTTTCCCAAAAGTGTAATTTCGACCCTAATACTACAACCGGGTTTCACGAAAAATTCACTTAGGAGATAAAATGGAACAATTACAATTTGTTGTAGTCAAATTGTAATCACAATAATTCAAGTGGTTTGTATTTGTGATGATGAAAATTGTCACTTGCAATCGTGTTCAAGAAGAAAAATAATAAAAATGACTTATCTCTTGAAAAAACTCTTATCATATGTTATTAAACATATATATAAAGCATAATACTAAAACCAAACAATGCAATGTAACTTACTGCCAATACCAAAGCCAAACAATGTCGTGAAACTTACTAGTATTGTTTGGCCACCAAACAATGCAATGAAACTTACTAGTATTGTTTGGCCATACAAGCCAAATGACACAAAGCATTGTACATCGGCCACAACCGTCAATTATGATTGATTATTTGCTTTAATTACATATTTAATTAATAATACAACACCTTAACCTAAGTACATTAATTAAATAACATGAAATTAGTCTACCATTCTCTAAATAATTCAACAATCCTCCCCCATGTAGAGAATTATACAAGACTCATTGAAAAAACATCATCATCACAAAACAACTTTATGCATAAATGAGAGTGTACTCAGACTTGAACTCCCACTTAGTGTAGTACACATTCCAAGAATCCGTATCCATTTGGTGTTGCTAAACAATTGAACCAAATTCGACACTTATTGGAGACCTGAAGATACTACACACACAAAGTCTATTACTTGAATACATTTTATACTTGACACTTTAAGCCATGAGTCCATATCTATTCATAAGTACATCAAAGCTATGCCCAAATTAGCTTCTTGAAGCGGCTACATCTCGTACTTACATAGGTAGACTTCCAAAGACCATGCTCCTGTGACAAAGCATTATATTAGGAAATCTATTAAGCGAAGCAACCTCTTATACATCACAGAGAATCCGGAACTTACCTAGGATGAAAAAACAAGTTCCCAATTATCAAATAAGGAAATTGATCTCGTTGAACTTGAGACCCAACGACTTATTGGGCGTCAAGTTGAGATTCCCCCATTTGTAATTATTTAGGGCTCCAATCCTAAACCGATTGCCATCCTTTTATTTACATCTCTAGCCAACGCCTTAGTAAAGCAATCGGCGAGATTAACATTTGTTCGAACATAATCAATAGTAATGACACTATCCTTGATAAGTCCTTGTATGAAGCTACGACGAACTCCAATGTGCCTTGACTTACCATTGTAAACTTGGCTATATGCCTTAGCCAAAGTTGCATTGTTATCACAATGTATCACTATTGGTGATATCGGTTTTGGCAACAAGGGTATCTCATGCATTAAATCCTTCAACCATTCAGCTTCTTTACCAGCTGAATGCAATGCAATGAGCTCCGATGTCATTGTGGAGTCCGCAATGCAAGTTTGTTTCTTGGAAGCCCATGAAATGGCACCTCCTCCATATAGGAATACCCATCCACTTGTGGATGAATGATCTTTATTAGAGATCCAACTTGCATCCGAGTATCCCTCTACAACCGAAGAAAACCCGCTATAACACAAACCATAATTTATGGTTTTCATCAAGTACTTCAACAGACGGCGAATTGCTTGCCAATGTTGCATACTAGGATTACTAGTATATCTACTCAATTGACCTACCGCAAATGCAATATCCGGTCTTGTACTTGTCATGGCATACATCAAACATCCTATAACTCTAGCATACTCCAATTGTGAAATTGCATTACCTTCATTAGGCAATAATTTAATGCTAGGATCCATAGGAGTTGAATAAAGAGATGTTGAACGGTCCTCAACATTAAACTTTTTGAGCACCTTCTCAATATAATGAGATTGTGTCAAAATCAACTTGCCTTGTTCCCTCTTTATTCTTATTCCCAAGATGACATCTGCTTCTCCCATATCTTTCATGGAAAATTTTGAGCTAAGGAAAGCCTTTGTCAACTCAACTTGTGACAAACTAGTTCCAAAGATCAACATGTCATCTACATATAGACAAATTATGACACCTTCACCGTTGTCATCAAATTTGCTATATATACACTTGTCTGAATTGTTCAATTTAAATCCATTAGACAGCACAACCTCATCAAATTTTTAATGCCATTGCTTGGGTGCTTGCTTAAGCCCATACAAAGATTTAATCAACTTGCAAACTTTATGCTCTTGGCCTTCCACAACAAACCCTTCCGGTTGTCGCATGTAAGCCTCTTCTTCCAAATCTCCATTCAAGAATGCGGTCTTGACATCCATTTGATGGATCACAAGATTTTTAATTGCCGCAAGAGCCATTAAAAACCTTATAGTTGAGATTCTTGCAACCGGTGCATATGTATCAAAATAATCGATACCCGGCTTTTGTGTATAGCCTTGTGCAACCAACCGTGCCTTGAACTTATCTATAGTTCCATCAACCTTCAATTTCTTTTTGAAGATCCATTTGCACCCAATAGGTTTACATTTAGGAGGTAAAGTAGCTAATACCCAAGTGTTGTTTCCCATGATGGAGTCCATCTCATCATTAATTGCCTCCTTCCAAAATGGAGCATCATGAGACCTCATAGCCTCATTATATGTCATAGGATCATCTTCTACATTAAAAATGTATGGAAACTTAGTTGAAATCGATTGTCTTGATCCTTCAACTAAATACACATGAAACTTCGGGCCAAAGGATTTTTCTTTCCTTGCCCTCTTACTCCTCCTTGGTTGTGATGATGTAGATGGCTCATCTAAGTGAGCTTGGTCATCTACTTCTTGATCAAAATTAATTTGATCAAAATTTTGAGCTTCCGTACTTGGAGTGACATCTTTTTGTCTAGGAATTGATGAATATCTATTTTCATCAAACAACGCATCCCTAGACTCAATGGTGATATGAACCGACCAATAATCATTTTGTTCCATCACATAGAACCTATAGGATTTTCTATGTTCCGCATATCCTATAAAAATGCATTCCACTCCTCTTTCACCTAACTTTTTACGTTTAGGTTTCGGCACTTTTACTATTGCTCTACAACCCCAAACTTTGAGATAACTCAAGTTTGGTTTCCTTTTGTGCCATAGCTCATATGGAGTTACCTCATTCCCTTTCATAGGAACTCGATTTAAAATGTAACAAGCCGTTAAAACAGCTTCCCCCCAAAATCCATCACTTAAACCCGAATAGGACAACATGGAATTAACCATTTCTTGCAATGTCCTATTCTTCCTTTCCGCTACACCATTTTTTTGTGGTGTATATGATGCGGTTGTTTCATGTATTAATCCTATTGATTGGAAATAACTTGGATTATAGTACTCTCCACCTTTATCAGTTCTTAGCCTTTTTATTTTACCGTTAGTTTGCAATTCTACTTCATTCTTGTAGATTTTAAACTTGTCAAGGGTTTCATCTTTAGAGAATAATAAATAAACATAACAAAACCTTAAATAGTCATCAATAAATGTTACCACATATTTCTTATTCCCTAAAGAAGGAGTGTTATGAAAATCACATAAGTCACTATGCACTAAATCAAGCAATGCATTGTTCTTTTCAACAACATTAGGAAAAGGGATCCTTGTGATTTTTGTCAACATGCATGTTCTACACTTCTCTACACTTGGATCAAAAGTTGGAATTAAAGCATGCTTAGACATAAATTGCAATTTTTTATAATTAACATGACCAAGTCTCAAATGCCATAGAGAAGAGCAATCATTAACAACATACACATTATCTTTCAAAGTATTACAAATACTAAGTTTAAACATTCCATCACACAAGTATCCAAGTCCTACAAACAAACCACCTTTAGATAATACAAACTTGTCTGATTCAAACACTAATTTAAAACCTAAACGATTCAGGATAGCACCGGAGACAAGATTTCTCCTAAGCTCGGGAGCATACAACACACCCCTTAAAATAAGAGATTTTCCCGAACTAAATATTAGCTCAATTTGTCCCTTGCCTAGCACCTTAGCAGTAGAGTCATTGCCCATGTAGAGTATCTCTCCACCATCAACCTCAGTAAAGGTCTTGAACAATGATTTGTCCTTGCAAACATGCCTCGATGCTCCTGAATCGATGTACCACGAACAATTAGCCTGCACACAATTGATTTCAGAAATCATACACACATAATCCATAAAAGAATTAAGTGAAACTTGTGTACAAGAATTACCTTGTTTCTCATGGGATTGGCTTGGCTCGCCTTTCCCATCTTGAGCTTGCTTCTTGCTCACTTTTTTCTTCCATATGGTACAATCTTTCTTAAAGTGACCGGGTTTACCGCAACACCAACAAGCTCATGATTTTTGACCATCACTATCCGCTTTGGGCTTCTTGCCCTTGTTTGTGTTTGAATTACTTCCCCTCCTCTTATTATTAGTCTTACCATCACCCACCATATTTATAGTAGATGAACTAGGATAACCATCCTTTTGACCATCTTGGATTCGGATTCCCTCTTCAATCCGAATGTGGGCTCCTAAATCCTCAAGACTAATAGATTCCTTCTTATGTTTTAGGTCATTCCTATAAGTCTTCCAAGAGTTCGGTAGTTTGTCAATGATAGAAGAGACAATAAAAGTCTCATCTAAATTAATGTTGTGTTGTCTAAAGCTACGCAAAATACTTTGAATTTCATGGTATTGTTCCATAATTGATCTATCATCAACAATTCTAAAACTATTAAACTTGCTAACAAGAAACTTTTTACTTGAAGCATCTTCGGCCATATACTTGGCCTCTAGATCTTCCCAAAGTATTTTAGCAGATTCACTAAATTGATAAACATCAAACAAGACATTAGACATACCGTTAAGTATATGACCACGACATATGTAATCATCATTTTCCCATTTGTTCCTCTTACGAGCGGCATCCAACGTCTCATTTTCCTCCTCCACCGGCTTCGGAGTTGAAAGAACGTAAGCCACACCAAGGGAAGTCAACAAGAAATGCATCTTCTTTTGCCATCTCCTAAAGTCCACACCTTCAAATTTCTCCAATTTCTGAAAATTGGTCATCATTTCCTTCACCGAAGACATCTTTGTAAAGAAAATTACACTTTTGGATTGTTGGGGATAATAGTAAACAAGGGAAATTACAAAGAAATATGGAAATGAAAACAGAGAAATTTATCCAAGTCGTGAACGGAATCACTTTCCCAAAAGTGTAATTTCGACCCTAATACTACAACCGGGTTTCACGAAAAATTCACTTAGGAGATAAAATGGAACAATTACAATTTGTTGTAGTCAAATTGTAATCACAATAATTCAAGTGGTTTGTATTTGTGATGATGAAAATTGTCACTTGCAATCGTATTCAAGAAGAAAAATAATAAAAATGACTTATCTCTTGAAAAAACTCTCATCATATGTTATTAAACATATATATAAAGCATAATACTAAAACCAAACAATACAATGTAACTTACTGCCAATACCAAAGCCAAACAATGCCGTGAAACTTACTAGTATTGTTTGGCCACCAAACAATGCAATGAAACTTACTAGTATTGTTTGGCCATACAAGCCAAATGACACAAAGCATTGTACATCGCCCACAACCGTCAATTATGATTGATTATTTGCTTTAATTACATATTTAATTAATAATACAACACCTTAACCTAAGTAAATTAATTAAATAATATGAAATTAGTCTACCATTCTCTAAATAATTCAACATTTTAGCCAAATAAAGTTGCTTAGGCCTAAGTGTGATGTTGCTACGTGTATGTAGGAAACAGTTTGTTAAGTTTGTCCTGTAGCAAAGTAGACTAGGCTAAGTTTTCCTCACAGTTCAATAAAAACCATTGTACCTTTTGAATTGTTACACATAGATGTAGTGGATTGCTAAACATCGCCTACAAATTACCAACTAAAGCCCACAAAATTCCATTGAATTGACAATATTTCCCTTGACCAAAAAAAAGAAAGAAACACTTTCTCATCACCTTAAAAAAAATCTCACCCAATTTCATTCTACGGTTTTTAAAAAAAAAAAATTCAAAGTACGGCAATGTCGAAGTGGCAAGGCAAGGAATTAGCGGCGGCAGCGGCGGAGGGAAGGAGGTCTCACGGTGGAAAGGTTGGTTTTTTTTCCAAAAAAAAAATAAAAATAAAACAAAAATAGTCGTGGCAAGGCGGGGCGCTTGGGAAGGACGCCACGCCGGTGGTGGTGGCGCCAGGAGCAGACGCTGGAACCACGGCCCAGGCGTCTGGGTAGCACGCCGCCGCCACGGCTCTGGCGTCTGGATCTGGCGCCGCCACCACCGGCGTGGCGTCCTCCCCATGCGCCCGGATTTTTTTTTATGAAAATCAGTTTTTTTTTTTTTTTTTTTTTTTTTGAAAATCAGAATTTTTTTTGTTTTTTGTTTTTTTAAGTAAATTTTTTTTTAAAATTAGAGTTTTTTTTTGTTTTTTGTTTTTTTAAGTTTTTTTTTTTAAAATCAGATTATTTTTATTTTGTTTATTTTTTTGAAAATCATTATTTTTATTTTGATTTTTGTTTTTTGTTTTTTGTTTTTTTCAGTAATTTTTTTTTAAAATTAAAATTTTGTTTTTGTTTTATGTTTTTTTAAGTCTTTTTTTTAAAAAAAAAATCAGAATTTTTTTTGTTTTTGTATATTTTGTTGTTTATTTGTATAAAAAAAATTTCAATTTTGTTGTATTTTTTTTTCGTTTACATTTCTTTGTATGTTTGTTTTGTAAATTTTTTTTTTTATATTTGTTATTGCAATTTGTTAGTACGTTTTTCTGTTTAGTTGATAATGTTTTCGTTTAGTTTATTTTTTTTAACTTTTCTTTTATGTTTATATATATTTTGTATGTGCTGGTTTTTTTTTCTTTGTTTGTGTATATTTTATTCTTTAATTTATTTTAAGTGTTCTGTTAATTTCTTTTTCAGGTTACTTTGCTAGTATTTTTTTAGTTTATTTGATTTGGTTTTTGGTAGTTATTTTTGTTATAATTTTTTTTATGTGTGTACATTGTTTAATTTTTTGAAGGTGTCGCATTTTCGCCATGGTGCGGGGAAGAATCTAGACCTTATTAGAAGTGGAAACTGTTCGATGGAGAGCTCGGGGCCCAGACATCTTAGATCCCGTGGTATTTCGGCCTCGGCTCGAAGAGAACGGGTTCACCATCGGGATGAGGATGAAGATGATGATGATGAGGAGGAGGAGGAGGAGGGCGCATACGAGGATGTGGACGATGGGAGTGGACCATATGATGATTACGGTTCATTCAGTTAGAGGCTAGATGACATGTACGAGACGCATAGGGTAGATGTGCGTAAGGGTAGGGATGGTAGGTTTGTTAGTAGATCTGGCACATCATCTGCGTCCACCGTGTCTGGGGCAAGCAGAAAACGGTCGAGGGCCGTTAATGATTCTTGGGTGGTTAAGGGTGAGGTACCTGGGGGGCCTGTAGACGGGAGTGTGATTTCTAGCTTTCTAGGACACATAACAACCCGTATCTGGGAGGATCAGGAGAGGGGTTTGGTGACGGGCATTTTGAAATGCCAAACCCGGGAAAAGACTTGTACCGTTTTGAGCAGATGGGCTGAGTCTTGGCCGGTGGAGAGCGAGATGTTTGAGCGACTGCAGGGCACTGGGGTGAATCACCTTCATGCCACCATGCATGATAAGATTGACTGGACGCTGATCACGGCTTTCGTTGAGCGATGACAGCCAGATACGAACTCTTTCCACCTTCCATTCGGTGAGATGACGATCATGTTGCATGACGTCGAGGCCATTCTTGGGATTCGCGCAAAGGGTAAACGCCTTTCTGTTGTGACTGATGCGGATCAGGCAAATTTTCTAGCGGAGCTGTTGGCGGTGGACAGGGCTGCGCTGTACACCGGAGCGCTTGGTATTTGGGACCACGACGGTGTGAAGATCGCATCCTTCTTGCAGCGTTGTTTGCACCCCGGTGCACGTAGGACGCACGACGCACAGCTGGCTGCTTATGTTTCTCTTCTCTTCGAGTGTACCTTGTTTTCGGATAAGAGCGGAAACAAGCTCAGGCCACGCGACATAGTTGATGCGTGTGAGCCCGACAGTGTTGGCCAGTTTTCTTGGGGGTCGGCTACGTTGGCATATCTGTATCGCCAACTAGGATTTTCTAGTCGGGCTGACGCGGAAGGTATCACTGGATGTCTGACTTTATTGCAGACCTGGATATACGAGTATTTTCCTGCATTTCGACCACACCGTGACCCGGTTCCTATTGGTGATGGGATGCCCCGTGCCTGTGCATGGAGTCCGCGGTTGGAGAAGAAGTCCGTTGACCGCCTCCGATCGATACGGTTATCGCTTGACAATATGCCCCCCTTAGAGGTAAAGTGTATAAATTATTTCTAAATTTGTACTGTAATGCATTTATTATATGAATCTTAATTACTAATTTGAATAATTTTGTGCAGGTGAACTGGATGCCTTTCGACCAGAACCCTAGTAATAGGGTACCCGGGATGATGCGGAAACGGATATGGGTTAAGGTGTTTGAGTGATGGATTATGTGTTTAGGCTAGGTGTTCCTGTGGGAACTGGGTAATTAAAGAACGAAGTTCCTGACAACGAGGAACTCGGGGGTTGATTAGCAAGGAACACTCGCAATACTAATCAAGGATAAGTATGGTTAGAGTTGAACACTCACTCTACTAACCCATAAACAAGCTAATCCCGAACACTCTGGATTAAACTCACAAACTCGAATCCACGAGTTCAAGCTAAACTCGAATCCACAAGTTTAAAACAAATAAGACATAAAAATATCTTGAGTTGTTGTATTTCATTAAAAGTTTGATAGATGAATGAATTACAACCTAGAATAAAACTTCCTTTTATAGGCTAAGGAAGTAGCTAGTTACATTAATTAACCATTAACTAACATAATTAAAAAGGAACTTTAAAAGTCTCCAACAAAGAACTCAAAAAGTCACCAGGGATACTCTGTGTAACATTTCCCTTGGAAAATTGTTACATAATAAAGACTAGTAACTACCGAAGTTCCTTTAGGTGAGTTCTTGAAGGAACTCGCTGCAGCTGCGTCCAGCTTCTTCCTTGTAACGACTGACTGTTACAGCCTTATTACAGCAACTATAAATTTAGCTAATTACTCCTAGCAACTGAAAATTAAACATATAATTAACTAGTAATAACAAGCAATAAAACTAAGGAGTTTTAAGCTCCAAGAGTGACATCCAAAAGGGTGTGTAACATCCCTCTTAAATGCCCCATCAAAACCAAGCGTAACCTCCTCTTTATTCCCTTGCTTTGGCTGCCTCCTAAACAGCAAGTATCCAAGAAGATCCTTTCCCCAAAGCAAAGAAAGAATCCAAGGCATCCAAGTAAACACCTTCTACGCCTAGTCATCTATCCAAGTCAATCATGACTTGTATAATGACGAAGCAACATCAAAGCCCATGCGTTGCACTTTGTCTAACTTGGACCCATGAACGAACAACCCATGGACAATAGGAACTTGATCTTTTTGGACCCTTGAACGTGTGTTTGGCCCTTTTGAATTGTTAGGTTCATTGGCTTGTATGAGTTCCGGATCATGGATTAATTCCGGATCACAGGACCCTCTACACGGGACTCATACAGTATCGTGAGATCGTGGAGGTGTACATGCCCCAGCGCTGTCTTCGCCAGCTTGGATTCGTCCAAGTTGTCCCACCTCCAGTGGCATGGCCGAGTAAGGCGGTCCGATCTGCATCGTCGAAGGACTACGTCGTCCAATGGCCGGATAGCATGATTGCCACGTGGGAGCAGTTCCCGATGGTTGCCCGCTTATGGACTGCGGAGCTACAGAGGCCTCCTGCTGGGGTGCCTCCCATATGTGACCAGCACTATATGGAATGGTACAACCGGTATTCGCACCCGAGGTTGATTAGAGACCTCGACCATGGCGACGACGCCGATGATCATGATATGCCACCGCCAACTGCCGTAGATGCGGTATGTCTGAACAAAAATTTATTGTTGCGTTTTTTTAAAGTTTTATATATCGTTATTCAATTTCATGTTTTATTTGTTGTTGTGTGTAGTGGATGGGAAAGATAATGCAAGGCGTGCAAAAACTCTCCCTGGAGAAGGACGGCATGAGTGCAGCAGGGAGAGCTGATGTTGATGAGTTGGAACAGACCCTTGCGCATTGGGAGTCGGCGGCAAAGAGGGATTACTGATGTTTTTGGCATTTTATTTGTTGAACATTTTTTACATTATCATATTAGTTTGTGAAATAAGACATTATCTTTGTAGTTTGCAGAATTTAATACAATCGTTTTAGTTTTTAACATTTAAAATTATCGTTTTAGTTTTTAACATTTGAAATTAACGTTTTAGTTTATAACATTTGACATTATCTTTTTAATTTGTAACGCGCAAAGTATGCATGCAAGATATAAATGTAGTCAACAGTACAATACGAGGATAATAAGCAACGCAAAAATAAGGTTACACAGAGATAGTGTACAAAAGAAAAACTAAAAAGCTGCTAGGGTGTTCCATTGATGGATCCGGTCATGATACAGCGCATCCCATCCCTCTACGCTTGCTGTGCGAATGTCGTACCACCGAGGTATGATCGGTGGGACAGGAAAATCGGATGACAGGTCCAGTCGGATGAAATATTTGTATGACGACCCAAGAAATGCAATAGCTAACTCTCTGACCGGTGTAGTGACGACCTCACGCGAAGACCAAGGGAGAACCGTTGTACTAGGATAATAAGCTCGACTATGCAATCCCAGCCCGAAATGCATTACTGCGCACTTGTAAATTTTTGCAACGGCAAAGAGATCTAGTGGCGCGACCCGGAATCCGCAGTTACCATCTCCAACTACATCATTCCAGCCATCCAAGTACGACATGATGATGTTAGGTATCCTATCCTTGTATGGAAACTGGTCAATATCAAATCTTCCTGTTGAACATATCATTAAACACAGTGAACAAGTCAACAGTAAACTCAAAACCATTATAAAACGTAAATTAAAGTAAGTTATTGTACCAGTGTCGGGCATATTCACAGACGAAGAAGATTGGCTACGACTGGATGACGATGTACGACCACGACCACGACAACGAATGTACTTAAACGCACTCCTGTTCCGCCGTTGGTGACCTCTGGGTCGCTCGACCCCTTCAGGTTCCTCGTGATCTAAGCAGGACGTGTTGAACATGTCATGCAGTACGTGAGTAGCATCACGAATAATGGAAGGATGACTGGAGGACACTCGGTCATACATCGAACGAAACTGCTCCAACTCCTCCTGTTCATGGTCGGTCGTCTGCGTATCTGCATGCTCACCAATAACGAGCGTCCGCCAGAATGGATGAACCTGATCAACGTGTAACGATGTCCTATCTTGGGTAATTACGCGGTGAATGGTGCATGCGCAAGGTAATCCATGAGTTACTAATGTAGCACATCCACACCGAACATTAACTTCATCAGCCAACTCCCTCATCCTGTTGTGCTCGGTCAGAATCAACCCCAAGCAGTAGTTTGACACACGCCCATGTAGAATCTTAAATATGAAATGGCTATACATCGTACCATGTCGCCGCCTATAGTCCTCCAGAGAGTTCCTGATGTCGTTCTTCTGAGTTTCAATTGCCTTGTTTATTCTCTCGAACAGTGTATCCATAGCAGCGGTGGAAGAATCAGTCCAGTCCTTCGTAGCTCTATGAGCACTCTCAACTCTGCATGTTGTAGTGTTTCCAAAATGAATTACTTGGTTTGTCCAATATTTAACAAACTTTTCCCTGTGAGGTACATACTGCTGCATCACATAGTTTATCAGTGCCGGACACCATTGGTACGAATCCTTGAAGTTATCCAAGGCTCGATCGTACTCTGCCTCTGTGGTAGCTTGCAGGATCTTCCGCCACTTACCATTTACCAATCTCTCCGCACTTTCCAAATTCTTGTTGAAAAGCTTGTAGGCTTTAACTTTCACACAGTTGTTGATGTGCCATGTGCATAATAAGTGCTTCGATTCTGGAAACAGCTCTGCTATAGGGGCAAAGAGACCTCCCTCACAATCACTAACGATGGCTGATGGCTGAACATTAGGGCCGATGTAGTTTCTCAGCTTCTCCAAAACCCAATAATAACTCGCAACCGTCTCATCCTTGATGACTGCATGACCAATCAGAAAGTTCTGGTTTGTTGGAGTCATCCCAATCATCTCAACCAGTGGGAACCTGTACTTGTTCGTCTTGTACGTTGAATCGATCAAAATCACAGATGGCCAAGACTTGATCATATCAGCACAATCAGGATGCACAGGGAATATATGAGTCACCTCCACTGTATCTTCATCAGAATCATATCAGAACAGGTAATCACGTGCTTGTGCCTGGTGTAGAAGCTGCTGTATAGGGTTCCTTCCCTCTGACCGTTCAAACCTCAGTTGCTGTCTGACGTTGTAGATGTGTCTTTGGTTTGGCTGGTCTTTAGGAAATTTCTCTAGCACAGATGCTAATATTTTAGTAGGCTTCACTTGAGCATCACTCATTTCTTTGACAACCAGTTTTGCAGCAGGACTTAAGCCGCTCAACTATCGATGACCCACTTCATATACTATCATCTCATGGTTGTGATACCCCCATTTGGAGTAACCCTTCACTTCCCAACCTTCACGACTCTCTAGTTGCCGAACCTTTACTCTGAACTCACACCCACAACCTTTCCGCTTTGTATCAAACCGAGTGGCTATACTGAAATCTCTTTCTTCTCTTTTGCGATAACGGTCGCATCTCAAAATGCGATCCATTCTACCATCCCGTTGAGATTTATGACTTGTTACTACCAAGCAAAAACCATAAGTAATTTCAACCTGTTTAGCCTAATCAATCGCTTGTTGAGCATCTTCGAAGGGACCATCATGTACAAATATCCCACTGTAATCATTTCCGTCTCCACCATAATCCTGCATCAATTAGATAGTATATTTAAATACATATAATTATGTAAATCGTAAATTAATACATTTAACACAACATTAACACATAATTAATATCTACATTTTTAATTTGTAAATTTCATTTCAATATTTAACGCATAATACATTAAATTTATATATTTGCACATAATTAACACAAAATTAAAAACATAATTATGTATAACAGTATTCATACACATACAAAATTAAAACATAATCATTTATAAAAGTATTCATACACATACAAAATTAAAACATAATTATGTGTAAAAGTATTCATACACATACAAAATTAAAACATAATTAATTTTTTTGTAAATTATTAACACAAATCTAATTTCCACATAAAAAATTATAAAATAAATTTATTGGCAAATATATAAAACATAATTTCAAGTTATACATTTTTTTTACAATTTAAATTTATCAAATTTATAAACAAAAAAAAAACAAAAAAATTAAAAATCTAATTTTCACATACAAAATTATAAAATAAATTTATTAACAAATATTTTAAAACATAATTTCAAATAAAACATTTTCTTTTTTTTTTAACAATTTCAATTTATCAAATTTATAAACAAAAAAAATTAAAAAAAAAAAGGCAGTGGCGCCTGGCTAGACCACCACCACCATGGCAGTGGCGCCTGGCCAGGACGTTGGCACAGTGGGAGTGGCGCCTGGCCAGGACGCCGGAACCGTGGGAGTGGCGCCTAGCCTGGAAGCCACCACCACGGTTCCGGCGTCCTGGCCAGGCGCCACCCCCGTGGTGTCGGCGTCCTAGCCAGGCGCCACCGCCATGGCACCGGCGTCTTGGCCAGGCGCCCCGACCATGACGGTGGTGGTCCATGCTCACGCCGGCCGTCATACTGTTACAACGACGATGTTTTACCTCGTTTTGTTGCGACGACGACGACTCTTCAGCGTCCCTCGGCTCTCCGATCTCCCGCGGGGACCCAGTACGGCTCCACATTTTTCGATGTCAGAATTTTTCGTTTTTGGTAAGATTTCACAAATGGGCAAAAGTGTCAAACCAAGTGTCTTTTTTAATTTGATTTTTCGATGTCAGAATTTTTCATTTTTGGTAAGATTTCACAAATGGCCAAAAGTGTCAAACCAAGTGTCTTTTTTAATTTGATTTTTCGATGTCAGAATTTTTCGTTTTTGGTAAGATTTCACAAATGGACAAAAGTGTCAAACCAAGTGTATTTTGTTGGCTTTATGTAGTAATTTGTGGGCGATGTTTAACAAATCCCTAGATGTATGGGGTCCTCATTCTGTAAAGACTCCCTCTGGTTGTAACCAAATTTTGACCATTGTAGATGTTTTTTCAAGGTATACTTGGATACACTTGTTGAGAAATAAAAATGATTCTGTTGAGGTTATGACTGGTTTTTTATTATGGTTCATACACAGTTTGGGTTACAATTAAGTATGTAAGGTCTGATAATGCCAGGGAATTGTGTGAAGGGTGAAATGAAGAAATTATATGAAAAACTTGGGATTTTATATCAGACTAGCTGCAGTGATACTCCTCAACAGAATGGGGTTGTTGAGAGGAAACATATGTATCTTTTGGAGACTGCTAGAGCATTGTATATACAGTCTAGGAAACTAGAGAGATTTTGGGGTGAGTGTCTTCAGTGCCGCCTATTTGATAAACAGAATGCCACTTAAGGCAATTAATTCTAATACTCCTTACTTCAGGTTACATAAGAAGGTTCCTGATTTGTCTCATTTGAGGTCTTTTGGGTGTCTTTGTTAAGTTTCAATTAGTAAAGTTGGGAGAAATAAGTTAGATGACAGGGCAAGACCATGTGTGTTTATTGAATACTCTAGTACACAAAAGGGTTATAAAGTTTTGGATATTGACACATACAAAATTCTGGTTTCCGAGGATGTTTACTTTCATGAAAAACATTTTCCTTTTCATCTTTATAGAAAACATATCTCATCTTCCTCAAATTATTCTAATGCAATCTATTTGCCTGCAGCTACTTCTTCTCATATACAACATTTTGATGATCCTGATTACTCTATTCCTGAGACTAATTTTCCTTCTCATAAATATTCACTAATTCCTTCTCATTCTTCTTCTCCTTCTCATGAATATTTTCACCAATTCCTTCTCATTCTTCTTCTCCTTCTCATTCTCATTCTCATTCTTTTGGTTCCCAATCACATTTAGAATCAGTTTCTGTAGATCAACTGGTTGATCTTAGTATTCTTGCAAATAAAACTATAAGAAAATCATCTCGACCTCACAAAACACCTTCCTACATAATTAGTGTTATAGTGCTGTAAATAAGTCAGATCACTTCAATAATGCTCACTAGTGTGGTTTGGTTTCATATTCCCACAAGGCTTTTTTTGTCTTATTCTTGTGATATAAAAGAGCCACTCAATTTTGCTGAAGCTTCTTGTAGTCCTCAATGGGTTGAAGCTATGCAAAAGGAGATAAAAGCCTTAGAGCAGAACAATACTTAGATTTTGGTTGATTTACCTAAAGGTAAAAAGGCAATTGGATGGGTGTTCAAGGTAAAGTTAAAAGCTGATGGATCCTTGGAAAGGTGTAAGGCAGGACTGGTTGCAAAGGGCTTCAATTAGAATTATGGTATTGATTATGAGGAAACTTTTAGTCTAGTGTTTAAAATGAGCACAGTTAGATGCTTGATTGCTTTGGTTGCTAGAAACCATTGGCCGTTATTTTAATTGGATGTCAACAATGCTTTCCTCCATGGAGATTTGAAAGAGGAAGTCTATATGAGAGTACCTGAAGGGGTTGATAATCCCGGTAACAAATTATGCAGGCTTGTCAAGTCTATATATGGTTTAAAGCAGGCATCCAGACAGTGGCATGAGAAGCTAATGAGTTCTCTAGAGAAGCAGGGATTTATTCAAACTAAATATGATTACAGCTTGTTCATTCATCAATAAAGAAGCTGGTCACATTTGCATTGCAGCTGTGTATGTAGATGATGTGATACTTACATGCATCAATATTCATAAGCTAGAAGATCTAAAAGCTTATCTTCACCCGGTATTCAGTATCAAGGACTTGGGAAAGACTGAATTATTTTTTGGGAATTAAAGTTGGTTATACTTCTAAAGGTATAATCCTTAGTCAAAAGAAATTACAAGATAGTTGTGGCATGAGTGTGGTTTTGATCTCAGCAAGAAAGCAATAACACCTTTGCCTCATAATGTTAAACTCTCTACAATTGAAGGAGATTTATATGAAAATGTTGAGCATTACAGATCTTTGGTGGGAAAACTGAAATTTTTTGACTTATACTGGACAAGATCTTTCTTATTCAATTCAATCCCTTAGTCAGTTTTTGCAAAGTTCAAGAGTACCTCACATACATGCTCTGCATCATACTTTGAGGTATTTTGCCCATATAGCAGGACAAGGCATTTTGCTTAAGGCTTCGGATACACTAAGATTACAGGCATTCTCATATTCTGAATGGGCATCTTGTCCTGATTCTAGGAGGTCTATTACAGGTTATATCCTGTTATTTGGTGGTTCACCTATTTCTTGGAAATTTAAGAAACAAAACACAGTCTCAAAATCTTCTACAGAAGCAGAATATAGAGCCATGGCAACAGCAGCTTCAAAAGTAACTTGGGTGGTTCACTTATTGGAAGATTTGGGGGTTATAGATTTGAAGCCAGTCACTCTACACTGTGATAATCAGTTAGTATTACATATAGCCAGAAATACAGTGTTTCATGAGAGGACAAAACACATCGAGATTGACTGCCATTTTACTCGAGATAAAATCCTGGAAGGGCTTATACAGTTGACTTATCTACCTACCCAGCATCAACTTGCTGATGTATTCACAAAGCCTATTTCTTATGCTCAGTTTAAGGATTTGTTGTCCAAGTTGGGATTGTGTAAAGATCCCACCTTGAGGGGGGTTGTTAGGCCCTGTTTAGTTCACCTTATCTTTGCTTATCTGAACTTATCTGATTTGGTCTGGTCTGATTTGATCTTATCTGATCTGGTCTGATCTGATCTGATCTGATCTGGTCTGATTTGATCTGATCTGATCTTATTATCTGATTTGACCAAACTTTGACCTTAAGTGTACGATAATATGTAAGGCAAAAATATATCAAGTGGGATCTTGTTAGATTCGTAATAATGTGTATTTGATTAATATGTAATTTTCATAATTTTTTTTCATTACGAAATTAAGGACATTTAGAGATAAAAAATTGCACATAAAACGATGATCTAATCTGAACTTATTTTTTCTGATCTGATCTGATCTGAACTTATTTTTTCTGAAATAAGTAAAAATAAGTTAAACTAAACAAGGCCTTAGTGCATGATAGCTGAGTTGGTAGCTTGTTGCCACGATAGCATTAGTTTGTTATAACTAATTGCATTTTGTTGTAACGGAATTTAGAAGGTTCTAGTTCCTTGCTTATGTTATAAATAGGCTTAGCTCTTGTAAGATTATTCATTCACAAAGTATCTTGCAATAAATCTCTCTAAATCTATTTAGCTTGTTCTTCGTTTTTCTTTCAAAGTTTTCCATAAATTCACTCTTTCAACAAGCAAAGGTGTAACCTAATGATAGGGATTTGACCTAAAAAATACGGAGTAGTTTTAGAATTTTGATGTTCGTATGCATTGTGTGTATCAAGTGTTAATGAGCTTAGTTAGTTAAAGTGTTAGGGGGTGGTATTCAAAACCTGAATTCAAATTTTGTCTACATCACTTGCCCTTGCGGTTCCCTTTAAATAAAAATAAAAATAAAAAATAAAAAAATAAAAAAAAAATAAGAAAGAAAAAAATGTTATAAATTTAGAAACAAAAAATATAAAACTCGTATAAGTACTACGTATTATATTCATTTATTTTCTTTCTAGAATTATATAGATGTAACATTTTGGGTACACCTACTTTGTACTATTATAAACGTAATATATGTAATATACCCTTATACTTGTGTACGTGGTTCAATTGGAATTCGCATATAATAGCTGATATATATGATAGATCTTGGTTTAGTCCTCCACCCTAATCAAATTGATATAAAACCATAAAAGGAAATTATTGGAAAAAATAGATTTCTGTTATAAAATAGAGTTATGTGTGTCTATTATATCTTTGTAACTCTCTGGCTTTATTACTTCCTTTGTAACCCCCTTATGTTTTTACTACCTTAATCCTTCACATAATGACGTCTTTACATTTTCTTTGAGAAGTTACTACTCACGTCTATATATATGTATGGGCATGACCTAATGAAGAATGGACATAGGATAAAAATAACTCTATAGATCTTTCTTTTACTCTTCCTCTAATTTCATGTATTATAACAATTTCGTGACAATTTGATAAATTGTTGCCATGAAATGTGCAAGACTTTTAGGTTGCTAAGTGAAACTATGACATTAATTTTCGTATAGACTTTATGATTTTATTTTGCACGAATGTACGACATTTGTTATAATTCATTAATCCCCCAAATATGTCATACTAGTATTTATTAGTCTAGTGGCAATATTCTAGATGACATTCTACCGAATATTTGAAGGATCGTATGTATTGGTTAAGTTTTGGAAAATGTGAAGTATTTGTTGGATCTTGGTTTGAAATTTTAATGAGCTGAGAAAGCTAGCTAGGCTCGAGTAGGGGTGAACACCGGTCCAGATTCGGACCGGAACCGAATTGGACCGGTTTACGCGGAATGGTAATAAACCTGAATCTTCCGGTCCGGGTATTTACCTGAATCTTCCGGTCCGGTTCAGGTCCGACTTCCGGTCCGGGTATTATATGTACACCCCTAGGCTCGAGAAACTCATGAACAAACTCAAAATTTTATTTACTTTATTTTAGTACATGATATATATAGCTCTAACTTATCATAATAGTAAAATTTAAATAATAATATTGACAACAGAGTAATGACAAATATAACCCTAGTTTATCATTTTATATTTTATATTGAAATTAATTATAATTTTGAAATTGTGTTGATTGAATCTTATTATTGTAATCAGAACTTGAAATTTTAAGCTCAACAAAGATTGGGATTTGGCTCGAATTTGAATGTAAGTTTCACATAGCTTAATCTAAGTGTCAACTCACTTAATTATCACCCCTAATTTTGGCCCATGCCATACATAGTAAGCCTTTC
This sequence comes from Chenopodium quinoa, assembly GCF_001683475.1. Taxonomy (NCBI): domain Eukaryota; kingdom Viridiplantae; phylum Streptophyta; class Magnoliopsida; order Caryophyllales; family Amaranthaceae; genus Chenopodium; species Chenopodium quinoa. Next base: position 1,990,571 of record NW_018742879.1, read on the forward strand.
TTTGTTGCCATGAAATTCCACCACTCAAACTAGTTTGGTAGCTTTTGAAGATTTTTTCACCCTTAAATGCTAAAAGGTACGGTGTATTATCTAGTAGCAATTTTATGACTTATGAGGATCGAGGTATGACTTTAAATTCGAAGGTTCTCTGTGGAAGGTTTCATAGGATTGTATATATATTTGTATTTCTTTAGAATAGAACGAAGTCTAATACAGGCCAAGTGAAAAAGACTTATATGAAGACATAATTTGTAATGTCCTTATAAATCATTCAAATAATAAATAAAATAATTAAAAAATACATTACTTTATTGAATGCGTGTATAGAAAACACTAGTACTCCATATATGATATTGGATAGGCTGTCAAAAAATTGAATGCTGAACACTGAAAATCTAACCAACTCTCACCAACACTAGCTTATCAAGCTATTAGTATAATCTTCAATTGGAAAATTAAAATAAACTTGTTAATAATTTTGGATAATGAATTAAAAATTTCAAAAATTATTCTGTGTTTAGGTGTAAAAAGAAAAAACAAAATCAAAATTTGATGAGATTATGGTGACGTAATATATATATATTGTGATCCAATTTTCAGCTTCATGGTTAATATAATTAAATATAAACCATCATTTTCATGCCTTGTACTGATCCACGTGTGGCTGCTGACAAAAAAAAAAAAAAAAAGGAGAAATTAAGACATGATCAATTGCATCTTAATTACTCCGTAATAGTTATATTTGTTGGTGCTGGCTTTAATTTGTAATAATAATAATTGAATTTTCATATTATTTAATATTTATCTATTTAATATTTGGAAGCGGCTGCCAAGAAAATGATTGTTTTTCATTTATAAAAAATGGAAAAAGAAAATAATTGTCTTGGTATTTTCTAATAGAACAAATTAAACATATCTTAAGGTTATTATCATATAAACCTTATCTAAATCTACTTTTGATTTCATGACTTGTGAAACTTTAAAAAATAACATAAATAGATCAAAGAAAAGACAAAACTGGGGAGTATAAATTGCGTATAAAATTCACGGACCAATCAGGACAATTATATTGATAATTCTCGATGAAATCTAGTTTTAAACTACGCTTATTACGAAAAGAAGATTGAATAGAGGAATAAAAAACTAAACCCTAGTTGCCTCTCTCTTTTTTCTCTCTAGGTTCTTCAAAATAAGTGTTTTATAGGTTGGAGAAATTTGGCTATTTTCGAACTTTTTCCTTTAGTTTCTTTATGTTTTTGCTATTGAATTCAATAAAAGTACACTATTTGAAAGTATTAAGTACCATTATAGTGGGTTTGAGTGTAGTAAGTGCTCCTATGATGGGTTTTGTTTCAATTTTTTTTATAGTTTAGTATGGTGCAAGTTGTTTCATGGGTAAAAATTTTGTGCGGGATCGAAAAAGAGGTTAGTCCTTTGATTACAATCAGATGAATCAGACGAAAATTTTCTTCAGGATTACAATAGATCAATAAACCCCCTCGTCAAACAAGGCTACATATCACAACGATATGAAAAAGGGTATGAAGAATATACGATTTGCAACAACGATCGTAACTCTGCTGAAAGGATCTTTTTATTTGATTCAATTGTCATGTTTTTATTAGATTTAAATCTCTTTGTAGATGTCGTATGACTTTTTATTTATGAATCATTTATTACAATTTATAAACCTTAAATTTTTGTCTTTTCTCGACTTTTTAAAATAAGTTTCAAAAAAAAAAAAAAAAAAAAGTCAAGTTAAGCAAAAAGTAAGCTTTAGCGTTAAAAAGAAAAATAAATAAATAAATAAAATAAAATTGTTAGCCAAAGTAAATCAAATTCATAAAAAACATTGAAGTGAACAAAAAATTACCTTAATCATTCCCAATTCAAATTACATGATACGGAGTACATATATAGAGATGCATGTTTAATGTTTATGGGCTCAAGTGCTTTAAAATCTTTAGAATATGATTTGATTACACACATACAAGACCCCCCAAAATTAGTACATGTGGTCCATCCTTTCAACTAAATTTACACGAGCACACCATAATAATTCTTTATTATTGATAAAGAATGATTTCTACCATAGGAACGAATTCATGAGTGGTGCAATAATTATGGTGTATATAATCTAATTATGACTAATATGAAGTACATATTTTCTATCAACTAGTTTGGTCTTAACTCTAAACTTATTCACATTTTTAAACTGATTATGTTAGAACCTATCTTATTAAACAATTTTTGTAAAATAAATTATGGATTTGTGAAAAAATTTTCCCTACATACGTTCAAAATTCTATATTCATCTATCTCACCTAAGTGAATTGGTTTCGAAAGTATTTGGCCATTTCTTGGCCACTTTCACTTTCACTTTCCTAACTCATCCATTGACTGGCAATTCATCTTCATGCATTTAGAACCGTCGTCCCTAGAGAATGCACTCTAGACCGCTTGTGCTTGCCATTCTATCTCATCCTAGATGTTCAAACCTTGAAGAGAAAGACGAGTAAAAAGTCTCAAATGATTAAGTATCCATGAGATAGTTTTGCTTATCATGATATTATTCTATAAAACGAGCCAATATTGTTCAAACCTAGGAATTAATCGTACTTATGTGAAGGTTGCATGTTTCATACGCGTTCCCTCCACAAGATAGACTAAGGGCACCATTCGGGATACTCTTGGAATGCGCCAATTCATCATACTTTCTTCTTTTTTTAATATTGCACCATAAGGGTTGGACACAAAAATTTTTGATAGTGGGAAAAAGGAAGATATTGCACCATAAGGGTTGGACACAAAATTTTTTGATAGTGGGAAAAAGGAAGAGAAAGAAAGGTACAAGTACAAAATTGCCTATGTGATTATAAACATAAACTAAAGAATTAAGTGTTAAAAGGTAAGGGTATATAGGGTAATTGAAGTGTGAATACAAATATTTGCTTTTCTAAAATAGGTGCAATATTGTGAAACTTTCTTAAAAGACAAGTGGTGCAATATTTAAAAAACGAGGGAAGTACAAGTTTTATTTTCCTATCAAAGAAAGTTATCAACAAAATAATATAAATTAAAATAACCTGATTCAAGATTTAAAAGACTTTATCGTGATCCAAATAGAAATAACAAACAATTCGTTAGAAATTTAAACAATCCTAAGTTGAAGAACACAATTAAGAATTAGCTTCTAACGCATATTATAGGATGCAAATTGCTAACCAATGAAGAAAAGTAGAAAGAGTTTGTAAACAATTGAATTTAATTAAGGGAAAGAAGGCCCAACTTGGCCAACCGTGAAAAGCCCATCCATTGAATATATCAACTTGGGCCCATATAGCTCAATTCAACCCCGATTTATTCATTTCAATTGAACCTAAATTCCATTTGAAGTTACATATTTTATAATTCAAGGTTTTTTTTTTTTTTTTTGACAAAGGATACAAAAAGATTACATATGAATACTAAAGCAAAAAAAATTAACCACAGCTTCTCCAGCAATTTGATGAGCTTGATGAACACGCTGACGATCCGCCTTGTGTATACTACAATACTAAAAGGTTGAGCCAAGTTATTTAATCTTTCGAATGAGCCAAAGATAAGCAACGTTACCATGACCTTCTCCCGAAGGGTAACAAGATTATAGAAATCAGTAAAAACTGTGAGGGAATGAAATCCTCAATCAAAAGCCTACTGTAACCCATACATGCATGCCAATGCCTCTGCATATAAAGCTGAAGTACAAACCCCGAAGTTACTTCCGTCAATGATCTGATCATCCAACGGGTCACCATTATCCAAGCATCATCCCATCCCAGCTTGTTTAGAATCTAGCTTTCAACCAAGATCCATCTATTTGTAGAGAAAGTAAAGCACTCCCTTGGGTACCCATTCCAAGTTGAGCTATGTAAAAACCAGGCGGAGGAGAGGCACCACCATCACCCCTAGCAGCACAAGGGGTGTTTGCAGAAGCATATGTGTTGACAAAGACTATATGTGAGTCCATAACCTCCGCGAACTGTGAATCAAACGGTCGAGAAGCACTAGAATCCTTAAAGAGTCTGGAATTCCAACATAACCAAAGACTCCAAAGCGTACCGACGAAGGTACCTAAGCGAATACTAGAAGGCCCATCCTGACTAATAAAAAGTCAGATATAATCTTGAATCCAATCTGAGAGAGAAATGTCTCCATTAAATTTTGAGCGGATACCAAGGCATCCACCCCTCTAAACTGTTCGTGCACTACAACACATTCTGAAAAGATGTTGTAAATCCTTTGGTTATGAACCACAAAGGTCACAGAACACATCTTGAATCGAAACAACTCTGTGATGTAGTTCCACCTTAACTGCAAGAGCACGATGTAGCAGTTTCAATAAAAACAACTTTCATTTCGGTTGTAACTGGAAAGACCAAAGAGATGTTGTCAACTTCCACTAGTTGACTGCTCTATCAGAGTCCCACCCTATTGTTTGAGGATGGATGAAAAAACTGACAGTATGATCTGCAATATCCCAAGTTTGAAATCATGAATGCTACCATTGACCCAATTAGCCGCCAGAGTAGACCGCCCATTTTCTAATTTTCCAATTGTTTTTTATAAAGTTATATGTTTATAATTCAACTATTACTGATTTTCTGATATTTTTATTACGTGCCATTATAGTACTAATTACATATTTTATAAACAAAATATAATAAAACTAATTTTCGCTTAGTAAAACTAATTTTATTAATTAAAAGTTATTTTAAAAAAAACTGTTTTATTCAAGTGGAAGAGAACATTAATTTCAGCTTTCTTTAACGAGTAATTGTCAAAATTAAAATAACTAAATCGATCATTAAATTTATAGTTATTCAACCTATGGGTAATTCACTGAAAATAATGTCTTGAGAAAATGATGATCCCCAACTATTAAAGAACCACTGGGTTCATTCATAAACTAGGAAGAAAATCATACTTCATATTTAATTAGATCTTGAGAGATTTACAAGAAATAATAACTAATCTAGATATAAAGACCTAATTGGTAAGACAATTCTGATTTAAGTTATTGATCCTCATTTGTTAAAGATCCAAAAGGATTTTGCATATTTAACAAGATCATGAGAGACATACTAGTATCTAGTAAGTACTATAAGTAGCCAATAGCTTAAACAATTTGCTCACAACTCAATCTATCATTTGATAAATAAATTCTCCATCTTCTAAATTTCTAATTATAATTACAAAAAAGTATCCAAACAATGGCCGGAAAGATATTATATATCCCTCTCATGTTACTGCTACAAGTTATTTTGTTTTGTGGTAAGTGTTTTATTCTTTCTTTACGTAAAAAATATCATTTGTAATCACTCAAAATTTCGGGTCTATTACATGTAATTTTTTTTTAATCAATTCCAATCCAAAATATATATCGATTTACATTTTTTTTATTTGCATGAAAATATATTATAAATGCTCACTCTTACATAATGTATATAGTGCAAAATCTATTATCATTTATATGTTAATTAATTAATTTCGTGCTGTATTTAATTAAAAATAATTAGTACTTTTACCTGCAGGAATTAGTGCTAGTGCTAGTGCTGATGCTGAAAGTTCAAGTGATGATCCTCAGCATATTGGAGCAAAATGCCTACTATTGGGAGGTTGTACCCATGATAATTGTTCGACAAAGTGTGGGGGAATCATCGCACATTGCTTTACCCATTCACTTTGTTGCTGTATATAATATACTATACCTTAGTTGTACCAAACACATACTCCGTACTACATTTGAATAAAGAACTAGTATTTGGCCGGGTTCGGGTAACACCCTGAGTCATTACATTTAATATATAACTCAATCTTCTTGTAATTAAATTTGTTTTTTTTGTATTACTTTCTCGGTTTCTTTTTAGATGACACAATCAACTTAGGCACACATTTAAAGGAGAGAAAAGATTTGCTAAAACAAGTGGGTAGACCATGTGTTTAGCTTATTTAATGAAGTTTGTAGTCAAATCAATTAAAAATAAACTTTCAACTAAAAATATAGGTAGTATCATTCATCACGTATTAACTTTTTTTTTTTTTTTCAAAAGCGATGACACATTTTGGTGGTAAGACATTTAGTGTTGGAATTAGATGTTATACGTTTGGATTTTGTATGGACGATATCGTTGACGATATGGAATGAGAAACAAAGGTAGGAGAGTGTCATGTGGCATTGACACGTAGACATCCTTTATTTGAATGCTTTTCGATATCTAGGTTAGTACTCATGCGATGCACAATTTTAAACAAAATACGAATAAATATAGATGAAGGTAATTAAAATACAAAATATCAAATACAAATGAAATTGATTTGGAAAGTGTTGCAATAAACATGCATAGAAAAGTTTAGCTCCTCCGGTTTTTTGGTTTTTTTTTTTTTTTTTTTTTTTTTTTTTTTGCACCACTTGTCTTTTATGAAAATTTTACAAATATTTCACCATATTCATTTTAGGAAACAAAATATCTCTGTTCACATGCAAACACCCAATATACTCTTACTTTTACAACTGATTCTTTCGTTTATGTTTACATCACATAGATAATTTTGTATTTTTCCCTCCCGATCTCTTCATTTGTTTCCCACTATCAAAAAAATGTAGCCAACCTCTATCGTACAATAATAAAAAGAACAAAGAACGTATGATAAATGTACTCCATATTTTGGAGATGAAAACACAAAGGATTTGTTAACCTTTCAAGAATGGATTTACTCAAGGGAGAAAGACAGCAAAAAGAAGAAAAAGACCCAACTTGGTCAGCGCTATAACAGCCCATTCATTGAACATATCAACTTGGGCCCATATCAATTCAAAGTTTCAAACCCTATTTACTTGACTTAAATCTATTATCTATATACTACATCTGAAGTTCTGAACACGTCTTAATAAGGTTAATCCAATTTTTGTTTGTAATTTAAATTTGTAATTCGATTTGTGAATAAATCAAAGACAAGTAGAGAACTAATTATGAATTAATGCAACCATTTGTAAGTATTTATCACGGTAGTATTGCCATTTTAACTGAACTTTAGTAAAGAACAAAATATGAACATTTTTTCTAATCATGAATTAGGAAACAAATTAATTAAGTAAAAGTAGTACATGGTACTCATATAGTCAGATTTACTTAATCAGGTTAACAGTGTCTTGATTGCAGCAAATAAAATTAGTGTTTCAAAACTCTTAGATTTCAATACTTTACATTTTCTAGCCATTTATTTTTTGTTCTCAGAACAATTAGAATATACATTCGTGTATAAAAGACGATCACTTAGATTTATTGCACTCAGATAATTGTGAATACTCATGACCCTTAAGATGATTTCTTATGTTTCTTCTCTTGCCATTCTTTAATTTCAGCATCGACCATAACTTTCACCTTGTCAAAAAATCCTGGATATGGTTCGTACCCGAAGAAATGATGAAGGGCCTGCGAGATAAATATAATATTCTTAGTTCTCTGTATGCAGATCTTTTACAAGGTAAATCAACTTATCCACTAATACTACAAAGAAAATCCACATCATGTGAGCTAAAACAGTCTTACAGATTAACAGCAAATTTGGTTCACAGTTAATGGAGGCGAGGAAGCGGGAGGAAAAGTGACAATGGAGGTTAGGAAAAGTGACGCAAGGAGAAAGGAGGTAAGGGGAGGGGAGTGAGCTTTCATTTTCTTTCCTAATTAATATTTCGAAACACACATTAAAAGGGTTTTTATGAATGCTCACCTCAAGTAGCACAAAGAAAGGAGCCATCAAGAAGGCTTGTATGAGATTATCCAGAAGAGCAGGTGCTCGTTTCTGTCAAAAATGAAAACACGATTGTTAAGCAACAATAGTTTGATCAGAATCTAATCAGGATATCCGAGATGATCACCTCAAAGACTCCATGACCAAGGAACTGTGCAGTCCAACAAACCAATTGAGCTACCAAAACAACCTGCCAAGGTGAACAAAGGAAGCTAAATCCCAAGGAGCAAAAAATATTAAATTAAGCTAACCCCTTTTAAAGAAAAACGTTTTGGATGGGAATCAGAACATGGATATTGTTTGTGCTGTCAAAATAAAAGAAACACCAGTGTTCAGGCCATGTATAACAGTATTTTCAGCGTGCGTGCAACACTAACAATGTACAGGGAAACTTGTAAGGAAGCATAGTTCTGTTGACTCTTGATATACTTCTAAAGAATCCTGTACATGCAAAGTGACAATGCAGCTATGCAGATGGATGCAAAGGAGTAAAAGATACATCAGAGTTTCAAGGTAAAATGTGTGTTATACAATAGTGCAATTTCAGAAGATGACGTGCAATTTGTTCAGTGTAAATAGGATTATGGCCCTATAGAGTATAGACTTGCCTTAATAAATTCATTTTAGGAGAAAAAAAATTAAGATATGCTCAAACGAGTTTAGAGAAGTTGAGATAAGCTCAAATAAGTTCCAATAAAGGCTACCCAAATCCTATTCACTACTACAAAATGCTCAGATTAGTTCCAATAAGTTCAGAAGAGTGAAATTAGGTGGCAAGAACGCACCCTAACAATAGGAAGATAATTTGTGATGGCATATCTAGGTCAATATGCAACTTCAGTGGTATGTGGTTATACATTGATCTCCTTCATACAAAGAGTAAGATTAAGATAAGTTACAAAATGTTGAGATTGGTTCCATTTAGCACAGATGAGTGAAATAAGAAATAATAAAACACCCTAACAATTAACAAGAAAACATGTGACAACACAACTTGTAGGTCAGTGTAAAGCTTAAATATGCAGCTATTCATTGATCATAGAAAGAGTAAGATCAAAGAAAGTTGCAATATTCAAAGTTGTATGCTACAAAAAGTGCAAATGTCATCTTACTAACATTCTAATATTATGTTATGTATTCATTAAAACATTCAAAACTAGCGGCATAAACTTGAATACTATCATCAAATAAAAACAAAAAAAATAATTTGCTTGCTGACTCTGCTCCCTTGCATTGAAAACTCTAGGCATAGTAAACATGTCCATAGGAACAAACTCATTCCATACCGCAAGACTACAACTAACATGATATTTCCTATGTTTTGCAACTATCACAATTCACAAGGGATTATAATATACGCAGAGGAAAAGAAAATTGGCAATCAAAAAGAACGTTACTAGTGTTTAGTCAAAACACATCTGTGCTGCCTAAGAAAACTTTGGCACATGAGATGCTCTATATAACCTACCTCGATTACTAAATAGGATGAATAGCAAGGGATGTGCACTATCAAACAAAACCAACCAAGATTACAAAAATATTTTTAAAAAATAAATGTATCTTTAATTCTTTATGATTTTGGCATTGAGGGTTACCAGAGCTATGTAGCCGAATTGATGGGACCTTTGAATTTGTTTCTCTCCAACACAGATCAGTCACACAAATTTATTGATGTGATGCAATACATGAAAGACATTGCCCTTCATAGAATTGAGGAGTTCAAGGATCTATGTTAAGAAATAAGTTGGTCCTATCAGATTAGGTGTTCAGTGATTGAATAGCTCATACATTTCCATCTACTTCTACATGATTCTTTGTTGTTCCCAAGCTATATGTCTTTCGACTTATACAATTGCTTTTCAACCCTCGGGAAAGAACAATAATCAGGAATCATGCAAAAGCTACTACAACCACAATGGTGCTGTTTGTCCCTATAAAAAGATGAGGATGGCAGTTCTGTACTTATGTTTATGAATTTGGTATTCAGCGTGTAGTGTCAAAGGCTAATTAATTCTCCAAAAGCTCAGTGTATAACACATTAAGTTCTCCATACTGATTCAATATTTTCAGCACTTTAAATTTCAATAATGTTGGGAATGCAACTATGTACATGAACCCCCTCAAAATAGCCTACAAATAACATGCCAAAAATGCAAGGAAATAATAACTTGGGGATGTTGCTCCTTAGCCATATAGATATGCAAGAGATTGACACATCTAAAGAAGAGAAAACCACCCGTTCTATTAGTTTGCTTTCGCATCAATAAGAAGAGTTTTCATTATCAAAATCATATAAACCTTTTAACTACATTGCCCTCAAATAAATGAACCCCGCACCCCCCCACCCACCCAACAACAACAAGCCTTAGTCCCAAAGCAATTTGGGGTCGCCTAACTTGAGTTGTCATAAGGAAAAAGAGGGAAGGGAAGGAAGAGTAGGGGAGCTGGGGAGGGAGAAAGTGACCTTTGATTTTCCTTCCAAATCTCTCCAACAATAAAGGCATTTAGTTTATTAAAAGGGAAAGGAAAATGGATCCGCCTAATTCCCCTCTCCCTTCCTTGCATTAGATATCCAAACAAAGGATGATGCAACTCTCCTTTTCTCTTCTCTTCCTTTGCCTCCATTTCTCTCTATCCAAAGTTCCAAATATAATGTTACAAAAACTAGTCCCATCAATAAAAAAAACACCAATGGCCTACAAACCATAGTTACAAGTTGAGAGGTCAAGATATTCACAAACCTATTCCCACCAATAGAAAACACAAGTAGTCTAAAAACCATAGTATATTAATGAAAGAAACCCTAATTTGATTTCAGCCTTGAACCACAATAAACATAAAACCCTAGGTTCACAATCCAAAGGCGATAGATCACAAGTCACAACCTAACCAAGATTTATGAAAATCGCCCCAACAAATTCAACTAACATTAATTTAAAAGAAGAATTAATTTGAAAAATTACCTTCCAAGTCAAAGAAAACCCTAGCTGAGTAGAACAAGCAGAAGCTCCAACCCAACAGAGGAAACAGAGAATAGCAGCCAAAAACCCTGCTTTTTTTTCCATACCCACATAAAATACAGCATATATTATAGTGAAAAATAGTGCAAAATTAGGGAAAAATAACGTGGGTACAAAGTATAGTAGCATAAGCCCAGTATAAAAAATTGGCCAAACAAACAGCATATGAATAAAAATATTAACTGGGTTGCTATGATATGCAGCATAAAATGCAAAGTTCTTTTCTAGATCAAATAAGTCCATTTTCTATGGAACAATTTTCTTCAAAAATGGAAACTTTCACTTCAAAAATCGAAGCTTTGGATGAAAAATCGAAACTTTTTCTTCAAAAATTGAAGCTTTAGGATGAACTACTGAAGAGGAATGGAATTTAATAGAAAAAATTAGTTTGCAGGAAAATTAAATTAGGTAATTTTGGTAGTTGGAAATTCTTTGTGATGGCGTGAACTTTGCGGTTAACGTGACCAGTACAATTTACAAGTCTCCTGCTAAAATACGCCACTGGTTCAGCAAAACTTGGTTTTTTTGTTTTTGTATTCTTTTTTTTTTTTTTTTTTTTTTTTTTTTATAAATTGCAAAAAATAGAAAAAGGATTTTGAGAAAACAAAAATTATGGCCCATGCAGGGATCGAACCTGCGACCTTCGCGTTATTAGCACGACGCTCTAACCAGCTGAGCTAATGGGCCATTTGATGATAATCTATGTCCTTGGTTTATTTGACTAATCTAGTTTCTCAATAGATGTTACAAGTACTACGCATATATTTTTTGAAGAAGAAGAAACGTAACGTATATATTTATGTGTATTGATTATTTATATCTTTGATTATATATTTTCATAGAAATGAACCTCATGCAATTTTTTATTTTTTATTTATTTATATATTTTTTCTTCTAATTTTGGGGAAGTTAATGTTAGGAGCTAATTTTACAAAACATCCTAATATTTATTGCAAATGCCCGTAAAATACATCTATTGTGATAAACTAAAAACCCCTTGTACGTTGATTCGATAATTAGGGGAATTCATTAACCTTCATAAAGCGAGATTCTTGTAAATTTGATAGTTATTAATTATTATGGCATTTTTCTTATTTGTCTTGTAAACATGTCGATTATAAGGGTCAAGCAAGCATATGCATACATACTTGTGAGCATTTAAGTTTACACGTATATATACATGCCTTAATATTTTCTACTAATTTACTAGTTTAAGGGCGAAAAAAAAAAAAAGTAGTCTTGACTTTACTATAATTAAAATTATGCGGAGTATGTTTTCTAATGCGGAAAATAAATAATTTGGATAGTTTAGGTTTAATTAGGGTTATTTGAGAGAAATCATAAATAAAAACGATAGGGAATTGACATCATTTATCAACTTAATTACCCTCCAAGAAGAAGAAAAACATGAGTGGAAGAGATTGCCTTATCCAATCCCTCCCATGGAAAAAAAAAAAAAAAAAAAAAAAAAAAAAAAAAAAAAAAAAACAACAACAGAAAAGTATTACACATTTCAACACCAAAGTAAACATCTTTATTATTTCTGAAAAAAATGGTAGAGGCTGTCATGAGTTTCACCTTATCCAAGCCCATATCTCTTCACTGTTCTTCACTCCACCCACTAAATTCAAACACAATTAACAATAATTCTGCTAGATTGCTGGTAACTTAATCATATCATCACCCTCTTTGTAAAATAACTCTTAATTACCATCATTAATTAACACCTATTTATGTTTAATTTGCAGCTTAAACAATGTTCAACCTCCAAATTTGGCAATGGGCTATGTCACCAGGTAATCATAGATGTCAATTTATATATACTTGTATAAAGATTTGAACTTTAATTATTTTATATTTTGATTATAAATTAATCTAATTAATTGCATATTATATTTTAATTTGAATTAAGGTTGAAAAAAGTGGAAGAGGCTATGTTGGAAAAGTAAATGCTTTGCCAGACTTGCCTTTAATGGCAGTTTTAGTTCAGCATGCTGAAGGACAAAGAGACCTCATAACTCACAAATCAATTTGGCACTTAAGCGATAATGCCATTAAAAATGTTTGTAAGTACTATAGGTTATATTAATTCACTTGCTCAATTTAATTTTTTAATTTTTTATATACTCTTGCTCAATGTTAACTTAATCTAATTTTCTTATTTCTAATAACATAATGTTTGAATTTTGTTTTGGATGCTAGACACTTTTTATATCATGTTCACTTGTTGGGGATGTTGTTTCTTTGGAGCTACAAAAGTAAGTACTTTCTAGATTTCTTTATCCCATAGGCAATTTTACTTTAATGATTAGGAGTTATGACACGAAATAAAATCAAGAATGGATAAATTACATGTAACATTTAAAGCTTAGGTCATATTCTGTTCGATATGTAAAATGGGGATCTAATGTAGACACGTGTTGACACCAGCCATTTATTGTTTGTTGATTATGATCATGTGGAGTTGTGGACTCATGTGTGCAGGATCCATACTATGATTCGGAGCAATACAGGGGAGATGGAGGCGATGGAACGGGGCACTGGGTCTATGAGAAGGTAACATATATTCTCATTTCGGTTTTTTTTTTTAATTATTATTTTACATTACCATGGTTTAGGTTCTTGTCTAGAATAACTTAGTAATTGATTATACAGTATACACATTGAAAGAATAACTTAGTACTTCAGTAGTCTGAATTATTTTCTTAATCCTTCAAATTAAGGTTGTGTTCTACTCAATTTTTTAAATAAAGTAATTTTTTTTTTTTTTTAAAATATAAGTTCAAATACATTCATAAGTTTAGACATAATTTTGTCAACTAAGCTCAATTCAGATAATTACTAAATTATTAAGATACTTTTTCATTTTATTGAAATTGCAACCCTTACAATTGGCACAATATGTATAGACAAATGGTCAAAAGGTAATAGATAACTAGGATTGCTAAATGTATGTGTGGTCCAATACTCCAACGACATCAAATTGCAAGGTGAACCCTTTCGCGCAATTTGCAAATTGTGAATTCAAAATTGTGGTATAGATTAAATTTTGGCCATATAGAATTTTGCAACGTTATATGTGCGATTTCAAATAATTAGAAATCATACTTAGCCAAAAAAAAATTCGCATTGAATGTGGTTTAAGGCTCAACTACAAATCGTATTAGACCATAAATTATTTTTAAAAGATAACAAGTTAACAATTGATTTTAAAATTAAACACAAATCACAAACCACATCTATCATGTAATTAAACCACAAACCTTGCATTGAATGTGGTTTAAGGCTCAACTACAAACCATATTAGACCATAAATTATTTTTAAAAGATAACAAGTTAAAAATTGAATTTAGGATTAAACACAAACCACATCTATCATGTAATTAAACCTTACCATACCAAATCGTATATTATGATGTGGTTTGCTTTTTTAGGGGTTTTTAAGAGGATCTATTTGGTTTTTGATTTGGATGTCCAAGTTCAATCGACCATAAACATCCATATGCCCTAGAGACAACAAGTGGGTTGATCATCAAATAATTAAAGACAAATAAAGTAGGTATATTTTACTACGTAAGAAGAATTGAGAAGGAGATAGAAAACAAATTAAATATGTCTTTAAGTACGCGAGTATGAGTAAAGTGAAGAAGTTACTCCGTATTATGATAGAAATTACGTACATTTAAAAAAAACTGCAATTTCTTTGAAACATTTCAATATATATTAATACATAATAATTTCCGAGCCATGCTCGGTTCATAAAATTAATTGTAAATGAAATTCAAATATAAAAGTCTCAGCTCTTGAATTTTGTAAGTCAAATTTCAAGCATAACAATACAAAATTAAATAATAAAAGCTTCTATGCAAATTAATAAGTAAAGTTTCGAAGGGAAATTTCCCTCCAAAAAAAAAAAACTCTGCTTTAGTGGGTGTGTGTGAGGAAAAATTGATTCTAAGAATTCCACCTTTAACCGATTCGCTGCTAATAATCCCACCTTTGGGGGGTATTCTCTTCTAATGGTCCCTTATGACCAGTACTTGTTGTTTGGGTAGTTTTTTTTTTTTTTTTTTTTTTTTTTAAATTCCTTGGCCACGCATCAGTGCATCACCCCCCCTTCCCCAACCAATCCCTCTTCATTTGCAACCACCATCACCAACAACGGCAATTAACCCAAATCATCCCCTCATATCACGCAATCCCTTTGCCTTCGCTGCTCCTTGCTAACTCACTAACAGTCACGCCACCAGCATCCTTTTCACCAGTAAGCCACCACCCGCGCAATTCAGCCATCTCGCAATCCCTGCACTCCAATCCACCACCAATCAACAACAATTCGACCTCCAAATCATTGCAATCAGCAATTCGGCCACCAACAACTTCAATTGATGCTCCAATTTGAAGACCCAAGATGCGCCTTTGTTGGGGTGGGGATTTTCGTGGTGGGGAGGGCTGGGGTGGCGTTTTTAAGGGGTTAGGCAAGGTTGGGGTTGGCCGTTTCGGGGTGTGGGAAGGCTGAAATGAATCGATTTGGGGTGAGGATAGGTTGGGGTGGGGTGTTTCGACGGTGCGGGTGGCCGGGATAGGTTGTTTTAGGGGTGAGCGTGGCTGGAGTTTTGTGTTTCGGTGGTGGGGGTGGTTGGGGCGGGTTGTTTCAGGGATGGGCATGGCTGGCTCTGGTGTTTCAGGATCGTGGGTGAGAGTGGTTGGTTGCAGGGGGAGGGGTGGGTTGCCTAGCCGGGAAAAATGGAAGAAGGAGGGGAAAACGATAAGGAAGAAGGAAAAAGAAAAAAAAAATAATTTTTTTACAAAAAATTTCTTTTAAAAGAAATATAAAAAATATTTCGACGAATCACAAAGTGACACGTGGCATGTTAACCCATTATACCGGTTACCAACAGGTTAGGGACCATTAGAAGAGAATGCCCCCTAAAGGTGGGATTATTAGCAGCGAACCCGCCAAAGGTAGGATTATTAGAATCAATTTTTCCTAAATATTAATTAAGTGTTGTAATTTTAGTTAAACAGACAAAAAAATTAGATAATTTCAGATAACTATACGACTTGAAAATGACAAGTATGGTTTCATATCCAGGATACATATTTTTCACATCAAAATTGCATCCTATACCATAAATCATTTGGTTTTACGTGGTATTTTTGTGTGCCTATTAAAGTTGTACAAATCACATGCGAGTTCTTCCCACACAAACACATACGTACTTCATATTAATAGAGCATGACTAATACAGTAATAAGCAAGCACCAATGAGAGCGATCTCAATACTTATTCGCTGTACTTTGATTCATCAAAAATTCAAAATAGTTAAGGTGAGATGAGCCTCTTCAAAGGATGTAATAACTAAAAGTAGTATGAACTAATTAATTGTTGGCATGCATGTTATAATGTTTGAAAATGCAGCAAGAAGACATAGAAGAATCTGCAAGAGCGGCTTTATGGCGCGAGGAGCTAATTGAAGAAATTGAACAAAAAGTTGGTGGCTTGCGAGAGTTGGAGGATGCTGGTCGCAAAGAAGAGCTTCTTAAATGATATAATCATTGATTTATACATACAGTACTCATTAACAAATCATTTGTGCATAGTTTATCCTTTTTATTTCCTTGTGTTAGTTGAGACGAACACTACAAGAGGGGGGTGAATTGTATGTGAGTTCATATTGACTACTTTTGCGGAATTAAAACAGAATATAAAGGAACTTAGCAATGCACACAAGATTTTACGAGAAAACCTTCCAGGACCTAACTGGAAGTAAAACCTCGACCCTTCAAGGGATTTCAAACACCAAAACAATTCACTATAATAGGGCAAACTCTCCTAGTTACAACCTATTATAATCAGACCTTTACTCACAAGTTCCTGACCGAACTTGCTACTCGATAGGACCCTATCCTACCTAATCTAAATCCCAGACTTAGATTCTACTCGACACTCCTAAATGTCTATTCACTCAGCTTCAATCTAGAAGCCTACAATCTGTATGCAATAAGCTAAACACTCACCCAAACCAAAACAATACAAACTCTTTGACTCTAATATGTGATAGGAAAGCTACACATGGAATTCGAAACTAATATGACAAAGTTTAGACTTGGCAAATTTACACTTAAAAGGTCTCTTTAGATTCTTCACGCATAAACTCGCAAGTTGTGTAAATTATGAACTCTAATTTATATACAAGAAGTACTCGTATGTAAAGTAGGGTTTTCAAAAAGATAGAAATTATAAAACTACCATTTTCATAAAACATGTTTTTATGTAAATCATTTGTAAAGAAAATCTTTTTAGAAAACTTATCAAAGATATAATTTATAAAAAGAATGATATTTTATAAAACCGGATTTTACACAACAAAATCTTTAGAAAATCTTTTCATAAATTAAAACTTAGCTTTTATAAACTTTCCATTTATAAAGTTTGCCAAGCTTTGTCACGTTTCTAATAAATTCTATGCATAAAACTTTCCTAACATATTTACAACAATCCTTAGAAAATAAACTTAACATAAACTTATATTCTAGCAGGATTGTCTCGTCAATTGCTATAGGTTAAGGATAATTGGGCTTCACGCAGTCCAGGATTGAGTTCCTTCTGTCCTTCACTCTCCAGCTCCTTGCTGGAACTTCGCAGACCAAGTTCTTATGGAACTTGCTGTCTTCAACGCAGACCAAGTCAATCTTCTTAACTTGCTGTCAAATCCTTGTTAGGGAACTTCTCTTTATGTTCCTGTTTAGGGAATTCAGTTAGTTCCACTGAGGAACTCTTCTTCTACTTTCTTTAACTTTCCTTGGAGTCTCCTTGTGTCTTCATAATCAGATTACTCTTCCACTTCCAAAGTCAACTTCACCTGTTCTAGTTACAACATATAGAGAGAAATCACATTATTTGAAGTTTGTTTTTATTCATCATCATCAAAACTCTTAAGCTTCAATATCTTGTATAAATAAAATCATGTTAATTACATACGTATATAAAATTACATATGGCATCAAAGTGCTTATTCATTTATGTTCGCATCAACTTGATTTATTATATGGGCTGATAAGAGTATTGAGTATAGGATAGAGGTGATCAAAGTTAGCCCGGCCCGATTTTGGGCGGGTTTTGGGCGGGATTTTTTTGGCCCGAAATTGGGTTGGGCCCGGCCCGGTCCGAAAATTTAATTTTTTTGGGCGGGTTTGGGAATGCGTTTTTATGTAGATTTAGTTGATTTTTTAGGCCCGACCCGAAAATTTAATTTTTTTGGGCGGGTTTGGGTATGCGTTTTTATGCATATTTAGTTGAGTTTTTAGGCCCGGCCCGAAAAGCCCGCACAACCCGACCATTTTGGGCGGATTTGGGCACAAAAATTCCGGTCCAAGAAGTGGGCATAATTTTTTAGCTTTGGACCGGCCCGGCCGCCCAATAATTAGCTCTAGTATAGGACTATAGGAGGGAAAGCTGTCAACCTCGAGATCATTGGTACTAAACATAGCGTAAATTCTACAGTAGTTTATACTACTAAGAAATATTTCATATATCGGTACTATCTTACCAACTAAGTAAAATTTAGTATCAATGAAGATAAATTTACAAGCTAGCTAGAGGCACATTATTTTTATTTGAAACAAATCAATTCATTAATAAAAAGTCATATGACATCTACAAATGAAATCTGAATTTACAAGTACATAAAATTGAATCAAATAAGGGTTTTCGTCATCAAAGTTATGATCGTTGAATAGATCTTGTAATGTGGTACATCTCTCGCTTACATCACTGGAATATACACCCTTTTTGGAGAGACGGTCTAATAATTTGTTGTAGCCATAAGGATGATTTTTATCCGATTCACTTAGCTTGAACTAACGTATTTGAAAATTTGACAATCGTTGCAATTCTGGGTAAATCTTTACCAACGAACTGATAATAGAACACGTTTTTCCTTTGCCTTATTTACTATTTTAATTCTAGAGTATTTTTCTATACATTTAATTACTACTTGCTGATAGTTTATTCTTCCCAATTATTGATTGACTCAACTATTATAATTAAGAGTAGTATTCCAATATATAGTCCAAATTTTTCTATGCATGGGATCAGCCTTAATTGAATTACTCTAAATTTACCCGATTTTTACTTATTTGAACTTATTTGATCTTATCTGAACTTATCTAAAGTTACCTGAATTTATCTAAACTTACTTATTAGACCTTATTAAAACTTATTTTATTTAGTTGTAATTTGAACTTGGACAAACCCTTATTAAAACTTATTTTTCTTGAACTGAATTTATCAGAACTTATTACACCTAAAATAAGTGAAAATAAGGTGAACAGAATAAGCCCTACCATACATAGTTAAAAAGATTAATTAGGTATTTGTTTTTGTTAGCTTAGGTGTATGTGTGACTGCCTATATCATCATACAAAAACTTAATCACCATGGTTTTTATTAGGGCTGCGCAAAACTACCCGAAAAACCAAAAACCCAAAAACCCGATCCATAAACGTTCTAAAATTTAGGATACCCGATCCGATAATTGTAACGTTCGGATACCCGTTCCGATAATTTGTTATCGAGTATGGTTATGGGTATCATTTTAAAATTAACGGTTACCCGAACCGATCCGATAAGTAATTTATTATTTTTTTTTTCCCTACTTAAATCTATTTTTCCAAAATCTAAACTCTTACTCTACTTCATAATCACTTTATAATATCAATGATTAGTAATATTATTAATAATTTGGTCAAGATCATGTGGTATTGTTGTTAATTAGTGTTAAATGATATCATAATAACTACATTATTAAGTTTAATTATCATTATTGGATATCTTATTGGGTACCCGATAACCGATCCGAAAATCCGGGTACCCGAATTTATTAGTTCAGTTTATGGATATCACTTTAGTGATATTGGTTATCGGTTACCCGAACCGTTAGTACTAACGGTACGGGTACCCGTCCCATGCTCACCCCTAGTTTTTATAGCCTATCAAACATGATATTATGTCATGAACCAAACACACACACATACAAACAGTGTTGAGGGATTACGACCCTATTTAATTATTTTGTAAGCACGAACAATTCGGGTTAGTGTTGAAAACCCAACACGAGTCAAATCAACTAAGAAAAATGATGACCAATTTTATGTATCAATAATGATTAAATTTTTTAATGAGCTAATTTTTTTAAAAAAATTCTAAAATTTTAACAATACGACACGTATTGGACATGGAAAAGTGTGTCAGTATCAAGGGTTCTGATATATTTGATTAAATGAGTCAATCGATACGACACGACATATCTAGTCTAATGGGTCATGTAAGTGTTATATCTCCTATATTTCGTCTATCTTTAAACACGAAGACGATATGACACAGTAATATTGAATAATTGATAACAACGTGATAAAATTCACATATATATAGTACCCTGTACCCCTCAATAATAAAAACAGAAAAGACCGATCAAGTCCAAATCGGATTATCCTCAATGCTCCCATAAGGCCAAATGGTTTATTTATTGTCGTTGAAAACTATAATACAACAATTTTGTTCTGTTAGGCAAAGGTTACGTATACACTCAGACTAGGGGGCGGGTGTTCAAAAATAGATCCAGGCCACACGACACTGACCGAACTGGACCAAAAAGTAATTTATTGCGTATAAAACATAAAAAATGGTAAAAATAGAGATTAATTG
Source organism: Chenopodium quinoa (assembly GCF_001683475.1). Taxonomy (NCBI): domain Eukaryota; kingdom Viridiplantae; phylum Streptophyta; class Magnoliopsida; order Caryophyllales; family Amaranthaceae; genus Chenopodium; species Chenopodium quinoa. Next base: position 2,011,094 of record NW_018742879.1, read on the forward strand.
TGTAAATTGTTAAAAAAAATCTAATTAGACCCGATTATTTCACCTAATTTTTGCTGAATTGAAGTTATTTTTACCGAACTGAAATTATGTTTGCTGAACTGAAATTATTTTTACTGAATTGCTATTATATTTCTTCTTTAAGTTTACTGATTTTTACTGAACTGAAATTATTTTTTTACTGAACTGAAATTATTTTTGTTGAACTGAACTTATTTTTACTGAATTGAAATTATTTTTACTGAATTGAAATTATTTTTACTGAATATTATTTTTTTAAGGTGACGTGAACAGGGCCTTAGTGTGATAAAAAGAATGGATGAAGTATTAAATGTATGGAGTAGTTACTTGTAAAAAAAACAGTAAATAAGGAAAAATTAATACTAAAAAAAGGGGAAAGAATATAGAATTTTTTTATAATACGGATGATTCTATGATAGTCATCTTTAAAATGACTACTATTATATTAATTTTTTATTAGCTGATTTTAATTTATTTTTTAATGTTAAAATTTACATAAATCATGTATCTAAATTTTTAAATCTATTGATTAATTTTGAAATAATTTTTGAATTATTTTTATAATTTTCCTAATTAATTTTCAAATATTCTGTTTTTATTAACACCGAAATTAAAAAATAATTCATAAATTTATTTTTAAAATATAAAAAAAATTAAAACAAAATATTAACATATGAATCAACATTTATAATTAATTTTGACATAAAAACTAAATTAAAAATCAACCAATAATAAATTTGTATAATGGTAGTAACTTTAAGGATGACTACTATAGATTTTTATCTTCTTAAAAGGAATTTAGCTTAATAATTACTCTAATTATTTTATTTTTTTTGGTGTTCTCGGATTCACCCTTTGGGCTAATCTAAATTCGAGGATCAGTTCTGGGTGCTTAGGTTCCAGTCCTCTCCCAATTGTTGTTGCGAGGGCTCGAACACGCGGTCCTCCCTATCAAGTGTAGCCCCAATCACCACTACACCAACAATCATTTGTTATAATTACTCTAATTATGAATGACAATATAACAATTGTCCATTAGTACTTTATTACTCCCTCTGTTTTTTTAATAAGCTAAAGTTGGATTTGCACATTTGTCGAGACACAACTTTGACCATTAATATCTTTAATTAGAGGTTAGTAAAAATTATGAAAAAAATAATTTATAAAATTAGACATTATAACAAATTCAACAACAAATTATATGATCATATCTATATATTATATATTGGTAAGAAAATTAAGTCAATGATGACCTATGAATAGTGGAATTTCCAACTCTAGCTTAAAAAAAAAATGGAGGGAGTACTTGTATACCTCATGTTAGTGTAGTATTGTACCAGCATAAGATCTTAAAGTACCAATAAGCTTATTGGTATTCTTAGACTATATGTTGGTACAATCATTGTACCATCGTGAGGTTTTAATAGAGAGTTGTTATTGTCATTAATGACGAGGGTAATTATAAATTTAAACAGCCTCTATTCTCATCCAATCATAGTCTTTTTTTTTTTTTTTTTTTTTTTTTTGTGCACGGTTTCGATTTTTGTCAATCCTCTTCTTACCCAAAATTATTACTCTAGTATAAGAATTAGGTAGAAAATATAATAACTTTTATCAATGCTTGCTAGAAAATTCAATAACACAAATCGAACACGAAAATAGCAGATTCTTGTTAAGGGTCTTTATTCAATCTAAAGAATAAATTGATGATTGAAGCCTATAATTGAATTGGTTTATAGACTCTGGTAGACACATGTAATTGAATTGGTCAACACAACACGCACGCACAATTATTAAATGGATTGTGTTAGTGTTGAGGTTTGCCAGCCTATTTAACTTCAAACGCATAAACAAACACGACACCACACACATGCCAACTCTCGTTAAACTAATTCATTGACATGTATATCAAATTTGACATTGTATCAATTATTTTGAGTCAACAAATGATTGGATCACCCATAACTAGACACCTAGTCCATCCCCTTACACGCGGCTATAATATATGTGGCTTTATTATTTCCATGCTTTCCATGCCACTATATAAGTGGCCCACTATAAGATTTCCATGCCACTATATATATATGGCTAATGGCTTGCAAATAGAGAATACCATATCGATATATGTATACTTACATTAAAAGCTAACACAAAAATAATTTATTTTTTTTTAAAAAAAAGTTGAATCCTTTTTGTTTTTCATTCAAATATGGAAAATATGAGCTTGATGCCAGTAGAGTTGCACCAAAAGCTGACCGATGGAGAAGGGGGAAGCTACTATGCATGGAACGACGTCGTATTCCCCTTTCTAGGTGCAGGGCAGGTTAGTGGTGGTAAGCTTATAATGAAGCCTCGTGGGTTTGTTGTCCCTCATTATTCTAATTGTAGTAAGATTGGTTATGTTATTCAAGGTATGTAATAATTTTATTTAATCACTCTCATCGTTCTTTTGCCTACTTCTATATTACTTCCTCCGTTTTAGTAATATTGCAACAACTGGACTTTTACACTATTCATCATGCTTGTTTGACCACAAATTATGATTTATACGTAAAGTAAAATATAGTCATGTGAGGTCTTATTAGATTTGTCTCGTAAAATTCTTTCACTATATCAACTTTTTATAATTTTACTCTTATATAATTATAGATAATTAACATATAAAATGTGTTTTTGGATGTATAATTTCATCCTTGTTGCAATATTTGTGAAACAGCGGAAGTAAATCTTTCATACTGTTTGATTATTTCATTTGAATACATCTATAATTTTTGTTTCTATTTGTTTTTGTTGTTGTTGTGATTTATTATATGATTCTAGCTATTTTTTTATACTACTCATTATTATTAAGTAGTGTTTAGGGGTGACAAACGGATCAGGTCAGGTTCGTGTTCGGGTTACCTACTTTTGGGTCAGCTAAACCGCAACCCGTACCTGATCCATTTAAGTTTTCGGGTTGAAAACCCCAACCCAAAAATGACCTGATTTGACCTGATTTTTTTAAAAAAAAATTTAATTTTTCCTTTGGACCTGAATAACCTGATTTTTTTAGCCTGATTTTGAGTTTTTGACTACTTAACAGTTAACAAAACCTAATTTTTATTTTTACCTAATGTTTTCAAACATGATTTTCAAACTTAAAGTTTTCAAGAAAACCAAATAAAGTATAACAAGTCTAAATGCCTAATTATCTCTTACATACCAAAATAAAGTCTTAACAAATTACAAACCACAATTAAAAAGAATAAATGTTTTTAAATAAACTTCATAGTCTTCATGAGTCAAACAATGTTTGAAGAAGCATTTGGACTCTCATCTAAGTGTTTAAGTTCGGGCGAGGTATGTGGTGTGTCATCATTGTCCCCCACCTTAAGCTTCATAACTGATCCACATAGCATTTCCATTTCAGGATCCATATTTGCTACAAGAAAAAAGATAGCAAATTACAATCAATAATATATGACATGTACTAAAAATAAAAGTTAGAAGTATTGTATTACTTCATTACTTGTATATTAAATCATTTATTACCTTCCCCAAAGTCCCAATCCCCTAAGCAAATGATAGCCTCCACCGTTTCTGATTTTAAAGAACTTCTATAACAATCAAGCACCCGACTTCCAGTAATAAAAGTTGATTCGGAGTCCATGGTTGATATGGGGACAGCAAGAAGATCCTTAGCAATTTTAGCTAATGTAGGATAACGGACCGAACAAGTTCTCCAATAAGACAAAATATCAAGGTTGGTGCCTCGATGGATAAGTGGCTCCTCATAATACATATCAATTTCAGATTTGATTGCCACACTTGATTGCTCCATAGAGAAACTATCAAAATCCTATATACCAAGATTAGATTACATGAGTAGCATACTAGCATGACACAAAAAAAATCAGAAAATAAAAATCAGATTATAATACAATAAATTTAGATTATATGAATATCAGATTATTATCAAGACATGCAATCAACATCTATAACTTCTATAATTTATGATTTTCATATAATAATCTTAATTCTCAAGTATAAGGGAACAATCGAACAAGTCACAAGTGTTTACCGTCATATAATCGTCACAAGCTTCATTAGCGGCATCGGAAGCATTAGTAGTGGGAATAGCTTTGCTTGATAAAGAATAAGAGGAGTCATAAGCCTCGTACAACCCCGTAGAGCATCCTTAACCTTAGAGAACTCAAGCTCATATTCAACACTATGATGACCATATATCCTCACGTAACCCTAATTGACACATTGCAACTTATATCGTGGATCCAACACCACAACAACATCCATAAATGTATTGTGACCAATATTTTCCAAATTTCTCATACATCTTACAAGCCATTCTTTGCATAAAAAGATCTGAACTTTTCATTTCATTTTGTAACAACAACTTAACCTGCAAGACTCTATAAAAGTAGAGATTGGAAGTTGGATATTTGGTCCCGGAAAAGGCAAGTGTGACATCATGAAAAACTTTCAAAAACTTGCATATTTTCTCTACTCTACCCCATTCTGGACAATGCACATAATTGCCATCAACTTTTTGAAAATGAATTAAAGCTTTTTTAAAATACAAAGCACAATCAAGCATCATGTAAGTTGAATTCCATCTAGTAGAAATATCTTGTTGTAAACTTCTAGTAGGGATTTAATTTCAACATATGATACACAACTTAAAAACCTTTGTTTCCTAGCTTGTGAACTCTTACAATACTTGGCACTCTCTCTAATCTTATACACAGCCTCATCAATCTCTTTTAAACCATCTTGAACAATTAAATTAAGAATGTGAACGCAACACCTTACTTGAAAAAATTCCCCACCACTAATCAACTCAAGTTCCCCTTTTAGATTTTCAGCAAAAACAACATTTGAAGAAGCATTATCTAATGTAATTAAAAAGATATTTTTCTGAATACCCCATTCCTTTAACAAACCATACACATGATCACATAAATGAATTCTTGTATGGGGAGGACTAATGTAAGAAAAGTTCAAGATCTTTTTTTGCAAACACCAAGACTTATCAACATAATGAACTGTTAATGAAATATAACCATCGGTGGTTATAGAAGTCCAACAATCAGAAGTCAATGCAATTCTACTACAAGTTGAGCCCAAAACCGCTTTTATTTTCTCTTTCTCTCTTTTATACATCATAAGCACATCAGATTTGATAGTATTTCGAGTGACAGGTTTGAAATCAGGATGCAAATAATTAAAACATCTCCTAAAACCCTTGAACTCTACAAACTGAAATGGCATATCATGCTCCACAATAGCAAGAGAAAATAATTCACAGAAATAATCAGCATCAAAATCAGGCAATCTATTTCCTAAACTAGAGGATGTTTTCTCTAATATCATTTGACCAACATCCCTAAAAGACCTTCGTTTACAATTTTTCAAATGACGATGAAGATTCCTAGTTCCATTCTTACTATCAGCATTAAAACGTAAACCACACTTTTTACATTTGCAAATAAGATTACCATTTTCATCAGGCTCGTCTAAAAACTCAAAATGCACCCAAACACTAGAAGAAAGCCGACGTTGACGTTTCTTACCAATAAGAATCACATGAGGTTTATCAGAAGAATTTTTCTGGTTTTTACCCTTTCCTTTGTCTTTTATTGTAGAGTCAATCTCCTCCTCTTCCCCGGAAGAAAGTTGTTGAACATGGATGTCCATAATTACTGCCAAAAATTACAACAAAATAAAACATTTAAAACAAGACAAAAATTGATCTAGTAGTAATTAGTGAATGACTAGTAATACAAATATACAATAATTACATTCTCACAAACTTGCAAAATATACTACATAAATAAAGTAATAAACTACAGAAATGAACAACATGAAAAAATATGCTCACAAATTGTACGCACTATAAATTAAACAACAAGTCAACGACAACAAGTTACCAGGAACATAAATGCAACATAAAGTATATGAAAAATAATATAAATTAAACATATAATCAGAAATTATATGAACAAGAACAACAATATAAATTAAAAATTACATGAACAACAATATAAATCAAAAATTATATGAACAACAATATAAATCAGAACTAAAAATCAAAAAATAAAGACATGCAGAATACCCTTTCCCGTAAAAAAAATAAAATAAAACAAATCAACAATAAAAATTAACAACAAAAATTTTAGGCATATTAAGATTATTATCAAGCAAGAACAACAACAAAAATCAAATACAAAAACTGTATTTAAAAAATAAAAAAAAAATCACCATAACCTGGCCCCGAAGCAGTTACAATGCGTTCCAAAGAAGCTTGAAGGCCCATATCAAAAGAAATCTGGGCCGCTGTAAAAAGACGAGGAGGACAAGTGTGCATAGAAAAGTAGAGTTTTGAAACCCCAGTACACGCACGAAGTAGTAACAACTTACGTTGGGGATCATCAAGCTTAGCAACAGCATCCATTAGCACAATGGTCTTCGACATTCTCTGGAAAACAAGCTCATCACAGAAAGAGGAATCCGCACTGATAGGACCACCAAGCAATTTAACACCATGTACAGGACGAGCAATATTTGGAGGAAAGACTACGTAGGTTATTATTATTATTATTATTATTATTATTACTATTATTATTATTATGACAAATTTAAAGCCTCGGGAACTTTTTTAGAAAATATAATTTTATTTAAGTTCATGTAATGCTTAATAAATTCAGATAAGATAAGTTCAAGAAAAATAGGTTCAAATAATGGCATGGTTATCAATTTCAATATAGAACCGTAGAACTAAAGATTAGCATTTTCGACCATATTGAATAAGATAAGTTCATATAAATAAAAATTAGCAAAACAGTAAATAATACTTTCTTTTTTTTGCAGGAAGCAAATAATACTCGCATATACCCTTTTTGCCAAATTATCACCGCTAGTAAAGTCGTAGCAGTATAGCACCATTAATTTAGCGGTCTAGTATACCACCCAATAGGCCAATAATGCACAAGCTAAATAAGACCAAATGGATCATCCTCTTTCATTTTTGTTGAGACGTTATTGAAGAGGATTTAAAAAGTTTGAGTTACCTACTATAAATAATATTTGGAAAATTATACTATACTCTCTAAATATTTATTTACTTATTTACTCTCATTAATGTTAATTGTCTCTTTTTTGAACTCTTAAAAATAACGTGCAGACATTTATATCCCTTTTTATATAGTTTCACTCATTAATCCTATCAACAACTAAAATTATAACATAACACTAAATCGAAAAAATTTTGAGGACATTACTAGCTAAGCCATGCACATCGCGCACGTTAGCCTCCCTAATAATTAAAAGAATATGAATATCAACTTTCTTAATTAGTACGGAGTACTAGAGTAGTATAATCCTAGACATGGTACAAGAACTCTAGAAGTCTAGTTAGTGATCGATCAAGTATATGAGTACTATGCAATACCAAGCAGAGCTTGGTCTAGTGGTTAAAGTTTGCATTTCCTAACCACGAGGTTGTGGGATCAAATCCCCACTAGAGGCAATTTGGGGTGGGAATTCCCTTATCCCCCCCCCCCCCAAACTCCCTAAGTGCCTAACCCGCTAATTCGTGTCGGGTGGACCTGTGAGAGGTTCTGGCCCAATAAGGCCCTTCTCCTTACTAACCAAAAAACAATAAATTGTACGAGTACTATGTACTCCGATCCATATAACTTATAAGAGAATATTGTCGTTTGACAAAAGCTAACGAACGCCCCGAGTGCATTGAAATAAGACAACTAAAAGTAGAAATATAAAATCAAAATGAACATTAATTACACTGATCGGTGCGTGATTTTGGCATGCATTCCCAAATTAGTACCACTTTACGAAGAATTTTAAATGCTTATCTTACGCCCACGCCCCGGGGACGTTCATTAGCAAGATCCTTGAAGATTTTATTTATTTTATTTTTTGCATTATCAAACAGTGTTCCATAACTACATGCGGTACATGAACATTGCAGCCTTGCTAGGGTTTACATCGTTATAATATCCCACTGCACATAATAGTCGACTCCTTTACAATACGCACAACAAAATAAAAGGTTCTGGGCAACTAACAAATTCATCGCCCATACTTCATTTAACAAATTAAACGGATCGTACATCATTCGACTCCCACAATAAATGGTCGATATACTTGTAAAATTTAAGGAACAGAGTTGCGAATAATATTTTACGTCATTTGCATTGTTTAGGTTTTATTATACCGTGTATATTCTAAAATAGAAATATATTGAAGGTTTCAAATTCAATCAATTTTGGAATATTATTGGTCATATAAACTCAGGACGAAAGAGACATGTAATGATGTAAATAATTAAAAGCGCATTATACAAGAGGGAAGGGCCTTCATTCCGTTGAAACAAGAATAAGGCTATGTATCTTCGTTGGAATCATTGTTGAACAACAAAGTTTTATTTTTGAAAAAAAGACTTTCACTACGGAAATGTGCACAATGCGCGGTAGTGCTGCCGTGGTCCTTGAGAAATCCTTTAGGATACCGCAATGTAGAAAAGAGAGGACAATTGAAGGAATATTGATGAAAGTATAAACGAATTTTTTGAGTTTTAACCGCAAAAATAACTACTACTCGTACTTATGAGTAATGAGTCAATTCATGGCGTGGATTAACTTAGTTGGTTAAAACATGTTGATATTGAGACTAATCTAACTAGATTTTATTTACTCCGTATTAAGCATTTCCTTCTTGAACCTTTTCCTTTAAGCGCACCCTCCTCTTTCTAATGGACCTGCTCCACTGGAAATGACTAAGGTGAGGGAGGAAAGATCAAAGTACCGTAATGGGATGATTCTAACCTTATATTGGACCAGCATGTGTAAAGACTAAAAAAGGCTTGGCCACCCATAACCCATGATATTCATTTCTTTTAGAATTATTTGTTAGAAATTACTTAATAAAACACAAATTTTGTGTAAAACTACTAAATGAAAAAAATGTTGTAGGAAACTACCTAATTAATAAAAGGTAAAGGTAAAATGTTGTAAGTTCCGAAAGGTGTTTGAGGTGGATCAACGCCAAAAACTTAGGTCAACGGTGGAAATCCGACCGGATGTATTATCTTACAACTTTTTTACCTTTTACTCGTATTAGGTAGTTTCTTACAACATTTTTTTTAATTCGATAGTTTACCACAAAATTTGGGTTTTAGTGGGTAGTTTCTTCCAAAACAAAAATTAAAAATAAATTAAATAAATAAATAAATTTTTATACAATGCAAATATTTGATATTTTATTTTTACTCAATGTAAAAGATATACGAAGTAATTAACATAATAAGAGCACAAACAAAGGAGGCTTTTACTTATTTGCATTTTGCACCACAAAATAAATAAATAAAAAATAAATAAGAAGTTATGAGCTGAAAAAGTGCTGAACCCTCTTAGACATTACAGTAATACAAGTAGTAGTTAATTTTTAGCTTATTTAGAATTCTAATTCTAATTATGTAAGTTGTATAATGTATGTCAAAGCTAAGTACTCTCTCCGTCCCATATTATAGTTCCTGTTTTCCTATTTAGGAGACCCAAAATGTTGTTCCTATATGTATTTTTGGATAGTATGTAAAGATTATTATATCCTCATTTTTTTAACTTTATTCATTGAACTTTCTAATTAACCTGTAAATTATCCACTTGTCTTGTACTTTTTTCCATTTTCTCTCTCTAACTTTTGTCTATTATTGTACCTTTTATTTTTTCCCTCTTAAATTATCCACTTGTCTTATACTTTTGTCTAGCTTTTTCCACTTTTAATGTACTTCATCTACAAACTCCTCCCATTTTTTAAATACTGTGAAAAAACACAAAAAAACTATATATTGAGACGAAGGGAGTAGTAGATTAAATACGTTAATATTAGGAAATATCATATTTATGATACTTAAGGTGGCAAATTAATAAAAAAAAAAATTACATCTAGTGTAATCTATTTTAGATAGTACGAGTAGATAATGTATTGATCAATGTGATCCATTGCACAGGTTCAAATGGGGTAGCTGGTTTAATGTACCCCGAGTCTAAGGAAGAGAAGGTAGTCAAGCTCGAAAAAGGAGATACAATAGTTGTACCAAGTGGTGTTGTTTCATGGTGGTTCAACGCCGGAAATGATGAACTCAAAATCATATACTTAGGTGAAACACATAACGCTATCAACCCAGGTAACTTCACTTACGGCTCACTAGCCGGAGCTATCGGAATTTTAAAGGGTTTTTCAAACAAAACTATAGCCAATGCTTATGGCATTAGCAATGAACAAGCGAACGAACTAGTTAATACCCAAAAAGAAGCATTGATCTTGAAGCTTGAACAAGGGTTGACCATGCCTAAACCATCCAACTATGATTTGACCAAAGAATTCGACGAGGGTATACCGCATTTTCAAGTTAAAAAGGGGGGCTCTATAAGATTTTTGACAAGTGAAAAGCAATCTACACTTGAAGGAATCAAGCTTTGTGGTAAGCTTTTGAAGCTTGATCCAAATGCTATGTTTGGACCAATTTACTATGCACAAGATTCAGGGGTTGAGCTAAGTTATGTTACTAAAGGAAGTGGTTGGGTTCAAATTGTGGGATTAAATGGACAAATTGCATTGGACACCAAATTAGAGGCTGGTCAGTTGTTTGCTGTCCCAAAGTTTTATGTGGTTGCGGTTGGTGCTGGTGAGGAAGGAATCGAATGTTTCTCCATTGTGACAACTTCCAAGTAAGATTATGTTTTCCTCGCTTTACATATATACGTTCTAGTTGCAACGATTAGTTTTTCTTCAACAAAAATAAATTAAGTTCGGTAAAAATATATCTTTGTGAATAATAGCACGTAACATTTTTTATTTCTCGATGTAAATTAAAACACATTAAGAAGCCCTTATCACAAGTTGCGTAACAATATCTTTGTGATTGTTGATGATGCAGGCCTATACTCGCTCAAATAGCTGGGAACATGTCATTTTGGAAAACCATGTCTCCTCAAGTACTACAAGCTTCTCTCAATGTTAGTCCCAAGTTCTGCGAATTGGTCATGGACAAGATTGAGAACACAACCATCATTATGCCACCAAATTGAGAGTTTTATTCGAGAATGAACCCTCCATGAGTAATTGAGTATGCTATGAATATGACTTAGCTTGTATGAGAATCATCTAAATAAACTATCAATATAATGAGTATGAGCTTGCTTCTCCTAAGGTTCTTAATTAGGAATGATGCACCAAGACATGGATATGAAAATCATTTAAATAATTTTACCGTTTTTTGTAATTCTCAAATAAATATTATCGTCCATCTATTCTCAAATAAAAAAACATGATCTAAATAATATATCATCATTATTTGTTTTTGTCAATGTTAATAAGCTACATGATTTATTTCCTTTCAAAAAAAAAAAGCTACATGATTTATTTTATTTATAATATGTTTTAATTTTTCTATTCAATTATTTAATAGTACTTATAAAGTATATTTTATTCACAAACTATTGGGTGTGGCAATTTCGATCTATTCAATTATTTAATAATACTAATAAAGTATATTTTATTCACAAACTATTGGGTGTGGCATGCAGTTTCTATTCTATTATTTAATACTACTAATAAAGTATATTTTATTCACAAACTATTGGGTGCGGCAGTTCGCACCCAATAGTTCGTGCGGCGAGAAGGTAGCGGCAGCGGCACTCCATCCTTCCACCACCTGCAAAATCAAACACATTGAACCACAATCCAGATCTACATCCCCAAAATCCCCAAATAATACTAAGAAAAAACGAAATCCTCAAAATCAAAATAAATCACAAATTAAAACAAATAAATAACCCTAAATCAAAGAAAAAAAGAAAAAAAAAACCTTTACAATTGGAGGTCCTAATGGCGCGGCGTCAGTGGTTGGTGGGTTCGGCTGGAGTTGTGGTGGTTGGTGGTGCGGTGGGATCGGTGGGGTGGGGTGGCGTGAGGATTGGTGAGTGGGGTTTTAGTGAACCGCCATTGAAGTGGAGGAGAGAGAGTGGTGAAGGAGATGAGGAGGAGGCGCCATTGACGGGTGTTTGGAGAAGGTGGAGTTTGGTTTGATTTTTGTTTGTTTTTTGTAATGGAATAGCTTATACTTTATTTTTTTGTTGTTAATGAGCATATCAGCCAAGAGGAGAGAGAAGGAAATGAAAGTATATTGTATGTTGTTAATCATATTAGCCAATAAATGACGCATATCAGCCAATTGATGTCTGATATCAGTCAACATTAAGGACATATCAGACATTAATAAAAACATATCAGCCAACAAAAGGAATATATCAGCCAACAAAAGATACATATCAGCCAACAAGAGAAATATATCAGCCAACAAAAGGTACTTATCAGCCAACAAAAGGATGAAATTAAATCAACCAACAAAATGAAACATATAAGCCAATAATTAAAATATACATATCAGCCAACAAAATAAAGATATCAGCCAAGTAAAGAAACATATCAGCCAACTGATGTTTGATAGCAGCCAACAAAAGGAACATATGAAAAATTAAAAAAAAAAAAAATAAATAAAAAATAAAAACATATCAGCCAACAAAAGGAATATATTAGCCAACACAAAAACCATATTAGCCAACACATGAAACATATCGGCCAACAAGTGAACTATATCAGCCAAGCCTGCCGCACACAAATTTTCGTGCGGCAGTCCGCACCCAATACCTTCTCTATTTTACTAACTTAAATTAGCCTAGTAAAAGAGAGAAAAGGAGAGAAAATGCAATCGATTGATGATTTATTTCTTAATAGTTTAGGTTCATGAAATGATTAAATTTCCAAGAACATATATGGAAAATTGCTTCTTATGTATATAGGCAATTTATTTGGTATGTACAATGTAAATTTCCTAGGGTATAATTTAGGGGCATCGTGCGGTGAAATCTAATTTTTTGTATTTTTGTGGGTGTTTAAATAAAATAGACGAAAAAACAGGTGGTTATTACAAGAAGGTGTTTTGAAGGGTGGTAAAATACAATTAATCCTATTAATAATTCACTCTAAATTGTAAGGGTAATAGTAATAAGCAACTAACTATCATCGATAGTTGATACATTCAAAGCAAAATTTCTTATTGACACGAGAAAAATTGGTCGTTAAAGGAAAAATATACGTAAATCATTAGAGAAACATATACATAGTAAAATGTAAGAGAAAACAAACATCATAAAACATCGAAGAAAAAATATTAGGAACATTAATTAATACAAAACAAAGGAAGTACAACTAAACACAACCTTAAGATACAACAACAATAAACCGAATTCAGTTACATTGAAATACAAACAAGCTACATGGCCAACAATTTCTTCATCTACTAAATTAAATCAATTGTTCAATAAATAAATCTATATTTTTGCTTGAAGATCCATCAGCTTCTAATGCATTTCCTAATATTTTCCTTATGACATCAATATTTTCCCTCAACTCGTCTCTTTTTTCTTTACTCATAAATATCTTAATTTGTGATGCAATCTCCATCCTTTTTAAAGGTTGTTTGTTGCCAAAATTAATCCCAACCTTCCAATCATCAACCACTAATTTCCGATTAGTAAATTGATCAGTAAATATTGGAAAACACAATGTCGGAATTTTATACCATATACTTTCTAACACAGAATTCCACCCACAATGTGTTAGGAACCCACCAATGGCCGGATGAGATAAAACCACGATTTGGTTGGTCCAAGGAACAATGATCCCACGACCACTAATGACTTCCTCGAACCCAACGGGCAATAGATCAGCCTCGTGAAGCACTGTACGTGGGCGAAGCACCCAAACAAAATCAACATTGCTTTCAATAAGACCATAAGCAATTTCCATAACATCATCTTTTGAGATATTAGCAATGCTACCAAATGACACGTACAAAACTGAACCATTAGGCTTGGGCCCTAGCCATTCTAAGCAACTAGACTCGGTCCACAGACTTGTTGGCACGGCATGGTCCGGTGACACGGGTGGAAAAATTGGGCCAACCGCGTAAAATGGCATGAGTGCTTGTAGGGCTGAGATAGTGTCCAACTCGAGCTCTTGCACGGTGTTACAAAGCACATAGTCTGCTTGTCTAACATCTTGGTATGCTTGAAAAATTAGCTTATGCATGTTTGTTGAGACGTCTTTATCTTGGAGATATGACATTAGGTCATGTGGTTCAATGGATTGTACTCCTGGTATGTAATCAATTGGATCCTTCCGAGTATCTAGTTGTCATTGTTGGCAAAAAAAAGTTGAAATATCAATTTATGTGGTGGTAGTAGTAGTTAGTCCTATTCTCAATTTTTGGTAACATTTGAAATTAGAGGAAAAAGATATTGTACAATAACCATTTTAGAGAGTAGACACCACATAGTAAGGACGTATGCTAGTTTGAGACGAGTAATCCTTCTCATAATTGCTTTATAATAACGAATTTGACGAAGTACTCACGCTAACAGGAAACATTTTTCTTCTACGAAACTCATGCTAATAAAATAATTTATTGTTAAACATGTTTAGCTAAGAGTAGTCTTATAGTGCACAGATGATTTTACAACGGTCATTTGAAAAATGACTATCATATTATTTTAATGATATATAATATGATCGGTTCATTTTTTCACGTTATAAAATTGCCATAATTAGTCTTATAATATCTACAATGTAAATATAATTTTTGAAAATTTTAGTCCAACATAAAATAAATATTTTTTGAAATACTATAAAATAAGAATAAAAACTACATAAATGAAACTAAAAATTTGATAAATCATAAAAATGTTGATAATACTAATTAATACCATTAATAAAGTAATATAATTATTTATTTGGAAAAAAAATATGTTAATTACAACTATATAATCATTAAAACATTATGGTAGTCATATTTCAAACGATTAGTATAAAATTTTCATATAGTGCACTGTGTGCACATGAGTGGGGACACAATGCATCGAAAAAGTTTATTTTCTGTGAGGACAATTATTGGTCCTTGATGCACATTTCATGATAATATATTCCACCTAATTTGGGTTTGGATTGTTAAATAATCCGAAAAATTATCCTTTCAAAAAACAATCATGCAAAAATTGCAAAAAAAATTAAGCAACGCATGTATATAATTAGATAGAGATAAAAAAAATTAAAAAAAAAATAAAAAAAAAAAAAAGAATTCCCGTCAAAAAAAAAAAAAGGGTTACCTGGGCAATCAAAGTGGCCATGCTGTTTAAGTAGATTAACATGATAATAAAGATTGAAAACCAAAGCAGGCTCAGTCCAAAACGAAGCCAACCGAAGCCCAAACTTCTTAGCAATCTTAGAGGCCCAAGGATAAAATGTGTCAATAATTAACACATCAACTTTGGGCTTTGACTTTAACACTACCTCCTCAATTTCCTTCTCCACTTGGTCAAACATGCCACCATCCAAGTACCACCCTACGAACTCCTCCAACTTACCCGTACGATCAAATTCCAAGGGCAGCCCATCGGAAAACACCCGATATCGGATGTCAACCGCATTGGGCCCTTGTCGTACTCGAGAAAATATATTAATATGGGAGTCTACGCAGGGACGGGCTCGAGTTATATCTTGGTGAAGGAATTCAAAGGTTAAGAAAGTGATAGTGAAGTTTTTTGATGAAGCAAGTTTTAGTGACAAATTGACTGCTGGATTTATGTGACCTTGTAGTGGTAGAGGGAAGATTATTGCATGATGTTTTTTAACATTAGTGTTTTTTGCTTCCATATTTTATTTTTTTTTGGGAGTGTTTTTGTGGCTGAAATTATAAGTGATGGAAGATTTAAGATACGATTAGTTAGCAAATTTGAAGATATATATAGAAGAAATATTAGCCGTTTCTTTATTTTTTTTACTGTTTACTTTTTAAGAGTGAAAGCTAAAGAGTATATTAGGCCCTGTTCTTTAGAGCTGCTTTGCTTTACTCTGGATTAAAAATAATAATTAATAATATCTTTAAAATAAATAATTAATATAACAATAATAATAATAATACTTAATAATTCACAATAAAAATTATTAATATTTATAATAATATTAATTAATAATAATTTATAACAATTTCTAAATATATATTAATCATAATAATAACACATAATATTTTTTCCCGAGGGAATAATAATACTTCATATTTAACAATAATACTAAAATATTATTTTATTCGGATGCATACGCTTGGCATACCAATCATTCAACATGATGCGAATATAGAAGTAGCAGATTCAACTATGTTTGCACAATGGCGCAAAGATAGTACGGCCAAAGTGCAACACCGTATAGTACGCCGAATTTGGAGGGCTAATCGATCGGAAAGCGACAATGAAGGTGATGACAATGTAGATCAAAGCGACAATGAGGATGATGAAAGTGAAGATCATATGGAAGTAGATGGTTAATTCACCACGATATTAAACTCTTATCTAATTATGTTCCTATTTTGATATGTAGTTGTAATAATTTGAAGATGTTAAACTATTGTCTTTTATCTTTCTACTATTAACATATATTAAAGATGGTACACATCTATTTATGTTTTTATTCACCTAAATCAATGATATGCACTTAATAATAATAATAATAATAATAATAATAATAATAATAAAAATAGTATTACCGAAATTTACTCTGCTATGTCAGAAGCTCAAATAACAGGGTCTTTGATCATTGGCAAATACTTGTACTATATTATGATGAAAACATTAGAAAAAGCTTACTTGTAGTCTTGTATATGTTGGGAAATGTCACTAACGGTTAGGTAAGGTTCACGTGATCTCAATTTTCAATACGTTTGGTTTAATTTGTTTGTCTTTTCTTACTCCTTCCTTCTTCAAATAGAAGTTTCATTTATCTTTTACCATTTTGTTTTAGAATATTGAAAAATATACTATATTAAAGAGTACCTCCTTTTTATATTATGTGTGACAATGTATTAGTACGAACTGCTAGGCAAAAGGAGAGGTAGTGATAGTGTAAAAGTCAAAACGAGTCAAGTAAAAAAGAACGGAGGAAGTATTGTCTAAGCTAACTAATTGTCAATGTCGCTTACCAATCATTTGTGTGGTATGATTAACTTCATTTATTCATAAAGATAACACCGTTTTGCCAAAAGTAACCCAAATTCATTATATGAGGAATATCAATTAACTAATTTACCCAAAAAAAAAAAAAGTAATCTCATTTGTTCATTCAAGTAATCCTTATTATTTAGTTTTGACTAATAAATTAATAATTTCACTTATCTATGAGAGTAACCCACTAACCCTATTTTTCAATTGGAGTGTAACCTACACCCTTTAAAATAATCCCATTTTCTCATCATTATAAACCTTATTACGGAGTATTTAATTATACCTTATGTGTGAAGTAGTCACACCATGTGGCTAGCATATAAGTATTATCTAAAAAAAGATAAAATAGGATAAAAACAAAAAGACCTAACAGAGATAAAAAAATAAAAAAATAAAAAAATAAAAAGAAGAAGAAGGTGATCATTGGGCGGGCCGAGGCCAAAGCCTTAAAAATTAGCCCATCAAGTTGGGCCGGTCCAAAGTGCGGGGCGAAAATGCTTGCCCAAACCCGGAATTTTTGACTGGGCCAAGCAAAAAAAAACAACTAAAAATGTGTAAAATGCATGTCCAAGGCCCTTCTAAAAAAATTAATTTCAGGGCGGGCCGAACCTTTCATGGCCATAACCTGCCCAAAATCAGGCCGGGTCGAGCCGGGCCTATGTTGATCAGGTCTAAGATGAAAAGATTACCAAGGCAATCAAAGTGGCAATGTTGCTTTAGTAGATGAATGTGGTAACATAGATTGAAAACCAAAGTACGTAGGTTCAAGGTGCGTTTTATTTCCTTGATTTCTACTTATTTGAACTTATTTATCTTTTTTATTTTTTAAGTTCTTAACTTAGCAAAACTTTTAGTTGTGAAATTTAGCTTGGGTAACCCTTACTATTTTCTATTTGTGAAAAATAAAAAATACGGAGTAAAAAAAATGAATTGATCAGGGCCACAGTCCAAAAAGAAGCCAATCAAAGCCCAAACTTCTTAGCATTCTTAGAGGCCACATGGAAAATAAGTAACATATCACATTTGGGGTTTGAGTTCAACATTATCTCCTCAAATTTCTCCACTTGATCAAACATACCAGATACCACTACCCTACGTACTTGTCCACCTTACTCGTTTGATCAAACTCCAAAAGCAGCCCATCATGTAACATACGATACTGGATGTCAAGCCCATTGGGCCTATCATGGGCTAGAGAAAAGATATGATCCTGTGAGTGGTGACTCTATGCTCGTTGCCGTTGGTGAAGGAACTCAAAAGGTCAAGTAGGTGATAGTAGGGGTGAGCATAACAGGGTATCAGTTAAATTTTCTGGAAGCGGAATTAGAACCTGTTGTAATAGGTTTTGGTTCTGGTTCGGTTCCTCAAAATGAGAATCAAAACCTGTTTAACAGGTTCCTGAAAAATAGGAACCGGAACCTGCAAGTTCAGGTTCCGGTTTTGATTCATGGTACCTCGTCTTTTACTATATTTCGTACTTTTTGGGTCATAAATTTATAATTCTTACAGTTTGCAAATACAACAAACCAAAAATAGTTGTTTACCAAATTTAATACTGCTCCCACTGGCCCAAGTTACTTACAACATTTTGACTGGACACGCTTGTCGATGCACATGTTTGACCGTCAATATCTTTTATTTTAAACTTATATAAGCTATAAAAAAATTATAATAAGAAACTATACATTAAAATAGACCTAACAACATCTTACATTATTACATTGGCTTTCACATAATAGTTAAAAAAGATGGTCAAAGTGAGATTTGTGAATAGTGCAAAAAGTCAAAATGTTGCGAGTAATTTGGGACGGAGGGAGTACATACTAGGGTATATAGTTATAACAATTAATTTTATTTATATTTAGTAAAATTGGGCTTAAATTGATATATGATTTGGGTTTAAGTAATAATGTTATTAGGTTACATGGTACCCTATAGGTTTCCATTCCTAAAAAATCGAAAACCTGAACCAGAACCTGTTGCAGCAGGAAGCAGGTTCTCTATTTTATTACCCCAAACTGAAACCTCTTGTACAGGTTCCGACTACGACTATTTCTAACAAGTTCCGATTCAGATTACCCTGAATTTTTGCTCACCCGTAGTTGATAGGGACTCATAGGGTATTTTGTTAATAAAAATACCTATACTTCAAATTGGAGGGCTGATCAAAAACAATTGGCATCAATAAACTACCTAGACTTAAATCAAGGGGCGTTCACCATGCACGCATTTTAATGCTGCTTTAGCAATTATGTACTTCCATCTTATCTTTGCCAAAATCAAACTCTCATTTTGTTACCACCACAAACATGTCTTATCTTACTTCATTATTTCATCTGTTTCTTCCAAATCCTATTCATACTTTCGTAGCGTGTAAGTGTGTTATATTCGTTGTATAAATCACTTACTGTACTTTGTTGCTAAAAAATGTCACAAAGATAAGAAATGTAAATTTCCGATATTTCTTAATTTAAGCGAGTCTAATTATTAAATTGGAGTGTGTTATATTAGCTATATATTTCCTCCGTTCCTAATTAGATGACACGTTTCTTTTATCACGTTTGTCAACGCACAATTTTAACGATTTATATCTCCCATTATCAACATTGTAAAATTATAAAAAGTGAATATTAAAAAAATATATATTAAGGCGATTCAAACAAGATCTCACATGATAATATTTTATCGTAGCTACAAATCACAAAAGCTAGTCAAAGTGTTGTTTGTGAATAGTGCAAAAGTCAAACCGTGTCATCTAAAAAGGAACGGAGGAAATATATAATTTACATATTTTGAACTAGTTAGCCATGGTCACTTAATAATTAGACTTACTTAGATTAAGATTAAAATTTCACTCGTAAACTATGAAATTACTCACTTAACCCTAATTGTTCTACCTTTGTTATTTTTGTATTTCTCCCCGATAAATATTATTGGGAAAGTCAACAATTTACAAAAACCCTTATGAAAAAAAAAAAACAGAGTGCACCACGGGCCGCGTTTTATGTACATGGGAGTGTCGTTTTGTTCTGGGTGTACCATGCTCATGGTACACCCGGATGTACGGATCAGGCATTATAGAATTAGAATTAACTAACATTGTAAATATATAGACACATAAAGAAATTGTATGTATAGATTTTGATTTTTTTTTTTTTTTTTTTTAGTCTTTATTTTTCCTTTGGTTTTAGTCATCCAAGTAATTCATTTTTCCATTCATATGAACCTAGCCAACCAAAATGATTGGGAAATGATTTTTTTTTTTTTTTTTTGGTGTTCCACCAGGTTCACCCTTTGCGCTAATTTGGATTCTGGGCTCAGTTTTGGGTAGTTAGGTTCCACTCCCCTCCCAATTGTTGTTGCGGGGAATCGAACACGCGGTCCTCCTTACCAAGTGTAGCCCCAATAACCACTACACCAACAGCCTATTGGTATTGAGAAATGATTTAAGCACAACAAAAAATTGATATTGGCACATGCCACGTGAGAAAGAGCATTGAAATTTATGCTCTCACAATGAGTGTGCCAAAATCAATTTTGGTGTGCTTAAATTATTTTCTAAATAAGTGACAAGTTGGTTTTATTTTCTTCTCAACCAAACAATCACTAAAATGTGTTTAGTTAAACGAGAGTGACAATCAAACCCTAAAGCACATATTAGTAGTTTAGTGCGTACTGGTTGATCACTACTTATGAGTGTCTCCACAAGAGGCCAAGATAGAATTTTGTGATGTCAATTTAATTGCTTAAATTCTTGCAAAATAGCCATATAATATTTTAATTATGGAGTGAAATAGGACACGTAAGTACATTACTAAGCGATCACCTTGCACATTATATATTGCGATCGACACTAAAGTATAGTAAGCCATTAAAGCTCTATCTCCTCATCTTATTTTCAATTATTTTCTCAGAAAATAATGGAAAATAAATTTAAGTTGGGAAATTCTCAAATAAGTCCCATTAAAATCTCCTAAAATATATTACTCGTAATAAGGTTCAAGGTCCAACAAGTCCAATAAAGTTTGACTCACCTGGTGCTATTATATGTGGTTGAAAATAAATACTCCGTAATATTCTTTTTACCCATATTTTTTATAAACTCCAGAAGAATCGAAACTATAAATTAGAAAATTGAAATAATATTACAAAATGATCCCAAAAAAAACCAAATCATTGGTGTACAATTTTCCTCAAGACATAAAAAATTGCATGATACACAAAATCTACATTCAACAGTACCTTAAAAAGAGGATCAGATAAAAAAGAAATGGATAGAATTACTCTACTCGTGTCCATTTTATCGAAACCCAATTATTTTTTTTTCGAAACTGACATCTATCCAAGTCAGCCACACGCACTTTCAGCCCTTCTATGCCATCAACTTTCTCAAATAGCTGCCAAAAACTCCTCTAAATAAATAAAAACATCAACCTAATTTTTTTAAAAAAAATTTCCACATAATATCTTACTCATAAATTAGTTGTCATCTTTATTATCATCATTCATATCCTCAATTATTAATATTTTTATTTTTTTTTCCAAAAAAAAAACTTGGATAAGCCTATACTTATACCCACCAACTTTTGGACCCCTTCTTCATCTTCAACCTTCAAAATTTCTCTCTTTTGCTTACTTTGACACTTTCTACCACAAAATTTGAATTGAATTTTTTTTTTTCTACCTAATCTCTTTTTAATTTTTCTGATCTTTGAAATTTGAAGGTTGGAAAAAAAAGTCAAAAAAAAGTTTAAGAGAACTTTAATTTGTTCGATTCTAGCACTTTTTGATCCAAAAGTTGAAGTGGGTCTAACTTTAAAAGACCACAAAACCCCATAAAAAAAATACCCAACCTTTTATTTTTCTTACATTCTTAAAAAAAAAATAAAATAAAAAATGGCATCTTCTTCTTGTTCTTTGAAACATGGAATCTCTGTTTCTGGGTTTATTGAAAAAACCATTGTTAAACCCAAAACCACTGAACAATTCCCTCAAAATTATGACTTTAAAACCACCCAACAACAATTTCCAGATTTGAACTGCCAATTTCTGGGACAATCCCTTATTGTCTCAGATCAGAAGAATTTACCAATCTCAACTACCAAATTCTCTGTTCAGGTATTCATATTCCCCTGTTTTAAATGTTGAGGTGAAATTTTTGTAATTTAAGATAATGGGTTTTTATTAATTTGAAATTAGGATTAATGGGTGTTTTTTTATTTTTGTGAATTAATTTCAGGCACAAGCATCATATTGTGTGAGCAAAGCAATGAGATGGTGGGAAAAGACATTGAAGCCTAATATGATAGAGATCCGTTCAGCTCAACACCTTGATGATGAACTTAAGAATGCTTTTGATAATCTTGTTATTGTTGATTTTTATTCTCCTGGTTGTGGTGGTTGCAAGTCCCTTCATCCCAAGGTACTTTATTCATTTATATTCGTCAGACTACCTCCGTTTCTAAATGTTCTTAGCGTTAACGTTTACGGTTAATACGGACTGTGGTGTGTCACCAAGTATTAAAAGGACTTTTAGGAATGGATAATGTATTTGCTTAATCATTCATGATAATTATTGATAAAAAATGTTAATTGTGTTGTTAATTTTTTCAGATTTGTCAGCTGGCTGAGTCAAACCCAGATGCAATTTTCCTGAAGGTCAATTATGAGGAGCTGAAACCAATGTGCCATGCTTTGAATATACATGTTTTGCCCTTTTTTAGGTTTTACCGTGGTGCAGAAGGCCGTGTTTGTAGCTTCAGTTGTACAATATCAACAGTAAGACATTTTAACCCTTGTTAATTTAATTACTTTAATTGAATTTATTTGATTGGGAGTTTTTTAATTTATTGGTTTTATGTTACTAATTAATTGCAAATGCTATTAATTTGCAGATTAAGAAGTTTAAAGATGCATTAGCAAAACACAATACAGAAAGAAGTTGTAGCCTGGGAGAAGCTAAGGGGCTAGAGGAATCTGAGATGATTAAATTGGCATCAATGGGTCAATTATCCCTCGATTCGCGTGTACCGACATCGATTAAGGATGGATTATTAGAAGAATTGATGTTAGAGAAGATGGATTTCTCTAACTCAAAGAATGTGACTGCAAATAATGCAATGTTGGTTAGCTGATTTAGGTTAACATGAAATGTTGTTAGCCTAAAGTTTATTTCTTTAGTTTAGGGACGTAAATATTTAATTTGGTGGGTTTGATACAAGGTTAAGGGGGGTTCTGGGTTTTTTTTTTTTAATTAATCCCTTGTTAATTTTAGATTGATTGAAATTATGTCATTTTTTATAATGTAATTTATGATCTGGATGAAATGGGAAAAAAAAAATTCAGATCCCCAAGATCATACAGTATTTCAGATACCAGACTGTCTTAATCCCTAACCAACTCTTGGTTGATGATTACTGCCATACTTCATGATTTTTGGATAATGCATTTTCCATACTTTTTCCCTTATCCGTTTTCAATGATGTACATCAGTTTAAGGGTCCATCTAAAGCATGGAAAAGTTGGTGCAATAATAATAATAATAATAATAATAATAATAATAATAATAATAATAATAATACGGAGTAATATAAGTTTGACATAGAACGTAACAACATAATTTAGTGAAGAAAGCACATTAAGATGAGGCAAGTCCTAACGTAATTTAGTGAAGAAAGCACATTAAGATGAGGTAAGTCCTAACGTAATTTAGTGAAGAAAGCACACCAAGATGGGGTAAGTTCTAACGTAATTTAATGAAGAAAGCACACCAAGATGAGACTAAGTCCTAAAATCACTCCACTGTAGATGTTTTAAGAGAATAATATAGTGTTAAGGTCGAATTCGATTTAACTAACAAGGATTAAAATGCGATGCCGAATTGAAATAAGTACTTTGTCATTTGTAATTATGGTAGTTGCTGTCTTGCTGAGTATATATGGCACATTGGCACATGATATACTAATTATAAAGTGGCTGTTCCCGAGTGGATACTACTTACTATTGGCGTTTTCTTGAAAAATAAGTGATTTCCTCTTACCCTTTCGAAAATCTTTAGTATAGAGTTGAATACAATTATACAAGTCTACAAGAGAATAACATTAGTGCCTAAAATAAAATAAGAGAATGGTATCATAGAAGATTTGAAGCACCTTCACAAACAAGTGGCAGAAGTAGATCGACAAATCTATTCTTGTAGTGTCTTAAGAGTTATGACAGAATACTCCTTCAATATACTTCGTCTTTATTTATTTATTTTTAATATATATAATTGATAATCGATTTAACATTAACTAAACTTTAATACGGAGTAACAAAATGATAACAAAATGTAATACAATGTTTTTTTAAAAAAGAATTGTGCAAAAGGATTATAAATATTGTACGTACTACGTATCTATTATTTCATCGGATATTAAAAAAATTTCCAATAATTTATACTTCTATATATCATAATTATAGTGATTCTATTACATTTCAAAATATATATTTTTTTATTATTAAAGCAATCACGAAACAAGTCTTAAAATAATTTGAGCTGTTGATTGATCGCATGCATGGAAATGTGTGTATTTGTTTATATCATCTTATAATGAACCCTTTACAAAAATTCTGAAGTAGTCGAGTCACTTGTTATACTCCCTCCATCCCTAAATATAATTCTCATTTAATTTATTTGGGTCAAGCTTTGAAAACTTTTACCATAAATTCCCGTTATTTTATAAAAGATTATATGTTCATGTGAGATCTTGTTAAATCTGTCACATTGTATATTTTATTAATATCAAGTTTTTATAAATTTTACGCATATGAAAATAGGGATATAAACATTTTAAAACACGTCTTGAAAACTTTGACCATAAATTCCCGTTAATTTATAAGAGATTATATGTTCATGTGAGATCTTGTTGGATTCGTCACGTTGTATATTTTATATCAAATTTTTATAAATTTTACACATGAAAATAGATATATAGACGTTTTAAGACACGTCTTAGAGACCGTAAAAAGTTAAACGAAAACTATATTTAGGGACGAAGGCCAGAGGAAGTATGTATTATAGGCTTCTAGAAAAGTAGGCAATACTCATGACTTCATGAGTCATGGTCTAATGGATCCTCATGTTTCATATATACAAGTAGTTCATCAGATTCAAACATTTAAGAGTGTGTTTGGTAAGTGGGAATTAAGGGTGGGATTGGGAATTTTAATCCCAATCTACGGTAATTCCCATGTTTGGTTCATCGGAATGGGAAAATAAAGGAGGAAGGGGAATGGGAATGGGAATAAAATGCTTCTATTCCCATCATTTTATTACCTAGGGGGAGTAGGTAATAGAGATGAGAATTGAAAACAAGTAATGAATTGACTAAAATGCCATTAATGAAATAGAAAATGGAATGATTTTTGCAAGTGTGTTTTCGTAATTGTAAAATGTTATTTCCTATCTATTCCCATCTCTTTCCAAACAAGACATTGGACATATTTTTATGAATTCCCACCTTCTAACTCCCATTCCCATTTTCATTCCTATCCTATAATCTCCAAATTCTCATTTCCACTTGTCAAACACCCCATAAGTAGTTTTTAGCCTTGAGCGTTATCTCAAGTTTTTACATGAACCACAATTATTGTGACCTTAAACTTATCTATCTTAATTTTTTTTAATTAATTTTTCTTTACAATATTATTAATATTACATAATTGTTCAACGTTAAAATAATAATGTTCAAGACTTATGGTGATCATATATGTTACACTTTTTTTAAAAAGGAAAATATATGTTACATCTCGTATTATTTATTACTATAGATAAATATGAACGACTTTGAATGGGTTAAAGAGAATGTCATGTGACAAATATTTTTTTTTTTTTTTTTTTTGTAAAGATGTGACAAATAAAGTTTTAATATACTATTATAAATAGATTTAATTTACATTTTACTGTTCTATCCTATGTACTAAAAATAAAGAATTTAAGTACACTAATAGTAAATATTTTAAGTATAATACGTAGAAGAAACATGTTCACATACACACAGGTTTTTTTTTTTTTTTCTTTTTTCTTTTTAAGGAAGTAAGAAACATGGAGTAAAGAGGTACAACAACGTAAAAAGATTCTAATTAATATTTCCAAATACCCTAAATAATAAGAGTTTTTATTAAGCATGAAATGAAATGACAATCTTAATGTACTAGATATTTAGACTTTGATTATGGTTAACAAGTGTATGTAGATCAAATTAACACATAAAAGAACCTTTTATAGAACGTTTAAAATGAGATATAAATCAAGCATCCAATGCATTATGCATAAAGAATTATATAGGCTTTATTTGGCAAATGGCAGTTGGTTGTTGGCGGTTGATTGGTTCACTTGACTTGTTTGACCAGCTGCAATATTTGGCTATTTATAATGGCTTTTGAAATTGGTTGTTTAAGCTGACTATTTATAAAAGTGTTAGGTAAATTTAGTTGGTGGCTGTTGACTGTTTAATAGATAATTTGTGAGCCAACAAGTCAAAAGCCAACAAAAAAAAGCTACTCATAGCAACTTTTTATTTTGGCTTAAAAGCCAGTTTTTTCGCTGAATAAAAAGTCAATTACCAAACACTTTTTTATTTGCTATTTGACCACATAGAAAAAGCAAAAGCTAAAAGTTAACCAAAAAGCCATTTACCAAACATGAACATAGTGAGGAATAATGCAACAAGTAGTCCAAATATGAGGCTGCCTATAACTCTGAAAGATCACCGACTACCTAACACTATACGTCAATGTTCCAAATATTGACTGCGTTGGCCGTTGAGGGAATCAAAGCTTGGTCGACATGAATTATCATGATGAATAAAATGGAAAGATGCATTGCATGGACCGCCTTTTTGTTTCAATCTTTCTTTAAAAATTGAATCTAATATTTTTCACATTTAAAACTTCCTCTGTTTTTCAGTTGTACACTTCCCTATTTAGAAAATTGTTAATTAATTGCAACACTTTTTATTTTTGATCGTAAACCAAAAAAAAAAAAATATCGAATAAATTGAAATCAATTCATGTACAAGTAGATTTTTGCCCTTCGGATGCGTAGCAAGTGGTATACACCCTACTCCAATTTGACAAATAACATAAGACAAGTGGGATCACGTAAAAAAGGGATTAACATAAGTTTTTGGTGTACAAAGAGTCATAAAAGATATTTATATGTAGATAGGATTTGACCTCAAGTCTTAGATTTCACTCTCAAAATTTTAACTAACTAAGCTAGTTGGCATCTACAAAATAGAGTATATTAATGTATTATTTATATTATATGCAGACTATTAAATTAATTAAAGATTTGAATGGTATTTAAGACCTGAAATCAAATATCATCTATTGGTATTGATCTGCAATCTGCGAATGACAAAGATTAACGATAACAAAAACAAAACAAAAAAATTTAAAACTATCATCAATCATGTATAGCCCAAACCCACGTGCTTTGAGCATTTTAATGAAAGAGAGCGAGTGAGGACAAAGTTATGTAGCAGAGAGATGCGGCGGTTTGCTAGGGTTGTTCTTAGATAAATCCAATAGAACATAGATTATTTTGGGGTTCATATTCTGGATATATTTTATCCTTTCTTATAATTCTTATTCGTATTAAGACACTGAAACCACTTAATTACATAATTATGATTTGGCTTTCGAATCATTGCGATGGATTAGGAAATCAAGAATCCTCCATTGCATGTCGTCACACTCTCCACATTTTTTTTTTTTTTTTTTTTTTTTTTTTGTGTCGAAGGCTTCCACTTGATTTATCTCATTTATTGTATATTTTGTTTTTTAAAAGAATCACAAATTCTTATATGTGGCTGACCAAACCGTGTGACTAGTAATTATGGGGTTACTTCGTTAGTGTTATAGGGGTTGTTTCGTCAAGGTTATAAGGGTTATTGGTCAATGTTACAAGGGTTACTCGGTCAGTATTACAACGATTATTCAGTCAGTGTTATAGAGGTTACTTTGTTCTTTTACAAATGGTCACATGGCGTGACCAGCCGCACACAGTACAAGATGCGGTAGAAAGAAATTTATTGGACCTTGATTGAAATACATTCGGGTGCGTGCAAGGTACACTCAATGGTATTTTTGCCTCATTATTTATTTATTTATTGTATCAAATGAGCAAAAACACACCATTGGATACACCTACCTCTATGTGCACCTGGGTGTATATGGTTTTGGACCTTGTTGGTTTAACTAAATAAATTAATTAAGCCGAATTGGTTGCAAATAGAGTAATAACCTAATACTTTCCTTGTTTATCAATGCGACAATGTATGCATGTATTATTTTGACTTTTTTATACGAAGTATATTGTATATATTGTATATAACTAGATGAAACCAGTGCGATGCACGGTTTGTTTGTGTTTTTTTTAAAACAAATATTTTTTGTATGTATGTGATAAAATTTGTTATTTTATTCATTATACATAAAATATCATTTAATATTTTTATTAAAATAAATTGTGAATTTCCTTTCATTCGTTATATATTTAGATAAAATTCCTAATATCAAAAGATAAAATTTTATATTTAATTAATTTAAACTATAAAATCTCATTTGCCAATTTTGCTTATGTGGCATTTGAATTATTTAATTCTAAAAGAAATTACAAATCTCTTATTTAATTGGCTATAACTAACATTTATATTCCTACATGGCGCGTTAAGAAAATTTAATCCTATGTGGCTCTCTAAAAACTCGGAAAAAAACTCTCCTTTATATATATATATATATATATATATATATATATATATATATATATATATATATACTAGTTTTGTGCCCGCGCGATGCCCAAAATGTTAATAAAATTTTACGATAAACTTTTTGGTTTGAATGTTAAATACGGTCCTATAATCCTTTTTGATAATGTAGAATTTTTTTTTTGAAAGAAATAATGCAGAATATTTAAACATACAATATCATATTGTTTATTTATATAATAGTTTAATTTTTGTAGTTTTATTTGTAAATAGATATCCATGTTATTATTGGCTTGAAATTATTTTTATTGAACTTAAATTATTTTTACTGAATTGAAAGCAGTTTTAGCAAACTAAAATTATATTTACTGATTAGAACTTATTTTTACATATTCTCTATTTTTTTAAAATAATTAAATATATTATAAATGAATCTTATTTTAAAGAACTTTTTAAAACGAATTTAATGATTAAAATAGAATCTAGTTATAGGATATTTATTAAAAGTTATGATAAAATTTGTATATATGAAATATTAGAATTATATTGATAATAAAACTCCATACAATATTTTATCTTAAAAAATCTATCCAAAATTCGTTTGCTTAGCATTATATGTGTCACAGTAATACCTATTTGTTGCTTGTGTGGCGCGACACTTGGCAAAAAATTGGAATGCCAAGTGTCGCTATCTCGTGGCCTGGCTGCGAGACCGGCTTTATTTATTAGAGAAGTGATATGATATGATATGATATGATATTAGATTGCTAATATGTGAAAAAAATATATATATTTTAATTGTTGTCGAGCTAATATGTGAAAAAAATTATTTCTAAAAGTATTATTGTCTAAAATTATAAAAGTAATAAAAACCACAATAATGCATCTATTGAGAAACTAAAGAAGTTTGTTTTATTTTTTTATTTTAGCACAATCAACTTAATCTATAGTAGTCTACCTTTGAGTCTAGTCAAGTTAATTGGTTGTGAAATATTAACCCATTTCTATCTATAAACCACAGTTAAAACACTAAAGGCCAAGTACTTTAAGAAATTTTCATCAGATATAACCTAACATTCATAGTTAGGAGTGTCAAAGTACCAAACTCATTCAAAAATTTAAGTTTATGGTTGAGATCTAAGAATGAGTTTAATTAATATGCTAAATATTTTAGGACAGGTGGATTAGCTATTAACCCGTGATCGTTTAGTCATGTTGGCTCATAATACCATGTCAAATAGAGAAATAATTCTCCTCCGAAGCACTATATTAAGCTTTTAGTTGAGACGATCTTTTAACATGATATTTGAGGTACCGTAATACAAAGGTCCATTACGGGTTCAAATCTCATCACTTTTTTTTTTTTTTTTTTTTTTTTTTTAAGTGGAATAGATTTAAGACTTCACTTTAAAAGATGGTGTTTAATGGAAAAATTGAAAATCACAGAAAATTAGGTAAAGTTTAATTTGTATATGCCTTAATTATTTGTATGACAAACTATAGTTTTTTTTTTTTAATTTGTTTTTTGTTCAACCCAGTTCACCGTTTGGACTAATCCAAATTCGAGGATCAGTTCTGGCTGGTTAGGTTCCTATCCCCTCCCAATTGTTGTTGCAAAATTGAACACGCGTTCCTCCCTACCAAATGTAGCCCTAATCACCACTACACTAACAACCAATTGATACAAACTATAAACTATAGGAGTAATATAAGACATAATACTACAAGATGTTATGGAAATGAAAGCCGATGTAGGGTTGATAAAGTTCCTAAAATAAGTGATAGTTGGAGCATATAGTTGGAGCATATATCGTGGCAGTGACGAGGATGCCATGAATATTAATAATCCATAGTATAGTCCATATGACAACATTACCCCACATAAGTATTGGTGTATCAAAATTCATTACTGTCCTACTCATGCAACATTGCAACATTTTAAATTGGTATAAAAGTTAATTGAAGGTGTGAAAGTTAACACCCTTGTGATATTTTGGTATAAAAATTAGCAAATGATAACATTTGAATCTTTTTTATGTTGTCGGAGGAAATGTGTTTCATATAATTATGTTTTTATTCTATGATTTTTTGTTGCTAATACACATTAAATATTATATACTTCTCCATTCCACGCCCACCACTATGATTATTGACAAATAATAACAACAAAATTTTTTAAGAGCAAATAGAATTCTCAAAAAGACAAAATGAAAGAGAAAGATATAAATCTAAAGAATGGGAAAGAGGAGAAAATGTGTGGGAGAATAATTATAGATTAAACATCGTTCATATTGGCATATTTGTAGAAGTAGCAAGTAGCTAATTTTTTATATTTTGTTTATTTCATGTACTCTAAGTATAATTTGGAGTTTTAGAGGTGAGAATTGCTATTATTCTAGAGAAGGCCTAAGATTTCATGTCTAAACACTATTTGAAATTAGCTCTTTTATTTTATTATTATTATTAATTTATTTTTTTTGAAGAAATTTGAAATAAGCTTATTAAAGGTTATAAAATAATAGAGATTAGGAATAAATTTATTTATATATTTTTTTATATTGCAAAAATTGAAAGCTCGATGTAAAGCCAAAAATGTGTAATTAAATCTCGAACTTACAATTTTTCTTGAATAACTCTTTTGCATAGTCTTCAATTTTACTCTATTTTATTTAATTTCATTTTTTTTCCTCATTTGGCTTTTCTCGGCTTTTAATAGAGTTATAAAAATATTTGAAAAATATATTTAACACCAAAAAAAAAATTAATAAATATAAAAATAATATGATACACGCTTACTTTGACATGAAAAATGGCTAATTGTCGCCTTTTACTAACGTTTATACCAATCTGCCACCTTATGCGAATTTTTATACCAATTTGTCACATTTTGTTAACTTTTATACCAATTTGTCGCCGGTTATAATTTTTAATACCAATATGTCGCAAGGGTGCTAAATTTCAGGGGCAGAGCTACAAGGGGGGCTGGCAGAGGCTCGACCCTGTAGCCCAAACCCACGGCCCATACTTTTACTAATTGGTCCCTTGCAATAATTTAGTATATATACTAATGATTTCATTTATTTGTTGCTGAAATTATGGTGGCTTAGGCCTTGTTTAGTTCAACATAATTTAACTTATTTCAGAAAAAATAAGTTCAGACCAGATTAGATCAGAAAAAATAAGTTCAGATTAGAAAAAATAAGTTCAGATCAAATCATCGTTTTATGTGCAATTTGTTAGCGCTAAATATCTTTGGTTTCGTAATGAAAAAATTATGAAAATTACATATTAATAAAATACACATTATTACGAATATAACAATATCCCACTTGATATATTTTTTCCTTACAAATTATCGTATACTTAAGGTCAAAATTTGGTCAGAGCAGACAATAAAATTAGATCAAATCAGATCAGATCAGATAAGATTAGACCAGATCAGATAAGTTTAGATAAGTAATATTAAGATGAAATATACAGGGCCTTAGTGGTAAGTGGGCTTACAATAACTCCTCTAAGTCTAAAGTTCGATTCCTAAGTGTACTACATTTTTTTTAATCTTCTTCATAAGTTCAACGATATTAGATCTTTTATTTTACCTTTTCCTCTCTTTTTTTTTGCCCAAATTCTATGCTAAACTTCTTCAACTTTTCAATAATTGATTTATCTTTTAAATTATTCAATCTTCTACTTGTATTCAATCAAATATTTTTGTTTTTTTTTATATAAATTACCGCCTTTATTTAAAAAAAATTCAAATTTGTACTTAAGATCATGACTTAATTTGTTTTTCAAAAATTAAGTAAGGACTTGTAAAAAAAAAAAAAAAAAAAAGGTAAGGAAATTAGCATAGTTAAAGGAAGCGATGTAGTTCGCTGCTTAAATTCTAGACCTGTTCAAAGTGAGCCTGGCCCGATTTTAATTTTTTTTTGGACGGGCTAGGGAATGAGATTTAATGAAATTTGAATTGTTTTTTAGCCCAGCTTGAAACTGACCCAAAAAGCCCGTATGACCCGGCTAATATGGGCACATAGGCCCAAATCTTAGCCCAACCCGGACCCGCCCAAAGATCACCTCTAAATTCCTTCACAAAATAACATGTTGAGACTTCGTGTGATTTGTGAGGGCAGTGAGGTTCGAACACTCGACCTTATTACTATCTTGAGTTCGTGTCATGAGTCTTCCTCCTGTATCTTCATTTGGAGCTTTTCACTCACTGTTACGCTGCGCCTCTGTCTCTCCTCCATTGAAGCATATTTTACCAGGTTCCCTTGAAGTGGCTTCTGATCTTTCTCTCCTCCATTGAATCATCTCAAGTAAGATTCATTTTTAATCATCAATTATCAATTACATAATCTAGGGTTTATCGTTGATTTATTTGTTCAAATTGGGGTTTTTCTAAGGTGGATTATTGAACTATTGATTGTGATTACTGAAATTAGGAAAGATTATAAAGAGCTATTTTGTTGATATTCTTATGCTACAAGTACTTTATGTGATTTTTTGGAGCTTAATTTGATAACTGGGTTCAATTTGGTTGCCAATGTGTAGCAGCCTTTTGTTTATAACCCTTCAATGTTTGATTAGTAGCATTATATTGACCTATGATTTAATGAGTTGTTACTCAATGTGTGTAGTTTAGTCGATTAGTTTATGAATGTATTGGGTTTTGATTAGTTGGCTGTTAATTTTGGCTTCATGGGTGTATCTAGATGAAGAAATTGATTGAAATTTGTAATTTGTAATCGGTTTATTTGTTATTGTACTCACAAGAGTCGCAACCCCATTGCTAATTTCTAAATGCTAACAATGAAACTTGTGATTTCCTTTGTAGTTCATCAATGGCAATTTCCTCCCCTCATTGTATACGAAACTCCATTGTTCCTCGCGTTGCATTACCCAGGGGCTTGAATTATAGATGTGGGAATTTAAAGAAGACGCGGTTCCAAGTTTTGGCATGCTCTTCTGTGGCAGACAAAGGTCTTTCCTTTGACAAGAGAGTAAGTTCTCATTTCCTGCTTCTTGCTTGTTTTGGTACTGGTTTGCACTTGCTTTGGCTGCTTACATAGCCTGGTGGGTATTTTTGGTTGTTTACAGCACAAATTTAGACTAAATGCTGTTTAAATTTATGTTTCTAGACACTCTGGTGTAAATAAGATATTTTATGATCTAGTAACACTATAATAAGTATTAACCTGTTGTTTCAACAATTGTACATTACACCAAATTATTTGCTGCAGTACAGATTATTGCTGTATACTCCCTCCATTCAATGGTGTATTTTGGTTGAACATATTCACCTTATTGTACTATGAAATTTGATTTGTCAGTTTTGATCTCCAATGCAATAATTAATGACAAATTTTTTGAAATAGACTGTTAAGACCACATTGTAGGTGAGTGGGGCCAAGGGGAGAGAGAAGCTAGAATAGAGTCTTATGGTTGCAGTGGCACACAAAAGTGGTCTTATGATAGTAAGACGGTCTTACACAAATATTGGACATAACTAACAAGTTCTTAAAATGTGTGCATAACCTTTAAAGACAAAACATGGGAGCAGAGGGAGATGTTTGATGTAATTTCGAATGTTTTAGTCAGACAGTGACCAATTGCATTTTGTGTTCTATTGCTGACTGTTTATTAGGAGTAGAAAATCATTCTAAAACAATTTAGAAGTTCTTTCCCCACTTCTTATTAATAGTTTTATTACATGCTCTTTTCCTACAATTATATACTCTTTTCCACGCTTTGAAAATGCCCAACGATATTTACTCATATTTGGGTAGATTCTTGGATGTGTTGTAGTTGACTTATATTGAAAATAATGCATATTGCAGCAAGACAGAATGAAAGGATAAGGTCATGATGTCAGAAGATAAGTTTCCTGCTCATCGATAGAAGTTTTGTATCTCTCTTTGATCATCAGGGATCCTGCCATGAATGTTTAGTCAAACTTCCTGTGAATAGCTAGATTTTGTAAGAAGTGTCAGCAGTTATGAGCTTTGGACTTTAGATGAGATCCAAGCGCAGGTCTATGTACATTGTTTTCCAGTAGTTTGCATTGGTAACCATTGAGTTAGAGCTTGACTGCATACCTCATGATTTATCTCTCACTAAATTCAACATGATTCTCCGAAGATGCATTATTCCCTATTTATTGCATCAGACTTTCTTTTGCCCCTTTGCCCTTCTGCTTCTGACAATAACTAACTCTGGCTTGCTTTATCCTGTTACCCTTGGGGTCTTTCTATGTGAATAAAGGTGGATGCCTAGGGTGGTTTGTAGCAGTAATATGGTGACTTAAGTTGGTGTTACGGTTTCCTATTGTCTTCCAGTAGTGTGCATTGTTTTTATTGAGCTGGAGCTTAACTGAATACATGGTTCTTATTACAATATGCTGCTATAGGATTTATCTTTTTGTTTACCTTGTGCATGACTGAATCATACAGTTGACCATTATTATTCACCACCTATATTGTCTTCAGAAGAAAAAAATATTGCTAGCAAATTGTTATGTTCTAGTTGCTTCTTTTCTTCAAAATACAAGCTACTATATAAAGATTGGCTGCTTGTTAAAAGTCACCTTTGGTTAGCTTCTAGCAGTTGCCAGGAATCTTTCTAGATCTTGTGTCTTTACATGATTGTTTTCAATTCTTTGATCTGACACCTCTTTCAGTAAACCTTTTTTTTTTTACACAAACTGCTCTTGTTGCTTGTGCAGTTTGAACTTATTTGATCATCTTTGTTGATCATTTTGATGGCCCGCCAATAATTTTTGTGATGACATCTCTATCCTTGAGGTTTGTTATCTGATTCTATGTGATGGAGATTAATTGGTAAATGTGACTATTCTAGGTTGAGACCTTGTTAGACAGTGTCAAGTGGGATGATAAAGGTTTAGCAGTCGCTATAGCTCAAAATGTGGATACTGGAGCTATTTTAATGCAAGGCTTTGCTAACAGGGAAGCGCTTGCCACTTCTATTTCTTCTCGCAAGGCAACTTTCTACAGCAGATCAAGGAAACAATTGTGGATAAAGGGAGAGACATCTTCTA
Source organism: Chenopodium quinoa (assembly GCF_001683475.1). Classification (NCBI taxonomy): domain Eukaryota; kingdom Viridiplantae; phylum Streptophyta; class Magnoliopsida; order Caryophyllales; family Amaranthaceae; genus Chenopodium; species Chenopodium quinoa. The sequence goes on from NW_018742879.1 coordinate 2,047,054, forward strand.
ACTACATTAATGTACATGACATTTTTCTAGATTGTGACCGTGACTCGGTATGTATTGTGTGTACTGCCTTTTTTTTTTTGATAAATCTTCTATTATCTTATTGTTTGCTTAGAAGCACTAATTTGTGTTTCAGATTATATACCTGGGGAAGCCTGATGGACCAACTTGTCATACTGGAGCAGAAACTTGTTACTATTCCTCCGTTTCCAGCATTGTGGAAAATCCTCAGGTATACTGTGTGCCCATGGCACCACCCTGTGGCACATGCAACTTTTCCAGGCCAGAGTTTTATATTTAATTGAAGAAATTTTGATGCATTATGGCGTGGTCTTTAGGTTGAAAAAGACATATTGGCCATGACTACATTGTACTCACTTGAATCAACAATTTCTGAGCGGAAAGATGAAATAGTAAGAAAGATGGAAAGCAAACCTTCATGGACGAAAAAGTTATTGCTTGATGAAAAATTGCTCTGCTCAAAAGTCAGGTTTGTGACCTTACCTAATATAACTTCAGGTTTTCAGCCATATTAGTCTAATTAGATTCCAAACAAGTAGAATGACAGGCTCAATGCTTTGGTAAAATAACTTGGGTGACTTGGGTGTACGACCTTTAGTCTTCTCATTAATTGTCCTTTTTAGAAAACCTGTAAAAGAAAATTTATATAGAGGGTTCTTGTTCACCATTTTTATATCTCAGGGAAGAGGCAGATGAGTTGTGCCGCACACTAGAAAATGACGAGGAGAAGTCTCGAGCTGCTTCAGAGATGGCAGATGTGCTTTATCATTCTATGGTTCTTCTGGCACTTAAAGATGTGAAGATGGAGGATGTCCTTGAAGTCCTCCGAAAAAGATTCTCCAAATCAGGAATAGAAGAGAAGAACAGTCGCTAATTATGATACTAAGTATCAAGCTTTTTGCAAGCAGATGTTGTACTGACTAGACATGTGATCTACTCTCTACCACCTCTTCTTCTATCTTATGGAAATTGACACTGATATCAGGCGAGCCTTGCTTTGATTTATCATTTGGTCAAGAAAATTATTGATTTTTGTAGTGCCATGGATAATTTCATATGGACATGTGAAACTCTACATGTTGTATTTCTTAAGGTACACTGTGAATATCTGAATAATGTTAGTTACTCTGTATCTAACTTTGGTATATGTACAATGGTTTAATAAATACGTAGTACTATTGTCTATGACATCGTCATTTGCTCCAATATGATGCAGATTGTTGGTGAGTGAGAATTTGAGAGATGCTTTCATAAATGTATATATATATATACTAGTAACTGTAATTTATTTCATTTCCAATGTTGTATGTCACAGGATACAATGAGAGAGGGATATTCTTACCATATTATGCTTAAATATGATGTACTTCACCATATTCTTTGTTGTTTATGAAGAATATGGCAATTTATAGCTTCTTGGGCTAGCAGCCGGAGCATTTGGCAGCTCATCTCCTGTGCAATTGGCCAAACATTTAAGGTTTGCTTGTCCACAGCCAGTAATACAATCGAATATATCTGGCGTCGCATCCATGATACACTTCCCTGCACACCCAACAATGTCGGTTCCACAGTCGATAAAGCATTCAGGCATTGGCTTAGCAATTACCTCAGAGAGTATCACTGAAGTCATTGCTAGAATGCAGAAGACGAATTTTGCTTGGGAATTCATAGTTCAACTCTTTTTTTTTTTCTTGAACTCCTTGGTCTTTTTGAATGTGTTTGTTTTGTTTTGCTTTGTGTTGTTTTGTGAATTCATCCCAGTTTTACGATATGTATATATACTATGTCTTGGGATGACTATAACTGTATCTAAGCATGTTGCATATGGGATTATCCTTTGTTTGATTATCTTAATGGTGTGATTAGGGATGGAAGTTTTGGTTGAACTCTTTTTACATTGCGTATTACACTCATAACTCAAATCATCCAATTGACGTGATAATTTATTCTACATTAAAGAATGAGAAGAATGAATTATTAATCACAAATGAGAGGTATTAGTGTATTACTGTGTAGTGTGTACATTCATATAAAATACTCCCTACGTATCATATGCCAAGAGCTTAATTTGCAAGAAGTTCCCAATATTTTACCAACAATTTTTCAGTGATTAAGTTCTTTGTACCAATAATTTCTCTAGCGTTAAATAAAAACAATTTCGACGATTTTGTTGCGACAAAGGGAGTAACTGAATAAGCGATTTGGACCTAGGCTAAAGTCAAAACAAAATCGTGCTTTCACTCGTATAGACAACAATATAATTAATGGTAGACACAAACAAGGCTAATAATTTTGATGGTATTGGATTAACACTCAAAAAAATTGATAGTATCATATTAAGGGTTACGATTGGCCCTATGAAGGAAATGTAGAAATGACAAGGCCTCAAAAATCTTGGAAAGGAATGTAAGCGATTCATTATAATTAACATTTTAGTACAACTAACCTAATTTTTTAAAACTTATTTAAATGATTCATATATTGGGTGGTATTTGTAAATCAAACTTAGATTTAAGGTGAAAAGAATAGGTGATGACACCATATTTGTTTTCACAAACTATACTCGCTGTAATGTGTAACAAAGGTTGTAGTCAATGGATATTGCTAGTTGTGGAAGTAACATAAGAGGAGAAAGAGAGCATGACAATAGGAGTGTGAGTTACCCCTTTTTTCGGATTGAAGGGTTAATATGAGATACGAGTACCCTGTAAGGGAAGACCATCAACAATTTGATTACCACCTCTGCTTGTACTAATCTTAAAAACATCCTAGATTCTTTTTGTGACATCTCTGGCCATCTAGTAAATTTTCACAAATCTTTAATTATTTTCTCAAGAAACATCCCTAATGGCCGAAGAAACATCCTTAGCTCCAAATTTTAACATGACCCCTAAAGCCTCCCTTGGTAGATATTTAGGCGTTTTCTTTAGTTCTTATTATCCAATGAAGAAAGATTATAAAAATGTCATGCAAAAAACTAAACAGCGTATCCAACATTGGGAAGTCGGTTTCTTATCAAAGGCAGGTAGACATACACTTATCCAAAGCAATTTGGAAGCTAAAGAGTTCGTACCTCCTTCCTAGTTACCTCTGCTCATCTTCCCTCCTTCCTAATGATGTAGCTAAAGAGTTAGACTCCCTTCACCGAAAATTCTTTTGGAGACAAGAGAAAGATAAAAACTGCATCCCCCTTATCGCTTGGGATAAGATTTGTAGACCAAAAAATGCGGGTGGGCTAGGTCTCCGACGAACAATGCCTCTTAACAACGCATTCATTGCAAAGTTAGGGTGGAAAATTATCTCCGAACCTAATAGTCTATTGGTTAAAATCATTAGAGATAAATATCTCTGCAATAAATCCTTCTTTGAATGCATTCCAAATGTTAAAGATTCTTATATTTGGAGGAAAATCCTTGCCCAATGGGAAATTTTAAGAAAAGGAATTCGATGGAAGATTGGAAATGTAATGGATATACACTTTTGGATTGATAATTGGGCCACCAACCAAAGCTTACTTGAACTGCGTACTTCATATGGATCCAAATCAAGTAGAGTTAGACACAAAAGTGTCAGACTTCATTCTCCCTAATAAACAATGGGATAGACAACAGCTATGCTCCTTCCTCCCAGACAATATCATTTCTCAAATATTAGGAATTCCATTACCAAGTAGCACGATGCTAGATATGCCGGTGTGGGGTCTTACTTCGTCTGGCAAATTTACAGTAAAATCCGCCACATGGCTTGCCCATAATCTTGACCTTGATGATAAATGGGAACATCGTTAGATATGGAAATTAGATATCCCTCCTAAGCTCCAAATTTTCTTGTGGCAAATTCTTCATAATAGTCTAAGCGTTCGTGATACCCTTCACAAAAGAAACGTAATTCCTTTTAGTGACTGTGGTTTGTGTAATGTTCATAGTGAAATAGTGAACCATCTCTTTCTCTCGTGCATACATTCTAAAGATGTTTGAAACCATACCTTAGTTATGAATTGGTTGGATTGCACAGTTCCCTACACTAATTTAGTTGAATAACTTTTATGCTTAAAAAAAGACAAACTAATCATTAGGAAATTTATCTTCCTTACTTGGAGTATTTGGAAAGAGCGTAATTCTATAATTTTCCGTCAAGAACCCTTTGATATTTCTAGAATTTACCACCGAGCGCAATTTGCATTCAATGAGTAGCACTTCAGAATTCTCACCAATGTCTTTTCTTCATTGGGATCTCCGATCTACTCCACCTTCTCATTCTCCAACAAACACTATCATGGTTGCCTGGGAGGCGCCACCAACAAATTTCTACAAACTCAATTTTGACGCTTTAGTATTCAACAAGTCAGCAGCAGCAGGGATTCTCATCAGAGACAACAGTGGGATAGTTTTAGGAGCTCGCACTTTCAACCTCGGCACCACCAAGGTTTTCATAACAGAGGTCATGGCTCTTCATAAAGGCATTCTTCTAGCTCTTCATAAAGGCATTCTTCTAGCTCTTGAGCGTGGGATCAAAAATATTATAATTGAAGGTGATAATCTTTTAGTAATCAACTCTGTTAAAGGCATCTGGTCAACACCATGTCAAATTGATCATATTGTTAAAGACATTTGTTCTCTTCTTAGAAATTTCGATAACTGAAGCATTTGTCATATTTTTCGGGAGGCAAATCAAGCAGCGGACTGGATAGCAAATGTTGGTCATTTAGTAAGTGATAGTATGGATATAGTTCCTTGTAATAATTCTTCTTTATTTCCCCATCCTTTCTTCCAACGTATTAGGAATTCCCCTCGTGTGGAGGGTTTCCTAATGTTTACTTTTTTCTTACCATTGTTAAAAAAAATAAAATTATTTATTCAATTTCTTTTTCCTTCATGTAGAGAATAAGAGATCTTGACTTCAAGTAGCAATTTTACAAGTAGTTATATAGACATCGGTGCTTTAAAAAAGTAGCTTTGGAATGAAATTATGCTCCTACTTCTTATACGATCTACACACGTTTACAATATTGTAAAAGAAAAAACACGAATATCTAAACATGTATGAAACATGATGAATGCGGGTTTCGTCCTCTTCATACTTTTTTCAATTTCAAGATATCAATAGTCAAAATCAACCCTATTTTTTACTTTTCTTTTAACATTCAAGTTTATTACAAAACTTATTAATGTTTGTTTTTAAAAATTTGATAACCAAAAATTTAAATCTAACATTCCTACTTAATGTATCTATGGATGTGACCGTGTGAATGAGCCAATATGTTCACAAACTACTGATGAACAAACTTGGTCAAAACTCGTTTGTTAAATAACAAACAAGCTTAAACAAAAATCTTAAGCTCGTAATAAAAAAGAACAAAGCTCGAACAACATCATATTCGACTTGATATTGCGTGTGAAAAACTCGATTATAAGTTTATTCATGTAAATTCTAACTCGGTCAAATCTCACTGAAGCTAAAAAATCTCTATTATATTAAAACTACTTGATTGTATTATACATCTTAACTCATACATATTTGTAAAATTACAAATTATTTCATCCTATATAGGCATGAAAGCTCTTGCATTACCTTTTGTCTATAAAGAAAGCAAACTTCTCATATGAAATTAACTAGATATATTAATACATTATAAAATAAAAATAAATTAAAACATTTAAAAAATAATTTCCATAATAGATTAGGGCTCATTTATTCAATTAAGATCGATTTAAGCTTGTTCAATCAAAATACAAACGAGCACGTTCATGAACAAAGCTCGAAGGCCTCGAATAAGTCAAATCCTTAACGAGACAAGCTCGAACAAGACTTTTAAAGCTTGAACAATAATACTCTGTATTATTTATCAAGCTTAGATCAAACATATTATAACTTAGCTCAACTTGGATCGTTTGCGACCCTCATATAAAACTAACCTAGTGATTATTTTGGATATTCCTACAAGTTGTAGTCCTTGACTCTTGAAGAATCAATAACATAATACTAAAAGTTGTAGTCTCGACTCTTGAAGAATCAATAACATAATACTAAAAGCGAATCTAACATGACACTTGTCATGTTCTGATTAAAAGTTTTCCCGCCATTTTTTATTTATTTTTTAAATTATAAATCTTCATGAGTATTAATTTATATATCCCATATTATTTGACTTTTAATTTGGCAACTAAATACGAAGTATATTCTATACGCATTCAATGAAAATATTTTAACATATCTTTTATATATTTTATAATAGATATTTGATAAACAAACATATATTACGTATACATTAATATATATATTAGAATAATGTACTCCTATATTCCGTATCATTCTACGTATATTTTCTTTCAAAGTTTTTTTTTTGCTACAATCAAGATTGACACTTTAGCCTTTATTACATATTGTTGATTTATTTATAATAAAACACTACAATTCACTAATTATAAATATATATATAAAAAATTGATTATTAATTGTCCCAAAAAATTAGTCAATTAAATTTGTATAAAACATTTTGCCGATTAAATTAAGTATGCGATAAAATATTATGCCGGTCAAAATATGCCAATAAAATAGGGACATATATATAAGTACATTGCATGAGTTATAACTAACATAAAATTTCATTCTTATATAAAACGCTATAATTGTTTCAAAACAAATATAAACCCTATAATCATTAAAATTGCGTTTTTTTAAATTTTTTTTTGATATTAATATAATATGAAATTCAAGTTAGTTTTTTTTGAAAAGAAGTTCAAGTATTTGTTTTAATTAAAAAAATTAATTTTTAAAAAAATTTATTGTTAAATTGACATTGTAATTCATAATTATATTAAATAAAAACCGTGCGTTGCAAGGGACTTAAACTAGTGAAGATTGTAAAGTCAAGTCCATATTTGTTATGTTATAAAAGGAGTGGGCTGTAAACCAGTTACAAAGTGGAGGCTTTGGCCCAAAAACAACAGAAACCGACTTTTACCACCTCAACAATTAAAACCCAGTCAAACCCTAGAAAAACCCTAACTCCCCCAATCTCTCTCTCTCTTATAAATTCGATTCCCAGATCCTTTTCAATTCATTGTCTCCGCCTCTCTTCTATTCATCAGATTTCCTCTCTCTCTTTCACCGATTTTTCTGGTATTTCTATTTTTTTTTACGATTTTGGTACTTCTATATTATTTTACGAAAATTAGGGTTTTAATGCTTCCGATTTGGGGGAGAATTACAGTGACGACTTCACAAATTCAAGCTCAACAGACCGGATTGCAGGAATTTCTCACTCTTGAGATTTCTTTTGCGTGTCGAAAACCCCGCTGAACTGAGTAATTCTCTCTCTCAATCATCTTTATTTTTTCTTATTTGTTCAATTTTTTTTTTTCCAAATTTTCAGATTGAAACATCGATTTTATTTAGTTTTATTTGATTGATTGGATTGTTTAGTATTTGATGAGGATGATCCAATGAAATATATATAATCCAACACTTGATCCGACTCTTTACGAGTATGAAGTTCATTTTCATTGTTCCTGAATCTTCTTCTCAAATTAGTATCATTGTTTTTTATAATTAATCCGTCTTTTAAAAATTTAATGAATGTGACGGAGATTTATCCGAAAATCTCATTTACATAAAATTGGGGCAAATTAGATGATATTTGTAAATCCCAAAGTAAAAACGTCACAAAGTAAGTTAATTTGATGTTGAGGATCTTTCGGGATTTTCCGTCAAATTAACGGTCTCATATTCCATTGCCTTGAGTAGCGGCGTTGCTGCCTTAATCTTTTGGGACAGGCCATGAGAGTCGACATTTCTTCAATTGTTTTTAATTACTGTTTTCAAATTTAATTATTTTTTTTACTATGTTTAATTATGAATTCATATTTTGAAATTAATTAAATTTATTAGCCAAGGATGAAATCAGTTAAAAAACACCATCTTTCGGGACTGATTAGCCTAAAAGCTTTGTTGACAAAATTCTGCAATTCTGAGGCTTTTTAAATTTTAAATTTGTTCCAAGTTTTAATTTTAATTTCATTTTTTTTAAAAAAATTTGATTTTATAATGCCCTTTTAGCCTGTGATGGCGATAAATATACTTTGAGTAGTAAAATACAATGAAACTAATTTCAATCTGAGGCTTTTTTGGGCTTTCCTAGCAAATTCTATTAGTTTTAATTGAATTTAGTATAGAGTATGTTAATACTTACAAGTGCAGATGATGATAAAACTAGACAGGGACATCAGAAGCTCTTATGAGTATATCTATGTTGATTTGTCTTAAATGGGAATCTCTTTGATGCTACTAATCATGATTTAATTTAATTTCAGGATAGAAAATCATAACTTTACTAATTAAAGCAGTCTCTTTTCTTATTTAAAATTGTGTTTGCCAATGATGTATTGAATGAGAATGTATTATATCAGATTAAAAACTGATGATATCTCTAAATTGTCACTACCTCTGAGGCATTCTAAATCTATAATATGATCAAATAAAATTAAAATTACTTTGATTTTGGAAATTGGTTTGATTTTAAAAGTATGGTTTAGAATGCCTAATGATTGCAAACAAGAACGGAGATATGAATGAAGTCTCTTGTAGTAGCTAAGCGTAATTGATTTTGGCTCCAAGAGCTTCACATGTAATAAAAAATCTTTTGCATTAAGCAATGAAGGCTCTTCATTGTTAAATTCAAAATTTGTTTGTAAAACATGGTATGATTTTATTTGTTGCGGCAACAAATTAGAGTCTCTGATTCGCTTTGATAATAGCGTCTTTAGCGCTGTACGTTGCCAAAAGTATATGGAGTTGGATATTCTGGCATTACCATTATTTACAATGGTTAATGCATTCAAATGTTCCTACATTTCATCAAAATTGGTAAACCATAGTATTACCTTTGATTAATTGTGTAATGTGTTAAATTTGTTTGTTAAGGTGATGGAAATGATGATTATTTCCCCAGATGATCGAAGCTGAAATCACTGAGCGTTTTAATTTCTCATTTATGAGAAGTCAAGCCAGTATTCTGATCCATCTCTTTGACTATTATTCATTGTAGCTGTGTATTTAGTTTTTTTTTTTTTATTAGTTGTTTATGTTTCTTTTGTCATCGGAAATTCTACACTGGCATGAATTGGGACATGGGACTGTATCTCATTGAACAGAACTTGGGACATGTGACATTATCTTAATGAGCATGAACATGGGACATGGACATTATCTTTGAGCATGAATGACTGAGCTATAGTTGTTGCATACATGGACTTTGGAGCAATATCTTCCGTGAAAAATTGAAGGTGGTTTTAGTGATAATCTGGTATATTGATTTTTAACTTTTGATTGGATAAATGATGTGGTAATTAAACTGCGTTATCTTCCTGCAATTTCCTATTATAAAGGGATTGAAGAAAATTAAGTTGCACTGATATCCAAGTAACCTGGTGTATTTTTACAAGTTTGTGTTGTCTTGTCAAACAAAAGAGAATTGGGCATCAATGAAGAGTAAAATCCTATGTTATCCTTGCACATTGATATACAGTGATGAAATTATGGGGGAATTTGATCTGAGATGCTTTGAGTATTTTATTTCCTTGTTGATTTTACAGTATTTTTTCTACTATCAATTTTTATTAAATTTTTTTGCTACTAATATATTAAATGTGACGGAGATTTGTCCGAAAATCTCATTTTCATACTAAAAATTGGGGCAAATTTGTTTGTTAATATTTGTAAATCCCAAATTGGAACGTCACAAAGTAAGTTAACTTGATGTTGAGAATCCTTCTGGGTTTTCCGTCAATTTAACGGTTAACGGTTTCATATTCCATGATCTTGAGTAGCGGCGTTGCCGCAATTATCTGTTGGGTCAGGCCATGAGAGTCAACATTCCCTCGTATTTTATAAAAATTTATTTTCTGAAATTATGATTTTCAAATTGTTTTTGTTTTCTTATTTCTAACTGTTGTTACTGTACATTCTATGGAATTTAAAATTTTAGTATAAGTTGCAAATGATGATAAAACTAGACAGGGACATCAGAAACTCTTCGGAGTACATTTGTGTTGATTTGTCTTAAGATGGGAATCTCTTTGATGCACTTTAAATCAATCTAATTTATCTATGGCAACAAATTAGAGTCTCTGGTTCGCTTTGTTAATAGCGTCTTTAGCGCTTTACGTTGCCGATACTAGTTTGGAATAAGACATTCTGGCATTTCCATGTTTTTCAATGGTTGATGCATTCAAATGTTTCTACATTTCATCAATTAAGATTTATGTAGTAGTATCTGGAATAGTTTTTTTTTTTTTTTTTTTTGTGCTAGAGTGATCTGTGTTGAGGAGATGGAAGTGATGATTATTTCCCCAGATGATCGAAGTTGAAATCACTGAGCGTTTTTAATTCTCATTATTGATAATTCAAGCCAGAATTCTGATCCATCTCTTTTTCCATTTTTAATTGAAGATCTGTTAGGTTTTGTTTGTTACTGTATGTTTTTCTATGTGATATAATATGTCACCAAGTCTCGGTACTTCAGAGGCACGACTCAGGGATACGAACATTATCTATCAAGGTTGGGTATCAGGACTTGAGATGGACATTGCAGGATTTTTAGTGTATACAGTGTAGGAAGTTTGAAATACTATGAGTGTTCTGACGTCTCGGACCTCGGTGTCTAGTTCTGCTTAAGGGGCCCTGATGATTAGTCCTTGGATCATATTTCTGTGAGCAAATGTACGTGCATAACCTGAAAAATGAAGAGATGTTGCTTTGAAGATAGCAGCATGTTTCTCACTCTTTAGGAGTTTGTTCTAGTTTCATTAACTATGTTTACTTACTAGGAAGTTCACTAAGTAATGAAGTGTGAAGTATCTTCAGTTGGGCTAGTGTTCTGATATCTTGGACTTTGGTGTCTAATTTTGCTTAAAGATTCAATTGCTAATGATGATCATTTTCTGTGAGCAATAGTACATGCATAATCTGAGATCTTGATTTGAACATCACTAGCATATTTCTCCTCATTAGGAGGTTGTACTTGATTACTTATTTATTATGATAATTCAATTCATTTGTAGTTGTTGGTTTACTTTGACATGGACATCAGAAGCTTTAAAGTGAGTATTTTATGTCGGAGTTGTGTTTAATGGAATTTCTTTGATGTACTGTTTGTTTATAACTTAATCTTTTGTTATCTGTGTTCTCTTCTGTCCTTACCTTTTCGACTTGCTCTGTAAAGCACAACACCCATATTTTTTTGGCAACACTTAAATGAAACAAATTAATTTAGGCTAATAAAAAGAATGATTTGAGTGTTTAATTCATTAGTAGAAGGCGATTTTACTTAATTATAGATTCAAATTAAACTAACTTGTATATTAATCAAATTAATGTGGGGCTTGTGGCCTATGAGTTATATTTTGAATATGTTTTGTATTCTAATTTCTCAGGGTCCATGTTGATGGTCCTTGTCCTCCTTGATACTTCAAGCATTTAATAAAGTTGATGGTCGAAATAGATTTCCAAGATGAAGTCTTGAATATACACTTCGTGCACAACATACCTGCGGTGCTTTTTCGAAGGAACTAGAGTGTTCAGTATGACATGGCGCACATTAAGCATTCAATTTTTATTCATATTGAGGCATGACATGGAGGCCAACAATGTTTAACCTTCTTGAAAAACTTTTCATATGCGTAACCTCTCTATAATAATGTTCAGTTTAATGGAAAACTCTTCATATATATATAACCTCCCTATTTAATTTTTTTTGTAATTCCTTAGTAATTGTACAATAATAAATTTAATTAGCAAGTAATTAATTGCACTAATGTGGTGATTCATTGGATACTCATACTTTATATTCAATAAGCATCAAACAATTTTACTAAGTAATATTTCATCATTTATTATTTGATTTTATAAACGTAAAATGAATAAAATTGAGATGTTATTAATCTGATCTTATTCTTTTGTTTCTCTAACTCATACTTCCATTAAAAGAAATTGTATGCTAAAAGTTTATGTTTTCGTACTTTTTTCTTCTATCTTTTGTATTGGCTTGGGTTTTAGCATGTGCCTATATATAATTTATAGGTCTCATTCATAATACACGTACAAGTAATACAGTTTCAATTACTCTTATGAGTAAGTGTGTATAATTTATATTTGAAGGTAGTAAGTTTCAATTATTCTCATCTCTTACATCGAAGATAATACGGATTTTTCATCATATACCACTGAGTTAATGCATAATTCATCATATACCACACGAAACTTTCTAATACACCAAATACCACTGAGATTTTGGTAAATGTCACAACATGCCCTTTTCGTTAACTCAGTTTGTCATTAACGTTAATTGTGCCACGTGATAGCTTGTAATTGGTTCTTATTAATATTATTTATTTAATTAATTAACTTTAGAAAAATTATTTTAAAAAATAAAATAAAAATTAAACACCACCAACTTAGCCACCGCCGCCCCCAGCCTAACCCCGACCCCCACCCCTGGCTAGATGGTAGGCGACCATTTCCCCCCGCCGGCGACATTCTCGACCCCTTCCCCTGACGCCGATGACCATCCCACTCCTACTTCCCTTCCCTGAAAACCATCCCCCACCTGTAACCCCTCCCCTGCCGGAAGCTTCCCCAATTCTTGATTTCTCAATTCCCGATTCTCTAACCCAATTCCCGATTTCCCCGCCGGCGACATTCTCAACCCCTTCCCCCGACCCCGGTGACCATCCCACTCATACTCCCCTTCCCCGAAACCATCCCCCACCTGTAACCCCTCCCCTTACTTGACCCTAATCCTCAACTCCACCCTTTACATGACCCGAATTCCCAATCTCACCCCTTAACTAACCAGAGATTGCGAAGATGACATAGGCTTAGTGGTGAGGTGAGGAAAGAGGAGAGAGGAAGGGTTTCGGTAGAGAGTGATGGGGACTTCAATTCAGATGGGGGTATGGTTGTTCACGGGAGGGGGGCCGCACCGATGCGACAAGGTGGTCGGAGTTTGACGGAGAAGGCGCAAGGTGGTCGAAATTTGACGGAGAAGGCGCAAGGTGGTCGAAATTCAACGGGGAAGGGAAGGGGAGTTGGAATCTGGCCTGGAAGAACCATAACCTTCGATCTCCGGAAGCGGCGTAAAGGGAGTAGTATTGGTGGTTGAAATTGGGCTACTATTGTTGGGCGGAGTTGCGGGCTGGTATTGTTGGGCGGAGCGGCGGTGCCGGCGAAGGGGAAGGTGGTCTGTGCGCCGGCGGGGTTAGGGGGCAGGCTAGGCTTGGTGGGGAGTAGTTGAGGGTTGTCGGGGTGGGAGGGTACGGTGGATATGGGTTGTGTGTTTTTTTTTAATAAAGTTTTTTAATTCTTTATTTAAGTAATTAATTAAATAATATTAATAAGAGCCAATATGTGACAGCCACGTGGCACAATTAACTTTAATTACTAACGGCGTTAATGGCAGACTAACGACAGTTACCAAAAAAAGTATTTTGTGTTAATATACATTAGCTCAGTGGTATTTGGTGTATTAGAAAGTTTCATGTGGTATATGGTGAATTATGCATTAACTCAGTGGTATATGGTAAAAAATCCGAAGATAATATTTTTTAGGTGGCACGTTGCAATTATAATTGATCCGGGCCCAGCAAATAACTAGTTTCTCATTCAAATCATCTATGTTAATACCCTTAGTACCGTTACTTTTCGAATGACTTGGATACATCCTTCTACATGCATCTGTTTAATGTTTCATCTTATATGCATCCCTCTTATGGGTCCCTTGATTGGACATCCAACCGATTTACCGGAAAATAAAAATTAGAGGGTAATGATTCTTGAAAATATTTTCTTTTACTATTTAATGAATTTTCAATAGTTTATATATGTTTAAATTAAAAAAAAAAAACCCTACTATTTTTATATTTTCAATAAAATATCCTTTAACTAGGTGAAATTTATATATTAAAAATACACAAAACAATTTATAATGTAAAATCATATTACTTGTTTTTTTTTTTTTTTTTTTTTTTTTTTTTTTTTTTTTTTTTTTTGAAGACTAAAATCATATTACCTAAATATATAGGTAAATCCAAGTAAGGTTTTAACAATAAAAGTTTAATTCATCCTTTCAAAAAAAAAAAAAAAAAGTTTAATTCATTGATTTTGCAACATCTTCATTGACTATGTTACATTGTTAAATATTTTAGTTAAATATTTGCATTTAGTCAATTTATTTATTTTAGAATTAAATACTCCGTAACAGCAATAGTGCAATATTCCTTCAACACCTAAAAGTAATAGTTACTTACATACTTTTCCTTTTTATGTTCTTTGAACTCTTACACACGTTTGACTATTATTATTCTCTCTGTGTTTTATAAGTGTTACACTTTTTTTTTTTTTTTTTGGTAAAAAGTTACATTTAAATATAATATCTCTCTTCTTTCATGGTCCCCACCCAAACCCACTATTAATTTTTTTTTATTATTTCTTTCCTCTTACATTCATTGCTTTTCAATAAACTATTAACCCCACTATCTTTCTTTTACATTTTTTTAATACTCCAACTACCCCACTTACCTTTTATTTTATTTAAGTCAATTATATTGCCTAAAACTATGTGCCGGTTAAAGTGTAACACTTATTAAAACACGAAGGAAGTGTATATGTTCAAAGATCCAAGATGATTACATTATGTTTTATATTGAATTTTTTTTTTTTTGGTGAAGTTAAAAGTAACTTTATATATTCTCCCATCTAGCTTATTTCAAATGAGAAGAACAAAATTAAATAAAGGAAGTATTTACATGACAATTCTAAAAACGGGCTATTGAATTCAATAGGATAATCTGTAAATAACCACCATTCAATATATACTACTTAGAAATACCCACCCATTTTTCAATATTTTAAAGGAGCCCACTTCTTTTTTATTTTATTTTATTTTATTTTATTATTTCCCCTCCTTTTTTCTTTACTTTTTCATGATTCTTTTTTTTGTATGCCGCTGCTGCATAGCCTGCATTCACCTACACTAGAGAGTACCCGTGTAAAATGCACGGGATATATATTTAACAAAAATATATTAAATAAATCTAGTATTTACAACATATTCCTCATACAATTACTAGTTATACCTCAACTTCATTCCCTCTCTTTTTCTCTAAAACGATCAAGAGTTGTCCAATTTGATGATTATTCAACGACTTATTTCACCCACATACAAGAAACCCTAAAGTATTTACTTTCTACCTCAAATAATTTTATGAACATTATATATGTAAGATGACAAGGAACCCTATAAAGTGCAGTGTGACACCGTTTTAAGTTAGAAATCAAATTACTAAACCTATTTGGTGCACTATGTGAGATATATGTTTATTTTATTGCTCATTCTGTTTCTCCACAAAATAAAAGTATAAAGACTTGTTCGATCATTATCTTATTCATTTTTCCTTAGCTTGGTATATGTAAAATAGAAAGAATATCATGAACGATGGTAGTAAATCATCAATATTTTTTTCTTGGCTTTTATAGTTGTATCTTAAGATTAGTTAACTTTTATCAATGAACTCCCTAATTGTAATAACATTAAAGAAGAGAATTCATATTAGACCTCCTTAATTAATCTTAGAGATTCAAAACATCAACTTTATGTCTTTATAATTGGGATAAACATGCACATGGGGTTGTTATGTAGAAAATTACAAAGACAATTAACTCATTGGTTGAAATTATATTAGCAAAAGTGAATGACTCAAAGACACCTAATTGTGAGTCCAAATTAACGGATGTCTTTGTTAAGAACGTTAGTTACGCAACTTCAAAATCATTTTAAATCTTTTTAAGGACACCATAATTTGCTTGTTCTAGCTCTTTCTTTAGTAACGGCAAGGTTAAAGAAATTGTATGCACTTTTATTATTCTTCTTTCATTAGATTGGCCTGGGCCGAGTTGATTTAGATAAAAACAAATACTGTATAATGTAGTACGAGTACAATGAATTTTAGAGGCTTGGTCAATTTGTCACCTAACTCTTTTTTTCCCTATTTTGTTTGTCAGTCAACTTTAAACATTAATATCTCTAATTAAAATGTGGGATTAATTAAGACATTATTTTCAAAATTCTTATTCATATACTTATCCGAGTCATCTCGATTATCATATATGTGGATGTTTACATTATTATTATCATTTGCCTTTTTAATGTGGCTCTTGTCATTGTCTACTCCAAAAATCTTTCCCCGATTTTTTTTTTTAAATGATGTGCATTGTCACTACATTTTTTTTATGTTGACTTATTTTAACTTATTTCAAAAATAAGAATGAGTGAGGAGAGATAAGGCGATCAAGGATAGAAAATGAAGGTGTAAAGTGTAATGGACCCGAACTAAGTTGGATACTACCATTTCTATTTAACTTAGGAGAGTATAAGGTCAAGTTCAAGATTTCAAATCGAGCTTACAAGTTCATCCAAGCTTGGTATGTTTGGTTAGTTATGGTGTTTGTGAACATATTAATCAAACCTACTTCTTAAATGATTTTTTACATGAGTTTTTCTTATAAATGGTTTTTTGCTTTTGATATTTAATTTGATCTGAAATTTATGAGATTAGTTTCTAACCTAAAAAAAAAAAGGGAGTATATATACTATACAAGGGTTAAGTGAGAATTAAAAATTTAGAATGTTTGTTCAATTGCACAAACAGACAACAAAAGAACATATTATTCTCTCTCTCATTTCAAATTGGCGCCTCTCTCCCTGAATTGAGGAAGATTAATTCTTCCTATAAAGCTAGCATTGGTGGAGATTTGACTAGTGCTTTTGTACCAATACTAGAGGAGCAATGTCATTTGGGGCTTTAAATCTCTGCAACAAGAAAATAAAAGCTTCTAAAATCATAACGAATGTTGTTTTTTATTCATATAATTGAATCGTATATGTAAATTTATGTGTGTGATCCTATTAGGTATTATGATTAAATATGATTCACATAATTTATCTAATCGTAATTAAAGCCCTACGGATTATTGGCTTGGTACGATTATTAGATTAATGTCAAACGCTATATTTGATAAGCCATATAACTTAAATTAACATACTCTAGCCAAAACTCCAGCTTGAGATAGATGTTTAACAAGTATTAGACTATTAGCTCATTTACTCCCTCAGGCAAAAACCTAAAAGGACCTAAAGTTAACAATTGGAATTAATTATTGCATTCTTAACCCCCTTCTCAAGTCACATCCTAATGAGTAAAATAAAATAATGTTTTCCACCAAAGCTATTATCTCCATACTCCGTATTCAGTTACTACTAATAATCGTATTATAGAAATAAAGATTAAAAAGTGCCTAAGATTAGATTAATCTTATCAATTGAAATTACATAGACTTTGGTCAAAGTACGCATAAGAAAGGATTAAATAAAACACGAAAAAGTAGAGAAAATGAGAAATACGAGGATGAAATACCTGACAAAAATGCACAACAGAATCACCAATTAGCATGAAATTGGCAGTTAGTTTTTGCCGAACAGTTAGCTGATTTTCCCTCCAAATCAGTTCTTACGGTTATAAAAAAACATGTAATATGATGGAAGAGTGCTTTTTACAGTCAGAGTTCCAGGTAACACGCATTGTTTGTCGTTGTAATTTTCGAGTATTTTGTAGTCTATATTATGTAAATGTTGCTGAGTATTACAGACTACACTCACTACTACACTATGTGCTTAATCACCACTTCACCAATTTTTGGAGTGGCAACAACGTGCTTCATTCTTTACTTGATTATCATCCTAAATTTAATTTTATATGAAGTATATTTGTATTATTTTAAGACGGTGATAGTATGTATAAGTAGTTTAAGACGGTGAAGTATACTTTTATTATACTTGTATTATATCCTTCCCCGTTTTTAAATACTTGCTTCATCTCTTCATGCGCGAGTTTTAGGAGAAATTGGAGAAAATAATAAAATATGGAGGTAGTGGGATAAAAAATTGTAAAAAGCAAAAGTAATTGAGAGAATTAGAGGAGAGAGAATATAAAATTAATAAAATACTCTGTATGATTTATGTTGGGTCCACTAGGTGAGTGAAATGAATTAAATATTGTAAAAGATTTTCAAATAAGAAAATAGAACAAGTATTTAAAAGCGGCCGAAAAAGAAAAGTGGAACAAGTATTTAAAAACGGAGGAAGTATTATTATTTTTTTTTCTTTTGACAACAGGTTGAGGGAGGGAGTATTATTTTCGAACAATAAAAATGCATGTAAAATTGGAGTATACGCATGAATGGGTCTAAAAGGGAGGAGCCAAGTGGCCCTGGCTTGGACCATCTTACATTTCTGGTTATGAGCTCATGGCATGATAAAAGAGCACATATGTTCATTTAACCGTATTTAGTATTCTTATGTCATCACACATATCACTCTCCTCCATGTGCTTCCTCTCTGTAAAAATATTCCAAGTTAGTAAAATAACCTTCTCATGATTCTTTACTTTTTCTCAAATTAATTCTCCTAATTGCATAGAACAAATCCCACGTCTAATAATAGGAATTGATATAGATAGATAGATTAAAAGTTTATCACAATCACTACAAGAAAATTGTAGCGATTATTTTGTAGCGATTTTACATTCGCTACAATACGCACATATATTTGTGAAATAGTAATGAAATCCATATCATTTTACAATCGACATAGTAAACCCATATGAAATCGATACGAAAAAATAATAATATTTATTCACCATTTTTATGCACATTTATAAAATTATGGAAAAACGTATCGTTTACAATCGCCACTAAAACCCAAAAATCGATACGAAATGCCTTTTTTACACTAGATTTTAAAATTTTGTTTGACAAAGAGAACATAAAATATGTCATAGCTTCTTGGAGCTTGAGGTTGCATGTTTGAATCTTGTATAGATCATATGGTTTTTTTTTTTTTTTTTTTTTTTTTTTTTTTTTTTTTTTTGAGTTCAACATTTGAATAATCACCATGATTGAATGATGTTTTCCGTATCGATTAATAAGGACAACCCCAACGAAAGAGAAAAACACTACTAAAGGCTATGGCAACGGCGGATATTGTATCGAATAACCATTCGTTGGAATTTTTTTTTTTGTAGCATTTACAATCGATACGAAATGTTAAAATAATCGCTACGAAAAAGTATTTTTCTTGTAGTGAATTTTTTATTCTTTCCCCTATCCTATCACCTCTATATTTTATTACTTTATTCAATTTCTCTTAAAACTCCACGTATAGAGAAATGGAGCAAGTATTTAAAAATGAAGAAAGTAAAGCCTAGCTGAATATGATTTTAATTAACATGGAACCCCTTTCAACAGAGTCCTAGACCCCATATTGGCCATATATATAACAAATACGAAATGTGTAATTTATTTGAATATCTTGGAATAAAGAGTTGTAAAAAGTTATTCGAAGCTTGGCATACAAAATTTGGGCAGCTATCTTAGATACTCTGTATATTTAAATTGTAATTTGTAGGCGCCGATTTTCAAAACTGGTAACACTTGAAATGAGTGCAGATTCGTAGGCTGGGCGTTGAGGCTGTTACTTGGTCATGCGGTCCATGCTCCTTCTCCCCTTTCCATTTTTAGGGCAAAAATTTAAAATTCTAAAAATTAGTCTTCCTTCTCACTCTATTATCTTACTAGTTTAGTCCCGTGCGTTGCATGGATTAAATATCTATTATTTGTTTAAAATGGTTGTCAATATTCTTTATTTGAAAAAAGTGTAATCATAATCTCATTAATTAATTTTGAAAGAAGTACTATATTTATTTGGAAAAATTGACAGGAATAATCCCAAATTTGCTTGATTCGTTCAATATAATCCCAACTTTCGATTATTTTTTAATAATCCGAACCTTAATATGAATTTGCTTTTAATGGTCCCAACCGGTTATAAAACTTGTTATAACAAGTCACCTGACACGTGTCAGGATGTGATTGGTCAAAATTTTTAAAAAAAATTAAATTAAAATAATTAATTAAAAAGTAAAAAAAAATTAATAAATTAAAAAACTTTTAAAAAAAAAATTAAAAGAAGCCTCCACCAGCCTAGCCACCGCGGCCCAGTGCCTGACCCCTACCTTGGCTGTCGGTGCCTAGCTGGCCCACTCCGCGGCTAGCGGATCCCACCGGCGCATTTTCCCTCTCTCCCGCCGACTCATTTCCTCCCTCCCTCGTCAGCGAATCTCACCTCACCCCTTTCCCCTTCCCACGAACAACCTTAATAATAATAAATAATAAGGTTTCTGGTGTGTAGGGGGTGTTTCCGGCGTGCAGTTGGTCGTTCCCGACGGTCCAAGCCTGTTTTACCAGCGGTGCAGTCGGCTAGTTGGTTCTTGCAGCAAGCATTTCAGCGTCGTTAATCGAGTGTAGGGTTTTCAGCGTCGTGTTTAGCCATTTCTTTTGCGAGCGTGGTTTAGCAGTGGGTTTGGGCGTGGTTCAACAGTCGGCGAAGCCCGCTGCTTCTCCTTCCCCAAATCCCCCCACTGCGACGCGCCACCGCATTAACGCCCCTCCCTCCCTGAAACGACCTTCTCCCCCAAAACCATAAACACGACCCCAAAACAACCTAAAACCAAACGGAAAGGGGAGATTGGTGGGGTGGGATTCGCCGCCGGGGGATCGAGGGGGGAAATGAGCCGCCGGGATGGGGGGAATGGGCCAGCTAGGCGCCGATAGTCGGTTGTTGGGGTCAGGCTGGGTTGAGGGATGAGCTAGTTGGATTGGTGGTTTTTTTTTTAATAATATTTTTTAAGTTAATTAATTAATAATTAAACCAATAATATAAATAAAAATTAAAATTAAACTTATTTTTAACTAATCAAGTGATGACACGTGTACATTTTTTTTTTTTTTTTTTAAATTTACTATTCAACAGGTTACTAGTCAAGTGGGACCATTGCAAGCAAATTCATATTAAAGTTCGAATTATTAAAAAATAATCAAAAGTTGGGATTATTTTGGGCGAATTGAGCAAAGTTGAGATTATTTCTGTCAATTTTTCTTATTTATTTAGTCTTGAAACTTAGGGGGAAAAAATAGAGAAAAATAAGGATGATGTCAAAAATAGTTTAGGCGGGAAAAAATTTCTTGAAAAGTTGACATGTGTCCCTTAATGATGTCAGCATGTTTTGTTTTAGTAATAGTTAATAGATTTTACTCTTTCCTAAATATTTCCTTATCTTCAATCTTCTTCTACAAGTCGTACTTCCAAGTTTTTGTACTATGTTCAAGAGAAGATCAGATTAGCAGTTGCATATGGAATTACAATTTTGCATTAATTTTGCACTTAGCCCGTACCCCTTATAATAATATTAAGGTAAATGAATCAAATGATATATAAAGCGCCAAAGGTTGTATGATTGCAATATAAGAAGTTAAACGTGAAAGTATTTAGGGATCTGAAGTAGAATATTCATCATACAGTCTCATTGATCAACATGTGATTTTGTCATGAATTCCTATACTAATACAGAATACCAATTTAAGAAAGAGAGCAAGTGTTAGTATTAATGCTGTTGTGTAATAACACAATATAAGAAATGTGCACAGTACTGCACTCAACATTACAGTCCAAGAAATGTGCAATCAACATTCAACAATAATACCTATTCTTGCCATTTCTTTTTCTAGTACATACATAAATTCAATTATATAAGTATTTATCATTATCTTAAATTTTAAACTAGTTTAAGAGTAGAAAATTGAATGTTAAAACGTCATACTAGTATAAGAATATAGTGTTTTTCTTTAAACTATATAAGCATATAGCCTTGCTATTACATTAGTCCAGTAGTGCCACATGCAGTGCCAGTTACAAAAATGGGCAACTGACAGTAATAAGGTGTATAAATTAAAGTAAGCTAATCCTAGGTTTATTACTTCAAATTTAAAATCTATAAATGGATTAGGCGGTTTTCGGTTTTGGCAGTTGACAACTTTGCATGTTGTGTCATGAAGGAATAAATACCAACATTAAACAAACCAAATATATTCTGACAAAAGAAATAATTCCAGTCATTTTAGAAGATGCTACTTCTAAATTAAAGCAGAGGTGCTAATACCATCTTTAAAGATTTGCTAGTCTAAAGTTAAAGTGGAACAACAAATGAAACGCGATGAAAATATTTATGTCTACATAGAGTTAAATTGTCAGCCGAGTATTGTTTTAATTGATATAGGAACTAAAATAGATACAACATAAGTACGTAAAATCATATTATATCTTTATTCAAAGGAGGATGTAATGTGAGTTATGTGACGACTAATTTTGAATAGAAAGATGTAATAATTGAGATTAATTAGTATCAAGGAGCTAAAAGCGGTGAAGCCTGACGAAGAGGATCACGTAAAGGTCACTAAAATGAACTAAATAAAAGAAGAATTGAATTTGAGTTAAATTAAATTGATAGCAGTCATCAAAGTTGCTTTACAGATAGAAGCGGATAATTAAAGCGAGCATCATATTGTCTCACTTTTGCTACCGCATTTGAGCTCATCTTCCATATACGTAAGGTAACTAACTAACTAGGAATATCTTCTTTCAACGGGTCTGGGCCCGCAAATCAGTAGAGAGAGTTCACTTCACAGATTCAAAGGAAATTCCATCCCAAAATCATATGATAATAGGAGGAGTAGCCCCTTAGCCTTATAAAGTGTTTTAACTCTCTCTTCTTTTCTCAATGTGGGACACTTACATGTGTTATTTGGTAGACTATATTTCAACACTTTTTACTTTAATTAAAGTAAAAATTAAGTTAAATTCAAAGTAAAAATAAGTTAATATTAGCAAATAAGTCAAGTTCATTAGAAAATAAGTTTTACAAGTACTAATTAATACAGTATTATTCAGCAACTTCAAATTAAAGGACAAATATAATGACAAATCAGTGTAAGAAATTACATTTTTCTCTTTGACAAGAAAAATAATTTAGTTTTAACTTAAGTGATTTAGATTTATTCCTACCTTTTAAAAAGTATGAGTAAATTCTTATGAATAGTGTTAAGACGATTATACCCTTAAAAACGTTTATTTACGTATTTACCCATTTTAAAAGTATGACACACTTTTTTGAGTAGTGTTGAGACGATTATGCCCCTAAAATGTTTAATTTCACATTTTCCTTCATTAATGTTAATTATTTTTTTTTTTAACTTGAAAATAGTATGTGGACGTTTATACCCCTAAAAACATTTGTTTTACGCTACTAACAACTAAAGTATAACGCCAAATCAAAAGAACTTCCCAATCATGGCTAACTATGACGAGCGCATCGTGTGCGTTAGCCGCCCTAGTCTACAAAATAAATTGAAGTCTATCAAATATAAGGTGAAGAGAATGAACGTGATAAGTAAGAACCGCATTTTAGTAGTTGGTCTCACGTATTGTACAATGCATGGACTACTTTGCATATTGTTCGTTGATTTTAAGTTGAAACTCACTGAACTTCTATATTATATCCTATCAAAAATCATGCATACCTTAAAAATTCAATAAACGTTGATTTTGATTTCCAATGAATTGAACTAGAGTATAATAACAGATAGAGGAATATATTGCTTGCTAGCTTTAGTTTTGTTTCGCTGACTTTCGGATTGAAAAGATATATGGACAATATGGTATATATTCTTAGATTAAAGATAAATAAAATGGAGGAATTTATACCAAAATTATCTTATATATTGTGATAAAATCATTAAAATTTTATCCAATTGACGGTCAATCTTTATGCTGTAATTTACCAATTAAAATGAAAAGAGAAATTAACAAGTCTAGTGTGTCAATGTGTACCTTTTATTTAGCTTAATATCTCATATTTGGGCATATTTTAACTTATTAGAGCTTAACAACTTATTATATAATTGTAATAGAACTTTGATAGCATGCAATAATTGGGCATTAAACTCAACTTATCTAAACTTATTCAAATTTACAAATCTAAAACTAAAAAAAAAATGACAGTTTATGAACTTTGAAATAAAAATAAGTGTAAATTAAAAATATTAGTTAATGTTTGACAGCAAACAATGTAAACGGAATGATGAAACCGATAGGCCAGTTAACTCATATTGAAATTTTATGTAGGCTGTTATATGTAGCAATTGATGAAAATATATATGCACTGGAAACTTAATCAAAAAGCTAGTTAGCCTTTGTATGGGTTGTTTGGTAGAAGATGTTGTTTAAGTAGGTTGCAATTGCTAACAATTTTTTTAAATTAAAAATATAATCTTTATAGATATTATGGTAAACATACTATAATGGTAAGCATTTTATGTGCTCCAAAATATACGAGCGATTAATTCTACTGAAAACCAGCAATAACTAAACCATCTAATATATATTAATATAATCCAAAATAATGGGGCAAGTATTTTTCTTATAAAGATTCAACAATTCATCATATGGAGTGCTTTTATGTAGGTACATACTCTGTAACAAATAGTATTATACTACGTACGTAGTAAGACTGATTGATAGGAAAAGAGAGACAAAAGAAATAAATTAGGCAGTAATGACTTTCTTCGTGTTAACTCATTGTACTCAACCGTTGTTATGTTGCCATCCAAAAACTCCTAACCCCCATACGAACAGGTGACAATCCACAGTGTAGGGGACCTAAATGTTAGGCCATTGCACCTATGATCACATAATTGTCATATTCGCCTGTACAACTTTTTCTAGTAACACAACCCGATGTTATCTCTACGAACCAACATCAAAAGCTCTAAACAACAAATTCACTATACAAAGCACTACAACCAAAACATAATGAAATCACGAAACCGTAGTACTTGTGAGCTACTTTGGAATTAATCGAACAAGAAGCTAAATATCCAGGAAACAAAATCGGAATTGAGTTTGAATGTAGTAGGGTTACTTCATTTTTGATAAGTGGGGCAATAACAAAATGAACATAAAATGTCCAAAAAACACTTTGCAACTGAATGTGCAACAGTTGTTGTTACAATAGGGAAGTCACGTTGCAAAGTTTCATGCACAATAATCAGAACCATGTCAAAAGGCCAAAGTGTCAACTTATGCATGTACTCATGTTCACTGATCATTCAGGTGTAAACACCTTCTCTAATTTTTGCCACCTTACTCTCAATTATAATGGTCACACCTCAATCAATTGTAGATCTCTGGGTTTCTTGTCCGTAGAATTTTTACCTAAATTAATAATATGGTACGGAGAATTGAATGACCTGATTCGATTGAAACATTACACTGTCTAATTAACCTATTTTAGCTACATATAAAGGTTAGACTTTTAAAGGATCGAGGTGAGGGTAGGGAGAAGTAGGTTTATGATATGCTCTTATTTTGCAAGGGTAATGTAATATCTTTGCCTATCTTTGGAGTGTTTTCCATTAATCAATATACTTGTATTTTCTATCGCCATCTTCACTTCCAAAAATCGAGTTGTAGGCTCCAAAGTCCAAACATATGACCTCTGACTTTCTTATAATATGGTCACAACTAACTCACAAGCCTCAAGGTAGGCACAAGTTCATAAATCACCTCAGTGGCTCAACCAATACATCATACGTACTTAAAACAGATATCAATTATCAATCAAAGCTTGGTGGAGTTGGTGGGGAACTTGTGTATTTGAGGTCACAAGTTCGAGTCTCACTAACTACATTTGCTTGGGAGTATGGGAATTCCCTTACCTCCCCCCTCTACTCCCAAGTGTTGCCCTGCGGAGCTTGGATGACTTAACATGTGAGAGGTGCCAATTCAGTAGGATCCTTCATCTTACATTTGAAAAAAAAATTAAAAAAATACACCATACGTACTTAACCAAATGCTATTAAATTCAAGTAATGACTTTATTATTGATGGTAAAATTTATAAATTGTATATATGAACAAGGCGCGTCTCCTTGCAACCACGACTAAATAGGATTAATTGTATTTTTAATAATATTGTTTAAATTGTTTTGTTAAGCTAATTTAAAAAAATATACTTATATAAAAATTGTGGGATAATAAGGTTAGAAAAATGATACAACAATATGCGAAGTACTCCCTCCCTGTTTTAATAAGTGTTACAATTTGACCAAACACGCATGGCGAGACACGACTTTGACCCTTAATTTATCTAATTATATGTTAGTAAAATCATAGGAAATTTTATAATATGAAAGTATACATTACAACGATTCCAACAATGTATTATACAATAACATTTGTTTTTTTATATACTAGAATGTGCCCGTGTTAATGCACGGGTTATAATTAAGGATAGGATTACAAAAATACACAGTATATAGATGCAGATAATCTTTAATAAAACAAAAAATAGTAACAACAAATACCACAAAAAAAAATGATGACAAATAAAAAAACCAAGTGTTGATGTCCTAAACAAAAAAATAAGTCTTGAAATATTATGCTGAATGAATCTAAGTCTTCAATTTGATTATCCCCGCATCTCTCGTTTCAAGTAGTAGAATTCTTCCTCCCATCTTACTTGTAAAATAGATGCAACTATGATATCATCATTTCTTATCTCAGGAACATTTAGTATGAAAGTGAATGTATATTTAGATACTCCTCTAAAAAGTAGTCTCCAAATTCCTAATCATAAATAACATATTTAATCATTATGCAAGTGTGTAATTCCTTAATATATGATTAAAGGGTATACTTACATTATTTGTTATCGCTTGAATACTTGATATTGGACAACCGATAATCATCTCAGCATATTGGCCAAAGAGTACAACAGATAATGTATTTGTAGCGTCGTCAATTTAACATTGATTCTATATATGTTATTATTGATATGATATAATTAGGTATAATGATGTGTAAAGCAGGTTATAATAATATTTTTTAAATAAAATAAAAAAGTGAAAATACCTTGACCTACTAAAGGAGGGGTCATACTCCACACACATATCAGCTCTCCTTGAGTGTCGAGCACATGATTCATACCAAATAGGCATAGAAGAATCAATGGATAGCACTTTTTCTAGTACTCGAAAGTATTTTACCTAAAAAAAACACATCAAATATTAAATACCTCATGTATAAGAAAATGTCAAATAGCTCATAATTAATGGTTGATATACATACATTATGAGCAACTGAAAACTGATTTAACTTGATCCTTTTAGCATTAAACACCATTTTCATTTGAGAGATACTATTGGCTAATATCTGACTCCAGCTGATATGTTTTTGGACATTTCCATCATCCGCATACCTATATGAGTTATATAAATACATAAGTATGCAACATAAACTTACATTGTTGACTACGGTGTTTTTAGGCTTACCATCCATGTTGATCATCCGTTTCATCAATATCAGGATCAATAAAAAGCCTAGTACGTCCAACAGTCAAAAGACATGCACCTATTGGAAGGTTAATAAAAGTATTCAAGCAATGATAATAAAGTAAATGACAACATAGTCTTTCTATGGTTATCTAATTTAAAAAAAGTATTTTACCATAATAGGAACCAACTGATACCATGGATGCACCCAACACATGATCCTGATTAAGCTCATGGAATAAGAAGCGACCTTGATCATGAGCAAACCCTTCCCATAAAGTTAGCCTCATTGTATCCATGCTGTAAATCAAAATATGTTTTTTGATTTTTTTTTTAAAAAAACTTAACATTGCATAAGTTGTTATAATTACATAAACATATTGTAAATTGTGTAAGATGCTCTTACTTTGTGTTGCAGAGTAACACATCTCTTTTGAATTGTTGTCTCCCACTTGAGACTCTATATGATTCAGACACATATATAACCAATCCAATAACAACTGTGTACATTCATCATCAAGAAAAAATGATATGACCATTAAAACTCAAAAATAATTTTAAAAATGCAATAAATATTCATGTTATGTATTTTAATTACTAAAAGGCGCATACCGATGAGTGGAGAATTGGACATGTGAAGGTACTATGGAATGTGGCAAAATTCAATAAGCCCTACCTTGGTTATCATCACAATCATCAAGAATTTCAGTTATCATGGTCTTGTTACCAAATTTCAACCTCATTTGGTTATTGGCATATTTGTAAGATGTATCTGGAGGCATAAGTTCTAGCTGAGCAATTGAAAAAACCTTTCCTTGTTTCAAAATCTATTTATATTTATCAATATCGGTATTCAATAATGTGACTTGAACTTCATCCCCCTAGAAATTGAAAATTTCATACATAAGTGTCAAATAAATGAATATATTGGAAAAACAAATTAAGCACTAAGTAAAAATATAGTTCAAACCTCTGAGTCAATGAATACCATACTCCATGAACGATGGACGTAATTTGTACCTCTAGCTCTAGCTTGTTCATTGACCATCCATAATAAATGCACTCTCATATTCACTTTCAATTTAATAAGGGTAATAAAACGACATGGTGTGTATCTTGTGTCCATTTCCTGTATTTTAATATCATTGAACTGGGCATAAAAAATAATTTACATAATATATCATTATCGATCCAACCTTGCACATGTATAAAGGTTATATAAATAGTATAGATAATAAAATAAATCTTTCATAAAGTAAAATGGAAGCATTAACATGACAAAGAGAATTATAAAAAAATAAAAATAAAATAAAAATAAAAAAAAGTATAGCTATGAAATTACACTAAAACAAACATTGCTAAGAGTTACTAAATAAATGTTATAACAAAACTGCATACATAGCTAATTTACACTGTTTAATACTTTCTTATACACAATATTTTTAGTCAAATTGTTAGAAACATCCTTCTTATTTTGTAGTAAGATTTTTAGCCCGAAAGAAGATGTAACTCGTGACATAGCAACATATAATTGGCCTTGACTAAACACGGGCCTAGGGAGAAAAATGCCAACTTTGCTCATCGTTTGTCATTGGCTTTTATTTATTGTCATGGTAAAGGCTAATTTTAATGGAAATTGCCTTCTTTTGAGAGGAAGATCAATCTTCTTGTTAGAAGGTGTTAAATCAATTCACGGAATCAGAACTGATTCCGTAGCTCTTGAATTAGTGATCACTTGTGCTTCAATCACCCTATAACCCAACTTCTTGATTATAAGGCGTGTTCCATTGCACAACCCTATGGATTGGTTCATATTTCGCATTAATATTACCGGGGCACCAACTTTCAACTCTAAGTAATGATTAGGAAGACTTGACAAATTTAATGAGTTTAATAATTCCATAGGCTCCATGTTATCAAAGAACCCACCATCTTCTGTATGACCCAAAGTATCCGAACTATAATATCTCTGCACATTTCCTGGTAGCATTGATAAAATTTTCAAATTTAACTCATCTACATCATTATTTGTTGGTGCTAGAATTCCGCGATCCTTGAGGTACTCCCAATCTATGTAATTTGAAGGCAAGTTGGGGTAGACAAAGTTAATGAGATTTTGCAAACCATGTTCATCATCAGTTATCAAAAAATCATGTGGCATTTCAATCCAATTCGGTTCCCCTTCCTCTGTAATGGGAACTCCTGCTATATCTCCTTCTCCAAATTTTATTATCCAATCAGCAAATTCTTGAATTTGTTCAAGGGTATTGGAGGGAACTTCACTTCGACATAAACGCATGTTTATCCTTAGGCACATAACTTGGCGCTCTTTCCAAAAGGACGCTCAGTGCAAGGTAGCTGCAACAATAGATTCTCGTCCTTCATCTGGCACCATTGGAAGTATCTACCTAAAGTCTCCACCAAGAACAACTAATTTACCTCCGAAAACTATATTTTCATTACAAATGTCCTAGAAATGTTGATCTACCGCCTCAAATGCTAATCGATGGGTCATTGGAGCCTCATCCCATGTAATTAATGATGCTTCATGGATCAAATCAGCACGGGTTGAGTCTTTTTTGAAGTTACAAACCGAATGTTGATCAAGATCGAAAGGAATCTTGAAAGTTGAATATGTAGCTTTACCCCCAGGCAATAATTAAGCAGCAATTCCTGATGAAGCCACAAAGAGCATGATCTTTCTTTCGGATCTAATTTTTTCAATAAGAGTGTTCCACAAGTATGTCTTTCCTGTCCCACCACTACCGTAGACAAAAAAAACAGCCCACCTACATATCAAGAATGAGCATCAAGTTTTTCAGCATATACTCTATATTGATCTGTGTTTAACCCTTTAACTAAGGTATCAAATCTATTGGCCTCATAATGTGAATCATAATCAAGTTCATCACTTATCAACCGATTTAAGGCATTGCGTGCTATCTCCAAAGAAGGTTGTGGCATGTCAAGGAAATTTGACAATGACCTTCCAAGTTTATTCAAGATATGCTTAATCTCTTGTACTCCTTGGTTCTGCATCTCTTCGGGAGTTAGTCGTAAATTAGGGTTTCTAGTTTGACGTTGCATCATTCTCTCAAGGTCATCAGTAAGTTCACCCCAATGCTGTTCCCTCAACTGTTTCGGATCACTTACTTCTGAAAACATCAATATGGCGCAAAACAAGTTTCTCAATTGTGAACCCTATACCCAGTTAGATGCTTCTGACAAAGTTGCAAGCCACTCATTATCGTCGTCAAACAACCCTAAGGCATGACATGCAAATCTGAAGGTAGGGTGGATGACACCATCAATAGTTTGTATATCTTCAAAAGATTTTGCTCCAGAAACCTTAGTTAAAAGCATCCGTAAGTAATATCGTTCCCCCGAATTTGGATGAACAAAAGGTAATATACCAATGCAAGGTCTATCAATTTGTCGTTGTGTCCACCTTTTTAAAGAAAGATCCCATCTGAATCCCGTTGGAAAATTTTGGTAAGTGTATTGATTTGCTTCTGGAAAATCCTTGTTAGCTTGAAACCACATATTTAACATGGTTTGTTGCAATCTCGGTTGTTCAAGGATTGTATGCATATCATCATTATCATTAAAAACCACAAATTGTTCACTAGGTAGATGAAACTGAAGTAGTTCCGTTGAAGGATATTGATGTTGCAAATCAAACTCAAATATTCTCCATCATGCTTCAATGGATGATACATACCGACAATCTAAGTATTTTTGTATCTCATCCACCCTACTTGCTTGTCGTACCTCTTGACCACGTCGTGTGGTTGAATTGTTTTCAATGACAACCGTTGCTCGATCTTGACCTTTAGCAACATACTTTTATAGATACTTCACCACACCTCTCGCAGCAACAAGCTCAACATTTATGTGTGCATTGTACTTAACACATAGATCTCTGTTGTATGGCACCACCCAGCGATTATCAACCTCCCTTCCATTAACAATGATAGGCTCTCTATTTTGTCTACGTCTATACTGCACAAAGCCATTATCATCAAAGGTGGTTTCCTCGAGAAATTTCTTCGGGAAATGCTTTGAATACTTTCCATATATTAAACATGGCCCACATGGTCCATGGAGCATGTTCTTGGTAACTGTTTCATATGCCAAAGGATCTGTATCCTTGTGAGGGATTTTCGCAGAAACAAGTACATCGATATCCTTTGGACACTTAGGCTTATCTTCTGGAGCCAATGTTATGAGAATATGCGCATGTGGAAGTCCTCACTTTTGAAATTCAATGACATAAAAATCTAGAACATGAAATATAACACATGTTAATTAATGTAATATGTCAAGAAATATAGTACGATTGTATAATTAACCTAGAAACCTCACCAGCAATGACTTTCCCAAACTTCCGTTCATCCTTCAAATCGCGAAGCATTCGTTTCAATTTGATTTTGAAAACACGCGCTATAATGTCTGGTCTATCTTCAGTGCGGCGACTTCCACGTGTAAATATCTCATTTACAATCTTAGGCCAGTTTGGATTGTAAGTGAAAGTTATAAATAAATCAGGTGGACCCAAAAAACGGACAATTGCTATAGCATCTTGATAATGATGGGCCATATTACGGGGGCTTCGTGTGAAGGATGATGGTAATATGAATTTTCGGCCTACACCAATAGCATTCACATCTCCAGCCGTGATTGCATCTTGGAGTCCATTGTATAAGTCAGAGCGAAGCCTACCTTGATTTCTCCTTATAAAAAGCAATCGATATTGTTCCATTGCAACATATGCATCAACAACAAATTGTTCCAGTAACCGGCCGACATCTATCAAGGTGTCACCCTCTTCTTCCTTATCATGTATCCTAAATGCATAGAATTGTTGCATTGTCACGGTATTTCGACTGTTACTTGTACCGGACACCTTAGGTATCTCTGCTCTCCATCCATCGGTGCCATATGGGAACAATAGTGGGTATTGCAAAGGCATATAACTTGGATGAGTTTCATCAATCCTTTGTAACCCACCATCTACTTTTTGCAATATGATATCTCGATTACATGTGTCTTCAGTTTCATCTCCTACCATCAATGCTGCCACTTCACTTGCGGTTGGTTGGATATATTGTCTACCTTCTCTTGCGAAAATAAGTTTTATTCTTAAATCTTGATGATCACATTGATCGAGCAACATACTGCCAGCATTTCTGAATACTGCGACATAAGGATTTATATCATCAAGCATCGTTTTTAGTCCTTGTAAAATTTTTGGATCTAGGGAAGAAGCCTCCGTACCCCCCATGTAATGTAGCCGGATGGATGTTTCATTATCAGTGTCATAGATGTACAACTGTGCAGATTTTGGCCCAGTTCCAGGCTCAGGGAGTAAAGTTCCAATTCGATGGTAATTGCTACCACTTATACTATAGACATAGGGGCCTCTACCATCATTAACGGTGTTATCAATCCGACCGCCCATAGAGGTGAAAGCTAACATAGAGTTAAAAGCTCTAATATTGCTTCGAAATTGCTGACATGGCAAAATTGACATTAGAAATGGCGGTGTTAAAGGTAAAAGCGGCAATATAACTTGCCCACTTTGACAGTAGTGATTGAACCTTGGGTGTGTTTTATTGCTACTCTTTACCCATTCTTCTATCCACATATGGGCCTTGCAATTAGGACACACAACCGTTCTAGGTCTAAACTCCCATCGTCTATCAAACTCATCTCTACGACATTTATGAGTCACTTTTGCATGTAAATAATTTATTTCAGTGAATATCAATTAATAATATTGATATCAATAATATGTGTGGTTAAGTAGCTTGGCAAGGTGGTTATCTCTCCCTCCGACAATTTTCTCATCAGGTCTAGCATCATTGTCTATCCCATCATTAGGTGAGCTTTCTGGGATGAAAGTTTTTATAAATTTAATAGAATCCTTTATGCAAGGTATTAGTATTATAATATAAATATTAATGGTTCTTATAAGTACCATTCATATTAATCTCATTAGAAAATTATTCTACTTCATGTGTCCCATCGTGATATTGATGTGTAGATCGACGTAATTGCATCATTAATAGTCGCAAGGATCGTGCTTCTTTAATATATGTAGTTAGTTAGATAAACATAGGATTGTATTGTGTTGAATTGATGATGGCCTTTGAAAAGTTTTACAGTATTAAAAATGGCAGAATATGATGAAAATAGTACTACTAACTATTGAGTAAGAATGATGGGTAGTTAAACGGGTAACTCCAATAACATTGAGCAAGTGCCACTCAAACTCATTTTAATTTGGTAATTTTCACACAAAGGAGGGGAACATTCAGCAACATACGCTTAAATTTTATGTATTTAAACTCAACACAACATCATACCCATTAATTTTGTGCAACCAATCAAGTGTATGTAACATTGACATAATAAGGCTATGAAGATAAAACTATAACGATCATTCTTCATAATATATACTTCATATTAAGTTTTGAACTACTATATATTACATGTACAGTAACCCTCTTTGCTCTATCTAATTTTAATACACTTGAGTCATATTAAACTTGACCAATTAATCCATATCTATGTATACCTTGTCTTCTTTTTTCTTCTTTCTCTTAAGCTCTTCGGCGAAAGAGGTACCTTAAAATCCTGCAAATTACCAATTCAATGAATCAATGATTCAAATCCCAGCAAATACTTTGCAACTTAAAATTGAAAAATAAAAGTTCAAAATATCAATGCATCAAAATAAAACAAACAATAATCAAAATGCCAATAAACTACTATTAATAGTTACAGACGAAATAGTTCTTATGGTTGAAGGTTGGTAAAAACTAAAATAATAATCATCATTGACTAAATTATATTATCGATAACAAATAAACCAAAGAGAAAATAATAATTTTTTATTTTAAAAGAGATATAAATTGAAAGTTAAGGTATTTTTCCACTCAAAAGGAATAGGTGGATATAAACATACTTTTAACCGTAATTGGCAGTAGCAGTAAGGTTGTGGGAGGCATATGTATCGCCGCAAAATGTCACAAGTACGCTAGCGTCCAGGCGTCTAGACGGTGATGGGTTAAAGTGTGTAATTTTTTTGTTTTTTCCTTCAAAATGGATTAATTTGGGAGTATTGCATTCAGATTTGAGATTATGAAATGGAGAAGAATATGTTTAGTGGATTTATTTTAACCGTGTAATTGTTGGATAAACTTGCCTTCAGTTTTTTTAGTGGGTAGTTTGTACTTTGTAGTGGTAGTTATTAGCTGATTTTTTTTTTATTTTTTTTATTTTTTTTTGTTTAAAGTTTAATTGTTTTTAGAATTCTAAATTTTAAAGTAGGTATTTTTGGAGGGATTAATGTATTTGAGCGGGAGTGAATGTGAGACAAGTATTTGGGTTTTGGAGGCTTCTCGTGAAAAACGTTTCTTAAATTATATAAAAGATTAGTAAATTAATAAAGTCAAAACCATTATATAAATAGTAAAAAAAGTCAAACTATAACACTTATTAAAACACAAAGGGAGTACTTGGTAACAAATAACCCTATATAAAGTCAATGTCTATTCAAGATGAAGTAACATAAAAAGTTGATGTATAAGCTAGCTTTCTAGTAATTATGCCGGACCAATGTCGCATGAAGCTTCAATCGGTAATATTATTATTAAAAAAAAAAAAATTAAATAAATAAATCGGTTATTCACATTAATAAATTTGTGTGTAGGTCGAAGTCGTATTCGTGTTAAGATTAGTAAACCTGATATATATACTTGTATGTCAGATCATCACCTTTAGAAATGTCCGTGACATGGACTTTATATGTTAGTGTAGTTTTTTCTCCCTCCATTGCAAACTATATTACTTGTATTTGTTTTAACGGTGCATCTTGTGTGCGGCTGGTCACATTATGTAGCTGCTTATTAAAGAACAAAATAATTTTTATAACACTGATGAGTAATCCCTGTAATACTGACCGGATAACCCTTATAATATTGACCAGATAACCTCTATAACACTGATGAAATAACTTATATAACACTGACCGAGTAACTCCTATAACATTAAGAAGTAACCCTTATAATGATTGCGCTGGTTGACGCCACATATAAGAATTTGTGTTGTTTTAAAGGTGTGCACTCTCCATTTATTTATCCGTTTTGAGGTATTATTATTACCTCCCAATACATACACATTTTCATCCATTAATCTTCCAAAATTTCTTACACCTCCAAGCCGGCCACCTTTTAATTCTATCAACTCGTCCGTAAATATTACAAGTAGTTTAAAGTAACCAATCTAACCATTCGCCCCTTTTCATTTACTATATCTTATTACTTAGGTGTTTTTTTTTTTTTTTGCCTTATACACTTTATTTTACTTTATTTTCATTTTTCTTACATCCACCAACATTTCTAGAAACAAGAGTTTACTTAATGTAATACGGAGTAAATAAGTAGTGTGAAAACCTTTAAAATTGTTCAACTATTGCTATAGTTGGGCATTCGTCAGGTCGGCCCGTAGGCGGCACGAACTTTTGGCCCGCCAGCACGACCATAATAATAAAAATAACAAAAATAAAAATAAAAATAATAAAAAGAACCATAATAATATAAAGAACTATAAATAATATAAATAAAAATAATAAAAATAGTAAAATTAATTAATTAATAATAAAAATAATGGACTGGCCCACGGCCCGACCCGCCAGGCACGTAGGGCATGACGTGGGCTAGGGTGTGTAATTTGAAGGCCCGGCACGGCATAGCCCGCCTTCACCTCGTTCCGGCCCTTCCTTCGGCTCGAGGTGGCACGGCCTCGCCCGAATTCCTGCTCTAACTATTGCATTGACATTTAAATCGAGAGTTATTACTGCTATTATTATTATTATTATTATAAACTTAATTACAATTTTCAAGCAAAATTGCAGGTACGGGATAGTATTTAATATACTTTATAATAGATAAAATAGAATATGAAAAGGAAATTAATTATATATATATATATATATATATATATATATATATATATATATATATATATATATATATATATATATATATATATATATATATCACATTGAACAAAGGTGTAGTCAAGAAAAAACATTAGAATAAGATTTTTATTTTGAAGTATTATTATTTCTACAACAACTCAAAAAAAAAAAAAAAAAAAAGAGGAAGGAGCACGATTGTTTTCCAAATAAATACCCATAAATAGTAGGCAACAGAAAATAATTAAATACGTCATATTGATATAAAAAAAAAAAAAAAAAAAAAATCTTATCACTTATGAAAGTATGTACATACGTTGGTATGGAGTCGCTAATCTAAGGCTACAACGAAAAAGACAGACGACAATTGATGAAAGGGTTGAATTACAGAAGCTAGTTGTGGCAACTAGTCCTTGTTTGGAGGGCCATACTTGAATTCATAACATAACATAACATATATAGCACATAGGTGTGTGTGGCTGCATTCAACTTTGTCTTTCTCTCCTAAAACCAACGGCTGATCATAAACTTGGTACCATTTCAATTCTTCAATTTTTTGAAATACGAGTTGAGTACATACGTATGTAGTTGAAATGATAAGGTTATTTCTGTGGATTCATTTATCATTCTTATTGCTCAATCTTTACACAAAAGGATGTATAATTAACGCCTTGATTTTCAAGGTTAATATAATAACTACAATTTGAGATTTGCAATAAGTAACTAGGGAATTATGGCGTTGGGGTATATGTATATTTTACTAAAGCTTTTCTGTAGGTATATTGGATTATATAATGCTTATATTAATTGGTGTAGTGTTAAATCATCTAGAAATAAGAGTTTACATAATAAGTCTTTTCATTTAGGTTCGGATTTGGGTGAGTTGGTTTATGGATCAAATATGGG
Organism: Chenopodium quinoa; assembly: GCF_001683475.1. Taxonomy (NCBI): domain Eukaryota; kingdom Viridiplantae; phylum Streptophyta; class Magnoliopsida; order Caryophyllales; family Amaranthaceae; genus Chenopodium; species Chenopodium quinoa. Next base: position 2,084,293 of record NW_018742879.1, read on the forward strand.
TTGTGTTTGGTTCATTCAACTACGGTGAAATTCATTTAAGGAGACTTTTATTTGCAGTGTAGGTTGACTATTCGAATTGGGTTGATTTTTAGTCTATTGAAAATGAGCTTATCATGTAAAAATAAAAAAATTCAACTACATTTGATTTTGGTCGATTCAAATCTATTTGGGTTGGGTCAATTTTGATTCGAGCTAGTTTCACTCATCCAATCATGTTTAACTTGGCCAAATATCAATTCAAATCAGTTTTAAATCAAGCAATTTTGGGTACGGATATGAGTTGAGTTAGGTTTATTAAGAATGTATAATTTCAATTATATAAACATAAGAGTATAATACAATAAGACTTTGCCATGAATCAGGTTGACACAACACATGAGAATTTGGACCCAAATGACATGAAAATAGCCCAACTCGGTATGAACACGCTATAAGCTCGACATGACAAAATGCATGCGTACAAAATAAAGGCAGAGGGTCATAGGTTGTGTGGACACCATTTTCAAAATTTGCAACGAGCACAATGACTCGCTTAATTTATTTTTGACCAATCTATAAAAATATAAAAATTAATGGGACCTGCTGACCCAACATGTGGACCAAGCTGCACGCGGGCTCTATTTATAAAATCAGCATGAGTTTTATACAATACAACTTTTTTCGTGACCCGTTCTCTAGACATGACCTGCTAAAACATTAGACATACTAACTGTGCTCGGCCAGCTCTAAGTGCCATTAGTAAATAATTGTAACGATAACAGAGAATATTCATAACATTAAAACATATTAATTAACTTAACTTTGATTATAATCAACTTCTCGATTGGGGAATAAGTGAACCACACTTCTAATCATTTAGTAACATGACTAGCAACTTTTAATTAATTCTGACCTCATCGAACCCCTAGTATTTGTGGGCTAATTAAGTTTCAACTTTGTGCCTCTTTAGTCCAAAAAACCAAACCCCACACTTCACTTTTTCCCTCTATTTAATCCCCCTTACCCCGCTCCCATTTTAGCTCAACTCACTTCCCAAACTTCTTTACTCCTTTAGTGCATAAAGTCTTACACTAAAGGAACCAAACATGTCTCACGTTGTCTACCTTGTCCTAACCATTTCCTCTCTTCTTTTTTACTCTTCCTTTGCTCATCCCCATGCCGGGCAAGGTTGGACAGAAGCTCACGCCACCTTCTACGGTGGTGGCGACGCCTCTGGCACTATGGGTATGCCATCTTTTTTTCTTTTTTTTTTTTATCTAATTTATTCAAATTTTGAAGTATCTATCCGCTCACTTACTGTAGTATATCATCCCACCTCCTCTAGCTGATACTCTAGCTCAATTTAGTAAGTGAGCGGATAGATACTTTATTACGAGGAGGTGGGATGATACACTAATTAAAACACCTTGTTATAAGAAGATATAGTCCAATTTAACGAGACAAGCCATAAGACGGTCCAATAATTCATATAAAGTACTCCGTACATGAAATTGATTATTGCACACATTATTCTAAAATTTGTGTAACAAAAAAGTTATTTCCTAGTTACTAATGTACATGCATGTTAACTAATTGTTGTATATTTGATACAAAATTTTCAGGAGGGGCATGTGGGTATGGAAACTTGTACAGCCAAGGCTATGGTACAAACACGGCGGCATTGAGCACGGCGCTGTTCAACGGAGGGTTGAGCTGCGGGGCGTGCTACGAGATGCGGTGCGTGAACGACGCGAGGTGGTGTCTTCCGGGGTCAATTATTGTGACGGCCACCAATTTCTGCCCACCAAACAATGCGCTGCCAAACAACGCAGGAGGTTGGTGCAACCCTCCCTTGAGGCACTTTGACCTTGCTCAGCCTGTTTTCCAGCAAATGGCTCACTACAAGGCTGGAATTGTCCCCGTTTCCTTTAGAAGGTTAGCTAATTATACGGCTCACTGATTGCACATAAGGAGCTAAAAATAAAATTACGGAATATTAAGTTAAAATAAATATTAATTGTACTATATTGCCATGTGATTTTATTATGCATATATCATAACCCACTAATTCTTTTTGTTAGTTTAATTCTAACTGTCGTTAGCTCTTTTCTTTAACTGTTTTGGGGGTTGCTTTTCTTAATTAAGTTGGGGGGGGGGGGTATGGGGTTTAATTAATTTACTGATTTTAATTTTAGAAAAAGTAAATGTACTTGGTAGTAAAAGAGTACACTAGTGCCCATCTTTTAGCTAGTTCCATGTTATGTGTTTTGAGTTTATATTTGTGAAAGAGAACATACAATAGTTGTTTGATAAACTTGGCTAGTTACATCATTCATGCATGTATAAAAGGTCACATAAATGTATGCACCTGTTGTAAAAAATAAAAAAAAAATGTATGCACCAAACTATTATTCTTAAAAAATATTGATATTTAAGGATAATTAACCTTGATTGCAGGCATATAGAACTTGGGTTAATCACATTGATTTTTGTCTTCTATGGTAACACAAAAGACTCTCTAGACTATCGCATGTACTTCCTCAGTTTCACAATAATCATAAAATACACATTTGGCATAAAAATATATATATTAATAAAGTTAAAGAGAGAACGCAAGACACCACTTTTGGCATAAAAATATTGTCCCTACCTTATATTACACAAGGGTATTTTAAGTATATTTTTAGGTGTTATAATTTGCCAAAAATAGTACTCCGTACCTGTATGTAACAATTAAGTATTACTCCGTATGACATTTTCATTTATGCAGTGTGTAACAACTAACAAATAATATGAAACAGATGAAATACTTATTACAAGACATTAGTCTAACAAGTTAGGCTATGATTAACTTATTAATATACCAAACTTTATTCCATACGAGTATACGACATCAAAGTCATAAACCTATTTTTCCACCTTGGAAAGGTACCAAACCCTAAAATCAAGAACAATTACTCATATCTTTTATGTGACATGTCCAAATACTGTGCCATTAAATTTAAAAGAAAATCATAATATTAATAATAATCCTATGTATGTAAATGCAGAGTACCATGCCGAAAGAAGGGTGGAATCAGATTCACAATCAACGGTCATTCTTACTTCAACTTGGTTTTAATCACCAACGTTGGAGGTGCAGGAGATGTTCATGCAGCCTCAATCAAAGGGTCTAGAACTAATTGGCAATCTATGTCAAGAAACTGGGGGCAAAATTGGCAAAGCAACTCTCTCCTCAATGGTCAAAGCCTCTCCTTTAAGGTCACCGCCAGTGACGGCCGAACTGTCACCGCCCTCAACGTGGCACCTCCTAATTGGTCGTTTGGCCAAACTTACACCGGTGGCCAATTTTAATACATAAATATCACTAGAAAAAAAAAAAAAAAAGAAAGTCATATTTTTACTAGGCATAATTAACTAAGTGTAGTTTTTTTTTTTTTTAAATACAAAGTGTGGGGTACACAATAATAAGGGTTAATTTTATTGTAACCCTTATTATATATCAGTCCTGAATTTAAAAAGGAAAATTAAAAAATTGATTTGGGCCTTTTTTGTAACACCAAGCCCATTTCATATTTTTATTTTTCTAAAAAAAGAAATTCAATTATGCGTCATGGGTTATTTTATTTCTGTCCTGATATTATAATGGGACAGAATTTAGGCAGAGGTGGGTTTTTACCACCCGCCAATATTTAATTGGTAATTTTAGAAGTGGCATTTTTTTTTTTTTTTTTATAAAGTATTTAGGAATAATTAAGGTTTGGTTTGAGTTGAGTTAAGTGATTATTGTCTGTTAAGTTTGTGTTTAAGCAAAATCAAGTGTAATAACTGCATTAGCAGTTAAATTATGTAGTTTGTTGTGAGTGTGTTTTAAGTGTTACTAAATTATACAAGTATGAAAGGATGTTATTATTATATTTTTGAGTTATCATTGAAAGTTATTTTTGTTATTGTATATTTGTATTGTGTTTGTTGTTACTTGTTATGCCATGATATTAGTTCAAGATACTTTCTGCCTGCCGATGTGCACGCCTGCATGAAGATCATGTGGCATGTCAATGATTCGACAGCCAGATATAAAGACACTTAAATGACTGTATTTATTCTTGCTTTCTAAGTGTGATTGTACATAGGACTGCCCAGCGTGCGTCGTAGCTAATACTTTCTCCGTTTTATATTTGTAACATCATACTGAAAATATGTACTGTAGTAAACTAGTAATTGCTTATAATTTTTTTCGAGAGTAATTATTCAGGTATAGAATGTTGCTTACTTTGCCCCTTCATTGTGATGTTCAACCAAACATCAATTGCAATATTAAATTAAAGCTACACGGCTACATGAAAACTATTAAATCATACGGAGTACAAGATTATTTTCTGTGGTCAACCAAGTAAGAAAGTTGTTTAGCACTATAATAATGTCATAATTTTAATTCAATGGATGGTAGACTTTATTCTTTTGAACTTATTTTAGAAATTATTCTTAATAGAAATAGACCAAACCTCTGCCAAAAATTAAAAAAAAAAAAAAAAAAAAAAAATCTTGTGTAAGGCGGTGTATGTTAATTTTATTGTAAGACGGTCAGTTTGAGATTAACTTTAACTATTTTTATGGTAACCTTAATCCCTTAAAGGGTAATTTTTAATTTGTTGTTAATTTGATTTTTATTTTAATGTGTAATTTTTTATAAATTCACGATTATGTACTATAAAGACTAATATGATTAGTTTAATAAATTATAAGTTTTTGTAAGATAAAATTTATTATTAGAAAAATAATAACTTTTGTAGTATAAATGATAACTTAAAATACTTTTAAAATAATTTTAAACCGTCTTTTATAAATTAACGTACACTTGCCTTTTTGGAGAATTTTTGAAAAAAAAAATTTGAAATTTGAATAGATCAAATGAAAATTGGTAAATCTATACTACGTTGGAATAGTAGATCATAATTTCTTAAAATGTCTATACTTTTGCATTAATTAGTAACATTATTAAAAGTTTTTTTTTTTTTAAAAAAATACAAGAGTAACATTATTAAAGTTGGATACTACCTCGTTAAGTTTTAGTTGCAAGTTTGAGGTGCAACATGGATCCCAAGTCAAAAATTGTTAATGGTGATTATGAGATAAATGGGTATGTGATTAAAGAGGAGAGAGATAAAATAAACTTGATTAATTAACCACCCAAGCCACTCACCACACCAGGCCACCACCACCAAAACCCCCCTAAACCCAGACCACCCACCACCACCGAACCCCCAACCCAGACCACCACCACCACCGCACCACCGAAACCCCCAAACCCAGACCACCACCACCGAAACCCCCTATACCCAAACCACCGATCGACACCACAGAAACCCAGACCACCGATCGACACCACCAAACCGCCACTGAAACCCCCGATACCACCTAAACCTACCAACACCGACACCATCGAAACCATCTACAAACCCACGAAAATCACCAAAACCACCCACAAACCCACCGTAAATCACCAAAACCACCGACCAAATTTATATTCAGATTAAGTTGTTAGTGTAATTTAATTAATTATCTAAGTATATGTTTAATTTTTTTAAATAAGGGCAATATTGACATTTTCAGCAAAAAAATTTATCAAAAAGGGAAATATTTGGAAAAGTTACAACTAATACTAAGCATTTAATTATAGTAAAAGTTGCAACTAAAACTTAACTAAGAATATAAAACTATGCACTTGTAATTTCTTTTTTTTTTATTTTGATAAGTATAAACTATAAATGAATACAAATATGATCAAAATTCAGTAGATCAGATTGGTTCGTCATGTAAACATTTTAGACTCCAGACTATTCTTCATAAATTCAAATTAGAATTATGGATTCAAAAAATTCAGCAGGCTGGTCAAAAAGTATGTCCAGCCCAATGAGGATGACATGGGAGATTGAGCTTAGCTCTTTTACACAAACATCACGGTTTGTTCACAAATTGACCAGGCCCATTACTCGATGTCACCATGACTTCATTGGGTTCTATTCACCAAACAATCACGGATTAATAAGTGTTATGTATAACGGGTGTGCGTTAATTTATTGTTAAATAATCAGTTTGAGTGTAACTTTAACTATTTTATGGTAACTTTAATCACTTAAAGGGTAACATTTAATTTATCGTTGGTTTGAATTTTTATTTTAATGTGTAATTTCTTATAAATACGTGATTACATACTATAAAGACTAATATGATTAATCTAATACATTATAAGTTTTTTGTAAGATAAAATTTATTATTAGAAAAACAATTACTTTTGTAGTATAAAGGGTAACTTTAAATACTTTTATAATAACTTTAACCCATTTTACAATAAATTAGTGTATACCCGTCTGTTTAAAGAATTTGTGATCACGGATTGAGTTCTGACTCGCATCCGGTACAAGAATTATGGTGAGAGCTTAAGCTCAAGCTCCGACCCTTTTATCACAAAACCGTCAATTTTGGATAATTTTCAATTTTTTTGGACTAGGATGGAATACTTCCCATACATCCCACGGCACCTAAGATCATTTAGGTTGTTGAAATCAACCATTATTTTTCCTTTAAAATGCAAATTAGCCATTTATATATTAACACCAATTAACTCAAGGCCATTATACTAAGATGCATCCTATACTATCCCAAAAGTCCTTAACAAGTGTATTATATAGACAATTTTGGACATTTTCGACTTTTCCAGATACGAGAATTAAAGAGGTCAAAGCGCTTCCCATTAATCCCACGACAACTCAGGAGATCATTTGAATTGTTGGAATCGTCCGTCAATTTAATTGTTTATGTACACATGTCCCTTTATTAATTCGAGACCACTGCAGGCCTTTGTATGACCTACTAGCGGTCGTATATGGTTCAAAATAAATTTATATAATCCCGGGTTGCATCCCCTGCCATCCGGAAAATTTTTTACACTGAATCTCGAAACTTTTAATAATGATCCAATTTCGTATATTATAGTCTTTTGTTTTGAACAATTTTTGATGACTATTGATAACACGCTATTATACATGATTTATATATTATATTTGATTCTATTTTATTGTGTTTTCTCCATTCTCTTAATCTATTAGAGCTATTATTCTTCATATTTCGATATTGCTTTCCTTAGTATGTTTTATTTTGTTTTTGTAGGAAAAGGGCTTGGTTTGCTAGATGTTTTCCTTGGTTGTGGTTTGATTTGTTAGAGGAAACGTTTAGTGCGCAATGGGACGTGTGGCAGCCTACTCCACAACCCGTCTGTGGCAAATTATTCCCCGCCACAACCCGCTTGTGGCCGTTCTTTTAACTATCATGTATGTGTTTAGATTCCTAATATGATAGAATTTCCTAGTTTTGTACTAGGATATAAATAGGCTAATAGGAAGATAAATAAGGAGACTTTTCATATTCTTTATTTTCAGTTTTACCTTCGTTATTTTTTTCTCTTTTGTTCTTCCAAGTTTTGTTCATTGAAGATTTATTTTCAAGCTTCCATTAATTCAATTCAAGTATTTTCTCCTTTACTCTCTTATTATTGTTGTTGTTATTATGTTTTCTCTTGTTGTTTATTTTATTTATTTAATTATCATGTTTGAGTAGTTTTACAATCTAGGGTTAGGTTGAACCCTAATATAGATTGATGTGTTAATTGATTCCCAATTTCCAATTTAATTAATTTATAATTCTTCTTTGTTAGGGTTGGTTTTATTATCAATAAACGACTAGAAATAGTGTTATTGAATATGATTAGGTTTGCAACGAGAGTTGATTCTTAATTGATTATAAAACCCTAATTAAAAGTAAGAGCCTTTATTTATGCATGAGAATAGCTAATTGTTCGACTTATAGGATGTTGTTCTTAATGTCTTTAATATGTATGATTTCATGAGAATAGGTATGATTGCATATTAGGGAAGATATTAGTTGATCGAAAGAAACTCTTAGTATTGTTACAAGGAGCATTCGTCCTTTGGAATGTTGATTGATTTAATTGAGGGATAAGGGATGGTTTTTGTGCATTGATTCGTATTAGTGGGGATACTTAATCTTAGATGTCTTTTAGTTCTTGATTAATTCCGTATTATTTCCGTTGATTAATAGTTAATATTTGTTTTAGTTTAGATTTCTCGATATTGATTGGTTACTTGCTTAGTATTAATTTGAGTTAGTTTAATTAGTTAGTCCTTAGTCTTGTGGGATTCAATCCCTACTTGCTCAACTACATAGTAGAGTTAGTTTGGTTATTTTTGTTAGGTACGCGACACGCCTATCAACTATTATGGGCTTGGAAATGAAAGAGGTTGGGATGGTTCACATGGATCCCATGACACACCAAGAGGCCATAAAGGTGGTTAAAATCATCCATTTTGTGTAAACCAAAAATTAGTCGTCTATGTACACGCCTCCTTTAATCAACTAAGGCCACCACGTACATTTGTGCATGACCATATATGGTTTCAAACAACATTATGATTTTTAAATACGCTCCCCACCATCCCGAAAGTTTTCAACACCAAGTTGCGAAACCTTCAACTTCAAAATTGATTCAATTTTGTGCATCATATATCCTTCAGTTTTGCACATTTTTTGACTTTTTATTTAGAACAAAATGAAAGAATTCAGGTACTTCTCATGAACCCCATGATATCTTGAGAGCTCATTTGGATGCTTGGAATTGTTCATTTTGTCTTCTAATCGTCAATTTAGGCATTTACATACGCGACTTGCTTTCTTAATTAACTTGCTTTCGATCAACTAAGAAAGAAACTATGATTTCAAAACTTGCTTTCTTATATTATATGACCAATTAGTATTTGTATATGTCTATGATTTCAAATAACATTATGTATATTATCCCGCGATGCATCACTTACCATCTTGAAAGTTTTCAACACCAAGTTCCGAAACCTCTATAAATGATTTAATTTTGTGTACTTGTATTAGTTTTCAATTTTAGATAATTTTTTACTTTTCTAGACCAAAAATGAAAGAGGTTCGGATGCTACCCATAGACCCACGACACCGCAAGAGCCCATTATTTGATCCCAGGTTGCATCCCCCATTATGCCAAAGTTTTCGATACTAGGTCCCAAAACCTACGAAAATGATACGATTTTGTGTGTATAGCTTTCGCATTTGGACAATTTACAAACCCGGAAATATAAAAGGTCGGAGTGCTTCCCTTGAGCCCACGATACCTTGATAACCTATTTGTGTGGTTGTAATCATCTATCTTGCCTTTACACCGTTAATTTAGCCATTTACGTACATGACTCATAACACTCATTTAATTAACTAAATGCTATCATGAGCCTTTAAGGGACAGAAACAATATAGGGTTGAACTCAGTAAATGGTGACAACAAGGCCACTCCTTCACTTACAATTTATGTTTTCTCTAACACCATTAAGAAATATTAACTAAATTAATTAAATTTTAAATTTTAGCCACCGCCGGTAGTGTTAGAGAGAACCATATTGTATACAATTAAATTATTAACTAAAAAAAAAAAAAATCATTGACCACAGTTTTCCCTGCCACCACAACCAGCCAACCGCCAGCCACCACCCGCGCAGCCTCGATCGCCCTTCCCCCGGCGCCGGCCGCACCCAGACCCTCCGGCGTCGGCGACGCACGAACCACCATCCCCCCTCCCTACTCCCACGAAACTCTAAATCCTTAGGACGCAACCCCAACCCTCGAAAAACCCCAACCATCCCCAACCAACAATGGCATCGGAAAACCCTAAACCCCAAATATCATCTGAAATTTCAACTCCGATGCCGACGAATTCCCAACAACCTCGTCGATTTCGACCTAGGGTTCGTGAAGTTAGCTCCAGATTCATGTTACCTGCGACAAAACCTCCGACGAACATCCAGAAGCAAATCTGCATCAAAACCACGCTCTCCAACGAATAAAACACCGATTTCTCAAAATCGCAGTCGAGATACGCCTACGAAAATGATGATGATGATAATGATGGTGGGTGCCGCGAAAGAGAGAGAGGAAATGACCGGTGGGGTTGCTCCGGCGTCGGCAGTGGCGGACCCAGGAATTTCCGACTGGTGAGTCACAATCGATAATCGAATATGTAAAAAAAAAAATTTACCAAACAACCAAGAAATAGTACTAAAAAATACATCCAAATATTTCGAGCAAAAAAAATCAACTTTTCTGAGCGACTCATATATTGAAGTGAGAACTAATCAAAATTTAGAATTCCAAATACAAGTAAAATCATTTAAACAGTAATAGTATATGAAACAAGGAGATGAAAAGAGAGAATATTCAACTGACCTTAGAGACCACAACAGTTCATCAATCAAATCAACATCCTTAATTATATTTCATTATTATAAAAAACACAAGACTTTAAACTTTGCAAGCAAAACCTTTATCAAATTACAAGTTATAAGATACAAATTACTGCAATAATTAACATAACAAGCATAATTGTTCCGACATTCATATATAGTCTTATAAAAACTACCCATATGCATAATTCACATAATTTGATCACCAAATATTCAAATTACACCAAGAAAAGCCAAAAATGCTTCGAAGATTCATATTTAAAAACAAACCCAGATAAATATTTCACAAAATTTGATCATCAAACATCCAAATAACACGGAACAAAAGTACAAAACCAAAATTTTCAGGAAAAAAAAAATCCCAAATCAAGAAATTGTAACAAACCAAGAGGGTGCTCGAATTTGAATGAACTTTTAGCCATCTCAGCACTCAAAAAGGTAGAATTGATACCAGCAGAGTAAGAGTCTGTAGGCATGAGCGAACTAGCGAAGAGGAAGCGTTAAGCCGTTAACTAAAAATCAACCAAAGTTTCAACCAAAGTTTAATAAAATTAACTAATTAGACTGAATTAAATTAAAGATTAGAATTTTAAACTAAAAATTAGAAATCAACTTACTAGCAAAATGAGAATAGGAGATTAGAAGAAGGCTAGGGCTTGAGGAAGTCCTTGAGGAAGTCTGGCCGTCTGGTGAAGAATGAAGATGAGGCGAAGTATTATTATTATAATGCTTTTTTCTAATGTTCAATATTCTTATTTATAGCCACAACCCTTAAGCTAGCTTGTCCCCTACGATAACAATACAAGTATGCGTTTCCAAAAGAAGTGGAGTTGGAGATGATTGATGAAGGATTGAAGAAGTGAAGAACTGGAGTTGGAGTTGATTGATGAAGGATTGAAGGGAAGAGGCGAATTGGCGATTTGGCGAAGAGAAGAACTGAAGAAGGCTAGGGTTTGAACTGAATTCGGGATTTGGGGAAAACTGATTTTAGTTTTTTTTTATTTTTTATTTTTAAAAAAATAACTTAAATTTTTTTTTGGGCCTGGTGAGTCACTTGACCCACCAGGTCTAAGCCCAAGTCCGCCACTGGGCGTCGGGGTCGTGGGTAGGTAGGGGCTGGGCTGGGCTAGGTTTGGGGGGGGGGGGGGAAGAAGTAGGTGGGTTTTTTTTTAAAAAAAAATATGAGTATTTTAGGCATTTCACTTTTCCCTTCCTTTTAAAACATTAACCATAGTTAATATTTTCTTAAAATGTTTAACTAATATTACCACTTAATTAGTTTTATAACTTATATATTACCAGAGATAATTTGATATTTTAGTGTTTATCATTGGAAAAAAAAAAAAAAAACTGATGAGTACCATTGAGAATTTCCCTAATTACTTTAATGTTCGATTACTTATTGCTACTTTCCCTAATTGTGTAAGAATAACTTCTGAAAATCACATATTTGAAGAGTAGACAATGTGACGAATCTAATAAAATTCACTTGACTATGTTTTTTCTCATACATTAGTGTAATAAGTTTAGTCAAACTAACACATTAATTCAAATAGACTATATCAGATTTTAATATTTTATTAAATACAAATGAATGACTTTATTTTAAGTGAAGATAAGTTTCATCAACTAAAAAAAAAAAAAAAGATGGCATTATAATTCATTATTAATTTTGCTTAATATTTCTTTGTTGTTTATACAATATGGTTCTCTCTAACACTACCCAAGTACTAACTCAAATCCTACTTATTCCTCATCATACTAGGGAACAATAGAACATATTTGATCACATTTTGATATCATGCATAATATAGATGGTAAGAAAGAAATACAGCCTACCAGCTGTCAATTGCTAAATGGGTAACTAAGATTCAAGCTATGAAAAATCTTCCTACGTGGCATTAAAATGGGACCCATATAATCTTTAAAAACCAGCAAAAACAAAGCAATAGATATATGGATATAACATTAGATAAGGATAGCAAAAACCATTTCTCATTGGCTAATCTCCATCTCTATAAGACTCAAAAGCCAATCTTAGCCGTTGGATTACCCCACCAAAAAAAAATCCAAGTCACCAAAATAACATATCATTCCCAATAAACAAGAGCCACAAGACATGCACTAGAAATGAAATTACAAGGGATAGTGTAACATAACATCAACATTTTGTGACACATCTTTTTTTTTTTCCTGCCTAGCTAACAAGCTAGTTTGGTTGAATTAATATTTGATTGATCAACTGAGGATGGCAGCAGTGACTACACAGGCTTCGATCGCCGGTTTCCGCCCGTGCGCATCGAAATCGAGGTTTTTGACTGGTGTTCCAGGGAAGCTTAACAAGGAATGTGGTCTTAGCAATGTTAGGTTGCCCTCTACTACAACTACTAGTTCTCTTAAGGTTGAGGCTAAGAAAGGAGAGTGGTTGCCTGGTTTGGCTTCTCCTGACTATCTTACTGGCAGGTAACATTTAACACTTAATTAAATTCTTTTAACTATTGTTGATCAAGTCTTCTAAATTAACAACGGAATTATTAAGTGTCAAGAGTATTTCATGCATGGTAAAAGCAATTTATTTTATTAAAATTGTAACCCCTTTACTTGTAATAATTAGTTACATGATAGTACGGAACATGAAATGTTTAAAAAAAAGTTGTCGTCTTTAACAAAAATTATGTAATGATTAATGATTGATTTTGTATTATGTTCTTGTTAATATTAAGTGATGAAGAGTAGATAGAAACAAGTATCAGCTGTTATAATACATATTTAGGCAAAATAATTTAATCATAAAAAATTAAAGGCCAATGCAATTATGTACATTAAACATTTAAAATCATGATTGTTGTTGTTTTTAACTGAGTAATAACAAAGTTGAAAGAATCTAGCTGAAAAATTATTAATAACAAGTTGCCTTAAGAATTGTGACCTTAGTTTAAGCCAATTATGTCAGATGTAGATGATTAGATGATATTTGGTGAAGTAGATAGACAATAATTTTGTACAGATTGTGTACAAGTTGTAAAGAGAACATAACACTTTTGTGTACAATATAATTCAGTCTTCCAGGAGACAATGGATTTGATCCCTTGGGACTAGCTGAGGACCCAGAGAACTTGAGGTGGTTCGTGCAAGCCGAGCTAGTGAATGGCCGGTGGGCGATGCTTGGAGTGGCCGGTATGCTGCTACCAGAGGTGTTCACAAGTATCGGAATTATCAACGTGCCTAAATGGTATGATGCAGGGAAGTCAGAGTACTTCGCCTCATCATCAACCTTGTTTGTGATTGAGTTCATCTTGTTCCACTATGTGGAGATAAGGAGATGGCAAGACATCAAGAACCCTGGATGTGTTAACCAAGACCCGATTTTCAAGCAATACAGCTTGCCTCCTAATGAATGTGGTTACCCTGGTGGTATATTCAACCCTCTCAACTTTGCACCTACTCTTGAGGCTAAGGAGAAGGAGCTTGCTAATGGTATCGCCTTTTTCCTCTTCTAATGCTTATAGTATGCAACTGTTTTTTGTTCTCTTTTCAGTAAGTCGATTTGTGGAACCTAGACTAGGCCAAGATCACTACGTACATCCCTACCTTCAGAAATTATACTTATGGCAGGAATAATAATTGGCTGTTTTAGCTAAATATGCAGTTGCTTAGTGAAGTAGGACTAGAACTTGAGGTAATCTGATGGAAATTTGTGTCAAAACCGAGCTGATCTTTGTATGATTCATTTTTGGCAGGGAGATTGGCAATGTTGGCATTCTTAGGATTCATCGTGCAGCACAACGTGACCGGAAAGGGGCCTTTTGACAACCTTCTGCAGCATCTATCAGACCCATGGCACAACACCATTATCCAGACATTGTATGGTAACTAAGTCCAACTCGACTAGTAGAAGGAAAGACCATGTTATCATAGTTCTTTTGTAACAATCAAATCTTTTGTGGACTGTATGATATTGAGCTTCTCTGGTAATTATTGAAGGGTTTTCAATGTACAGGACAACTAAAGTTGGCACTTCTGTTTTTACCTACCTTAGCTTTCATAAAATGATATCTTTACCCCCCTTATGAGCAGCACACTGACATTCTCAGACTCCTGAGCTACTTTCAATTCAGAATAACCAACTCGCATTTAGCATACCCAGTATCACTCGATTCAAACTCAAACTATCTGAAAATTAAAATGAATACAAAGATCGGATTTACCATACAAAACTCTGAAAATCATAATTCGACCTGATCCAAACATCTAATAACTCACCACCCAAATGTGAATGAAATTGAAAATACCCAAACTGACCCCGTTTGTCATCATTGTAAATGTGATTACCAGGTTACATCAATTTGTTGGAAGGTTACAAGTCTAGTAGTTCCTTGGAGAAGACCAATCTCGATATCTTTATAAGCAAAAAAGTGTAATGTATTATGTGATTCGGAGCATGTTTTAAGTTACAGTAAACTCTGCAGAGTGCAGAACTCTAATTTACAGGATCGGTCACTAGAAACCTCAGCAAAATTGCCCCAAAATGGGAAGAAAAACCAAAAAAAATGAGATAAAGGGAGTAAAAAGGCCCTATTCACAGTTGACATACTTTGTATTTTTTTTCAAGAATGTGCTACATGTATCCACCTATACTTTCTATACATAATATACTATACAGCAAGTGTTATGGGAAATCAGACAACCCACCAAATCAGACATCCACAAATGTATCATCCAGAACATAAGATTTGATTAGTTGAGCTTTTATGCTCCCATAATTGACATTCATCGCAAATTTAAGCTTCTGCTAACATGCGCCCTATTCTTTTGGTGGCTATCGTGGATTAGCCAATACCTCAGTCACAAATTAAGCTGCAGCAAGATTAAAACAATTATTAGTTAAATAGTATCATGTCACAACATAAATTTTTTTAAACACATACAAGTACTAGTTTAGAAAAGTGTGTCAGCATCCTGATTTTGCTGGCTTTTTAAAAAATATCTTTGCTGTGACATTGTATTCTCACGTTAAGATGTTATCAAGCAATTATGGAGCTATTAACCAATATATAACCAAAAAATAGAAATCATAAAAGTGTAAAACTAAAACTTCATAATATACAAAAGGCTCATGCCAGAAAATTTTTCCTTTGCTTATGAAAGGATCAAAATAAACTCCCAGGATAACATCTTTCACAGGCAACCAACACACTTGACAGTAATTAAATTAGCCTAATTCAGGTGAACCATGTAAAATTAAAGAATTTGGATGATAGGGAAGTAGAGGTATCCATTTCCCCTTGTTTGAAAGGAAGGAAAGAAGAGGGGAGAGAGAGCAGGATCAGTTTTACTCTCCTTTAAATAAACCATATCCTAGGATTTGGTAGGAAAATGCACTAATGCACGGGTACACATTCCCTTGCCTTGCCCTGCCTTCCCTTCCCTTACTCATCCCCTCCTTCCCTTCCCTCCCGTCTATTTACTTTATAATTGTTACGCTGTATTTGACTTCTAGTCCAATTGAAGCTTGGGTTGTCAAGTCCATGAAAGATTATTTGCCCAAGAATTAAATGCCATCTATCTGCTGCATTCTTCATCATAAGTTAGAATTTTTTTTTTTTTTACCATTGAACTTGTAGTGGTGATTGGCAGCTAGAGGAAGATGTGCAAGATATAAGGAGTAAGTGTTAGCCAAGACAGGCCTAAAACCAAAAAAGGGAATGCGAGTCATATGGTGTACAGGTGACAGTTTAATCCCCGTGGTCTTTGGTGAATAACCAAATAACATGATTTTCACAGCATGGCTATTGGCTAGACAGAATTTCAGATTCTTGTGGCTTGGCAAATTGTTTAAATAGCTGTAACTTGTTCGAAGGAAGAAGAATAAAGAAAGAAAATTTTTGAAGACAAACCAGAGAGCCATATGACAGCATTTGAGCTTCAAGAATATTCTTAAGACCGCATTATCATACACCATTAAAAGCAATAATGAAACTCTTTTAACAGGGAACCTAGAAAAGAATGGCAAAAATCAAGATATCGGACATGGAATCAACCAACACAATATCAGATGCTATTGAGAACCAACCTGTGGGTATGAATTTTCATTGAACATAGGAATGGGACATTGCAAAGCAGCAGGAGCCCATGGTTGAGGCCTTGTATCATATATAGACCTAGGCATATCAAATTGACCAGGAATTTGGTAATCCATCGGATTGCCTTGAAAATTGATCCCATTATCTGGCATCACTTTCTTCTCCTCGGGCAGATTAATATTTCCATATGGGGAGTATGGATATTGCTCGCCAATTTGAACTCCCATGCATGCATTTGCAGTCAGCTCATTTAAGCTACCACAATCTTGTCTTGCGTTCTCACATTGTCTGGCATTTTCCATTTCTAATTTGGCATCGCCGTAGTATCCAGAGTATCCAGGTAGAGAAGCATCACTGGTACACTTCATGTCTCTAAAGAAAACATTGATAATATAGAACAGACATAAGTATATTGAAGAAAAGGCAGAAGAAAGATACTGCTGCTGTTGAAAGAATTAATCATGATATCAATTTTACAACACAACACATAATGATAACTTATTAACAAAATCATGCAAAGTACTGCATGACTATTTTATACAATTTGGCAAGATAAATTTCAAGGAAGTAAAGGAATAGGACTCACCTATGAGATAAAAAGTTTGGGTCTTCAGACAGCAGTAAATGTTGATTGTCATTACTCGAAAGCCATGATAACGGCTGACATTCTTGCATACTACCCATCATCAAAGGAATATGCATCCCATTCTGAAACTGAAATATGAACAGTAATTGTATGATCTTCCAAAGACAATGAAAGTATGCTAGCCAGTAAAAGAATGATTTCCATCACAATAAATGTGTAGGTAGTTACCTGGTTACTGCAGTCTAGAGACATAAATTGGTGTTTTCCAATATTTTCCTGTTAAGTGAAAATTCCATGCATTAGTTACAAATGAAGATCGGCAGTTGGATTATAGGATTAGTTATGACTTATTACAAGATTGTAAGTATATCAACAAAAGAATTCTTTCCTCTAAAATTTATAGTAAGGAAGTTTTGCAACAATTTTCTAGCACAATGTCCATATATACTGACATTAGGAAACCTTCGCCCATAACTTCACCCCACCCTCCAATTCTTTTTGAAAAAGTCAACGTAATGATAATGATAATGTTCCTTCTATCCTGAAGCTATGTTAACGTTTATCATTTAGGGATTCATAGCTATGTTACAGTTTAACATACTGCCTTTTGTTCTCTCTAATATATCTCTTTAGTTGGAACCACACCCACCCACGTTCTCGGCCTACTTCTTCTCCCTCCTTACTCTCTGTGCCCTAAAGCAATGTAAACTTAGCTCTAATATGGAGGTAGTAGTAGAATTAAGCTATGATGAGGTAAAGTGAATGGGAAAATAAATAAATAAATGCAGGTGCAACATATCTGTACCTTGTGTAAGCGGATTTGGTTAATTGATTCCTTCAAGGAGTTTTCCATCTGCCGTAAATGCTCCACATTGTCAATCTTATCAGGATTACTCCAACAGCTGTCCAATAAAAGAACCATGGGAAAAAAAAAAATTATGGACTGAAATTATGTTCAACACACAATGCCTTTATTAACAGACAGACAACATGATACTATCATCCTGTGCATCCAAACATGGTACAATTGAGGTTTACAGACTCCCCTATATCATTTCCATTATAGTAGGCCAAACAATGCAGCACATCAAAAAGGATAATATATAGGAATTTCACTGCAAGTTCAACACAGCTTCATTTGGCAGTGGAAGAAAAGAAAGCTCTAGCATTCACCATTTTTGTGAAATTAAAAAAACTGCCAAGTTTTCTAGATAGCAATAGAAACCTAAACAAGATTACTAAATACCTCTCAAAACTAGAAACATATAAAAGACACATTACGAATAGCATTCATCATATTAGATCAATGGCACAAGTGGATAAGACACAGAGGCTATGCATAAAGCATAGCAAATACTTCGTATAATATTGGCAGGTTGAGCTAGAACATTGAAAACCTCAACAATAATGAGGGAACTATATTTAAATACTTTCATGTACACTGCAACAAATTTGGAGCATAGCCTACATGAATATGTGAATGTTCCTGCCGGAAAACGCTTAACAAAAAGCAATACTTGTATAGTTAATAGTCAAAGGTGCACCTCAATCGCTTATGTGCTTCTGTAATCTGTGCTTGCAACAGCCCCACTTGGTTAGCCAGTTCCTATTCAAATCAGCAAATGAAGCACAAAGAAAGAGCTAGGTCTCATGTAAATCATTCAAGTGAATGAGCAACCAATCATACCTCAGCCGTTTGACCACTGCAAAGCAAAATATAACATCAGATCCTTTCAAAGTTTGTTCTTTTAATGAAGATACAAAAAAAAACTTATAATTGCATACCTTGAAGCAACAAAGTCTTCTATATTTACATCATGGTCACACTTCTTAAAAGTTTTCTTTAGTGCCTATGTATAAAAGAAAGAGAAATAAAAACGCATGCATAAATTCAGAATACAAAAATACAATATAAAAGACAGCTAGACCTTGTAACTTGAAGAAAGGGAATTCTTACTTCAAGACTCTCCAATTTCCTGTTGCAACAAATAAACAAACATTCAGACACGATTTTCAAATCAAAATCTCAAAACTGGTGTTAATTATGCAAAAGTTAATTCAAACCTCTTTGCCCTTTCTTGTGGAGTTAATTGAGCAAATTTGGTGATGACTTCTTCAAGGTTGCTGAAAATGCATACAGGTACAAAATTTCAAAAACATAATGATAGAATACACTTCGATAATGTTTTATATATTAAAAGACTTGGGTAAATGATTGCCGTTCTCTACACAACACAACTAGTTATCAGCAGAAGTAATATCGACATTATAAAGTTTAAATCAAGTAAGCACTACTATACCCTTCACAAGTCAAAGTGGCTTCATAGCAATTTAAGAGCAACCTTCGTAACATACATAGTTAATAGTTTCTTACTTTCATTATAATCCTTCCTAATCATGTCACTAATTAAATTTTCAGACATTTGTTCTTCCAAAGGAAACATGATTAGATACCATCTCACTTTATCCCCTCTTCAAAATCACAATATTATACAGTTTAAACTTTAAAGTCATACATACATACATTGATGTAACATTGACAAATAAGAAAAACCAAGCAAATTAAACAAGATAGTAACAATATAATTATACCTACGCTCTCCAAGGAACAATGTTGGCTTCTCTGTGGGAGAGAACATGAGCAAAACAATGTCTATGTCACATAAGATAGCTAACTCCCTAGCTTTCTTAATGATTCCGGTGCGCCGTTTCGAGTAGGTTACTTGACGGTTGCTACTGCTTTCCAATCTTTTAATCTTTAGTTTAACCCTTCCCATTCTTCAAGATTATCAGCAAATGCTCTCCGGCCAAACAACCGCCAATCACCTTTGCAACTTCTTTTTCTTATGCATCCTTAACAACACAAACTTGTCAAAATTAGCACATTTGTCAACAACATAATATAGCAAATAACCCACAAGTTTAGCATGTTAAATGGTCTCGCGGGTGGTACCCAACACCTGAGATCGAATCCCGTCTACATTACATAGATTAATAATTTGAATTTGGATTGTAAACAATGAAGGGTACGTATCAATATCATTAAAAATGATGAAAAATTGAAAACCCAGATGCAAAAAACAAAGAAAGACAAAAATTGCAATAGTTAAAAAAAGAAACAAAGGAAAAATAGGACCTACCATGCAAGATAGATATCCAAAAAAAGAGAAAAACCCAGAAAAAGGGGAAATGAATGAAAAAATTAGAAACCCAAAAATGGTATAGATAGATAACAGAATTAAGATGATGATGAAGAAGAAGAATATGGAAGAAGATTATGAGGGAGGAGAGAGAAAGAGGGAAGCTGGAAAAAAGGGGTTGACAGGCAGAGCTGTGATTACGGGGGGTAGAGGCTGGAGAATCGGGCGGTGTTAGAAAGTTCTATGCGTTGGGTTTGCGAGTGAAATAGGGAGATTGGAGATTCACAAGGAGAGGAAGAGAGAGAAACAATTTTATCAACCATGAAATTGTATTGTTTTTGTTTGTTTGTTTGCAATTGCAGAGGAGCTAGCTTTGATTTTTTTTTTTTTTTGAAAATAGCTAACGTTGATTTATGAACCCTTTTATGCTTCATTTCTAGGCACCCATTTCTTGTTCCAATTTCCCGATTTTCCCGGGGAAAACACTCGCTAGTGTGATTTGTTTAGGGGGTAGTGGGTGAAAGTTCGGCTTTCGGTTTAGGTTTGATTCGCTTTGAAATTATATGAATTAGGATTGTGGTTCAATCTGATTTAAAATTAAGTAATTCAAATTTAATATCAATTCTAAATATTTTTTGTTAGTGGACCTTACGCATTACTAATAATCGAGTTTTATGAGGTGTTTAATAATGATCTTCATAACCTACAGAAATTTAAAAGTAACTTTTAGAGTTTTAGTGGTGGTAAAATTATATGAATTAGGATTGTGGTCCAATCTGATTTAAAATTAAGTAGCTCAAATTCAATATCAATTCTAAATATTTTTGGTTAGTGGACTAGTGGACCTTACGCATTACTAATAATCGAGTTTTATGAGGTGTTTAATAATGATCCTTACAACCTATAGAAATTTAAAAGTAACTTTTAGAGTTTTAGTGGAGGTAAAATCAATTTTTTTAAAACTTTTCAATGGTGTTAAATTATTTTTTTTATTTTTATTTTTTTTATTTTTTTATTTTTTTTAAGTGTTAAAAATCATTTTCGTATTTTTTGAGGTGTTAAAAATAAAAATTTCCTATTTATTATACACCCAATTTTATAAAATAGCTTGATTAGTCTTATAAATTAACCTTTTTTTTTTGGAAAGATGGAAATAAATAATCTCACCTTTGCGTAGTCTGACAATAACAATCCCACCTTTTGATTATTAAGAGGCAATCCCACCTTTGTATGTCATCTTCTTTTAACAGACCTTTTTACCTAAAACATGTTAAACAGGTTAAAATGTTTTTTTTTTTTTTTTAAAGTCACGTGTCGCTCAATAATTGGTCAAAATAAAAAAAAGTTAAAAACAAAAACAGGTAAAAATAATTTTTTAAAAAAAAGAAAGAAGAAAAAAACCCACCACCCACCCCCAGCCACCGTGAAACCCTATCCCTTACCCTAGCCTCGCCAAAAACTGGCCGGCCGCCGCCTTAAACCCTTGAAAACGGCCGGCCGGAACCCCCCCAAAACCACCCCGCCGACCAAAACCCACCCCCGACATCACCCCATGACCCTAATCCCATCCCCGAAACCACCATGACCACCATAGGCCAAAGCCACCACCCTGAAAACCCTACCTAGCCGCCGTAAACCCACCGAAACCCCACCCAGCCGCCGAAAACTCCATCCCTAACCACCCCAAAAATCCCCACCCCTAGCCCCAAAAACCCCCCCTTAAACACCCTAAAAACACATCCCTGGTGCCGGTCGACCATTTTCGGAGGTTAAGGAGGGTGGCCGGTCGTTTTTTGGTGGTGGCTGGGGTAGGGGCTAGGGTTTCACGACGGGGGCTGGTGGCTAGGTTTTTTTCTTTTTTTTTTATTTTGTTTTCTGTATTTTGTTTTTTTTTTAATTAAAAAAATGAAATAAACTTATTAATTTTTGACACATGGCATATAACCTATAAAAATCGGTCACTAACAAGTCACGGTCTATTAAAAGAAGATGACATGCAAAGGCGGAATTGTCTCGTAATAATCAAAAGGTGGGATTGTTTTTGTCAGACCACGCAAAAGTGGGATTATTTATTTCCATTTTTCCTTTTTTTTTAAAATGAGTATTCTATTCACCTGATTTTCACTCCATCTTAGGTTATTATATGAATTTATCTACCAATAATTGATTGTTGGTGTAGTGGTAATTGAGGCTGCACTTAATAGGGAGCTAGGACTGTGTGTTCGATCCCCCACAACAGCAATTAGGAGAAGACTAGAACCTAAGCACTCAGAATTGAGCTCCGAATCCGGATTAACCCAAAGGGTGAATCGGGTGGAGCACCAATTTTTTTATTTTTTTTATTTTTTTATTTTTTATGACAAAAAAAAAATGAAAAGAATAACATCGACCTATTACAACTTTTCAGGGGTATTCCATGTAATTTTTTTTTGTTTTTTGTTTTTTGTTTTTTTTTTTTTTTTTCTGTTTTTCTTATCAAAACATTCTCAATTAGGTAAATTTGATAATCCCGTAATATTCATGCCTCTCCAAAGAGCTTGTTCATCACCTGTCTTGCTCTGAGGAACAAGCTGTCAAGCTAGTTACTAAAGACATGATGCAATCATGGAATATACAATGTGATCCTGGTTGTTTTTTATGTGCTCAAGAGCTGGAAACTGTCCAACATTTTTTTTTTAGTTTCCTTTTGCCAAGACCAGGGGAGGACCCACGTGTAGTCATAGTGTGTCACAGGACAACCTATTATTTTATAAAAAAATTAAACACTAAATGTCAAGAAGTTCAGCTTGCAGCCTAGTGGTTTTTTTACCACCCATCACACGCGAGATGTGGGTTCAAACCCCATTACTGACATTTTTTTCTTTTTTTTGCTTTATAACCTCACACCCAATTTTCAACATTTAGAAATTAAAACTTGGGATTCAGAACATTTCCCCCAAATTGTAAAACCCTAAGTCTCTAACTCCCCTAAATCGAAATCCCGAGACCCCACCCGCAGGCCCGTAGCCCCGCCACCGTTCACCGGCCAGTTTAAGCTCCGTACTCCGTCACTCCATTTTCTCACCGTCGCCAATATATGGTTCATCCGTCAATGTCAATATGTGGCTCATACTTTGTGGAAAATCAATACTTTGATGTATGTTGCTCAATTACAATCCATTGTCGCTTCTGCTGCTCACAAATTTCCCGATCTTCTTCTCTGTTTTGATCTTCTCTCCGATCTCATTTCCGCCATTAATGACGAGCCTAAGGTTCCATTTCTTAGTTTTTTTCTCCTTTTTATCTTTTTTCTACTTGATTAGATCTATGTTGCTGCTAATTGTTCAAAATCATGGAATTTCAGCATGTTTAAGTTTGTATTGAAATCAATTTAATTATTTTTAGGTTGTTTAAGTTGAATTTTGAGAATTCTAGTTGCAAATTATACTGGCATTTGGATTGTTTTAGAGAATTATTAAGTTTTGATTGGGAATTCTTGCTTAAATTATGAATGGGCTTGATATGGATTGAATTAGGAACCTATTATGTATTTATGTTATGGCAAAGAAAATGTGAAGATACATTGTTTTCGCTGCTGGTTTTGGGTGGGCGGAGGCCGGTGCGGCACTTGACATAGTTAGCTATGGTTAAAATTATCTGGAAAGGAGATCCTAGTTCGATATACTCAAGGGCTAGTGCTCTTCAAGGGTTTCTTGCTGACCATTCACATGCAGGAGGGTGGTTTTGGTGGTGGTGTAGGAGGAGGGAGTGGTTGTTGGGGCTGGGCTGGGAAGTGGCTGTTGGGCTGGGTGGGGAATTGTTTAATTAATTTTTTTTAGAAAAAAATAGACCATTCACATGCAGACACGTGTCGAGTAACCTGCTTTTTTTATGTATTTTTTTTTTGCTAATCATACAAGCTTTGACTATTTTTTAATATTATATACGGTCAATAGACAATGATGGGACAACCTATTACTCAAATCCTGGATCCGCCACTGGCCAAGACTGTGTGGTTGAAATTGAAAGTGCTTGCCTTATTTGACTACAATATATCAATTTGGACTTTTGATGCTTAGATTCATTAGATTCTAGAATTTGCAGAAAGACCGGGTCTAAAAATAGGTTGCTAGGTATGTGTGGTTGCTGAAGCTGTGTATCACATCTGGTTGTATAGAAATGCTTTGATCTTTACAGGAGGCTGCAAACCTACTTATACAGTTTTTAGAGATATTTTGTTTGTTGTTGCTTGTAGGTGTTCTGCTAGTCATAGGCATCTGCTAATTTGTGATTGATTTTGTTGTGTTGTTTAGTCCTGGTTAAGAGTACCCTTCCTAGAAGGTGCCTCTTACTCCTGAGTCCAGTTAGGTTTTTGTCCCTTTCTCTTATGGGAACCCTCCCTAGAAGGTGTCCTTGATGAATTATATTTATATGCGATTTATAGGCATGTTTATGCTACTTTATATTTGCTTTTTAGGTCTTTTAGTCGCTTTTTAAGTCGCAATGCATAAGTAGTCCATTTTGTGCTCAATTACACTTCATTTGTATTTTATTAATGTTTCAGGTAGTTTTTATAACTATTTGGACACTTTCAGAGTGGTTTTGGATGAATGGGACAATGAAAGGATAAAAAGTTGATGAACCGAAGTCATTGAATGAAAGATATGTGTTTATGGTGGCTTAGGTCAAGATTTATATGCATACAAATGAAAGTAGCATCCACAAGGCTCGATATGCACCTTTCGAGAATGAATTTGAGTTAGAAACGAAGTTAAACGACGATTTACAACAAAGTGACAAATCTGACCCTTGTCCACTCTTTTAATCATAACTTGATCTCTACACATCGAATTGAGAAAACCAAACTTGAAAAGCTTTCCAACAAAATAAATAAATAAATAAATATATATATATATATATATATATATATATATATATATATATATATATATATATATATATATATATATATATACACACGCTTCTTAGAATGAGAAATTTGGCATATTCGAAATTGTCCTACGCCTGTAGACCGTCAGACGCCCCATATATTCATGCTAGCTTATTATCATCGCTTCGTCATCACCGTTGGCCAATCACTATGCTTATATACTTCTTTATTTTTCTTATTTCTTTTCTTTAATTATTTTTAGATTAGAATTTAGAAAGCTTATAAATACGTACTCCAAGGGATTATTTATTTTCCCTTATGCCTTTTATTTTTTGATACGTCCGTTTTCTTAGCCCTAGTTTCTCATAGACAACTCCATGGATTGTCCATGAATTGTTCTTGAGTTTATTGCTTTTATTTACAAAACTATTTTATTTCTCTCTTTTAATTATGTTTTCTTTATTAGATTTATTTTTAATAATTATTTCAATTCATGCTTGAGTAGTTTTTTTTTCTAGGGTTTGGGTGTAATACCCGCATATTTTATATCTTATAATATATAAAAATCAGATTTTATGTCACATATTTATGCTATTAATAGAGGTTTAAAACCTTATTTTAATTTAAATATAACTCTTTTTTTTAAGCTTATATAACTATTTTAACCCTATTATGTTTTTGATACATAATATTGTGCTGCCGTTTTGATATAAAATTCCTAGCTTTCTCTTCTTTCTCTTTACTCCATTCTGTTCGTGGGTTTATAACAGCAGTCTGCTATTAATCTTTAGAATGATCATCATTTGGTCAAACCAATTAATTTTATTCCAAAGTTTCTGAGTCAGGCGCATAGGCTGTGATCAAGCAGTCAAAACCTTTCTTTAATATTTGGTTAATTATTTCCGAAAGGTAATCACACGCATCTTTTGGTTATTGTTTAATTATACCACAATCATGTTTTTAATTTGTAATCTAATATTTTGAAAATAATAATTTTTTTTTTTTTTTTTTTTTTTTTTTTTTTTTTTTTGTTGTGTGTGTGTGTATTTGATGATCTGTGACTTCATGGAATTGGAGTGATATTGATATATATGATTCCCATAGCAATTTAGTTTATATGGCTTTATTTGATGTGAACTTTTGGATTATCATAGAATTATTACTTTTGTTATTGGTTTGAGGCTCGGCGTTATATACCTTAGTTCTGCATGTTGGTAAGGAGATGATAATGATGAGTTAAGAATAACGTACAATCTTTATTTATATTTTTCTATGGTCCCCTACAGTGGGATTTGGCCCGTACGTTGGCCATGGTTATTCAAGGTGTTTTCTAGTTAGTGAGAGTATTCAAATTTTTATACTTGTTGGTTTATTTATTCGAATTATCCATGTCCAAGACTAGGTATAAAACAAAGAACGTGGCACACTTTTGGGATATATGAGTTAATTGAGTAAATTAAAGGTTCGTACTATTCGAGGTTTAGTTGATAAAGATTATTTTAAGAGTATAATGTGTAATGTAGTTTCGAACTACATTGATTAATTCATGAGCTAGTAATGTTAATCATTCCATTATTCTTTGTATTCTGATATGTGGTGATTACTCAGCTTTTTTGCTGACGTGTGTGTTGTTTTGTTGTGCTACTTGTGTTTACGGCCATGTTTTTTTCTTATGGTTGCCCTGCGACGATCTATCTTGGAATTTTCCGTAATGGTGAGCGGTCAAGTTTGTCTAAACAAGTTGATCAAGTGATTGTAGCTAAAGGAGCTCAAGTGTTTCGATTAGTATGCTATAACGAGTTTGTAAAGTTGTACAAATAGCTCACTTAGATTATTGAGTTGTACAGTTGGGATTTTGTAAGCCTTAGCACTTGACAATTTGTTGAGTGTGGTGGTAATACCTGCGATATAGGTGTATGCTTCTGCAATTTTATTTAAAGGTTGTTTATTTTCGTTCCTTTAATTCTTGTTTATTATTAGTTAGTAAATCGGGGGAGTTACATTGGGAATCCATGTTTATATTTGGAATCTTGATTGATATTATTGATATATTGATTATTGATATCTCTAATTGATAGTGTTTTGTTGTTATTCTAGCAACCTAATCAATTGTTATGTTTGATTAATTATTGTTAATAAGAGTTTGAATCGAAAGATCGTACTTTTAGAGTCTTACCTACAATTAGCAATTCTAATTATGTTAGTGACCAAGCTACATATGTTGAATCGAGAGCGTTAAGACCCAACCGTAGGCTTAGCAATTGTTCTAGATACTTAATTGATTGAATTATTAATTGATTAAATTATTAATGGCATTTTGATAAATTTAGAACTATAAGCATGGTGAACCATAACCCTAGGCCTTATTTTGTTTTTATATTAATTTAGACTACTTTTCTAACCCAATTTCGTGACATATTTTACTCTCTCCAATTCCTTAGAAGTTAGATTGAATAGCCATCTCTCTGTGGATTCGACCTTACTTACCTTACTAGTTGGTTTTGTTAGAAATTTATCTTTGACAGGTTTACGACAACCTATTTGGCCTGTAAGTGTTAGGGGTTGTTTTGGTGGTTAATTGGTTGCCCTTTATGGCCTGTGTAGCTTGGGGGTTACAGCTTAGCTCTCTTTGTAAGTTGTAACTTTTCTCTTTTAGTAATAAAAAAAAAATTTATTTTACCAAAAAAAAAATAATAGTAATAAGTCCAATTGGAAAGGAAATTCTAACCACCTCAGCAATCTCCCATTGTGGTTTATTTAATTAGCACAACACAATTGCTTTGCAGCTCGCACATGATATTTTGATATTGAGTACTAACTGCGGTTTTTTAACTTTTATGTAGTCACATCCAAAGATATATATGCATATAATATATTGAACAACATACCATCTACGGTCCTACATATAAAGGTTGAAATGTATACATAAAATGGTGGTTTCAACTTGTTTCATAATTCATTTGTTGAACTTATAAATTACATATCGGCTATTTTACCAAATGTCACTGAGTAATTGTGAAATTCACCAAATGTCATTCAACTTTTTAAAATTCACCAAATGCCACCGAGTTTTAAGAAAATTCACCAAATACCATTAATGACTAACGGTTGTTAATTGACCGTTAGTTGACCCACCACTTGCCACGTGTCAGCTTCTGATTGACCCATTTTTTAAAAAATAAATTAATAATAAAAAAAAAAACCAAAAAACCAAAAAATTGAAAAAAAAAGAAAAAAGAAAACCCCAACCCAGCCACCAAAGTGCTGCCACCTGCCCACCACCACCCAAACCCCCTTACCGCCGAAGCCAGCACCGGAAGGCGCGCCGGCGGCAGGCGGACCCCCACCCCCACCCCTTCCCCTCCCCTTTCCCCGTCGCACAACCCACCCTAGCCCAAAACCCTAACCCACGAAACCCCACCCCCGAAACTCCAGCAGTTCGCTGTCAACCCTCCCACGAAACGTCGGCCATCGGTTAGAATCCACCGTAATTCGTGTTCGTCGCTTCCCGTAATTTATGTTGAATTCTTGTTTGTTAACGTTATCATTCAGCCGTTCAATTCTCGTCAATTCGTGTTCAAGTAAATACTCGTCGGCCGTCAGTCTCATACTCTCGCCGTCGTTCGTCGCTGTCATTCTCTTTCATTGTAATTCGTGTTCAATCGCCGCTTCCTATCACCGTCACCTGCCTCCGTCAGTCGCCTCATCGTCGTTTGTTGTTGTCATTCTCTCTCACCGTCGTGCAGGAATTGAAGGGGGGTGGGGTTTCGGGGTGGTGGAGGAAGGTTGGGTTAGTGGTTAGAGTTAGGTTGGGTGGCGCGACGGGGAAAGGGGAGGGGAAGGGGTGGGGGTCTCCGGACGCCGACAAGGGGGTTTGGCTGGTGGCAGCAAGGTGGTTTTTTTTTTTTTTTTAATTTTCATTATTATTATTTTTTTAACTTTTTAAAATATTTTTGGTTTTTTTTTTAATTTTTTAAAAATTTTGTTTAATTTTTTTTAAAATGGACCAATCAAAAGCTGACACATGGCAAGTGGTGGGTCAACTAACGATCAACTAATAGCCGTTACTCATTAATGGCATTAAGTGAATTTTCTTAAAACTCGGTGGCATTTGGTGAATTTTGAAAAGTTGGATGGCATTTGGTGAATTTCACAATTACTCAGTGGCATTTGGTGAAATAACCGAATTAAATATACATAAATGTGACGGAGGTTGACGCTTTTCATCTTATTTGGAATGACATTTTTTAAAAAAAGAAATGAAATATTATTTATTTGATATTTTAAGCTCATTATCGATGGCTTGTTACCGAATTTAAATAGTCACTCCATTTAACATTAACGATGGTACGATTTTGGTAGCCATCGGAAATTTCCAATTGCTACAAAACTGTTCCAATGGCTAAAGTCGTTGGATCTTTACCAATGGGTTTAGCGGTGGCCAATAAACCCATCGGAAAAATACTGAAACTATTCCACCCTCTGAAGAAGGGTCTCATTATTCCTATTAATTTTGGCCATATTATCAAGGATATAATTAGAATATAGAATTGGTATAGTGAATTTGTATCTTCTTTTCATTTGTAAAAAGGGATGGGAATAAGCTAGGTAGCTCATAGATTAGCAAAATTTAGTGTTAATGATGGAGATATGTAGGTTTGGCTTGAGTAACATCCTCAAGATGTCCATTAATGTGAATGGCTGATTTGGGGCATTATCTCTTTAATAAAGTATGTGCGGTTCTGTTAAAAAAAATGTAACTTTATCTTTGTTATTTAAATAGAATTTTTCCTTTATTTTTATATTCACTCGCTTTATTTAATTACTAGGTTAGAATTCGTGCGATGCACGGTTATTTTTATAATTTGTACTTCCTCCGTTTCTTAATAGATGACACGTTTCTTTTATCACGTTTGCCAGCGCAGAAGTTTCACGAGTTATATCTCCCATTATTAACATTGTAAAATTATAAAAAGTGGATATTAATAAAATATACATTAAGACGATTCAAACAAGATCCCACATGATTATGTTTTATCGTAGCTACAAATCACAAAAGCTAGTCAAAGTGCTGTTTGTGAATAGTGCAAAAGTCAAACTGTGTCATCTATTAAGGAACGGAGGAAGTACATTTTAAAGAAAATGGATAAATATGAATAAGAATTATGAATTTTGTACAAAAATATTTGTAATTTTATAATTTTAGATTTTCATCAATATTATGATACCCTATTCAACGTCGTCTAATACATATTTCAATGTAGGAGTCCTTTTATTTGTGTGCTATTTACAATTGTTTCATTTTTTAAAGTTAAATTGATAGGTTATAGTTGTAATGTAGAAGCTAATAATATTCAAATTTCAAAATTGTTAAATATGGTAGCTCCACAAAAAATAAATAAAAAAAAAAAAAAAGACATCATCCTTGTATTTAGGCGGGAAAAAATTAATTATATGAGTGACATGTGGACAGTGATGAAGTCAACAACGTTTTATTTTAGTAATAGTTAATAGATTAAATTATGTTTTTTTTTTACTTATTTTTTAAATTGATTATATAATATTATTTAATTTTGTAGGTATTTGTACAGGTATTTTTGTAAGTCACAAAACAAAAAACATGTCATTTGACATTTGATATAATACATACATATGGTGCGAATTATATAAATTCAGCCCTACCAATAAGAGAAATTATAGTTTAACCATTAACTCTCGAACACGTACCAGCTGATTAGGGGATTTTTATCCACCAAGCGCCGTTTGACAAGTGGACCAACCAGGTTCCGCCACGCGTCCTCCACGGACCACTTAAGACACGCCACGTGTCCACCCATGCCAAATGGGACAACCGGCCATCAAGGCCCATTTCAGTCTAGAAGCCCGTTCGGCCCTAGGTTTACCTTAAACCTAGAGAGTTGCACGCTTCCCAAGGCTATAAATACTCGATTAATCCTCATTAATCAAGGGACCGAATAATTTACGGAACACACTAATAACCGGCTGATCTCGCTAGCAAAGCAGATTACCTACATTAAATACTCTCACCTAGAGAGACCTTATTACTTTAATTTCTGTATTAATTACTCCTTAATCAGGTACTAACTTGACCGTTGGAGGCGGAGCTCTCAGGAGTCTCCGTTATTTTGCAGGTACAGGCGTCCGGTTCCAGTCTCGGAATTGTAGCTCTCCCGCAGGACATCAGAAAACCCCGAAACATTTGGCGCCGTCTGTGGGGAGAGTACTTCAGAGATGGCATCCAAGTCTGTACCGACCCCAGAAGAGAGGCGTCCCCTAGACGACCCTCAAGTTCAGTCGGACCATGATACCGAAAGTGAATTTGAAGTTGAAACTCATACAGCTCCAGACGGGACCCTAAGGGCCCGCCGTACCCGTCATACTGAAATAAGGGAACGGGAGTATCTTCAAACAGGAAGCGAGCCAGCAGGCGCACCGCTTGCTCGGCAACAGCCGACTGATGGGTCTGCTCCCATCACAAGGAACGAACTCATGACCTTCATGAGGGGATTCAAGGGAGAGATCCAAGAGTTGATCAACAAAAAACCGCCTGCTTCAGTCAAAGAGCAGGCGGCCAAAAAACCTTCCACTTCACTGAAGAGGAAGCCAGTTCAAGGGCGAGAGGCGACTCCCCATCCTAAATCTAAGAAGCGGGAGCCGTCTGCTCTTGATTTCACAAAACTCCGTTATCCTACGGGAAATAGGAAACCGGTTCGTCATATTCAGGCGGATGGGTCAAAGCAAACGTTCACAGATGCTCGGCACCTGCTAGAGCAGAAGAAGAGTGACCGATTATCAGAGTCGGCTTCTACTTCAAATTTTCAGGACAGTTTGCGAAATGCCTCGATGAGGCCAACTCAGTCGTACCATGAGAGTCAGTCAGGCGGCACCTCCCGACAGTCTGGCTTTCATAGTGCGCAGGCGGTACCAAATTTGCCATTTGTGCCGCAACAACAATATTTTATGCAGCCACCTCCATTTGGTGGACCTGCAGCAAAAAACGTCCAACCTATGGACTGGCAGCTACGGCTGCTTAGACTTGGTGAACAGCCGTCGGCCTTCTCCAAGGAAATTACTGACGCAGCTCAGCCGGCCAAAGTAAAAAATGTTTTAGTAGGCGCCTATGATGGCACTACTAACCCGGAAGACCATCTGATGGCATTCACCAACCTGATGTACCTTCAAGGGTTGGATGATCCCACTTGGTGCAAGTGTTTCCCAGCAACTCTCAAGGGAATTGCACAGCAATGGTTCGGCAACCTGCCGACTGGTTGTGTAAACAGTTTCAGGACGCTTGCTTACTTATTTGCCTCCAACTTTGCAATGAACATCCCTGCGAAGAAAACGACCCTTGATTTGGGAACAATTCAGCAGGGTGAAAAGGAGGGGCTTCGTTCCTACATCAGGCGGTTCAACCTGATGAGAATACAGATTCAAGGGTTACCGGATGAGGTAGCTTATACTGACTTTTTTAGAGGTCTCAAAGACGGGTCTACCTTCAAATTTGATTTAGTTCGAAAAAGGGTGGCGACTCTTCAAGAGGCCTTGATTGAAGCAGAAGCCTATATACAGGCAACTGATCTGTGTACAATGAAACAGTCGGACGGGAAGAGGTTCGACAATAGAGAAGGACGACAGAAACAGTCGTCCAACAAAGATGAAAAAAGAAAAGGGGTCTGGGCGGCTGATTCCTCTAAACAGCCGGCCAAGAAGAAAAAGGAATTCAAACCATACTCCCCAAAGTATGTGTTTAACAAGGATAACCAGTTTATCCTAAAAGAAATAAAGGGACGGCTCTCAATTGAGAAACCGCTCCCCATGAAGGGTTCTGCGAGCAACCGGAACCAAGACAAAATCTGTGCTTATCATGATGATATTGGTCATCACACCAACGACTGCATTAGTCTCATGCGGTACCTAGACCGCTTGGCTGATCAAGGTGATCTTGACACTTATGTCAAGAAATCTACGGGGAATACTTCCTCAAAAAAGCAGTCGGCCAAAAAGAATCAACAGGCCGACAGTTCCGATACAGATGATGCAGTCGTCTACACCATTGCAGGCGGCTTCTCAGGAGGCGGCCCCACTATTAGGGGCAACAAAGATAATATAAGGCGGTTAGATGTAAATTCCGTTCACCAAGAACGACCGTCCAAATATACATTTCCTGAGATTGTCATCACTGAAGAGGATCTAGGAGGAATAAGGGGGCCGCATGACGACCCTCTCGTTATTGAATGTAAAGTGGCCAACCAGAGAGTTGGTCGAATCCTCATAGATACTGGGAGCTCTTCAGATCTCATCAGCAGCAAATGTCTGTCAAAACTGAAATATCAGACGGACTGCATACATCCGGCCTCCCACCCTTTAATAGGGTTTGGAGGAGGAGTCGTCCACCCACTGGGACGAGTTGATCTACCCGTCCGCCTGGGCGAAAAAGGGGAAGGACGACACATGGTAGTCCGATTCCTAGTTGTAGAGGAACTCTCTGCCTACAACATGATTCTGGGTCGCCCAACCCTGAATAGTGCCAAGGCTGTTATAATCCCGTCACTTATGCTGCTTAAGTTTGAAAGGGACAATGGAACAGTCGGCTCCCTAAGGGGAGATCAGAGGATGGCCCGAGAGTGCTATCTCTCGGATGTCAAACCCACTGCTAAGGCCACTGGGTCAAGTGGAGAAAAAACGGACCTTGACAATGTCAAGGAAAGTGCGCCTGTTCAAGAAACAGGCGACAGAAAAAGAAAGGCGTCCCAGACAGAGTCCGCCAGAAAGGCAAGAAAATAGCAATCGTTGGCAGAGGACCGGCCGGATGAGTTCCGCCCTCAGCCGGCTGGTGAGCATACGGACCTGATATTAGACGACTCCCGCCCTGACCGAACAGTCAAAGTTGGGACGACTGCTCTGAGAAACCTTGGTGATGACTTTCACAACCTGTTTAAAGAATACAAGGACATCTTTGCATTTGAAGTCCATGAAATGCCAGGCATTAGTCCTGATCTGGCAGTACACAAACTCGCTGTGGATCCGAAAAAGAAGCCTGTACGGCAAAAGAAGCGGAACCATGGTGAAGAGAGAGGTCAGGCGGCCGCCGCCGAAGTCAAAAAATTACTTGATGCAGGGTTCATTCGGCAATGTTACTTCCCAGATTGGGTTGCAAATGTGGTACTTGTTAAAAAGCCGAATGGCACCTGGCGAATGTGTGTAGACTACACAGACTTGAACAAGGCGTGCCCCAAAGACAGTTACCCTCTGCCCAAAATTGATAACCTGGTCGACTCAACAGCCGGCCATGCCTTGATGAGTTTTATGGACGCCTATTCTGGTTTTCATCAAATTCCTTTGTGGAAGAAAGATCAGGAGAAGACGGCCTTCGTCACTGATCAGGGATTATACTGTTATACGGTCATGCCGTTTGGTCTTAAGAATGCCCCGGCTACATTCCAACGAATGATAAACACAGTGTTCTTTGATCAGATTGGGAGAAACGTCGAGGCATACATTGATGATATGATTGTTAAGACTAAACTTCAGAAAGATCATCTGACGGACCTCCGAGAAACTTTCGCCACACTCAGGCGGCACCATGTCATGCTCAATCCCAAGAAATGTGTATTTGGAGTTGAGTCTGGGAAATTTCTCGGATTCCTTATCAACCAGAGAGGAATAGAGGCGAACCCTGAGAAGGTACAGGCGGTCATTGACATGCAGTCGCCTCGTACCGTCCGAGAGGTTCAGAAGTTAACAGGTTGTCTGGCGGCCTTGGGAAGATTTCTAAGCCGATCAGGCGACAAATGCCTATACTTTTTCCAGGCAATTAAGAAAAAGGCAAGGTTTGAATGGGGGCCGGATGCTGAGGCCGCCTTCCAGAAATTAAAGGTTCACTTGCATTCCTTGCCAAGGCTGGTCAGCCCTTTGCCCAAAGAAAATCTCTACATGTACCTGGCCGTCTCTGATCATGCGTTAAGCGCGGTGCTCCTTGCTGAAAGGGACGGCTGTCAACTTCCGGTCTACTTTGTCAGTCACGTACTGAAAAATGCCGAGTTGAGGTATCCCCTAGTGGAGAAATTTGGTCTTGCACTCTTCATGGCTGTTAAAAAATTGAAGCCCTACTTTCTGGCACATGCAGTCGTCGTGTATACCGACCAACCGATCAAACGGCCCCTTACCACCATGGAGTCCTCCGGACGAATGATCAAATGGGCCATAGAAATGCAGAGTCTCGAAGTTACTTTCGAGCCTAGAAAAGCAGTGAAGGGGCAAGCCTTTGCTGACTTTATTGTAGAGATGACTCGTCCTCCTGACTCTCAAGTTCCAGACCAAGTCTGGAAGGTATATGTGGACGGAAGCTCTACTTCAAACGGTTGTGGAGCAGGCGTCGTATGTCAATCTCCAGAGGGCGACAGGTTCGAGTATGCTCTACGCTTCAGTTTCCAGGCTTCAAACAATGAGGCAGAATATGAAGCTTTACTAGCCGGGATCCGCATGTGTAAGGCGGCCGGGGCAAGGAAAATAGACGCCTGTTCTGATTCACAACTGATAGTGAGTCAGTACAATGGCGAATACGAAGCAACACATCCGGCCATGATCAAATATTTACAGGCGGTCCGACAAGCAGTCGGCTCCCTTGAGGATTTCCATCTGATCCAAGTACCGAGATCAGAAAACAACCAGGCAGATGCACTCTCGAAATTAGCATCATCCGCCTCCTCCGATACTCCTCGAACTGTGTTTTGGGAAGTAATGGAGAAGAGAAGCATCGAGGAAAATCCTATTGGAATTCTAGACAGAAGCTCAACCTGGATGGATTCAATCAGGGCATATCTGACAAACGGTACACTGCCGGATGATCCTCAACAGGCGGCATCACTGAAAAAACGAGCCTCCTGTTTTGAAATGATACAGGGGGAACTGCACAAGAGGGGGCACCTTCAACCCTTCTTAAAGTGTGTTACTCCTGAAAAGGGACGAGAGATACTAGATGATCTTCACTCTGGTTTCTGTGCTTCCCATATAGGTGGTAGGATGCTTGCTCAAAGGGCAAGGCGGCAGGGCTACTTTTGGCCTACCTTGGAAGCAGATGCAATGGAGATGGTGAAAAAATGTGACAAGTGCCAAAGGTTTGGCAAATTAATTCACCGTCCGGCTACTGACCTCACTACCATTCACAGCCCACTACCGTTTGCTAAGTGGGGCATGGACATTCTGGGTCCATATACGCCTGCTACAGGCGGCAGAAGGTATATACTTGTTGCCGTTGACTACTTCACTAAATGGGTAGAGGCGGAGGCTGTAAAGGGAATCAAGACGAAAGATGTAATTTCATTCATTTGGAAAAACGTCATCACTCGGTTCGGGGTTCCCATGTCTATGGTTTTTGATAATGGTCCCCAATTTGAGACGCCTGTTCTCAAAAGCTGGTTGGGAGACCAAGGAATTGGACATTACTTTGCATCTGTCGGCCGCCCACAAGCAAACGGCCAGGTAGAAGCCTTTAATAAAATCATCTCAGACGGTCTCAAGAAAAAAATTGAACGAGCAGGCGGCCTATGGGCAGATGAACTACCACATGTTCTTTGGGCCATTAGGACGACTGAAAAAGGGGCGACTGGAGAAACTCCATTCCTCCTAACTTATGGTGCAGAAGCTGTTCTTCCAATAGAACACTACGAGCCGACTCTTCGAGTAATGCTATATGACGAAGAGGCAAACTGGGAAGCTATGCGCCTGGCATTAGACTCACTTCCTGAAAAGAGGGGCAATGCTGTTTTGCGCCATGAAATCTACCGCCTGAGAATGACTAGATCATACAACAAAAAAGTGCACAGGCGTCCACTCAAAGTAGGGGACTTTGTACTTAGAAAAATGGAAGCAGTTGGTAGGGCTAACGAGTCTGGCAAACTAACTCCCAACTGGGAAGGACCCTACCGAATCTATGCGGAAGTCAGGGACGGTACCTACCGTCTGGAAACACCAGACGGACAACCGTTGCCTCGAACTTGGAATGTAGATAACCTTAAGAAATATTTCTTTTGAATGATGTAAAGTAAAGAGCTACTTAATAAAGTTGGCACTTACTATTCAATTTTGTATTACGAGGGGCACGCCGTCTGTACCTTTACAGTCGGCTACTCTCCATTGAGTTTCACTCTTTATCTTTACAGGGGCATGCCGTCTGTTCCATTACAGTCGGCTACTCTCCCTCGAGTATTTTACTCACAATACTTAGCTAAAAAGTTTAGGGCCTGGCCGATCCTGTAACTAACAGGCGGCTACCCTTCTTTTACTTAGCACATACGTTCACCAAGAACATACCAAGGCCACTGGCCGAATGATCAGACCAGGCGCCTAGTCAACTGATCTAACTTTTAAAAACTAATCCGACCTGTCCCAACATTATAGCAGGCGTCCGGCGGCATCCATTCGGATGAAATTCGTCGCAGAGAGCAGCTCCCTTTCGGGTGGAACATTGTTCTATAAACTAATTACACGGCACCTATACGACTGTCCCAAAGGGCAACCACGTAGCCGTTTTTGAGACAAGGATAACTCTATCACTAACCAAACCAGTGGTAGCAGTTGACATCTGAGTCAGATGACCGCCTGTATTACTTGGGATAAATGCAGGGGGTACCTATTGAGTTAATAGCCAACAAACATTGGCGAATCAAGGGGTCTAGCCGGCCTACGCCGCCTGGTACCTCTACTTCTCAAACAAAAGTGACGGCGACTGAGTAACTCCAAAGTTAACTCATAGTCACTCCTTCAAATTTGGTATGGAACCTAAAAAGTTTGAGTCGTCCGCCTGTTTTATACAAACAAGGGCACTCGAACCCCTATTCCTACTGGATAACCTATTGAGTAAATAGCCAACAAACATTGGTAAATCAAGGGGTCTAGCCGGCCTACGCCGCCTGATACCTTTACTATTCAATCAAGATTGTGACGAAGACTAAGTAACTCCTATGTTAACTTAATAGTCACTCAAACTTAGTACTGAGCCTAAAAGGTACGAGTCGTCCACTTGTTTTTAATAAACAAAGGCTCTCAACCAATACTCTTGCTAGGTTAACAAATAACAAATTAGAGGCCAACATTGGCAATAAAGGGAAACAACCGGTACCCGCCGCTTGTTTTCCTACTTAAATTCCTTGGCTACTTGGTAATTCTATTTACTTGGTCAAATTGAATAAAGAGTTCGAATACCGATTGAGTAAATGGCCGACTGATCATCTATCCTGGAAACAGACAACCAGTCGTCCAGGGGCATAGGCGGCATACTTACTATTTGTACCTGTCTTAACGTTCGGCCATACACAACAGTCTGTCTAGTGAGCAAATTTCAAATACTTAGACAAATTTGAACAAAAACAAAAAATTTGATTAAAATGAGCCGGCCATAAAAGACCAGCAGAATATTCAAAACCCCGGCCCCCTGGCCGGGTAATTACAAAGCAAACGGCACGCAGGCCGTGAAAAGAAAAAATATACTTAAAGCTTAAGAAGGGGCAGTTCAGTATCAGCAGCAGCCGCCTGGTCAGCACTCTTCTTGCTGGACTCGGCCTTCGCTGCATCATCTTTTGATGCCTTTCCCCCAAGTGGCACAAGCGCCACAACAGGCTCTTCCTCCTCCAACGCAACGTCCATCGCCTCTTCTTCAGCAGCCGCCAGGATCTGTTGATTATATATTTCCGAACACTGGCGGTACGTTCTTTCCCATGAGGCAAAGTCGGCACTGGGGAACAGTCGTTCCCAGTTCATGCGTTGGATTTGGGCGGAGTCTTCCACCATCTCCCGGACGAGCTCTTGTTTTTCTTGCTCGGCCTTGTCCGAGAGCTCTTGGGTAAGACTCTTCTCCTGGTTTACCAGGCGTTCTTTTACGTTAGCCAAAGATTTCTCCATGGCTTCGTAAGAGTGCATTTTCTGGCGAAGGGGTTTCAGCTCGGCTTTAAATTTGGTGACGGTCCCCTCCAGCTCGTCAACCTTCTTTTGGGCCGCCTCTAGCTGAGCCCGAACAGCGGCGGTCGCCTGCGCCTGATAATAAAGAAGATCAATGGTCAGTACTTCATTTTGGGCAATTTGAAACATTGCTTTATCACAGCTGGAGGCGGCCATAGCCTTTGCGGCCTTTACCTCTTTGTTTTTCCGATCAATCGGCTTGCGAAGGCTGTTGACTCGGAGCAGGGCCTAAGTACAAAGAAAAACAGGCGTCAGTTTCCAATCATAAGGGTTAACAGGCGTCCCGGAACTTCAAAAGGGTATACCTCAGCTAGGATCCCCGAAATTCCATCGAGGTCAAGGGTGCCGGCACCCTTGACCGCCTCCCTGTCAGAGGGAGGAACTACTTTAACCATTGACTTGGCTACCTCAACCAAGTCAAGTCCCTGGGGGCCGGCTGCATTAAGCAGAAGGAAAAACAAGTTAGACCTAATCAAGAAGGAAGCAAGAGTGAGTTTTTACAAGCAAGTGTCCATACATCTAGGCGGCCCCGCCTGGGTTTTTGAAGAAGTGGCCGGCTGCTTCTCAGCCGCCACTGTTTTCCTGGAAGACCCAGGAGAGCTTGCAACAGTCGTTCTCCGGGCCTTGGGGTCCGGCTGTTGCGAGGAAGAAGCCCTTGGAGTGCCAGACTGAAAACAAAAAGAGTTAGTATATGCATAATACAACTTAAAGGGGAAGAGTTTTCAAAGCTTACCAAGGGTGCCTCCTTGCTGGGGGAGTCGGCGTACGACTGCTTCATTAGCGAAACCCGCAGCATGGCCGCCGCAGTCTTAGATGCTGTTATTTTACTCATGGCGTCGGCTGAAAGAAATAAACAGCAAAGTTAGTAAAAATCCCAAGTAAACAAGGCGTGAGAAAACAGAGTATTCGTCAGGCCGGCTACCTCTAGAGCACCGACTGCCGAGGCCACAGGCGGCCAAGAAGTACTCATCATAGAGCCACTTGAAGCTCGGGACGCAGTGTAGGGTACTTGCTCTCGTACCCCTGAAGTAGAGTTCACCCTAGTCTCTACTTTGAAGAGTCCTTTGTCTAGGATCTCTCTTTTAGCCTTTGGGGGAACAGGCGGCATGCTGCGGCCGCCTGCAAGAAGAGGCGGATCCCTGTTCCACTTGTTAAAACGTTTGTTCAGCTCCGTGTCTGAACTCTCGATAATAAGGAAGGTGTTCCGCCAATCCTTCCATTTGTTTGCCTTACCTCTCGTCATGAGGTAACCCCTGTGGCTTGTTAGTTGATACCAGCCGGTACCTCCCGACTTAGGGGTCCGGCTGAGATAGTTCATGTGGGCGAAAGCCTCAAAACTTGGCTCCACCCCGTTCAGTTCGCACCCGGCCACATAGCCGAGTACGTTTACCCAAGAGTTGGGGGCTAACTGCCATAACCCCAGATCATACCCATCTAAAATCCGCTGAACAGCCGGATGTAATGGGAAGCGCAGACCAGCTTTGATGGCCGCCACATAGCAGCCAAAACAGCCGTCACCATAGCTGGTACCAGCCGGCCAGACGACAGTATCTTCTGGATCCGGCACAAACAGTAAATACTCCGGGCTCATTTTGTGGTTAGCAATAAAGCTCGCCACGTTGTCTCGCATGGTTGCGATCCGGCCCCGGGGCACCCTGCAGTAGTAGGGGGTGTTTTCCTCTCTGTAAGAGGCGGACGGCTCTGCCCAATTATCCCCCTTCTCCACTGCATGGGAACTTCTCGCCTCTTGTAGGCGGTTATGTTTTTCTTCTGAGTCAGAAGAACTATGGTCAGAAGAACTATGGTCAGAAGAGCTGGAATCGGACTCGTCCCCTGACGAGTCCGAAGAGGACGACGCCTCCCCTCTCCTAGAGGGGCCCGCCTCC
Source organism: Chenopodium quinoa (assembly GCF_001683475.1). Classification (NCBI taxonomy): domain Eukaryota; kingdom Viridiplantae; phylum Streptophyta; class Magnoliopsida; order Caryophyllales; family Amaranthaceae; genus Chenopodium; species Chenopodium quinoa. Next base: position 2,125,148 of record NW_018742879.1, read on the forward strand.
TCTCCCTTAGAAGGAGCAGAAGGTAAATTAGACATGTCCACGGTTAGATGAGAAGGGAACACCTTGGTCCCTCTCTCAGAACTGTCAGCTTGACAGTCGCCTCGTTCCACATCTGGCGCCTGGTCAGATGTTTCGCTAAGGAGTACCCTTTGGGAGGAGCCGTCTGAGTTTGATATTCTAGCAGTCTTTTTTGTTCTGGCCATCACGTTCTGCATAGACACAGATTCAGTCGGACTTTGTATAAAGGGCAAAGATGGGTCCAGAAAAGGGCAGGCGGCACTCCTAGTCCTAGATTCAGCCGTCCCCGGTGACCGGCTGATCACTAACTTAGGGCGTGTCGTGTGCTTCCATGGTGCCATTTCAAAAAATAAAAAGAAAATTAAGAGTAAGAGAACTGAGTTACCTGAACGGATGACAGTTGATGAAGTCCTGAAAGTTCGGGTCAGTCGGCTTGTCAGAACAGGCGGTAGGCAGAAAAAGTCCGAAAATGTCAGATCAAGTTCAGGGGTCCGAATGTTCTCGCAAAAATTCTCAAATGTAAAAATGACCGAAGTCAGCACTTCCTTTTATAGGGAAAATGAGAAGGCGAAGGGTCGCTTCCGAATTCAAATTTGGGCGGGAGAGTCTCCCGGCCGTCTGCAAGGTGACACCTGTAACGGGCCGTCGCCTGTCACCGTGCGACACCTGTCACAGGCGACACGTGACCAGTCGCGTGCCACCTGTGAGGGGCAAATGATTAGGGGATTTTTATCCACCAAGCGCCGTTTGACAAGTGGACCAACCAGGTTCCGCCACGCGTCCTCCACGGACCACTTAAGACACGCCACGTGTCCACCCATGCCAAATGGGACAACCGGCCATCAAGGCCCATTTCAGTCTAGAAGCCCGTTCGGCCCTAGGTTTACCTTAAACCTAGAGAGTTGCACGCTTCCCAAGGCTATAAATACTCGATTAATCCTCATTAATCAAGGGACCGAATAATTTACGGAACACACTAATAACCGGCTGATCTCGCTAGCAAAGCAGATTACCTACATTAAATACTCTCACCTAGAGAGACCTTATTACTTTAATTTCTGTATTAATTACTCCTTAATCAGGTACTAACTTGACCGTTGGAGGCGGAGCTCTCAGGAGTCTCCGTTATTTTGCAGGTACAGGCGTCCGGTTCCAGTCTCGGAATTGTAGCTCTCCCGCAGGACATCAGAAAACCCCGAAACACCAGCTTAATGAAACAAAATGGAAAGAAAGATCACAAATGTTTGGGAGAATATTACTACCTCCATTACATATTAGTTGCAATTTTGGGTATTATTTATGAGATATAAAATATTCTAAAGTTACAACTAATATGTAACGGAGATATTACTTGCATCCAAATATATGCCTTTACAAATGACCCTCTTTGCATATATATAAGCAGTGCTATCCTCCAACTAATTTTCTAATTATAGAAGCTTCCCATTTCTTTATAGAAGAATTCTTCTAGATATACAAGGTTCTATATATGTCTTAAAATTGTGTACAAGACTACAAGCACAATCTAGATTCTAGACTACTCTTATAGTCTTACGTAGCATTTCACATGTCTAAAATCGGACCAAATTAGACCAAGATTGGTGGGTTCACTGGAATCTTCCATTTTAGTGGACTAGAGATTGATCGAAAATATTTTGGTTAATAATGATCCTAACCAAACTCTTCAAGTTCAATCCAATTGTAGACCACTTGGACCTTTTTTTATTTTTTTTTTATTTTTATTTTATATATATATATATATATGTTTGCTATTACGGAATATTATATTTTGATAAATAAACTTTTTATTAATCAACATCTTATCTACCTTTTTTCCCAAATAACGATCTTATCTATTGTGTTTTTCTCAGATTGGTGAACATCGTAATGTTAAATAAATTCACCAAAATTGGCCAAAGAACTATTGTACTCATTTTTTGTAAGAATGCGGTTAGCACTAAAGATTTGTGTATGATAAGTTAAAGGTTTAAATGTTCCAACCCCTAAATGAAATATGTATAACCATTGTGGCTCGTTTGGACCCCCCCCCCCCAAAAAAAAAAAAAAAAAAAAAAAAAAGCCTTGTGTAGTATTGGCAAAATTAGTTGGAAACGGATTAAAAAAATTATTGGAATGAAATAACTTATTTCTCTTATTTATTTCTCCGGACTTACTTATAAATTAGATCATAAAAACATATCTATCATCATAAATTACATAAGTAACAAAATATAAAAATGAAAGCCGACCAATCTGATCTAATCAAACCATATGCATACGAATTTATATGTCATCTAAGAGTTCGAAATACAAATTAAAAATACTTGTAATTTAAATAAATAGAAGCACCTTGGAAATACAAAACAATGAAAACATTTACCGACAACATTAGTTCATTTTTGTGTAACAAACATCCATATTATTAGTACATGACTTCATAGTTAAGTTGTTTGTACAATCCTTAGTAAAAAAAACACACACATACACAAAATAACATTAAAACCTTAAAAAGATAAAAATAATAATAATAATAAAAAAATATTTGTAGTTACCAAAAAATAATTATAATTTATTTATTTATTGACATAGTCAAAGGATTGAAATGAAAATGATTAAAAATAAAAAATAACCAAAAATATATATGACATCATAAGTGCATTAGGCAGAAATTTTTTTTACGAGAAAGCGACACGTATACAGTTTGAGAAGATGATGATGTCAGCAATTTCCTGTTTTAGTAATAGTTAATAGGTCTACTGTTGCACCTCATAAAATGAAGTTGGATATATTATCACTGTAAGAAACTTAATTTCCTAGCTTTCCCAAAAAAAAAAAAAATTCCTAGCTGTTTGCCTATTTTCATTTCTTTCTTTTAAAAACAAATATTTTTGGTGTATCTGTCTCATAGTTTGTTTTATAGTATACCGGATTTTTTGGATCATATAAGTCAACTTTCCTTTAAAATCCTAGGTATAAAATAAATTATTTGTTCATAAAAACACAAATTTTACCAAATATTATCTTTTTCCCTTCCTCCAGCATTGCTCTTCTCTAGCTCTCCCCCTCCTCCTCTGATCATTTTTAACATCTCCATTAAAATGGGGAGTGAAGCGAGAGATGAGGAAAATCTTAGTCAAAATTCTTCGATAATTTATAATAGGACAAAGAAGAAAGGAGGCTGGAGAGCCGTAAAATATATCTTAGGTAATGCCTATCCACGTTACTTTGTTTTAAAAATCCAATATATTATTAGAATTTCTCAATCTAATGTACGTACTCTTTAGCAACATATATGCATTACTCTACAATTACGTACAAGAATGTGCTAGGTCCGTCGGACCTATCTTTTATCATATTGAAATTAGGGCGTGTAATGCATGTGTTATGTCAATATTAATATAATGTTGTTAATAATATAGTTTTGGTTAAAATTTGTGTTACAGCAAATGAAACATTTGAGAAGCTGGCGTCAATGAGCTTGATCTCAAATATAACAGTATTTTTGCGCACAAAATACAATATAGATGGAATATTATTGGTAAATGTAGTAAACATATGGTCAGGATGTTGCAATTTTTTGACGATGCCAGGTGCTTTGCTTTCTGATGCCTACCTGGGTAGGTTCTGGACTTTGCTTATTGGCTCTGTCATTTCTATGCTGGTAAGGTTTTTTGCCATTTTACTCGCATTTTATTTTGACTTTTTCCACTTTTATTTTTTATTTACCAAAAAATAATAATTTCGTCAAAAAAAAAAAAAAAATTCAAGAAAAAAGAATGGGGGGGGGGGGTTGGAACTGTTCAACACTTGATCCACTAATGAAGTGCGAGTACTAGTATGTTTTATTTTGACTAAATGACTGTCACATAATGATTTAATATTTTTTACACTATAATGATAAATAATAAAATTAAAATTAGTTAAAACAGTAACTTGGGGTAAAATATGATGTACCTAGTATATCTAATTAAAATGGGATAAGAATTTTGTCATGGATATCATGTTATCATAATTTTCTTAACTCCCACAGTGTTACAATTCAACAGCATTTAAAGTGTACAAGAAGTTAATTTGTATTTGATTGAGATGTTCTAATCAACAGATAGACCGGAAGGGAAAAATAAACAAAAATCCTACTCCGTAATATTTAAGCCATCATAATGTCTATTATACATTGGGTTAGCATACCATGCGCATAAATCCAACAAATGAGCACTTAAATAGAATAGGTGTACAATACACCCCTGTGTATAACGGAAATGTTTATGCGGTACAAACCTTCTATCTATTATAGATGGAAATTTTAAAATGTATCTTCAACGGGGATACTCATTACAAGTAAACTTCTATATTATCAAGAAACCAAAGTAATTGTTGCGTTTTTGTTACAACTTTAGATTATGTGTAAACGTTATACATAAGAGTAATTGAATAGTGTATTCTTAGTACACAAATTACTTTAACATAGTGGAAAGTAACAATGTAGTTTATAACAAATGGATTGATTCTAACCAGCATTTGAAATTACAGGGGATGGGAATCTTGACGCTAGGTGCAGGAATATCAAAATTAAGGCCTCCACCTTGTACACCACCTGCAGATTGTATCCCACCAACGTCTTGGCAGCTCGCGATTCTGTTCATAGCTCTAATGATGCTAGCCATAGGAGCCGGCTGCATAAGACCGTGCAACATTGCCTTTGGTGCGGATCAATTTGACATAAGAACAGAAAAAGGCAGGGCCTCATATTCGCGCTTCTACAACTGGTGGTACTTCTCCTTCACACTTTCCCTCTTGGTAGCACTCACCTTAGTAGTTTATGTACAAACCAACATTAGTTGGACTATCGGGTTTGCGATCCCAACCGTGTGCTTTGCATTCTCAAGCTCGATTTTCTTGATTGGTTGCCCGACTTACATATACAAGAAGCCTCAAGGGAGCATCTTTATTGACATGGCTAGAGTGGTTGTTGCAGCCTTTAGAAAAAGAAAGTTGACCTTAGAAGAAAATGATGAAATTCATCAAAATTTTTATGATCCTCCTAGTAGTATTAGTGATGATCGGTTAGAATCAATGGTGCCTAAACTAACTAGAACAAATCGACTAATGTTCTTAGACAAGGCTGCCTTGATTAATCAGCCCGATGAGCTGAATCGTGTAGGACTAGCCAAGAACAATTGGCGCCTTTGCAGTGTTCAACAAGTTGAGCAACTAAAGTGTTTGATAGGAATTTTACCTGTTTGGTTGGCTGGCATTCTGTCTTTTGTGTCCATGGACCAACAGAACACTTTCGGTATCCTACAAGCACTTCAAATGAATCGAAAACTTGGGTCACATTTCACCATACCCCCTGCTTGGATAGGTTTCGCGGCTATGGCTGCTCTCACGCTGTGGATTTTATCATATGAGCGCATTTTTCTACCCTTAGCCAGGGTACTACTGAAGAAAGATGATGTGAGGTTGTCAGTCAAAGCAAGGATCAAGATAGGAATAGTTATGTCAATACTAAGCATGGTTATAAGCGCGGTGGTTGAGTCCAAGAGACGTGATATGGCCTTAAAAAATCACTCCTACGTTTCTCCTCTTAGTGTGGCATATCTAGCACCACAACAAATACTTTCTGGCTTAACTGAAGCTTTTGCCGCGGTTACCATCATGGAGTTCTTCACCACACAGATGCCCGAAAGCATGAGATCATTGGCTGGCTCGATCTTCTTCATTAGCTTGTCCATGGCCAGTTACTTTGCCACAGCTATTGTTAACATCATATACCAGGTTACTCGAAACAGCCAAGGAGTGGCGTGGTTGGGTGGACATAATCTTAATCAGAACAGGCTTGACTACTTTTATGGCATTATTGCTTGCGTAGGAGTCATCAACTACATCTATTTTGGCTTCTTTGCTAGCAAATATGTGTTTATTGATAACAACACCAAGACTATTGAAGCAACAAGTTCGAGTGTAGACGCACACACAAGGGTGGAATGAAGGATTATTTCAAGGGCAACCATGTTGCATTTCATTGTTTTTAGTCTTAGCACCTTGTCATCCATGATCTCTCTTCTTGCACTTTCATGGTTCTTTTGAACAAGATAGTTCTCCATTTCAATATATTACTAGTATGTATTAGCAGACCCGATCTCATTAATAAGTACATTATAAATGAACGTCATGTCATTTGTGGTCGCAAAAATATAATTAGGATGATTAGGCTTTGGCAGATTGTAATGAATTTTTTGTAGTTATATGTCAATAGTGGGAATTCTAGATTTGCTTAATGTTTTTCGTAAGAGTAATTGTTCATTTGTTATTAGTTGTACTGAATTGATTTTGAAATACTCCATAATTGTTAGATAGTTACTACTTTTTAGAAGTTATTATTTTCAATATAATTCTTACTCCATTCAATAAAACTAGCAATTTGATTTGGAAAGACAGAACAAACTTGATCTTGTACCTCCATGGCTCCATAAACTACTTCGTATGATTTTTTAGATTTTCCGCAACACTAAATCACATACTAAAATCTACCTTCAAGTCTTCAACCACTATTTCACCAGAACACTATTCGTCGAAACTCCGAAACTTACATAAAAAGTTGTTAATAGATTTTTCATGTACATCTGCGATGTCATTAAGGAAAAAAAAAGTACAAAAAAATAAATTAAATTAGGATTAGTAGATCCTCTTGGTATAATCTAGGTGACAATCTATCATCAACTAGATTAAACATAATAGTTACAGAGTATTCTAATTAACTTAAGCCAAGCTTTGACATGAGCAAGTGAAAAAGTCGAGCTCTATCGCTTAACAATAGTGTGCTTGCACAACTATGAAACAAGATTGTTACAGTCAAAAGTCTCAAACCTCGGTCACTTTTTAAACATCCTTTACAACACTTAGAGAACTATTAACAACTATCTTAGATGCTTATAAATTGTACAATTGAAAAAATTTTCTCGAACACAGACCCACTTACAAGTTAAAACTGCGAGCATTCATAAACAGATCTTATACATGTATATCCTACTTTGTTCAGTCTCAAAGTTGTGATCACCATGTCCTGAGTGGAAGAGTTTGCACATAAAGTACATTGACCAAACTCTTCCACACAAAGCAAAGATCATTCCACGAGCAGCTATTCAACTTCAAGACTAGATTCTAAATGGTTGATGATTAGCTCACCATTACAGTTACTCCAGAAGAGAAGGACCAGCATAGATTCCAGGACGCATTTGGACATTTGGCGCTTCTATCTCCGCAAGCCATGCATATTCCTCTTCTTTTCCATCATCTATAGCTTCTTTTGTAGCTAAAATAACAATAGTAGAAGGTCAGGGGATTGCAAATAACTCAGGCCTGTTCGTTATCAGTTTTTGTTTCTAATTATGATTTCAATCAATTTGACTAATATATTAATTCTTTATATGACATGTATCATATTACTTTAAAAAACAAAAGACCAAAAAACTGAAAACTGTAGTGATACAGTACAAGCCCTAAGTCAAATTAGAGACAGATTCTGATATAATAAGATGGACAAAAGTGAGATACTTACGAAAACTTGAATATGGATAGTCATGATAATACGTGCATTTTCTGCCTGCATCCTCCAAATATGGAGGTGTGAGAATATCAAGCACGGCACAAGGGGTGACTGCTGTGAAACAATGTAGATTTCCCCCACTTTTGGGATATAGAACTCTGGTCTCACAAGGTGCTGTTAGAACTTTGTCAATTACCAACTTTGCTAACCTCACTGAAAAAACAAGAATCTTAATAAAAAAAAGTTGCAATGTTCTTGAGGATAAATACTATGTGCCATAGCAGTTATAAAAAAAAAGTAGAAAAAGAAAAGGACATTTCAGTTGTTACACTTGTACAACCCTTGAAAATTAAACGAATTAAGAAATAAAAAAAGAGGCAAAGAGGGTAACACCGATAACAAGGGTTCCAATGAAAGTCAATACCCAAAACCAATACCCCCAATATAGAAAGGAAAAAATAAACATCCCAACTTCACCCCACTTTAACATTTTCCCTTGCAGGGAAAACAAGAACATGCATAATCGTCAAAACTCATCCTCCTATTCTCACCTACAAGACATCCAGACACTTCAATATGAGTGAAGGGTATACGCATTTCTGTCTATTGTCTTTAAGAGAATGAAACCTATATTAAACTCACACTCAAGAATTTTTTTTCTCATTGCTTAAATTATAATGAAAACAATAACAGAAGCAACTAGTTGAAATTTTTTTATTGTATCTTCTCATGCTAGGGTCACAATGCTGGTGGTTAGTAAGAGGAAGAAATCTTCACACACACATACACACACACACACACAAGGTAAGATATCAAACTTGAACTAGAGATTATTCTAACTTCAATAAATTAGTCTGATAGCTCAGATGGTAAATTATGCGAGACAGCTGCTAAAACCTACTGTAATAGGAAATCCACCTATCTAGATACTCCGTCAAATCATTGAAGCTATAAACATTTGCATGCATTTCAAAACTAACGTGAGATGCAATAAAATCACAGAAAAAGAACTCGTCTGAGGCTATTATTTGGTGTTATGATTATTTTTCAGTTCCGAAAAAATTGAACTTAGAGTAGAAACTCCTACAACTTTACAAGTCCATACAGTGGCATTCGCTACAAACTCATCTGCATAGACTGCATTCATAGTAGGGATGTCACTGGGGCGGGTCTAGTAGGAGACCCGCCCCATCCCCGCCCCGATGGGGCGGGGATGGGTCTAGCTTTGGCGGGTCGCGGGGCGGGGATGGGTCTAAAATCCATACCCGCCATGGGTGATGGGGCGGGGATGGTTGTTATGTAATACCCGCCCCGCCCAGACCCGCCCCATACCCGCCCCGCCCTGCCCCGCCTGACCCACCCCGTACCCGCCCCGCCCCGCCTGACCCACTCCATACCCGACCCATACCCGCTTTATACCCACCCCATACCCGCATAAGACACGAAACCCACTTACCCAATACCCACCCTCATTCAGTCATTCACTCATTCTCAAAACAAAAACCCTAGCCTCACCTCACTGCCTCACTCTCTCCTCTCACAGTCTCAACTCTCAAGCGCTGAATCTCTTCCTCAAGCCTCAAACCCCTCTCTTCGATCCTTCTTCTTCAACCTCGTGGTCCTCGTCTGCAATCAAATCTCTTCGATCCTTCTTCTTCAACCTCGTGGTCCTCGTCTGCAATCAAATCTCTTCGATCCTTCTTCTTCAACCTCGTGGTCCTCGTCTGCAATCAAATCTCTTCGATCCTTCTTCTTCAACCTCGATCTTGCAAGGCTGCAACTCATTCAATTTAGGTAAACGTTTTCGCATTATTATCTTTGAGTTTTCTTAATTCAATATGTTCAATTAAGAATTTCTTAATTGGGTTTTCGATTGAAAGTATGTGATTCGTCTTTTATTTATGATTTGTTCGATTGCGGTTTTCAATATTTCATTTGATTGAGCTAGGGTTTCGTGTTATATTTGTATGATACTTTCAATCTAATGCAATTATTGAACTTTTTTTTTTCAATTGCCATATTGCTCATATACACCTCCTTAAATTACCATTCTAACAATTTTACATTAGTACTTTGCTATAAATTAGAACATTTGTTGCCGTTGATTTCTGTTCGGTGTGACTTTAATTTGTAATTTGGTTTGGTTCATTCTTGAAACACTCCTAATTGTTGCATTTGTGTGGTGTTGTTGTGATTGTAAGCTGAGTTTCTTGTTTCAATTCGTATGTGCTGGTCAAATTTTGATCAGAAAAAGTATTCAGAATGAGTACTTTTCATTAGTTTTCAATTTAGCTAAAAGAGTCATTAATTGGTCCTGGAAAATATGATTTTGACTGAATAATGTACAAAGATAAGAATGATTAATGGTTTAATGCTGTTTAAAGACTGCATGAATTAGGATTTGTAGCCCTTTTTGGGTTTTAATTAGTGGTTTGCTTTGATCTATATGGAGGTGATTAATTTGCTAGAACACTGATTGTTGGTGGTGAATTATTCGTTTAAGAGACGGTGAGTGAGTGGTTACCCTTTGCCCCGTTTCCCAGAAATTGTTTATTATTTTAGCTTATGTGTGATAACTAAATTCGGATTATGTCATTTGACCACTTATTCGATCATTATAGATTTAGTTACTTTTTTTTTTTATTTAATTCATTTACTAAGATCAATCTCTGTAGTACACACTAACTTAACACACTGTTTTTTTATTTTGTCCAAATGCCGAGAAAATGTAAGTGTTACTATTATTTTAATGTGTCTCGAATTGCTGTGTTGCTATGTTGTTTGGGTGTTCATGGTGTATTATATTGTGGTTTGAATCATATATGTGTGCGAACTAGTAGTTATCTATAATCAACAGGCTTATTCATATTTAAGTATGGTCTAGCTTATATTTGACTCCTAGATGATAATAAAATGAAGCTAAATTCTTATTTAACAATTCTTTGAATGGTTTGTGTTTGAAGACTGTAATGTGTTTTGTGTAGGATTGACATGCACTAATGCACTATAATGACTTAAGATAGTATAATCATTCAGGTCATCAGGAGGTTTCCTCCACAAGGATGTATCAAAGACCATTGGTCTGAACTTATTAAAACTCTGCTACACCCTTATCAAAGACCTTTAAGATGTCTTAATGCTGATAATTCATATAAAGATCCCTTTGTATTCAACACCCGAAAGTCCAGAACTTGATTAAGGTGTCAGTTTCAATTTATAAGATGAAAATGATTAAGGTAAGACGTAAAGTAAAATTCAAGTGATATGCTAGATTACTAAGTTTGAGTGGTTTTCTAGAGGAGAAAGAGTGAGCAGGTAAGCAATGAACAGGGCACTTGAAGATGAAAATGATTTAATGATGAATGTGATGAAAGAGATTTCTGTCTGACATTGGTATATTCTGATATCTGCTTCTATTGGATGCATCCTTTGAAATAGTATTTGTCATAATGAAAATCTTTTGGAAATTTGTAAGAATTTTTAATGAACCTAATTCTATGATTGCCATTAGAATGCAAATTAAATGGAATGTGATCAAGGTCCTTGCAAATTTGTACACATTTTCTCGGCATTAATTGTCTTTATTTAATTTTTACAGGGGAGAATTTGTCTGAGATGTCAAATAACGCTAGTGTTCCCACTTCCGCTAGTAATACTCCAATTGCAATAGATGATGATGAAAGTCCTCTAGAGACTAATTCCGATCCTTCTCTCCTACCAATTACTAGTAGGCATACTTCGGCAGTGTGGTCTGATTTTAAGAGAAAGAGAGTTGGGGATGTGATAAAAGCTGAGTGCAACCATTGCTCCAAGCTACTTGCTGGTGGGTCAAAAGCAGGAACTACTCATTTGAAAGATCATATAAAAATATGTCCAAAGAGAGTATGTCAAGATCTTCGACAAACAAGAATGTTTGGTACAAAAAAAAACTTGAATGATAAGAATGACACGATGACATTGGCTCCTTACGAATTCCACCAAGAAGATGGAAGAAGAGACTTGGCAGAGATGATTATTTTGCATGAGTATCCAATTAGCATGGTTGAGCATATTGGTTTTAGAAAATATAGCAAGACACTCCAACCTGGATTTAAAGTGCCGTCTCGCAACACAACTAGAAAAGATATTATGAAAAGATATGAGCTTGAGAAGGAGAATGTTGCAACCTTGTTGAGGAAAGCAAAGGGTAAGATTGCCTTAACTACTGACATGTGGACAGCTGACAACCAGAGAAAAGGTTATATGGCGGTCACCTCACATTTTATTGATAATACATGGAAGTTGCAAAGTCGGATCATAAGGTATTGTTTTCTGGTTACTTATAACTTGTTTATTTTTTTTTGGTTGTCTTTGTATTGCTATAGTTTTTTGTGTGAATTTTAAAATCATAAGAATTATAAGTTGTGATGATGGATGATAATAATGAGCCCATATATCCACAATAGTATTGAATAGACAAATAATATATGTTATTTTCATTGGTTTTGGTAGGTTTTTATATGTCCCCGCCCCTCATACTGCTGAGGTTCTTGCTGATGCTTTGAAAGAAAGCATTCAATCATGGAATCTTGATCTTAGGTTGTCTTCTATAACCGTGGATAATTGTTCAACTAATGATGCAATGATGGAAATTTTGAAAGGAGTGTTTCCATATGGCTCACTTTTATTGCGAGGTGATTTTTTTCATATGCGTTGTTGTGCTCACATATTAAATTTGATTGTTCAAGATGGTTTAAGTGCTGTGGTATCAAATGGTGTTCAAAGAATTAGGGATAGTGTTGTGTTTTGGACTGCTTCTGATAAGAGAGTACAAAGGTTTGAACAAGTGGCTAAGCAAATAACTCCTGAGTGTAGTAGAAAGTTAGCACTTGATTGCAAAACCCGGTGGAATTCTACTTATGAAATGCTTTCTATTGCTACTAGTTATAAAGAAGTGTTTGTTGTTTTAAGTGCTCGTAATAATTTATATAAGAATCCACCGACCCCTGAAGATTGGGAAAAAGTTGAGAAAATATGTGAACATTTGGAAGTGTTTAGTAAAACTACCCTTAGTTTTTCAGGAACAAATTACCCTACGGCCAATCTTTATTTTCCTAAAATTTGTGCTTTGAGAATTGCTATTTCTGGTTGGCTTTTATCTCCTCATGATTATGTAAGGAAAATGGCCGACATTATGTTACAAAAATATAACAAGTATTGGGCTAGTGTGAATGGCTTAATGGGAGTGGCAACAATACTAGATCCTAGATACAAAATGGCTCTTATTCGCTTTTATTTTGCAAAAATTTTTGATGAGCATGACTTTGAAATTGAGGTTCGTAGAATTAGTGATCTTCTACGAAGATTGGTTGATGAATATGGGTCTAAGATGGGTAAAACTCAAGGTAGTAGCAACCAACAAGATTTTGATTTGGGTAGTAGTAGCAAATCCAATGAAGAGACCTTTATGCAAGAATTTGCTGAATTTTTACAACAAGATAAGGACTCAAGTCATGATATATCAGATTTGGATAAGTATTTAGATGCTGCTAATGTGCCTCTAGTCCAAGATTTTGATATTCTTAACTGGTGGAAGACAAATGGAGGCACATATCCCATTCTTCAGCAAATAGCACGAGATATATTGAGCATTCCTGTTTCTACTGTTGCATCAGAGTCCGCATTTAGCACAAGTGGTCGGGTTCTTAATCCTTATCGTAGTCGGCTTTTACCGGAAGCTGTAGAAGCTTTGATGTGTACTCAAAATTGGATATGGGCTGCTTCTAAAAGTAAATAGCTAAAATAAAATTTTATTTGATTAATAATATTATTTATTTATTTATTTTAATTAATTCACATTGTATTTGCAGATTGTGGAGAATTTAAGGATGATGAATATGCTAAATTAGTGGGAGAATTAGAGGAAGGATTTGAAACATGTGATATCGATTCTGGAACAAGTGGACTTTGCACCGAATAATTCAAGGCCTAATGAATTTCTTGTTATGTATTTGAATATTTGTAGACTTGTAGTTATTTTTAATATTTGGACTTTGGACAATTTGGAGTTAGTGTTTTTTTTTTTAAAATGGTTATTTTTAAAATGGTTGATCTTGCAGTGGTTTTTGTTGGATTTGAGTTAATGGGATTTGTATGCACTGCTACTTTTTCATTAGTCTACTATGGAGTCTGCAGGGTTTCAGTTGACACTTGAAACTTGAAAGACAGTTGCTTTTCTCAATACTTAGTTGGCGGGTATGGGGCGGGGAATTGGCGGGGATGGGGCGGGGGTTTGGCGGGTATGGGGTGGGGGTTTGGCGGGTATGGGGCGGGGACGGGGATGGGGCGGGGGTGGTTTTAGAGTTGGACCCGCCGGGGCGGGGACGGGGATTATTTTCAAACCCGACATGGGGATGGGGATGGGGATGGGGATGAAAATGTGAGGCGGGGATGGGGATGGGAATGCCAAAATCCGCCCCGCCCCGCCCCGTTGACACCCCTAATTCATAGCATAGAGATTATACGTTGGAAGATTAAATTGTAAGGGAAACCAACATGTAGGAAAAGAGGTTGTAAAATTTCTTCAACCGCAGGTGGTAAGTGGTAACAATTGTGTTTTTTAAGAAACAGGTTTTTACTAACAGTCATATGGGGGCTGAAGTAATAAGATCTTAGCATGATACACCGTACTCTTGGACTGACAGATTACATTCAAAATGTTCAGATTAGCAATAATTAAAATCAAAAGATAAAATGATCCTCTTATATATGCAATAATTATTAATTCATAAATACTGCAACCTGCAGATTCTTGGATTGGGTTTTCCCTTATCCTCTTCCCTCCCCAACTTTGAGGAGTCCAAGAGCCTGGCCCACAAAGACTGAATTGTGTTGGCCCAAGCAGACGGTGCAGTGTTAGGTCCAACTGGGTAATTCATCTAACTTCAGCCCCAAAAAACTAAAAAAAAAATAGATAAATATATTAAACAATTTTTTACTGTACCTTGAGAGCACTCAGAGCCATTGCTCTGAATAACTTGTGGAGGTTCAACCCAGTCATAAGCCTTCACATGCAAGGATCCATACAGAAGTTTGCTGAAGACTGTCATTCCAGGATGATCATGCAGAGGAATGACTGCAGATGTCGGAAAGCAGAATATGCACATCTAGCATATTTATATTAGGATGTCAGCGCTTAGTGGAGACTGGACTGTCAGTACTAACACATTCATGCTAATGCAATGAATCCTGCATAATTAAGTTGAAGCACTACAACATAATGACAGCACAAAACTAGTCCGCAATGATTGGTAACTGGTAACATGAATTCATGACTAAATCTTTAAACAAATGAAGCACCACCTCAAATAATATATAGTAATAAGTTCTACAATTTGAACAGATGTAATGAATCACAGGAAAGATGAGTCAACTAGGCAGGTACAATAATTACATGTGAAGTTTTACACTTTGAACAGATGAACAAAAATAACTATGATTGAAATTTTATGTATTTGAACAAATAAACAAATATATATACATTTGAAGTTTTATGCATTTGAATTGTGAACTGCAACTTGAATGGAGTTCCAGGTTAAAGATGCATGAATAAGTTGATCGCACATGAGACATTGAAAGTAATACAGAAAAGGAGATATGGGCATATGGCCTTACTGTAGAGGTGTCAGACTCATGGATATCCAGATATGTTATAGGTTGGGCCCATCTAGGTGCTCGGTTGAATGGGTTCAGCAAAGAAAGACCATATCCTCGGTCATCATCTACATTCTCCTCTTTCAGACCAACATCAGCAGGAGTTACAGTGTCTGCAAAGGAGAATATTATCACAGATCACAATTTTAAAGCTAGATACCTTGTATTGTCTCCATGCTGCGAAAAAGAAGCCATCTGGCACACAATTAGCTTTACAAACATTTCTATAGCCTGTTTGTACACAAATAGTTAGATGATAAAAAATTTGTGTGAGTACAGCTAAACTAATTACTAGTATTTGCATCGAAATACTTAGGAAAACATAGCATTTCAATCCATACCCCATTATGTGGTCTGATTCTAGCTTAATGTTCAGTGTTCTGATATTAAAAAATGGGTCCACCCTGGTGATGTTCAACAAACTTTCCAATACAACTTTTTGCAAGCGGAAATCTGGATTTAATGATAACCTGTCAAATTTACACCTTTATTCAAAAAAATTTAAAGTTCTATATAAGACATTATTCTTTTTAGTGACAGAGATTGCAAAGCTGAATCGCTAGAACAAATAGTATTCTAGCCTTCTTACAATTGAAAAAATTAGGCATACATTCTAAGAGATCAATAACACAGGCTGTTTGGTATTTAAGTGAAATCTTGTGTGTTTGAGAGCTACATTTGTCAAGAGATATGAACTTAAATACAAAGAGCAGAGAGGCTAACGAAAATGCATAGC
Source organism: Chenopodium quinoa (assembly GCF_001683475.1). Lineage (NCBI taxonomy): Eukaryota > Viridiplantae > Streptophyta > Magnoliopsida > Caryophyllales > Amaranthaceae > Chenopodium > Chenopodium quinoa. The sequence goes on from NW_018742879.1 coordinate 2,141,140, forward strand.
ATACATTCTGATAGATTTGCAATACATATTGATAGATTTGCAATACATATTGATTGGTATTTTATGTAACGAATGCCTTGAGCAAACAGAAGGACTCGATCACATACACAAGAAGGAGCAGGACAGGGCAGGAGGAACTGTTAAGGGAAGGAGTAGTGGAGCAGTATCAAATTCAGTGAGCAGCCAAAGCAGGGCTGCTATGAAGGACTAGCAACATATCACATTGTGACAGCTGCAACTTTTTGCCTTTTGTCATTATCTTCTTTTAGCTGTTTATGTACATATAAAAAAGGGGAGGTAGGAACTTGCTTAGGTAGCTGGAATATTGTAGTCATTTGAGTGTAGAGAGTGGTGGCCTCAAGCCTCCTTGTAAGAAAGTTCTGGTCTTTTTCAATGAAATAGCTGCCTGCTTCCCTCAATCAGTTTATTTTCTTGCTTTCTTGAGAAATCTAGTTGTTTAGTTGCCCTAATTCGTTACATTTTAGTGAAACCTTGTGAATTGGAGACCCAGGTGGCCAGGTTTGCCAAGATCTGCCAGCATAAAACCGAAGTACCAAACAGTACTACAGCAGTACAGCAGAGTGGCTAAGAAAAGTTGAAAATTGCATAGACAGATTTGATTTTCCTAAATTTAGCAGTGGGGCACAAAGGTATAGTTGAACTCCATAATAAGTTGAAACAAGGGTCTCAGTTTTCAAAGTGGCCTTTTTATTTTTCTGTTAAAGTGTAAAGTGGTGTTTACCTGAATGATGCCAGTTAGAAAGTATATACTTACATGTTACATCTTACATCCAATAAACCACCAATCAATTAATTCAAAGACAAAAGAAACATGCTGGTATCATATCCTTGTGCAAGCTAGCAATCTTCAAACTAAGCAAGTATCAACTTATGATTCTAGGTCCATAACATGATATTCCAGTACATAAATTATTAAACTGTTCTTTTTAGTTTTTACAATTCATCTGTGCAACTAAAGAGATTGTAAGTGCAAGAGCAAAAGGGATGTACAAGTTATTTCAGCTGGGAAATGCAAGTGACTCAGTAGACAGAAGAGAAGTTAAATTTCTGTAGCGGCATAAATGGAAGAAAAGAACCAGCTGGGAAATGCAAGTGACTCAGTAGTCAGAAGAGAAGTTAAATTTCTTTAGCGGCATAAATGGAAGAAAAGAACCAGTAAATTTTGCATTCGCACTTCATTTATTACTTATTAGTTGCTGTGAAGCTCTAATGTCAAGTATTCATAGCGCTAGCAACATGTTATTCTTGATTTCAGGGAAAATCAAAATAAATTTATTCTTTTGAGGCCAATAAGCATTTCCTTCTATTCTCCAAGATAAGCAACAGGAAGCAATTCTTTAGACAAGTTGTTAGATACATAATTAGTTGTAACCAAATTAAAAACAATTCAACCTAAGCCTGCTCATGGCTTCTGCATAATCTATGATGTTTAGGTACTTTTGGGTTTGCTTCTATAAAGGGAATTAGGAAAAACAAAGAGGGGAGGAAGGGGAGGAAGCAGAGACTATAACATATCTTATGGTCAAAGGATTACCCTCAAATGCCCAAAATACTCCCCTTCACATCTAAGAATGAGAAACCATATAGCTCTTGATGACCAAATAAACTTGATTTACACTTTCCCTCAAAATTCGAAGTATATACATAAAAAAGGGTAATAATATATAGGGCTACATATAAACGCTAAATGAATTTTTTTAAATAGTATACAGTTGAGAATTCATGGTGTAATTAATGTTTATTTATTCTTAATATTAACTTTTATATCTTCTTATATATAACCCTAAGGACTATGTTTATCATTTTTTATAAAAAGTTATACAGAATATTGTTGATTTACATCCTATATGGCAATTAGAAACTGTTACGATACAGTTCATTCTAATAGCAAACTTCACTAGTGGTTTGAAAATTGAATCTAAAAGTTTATTCAAAAATTTTAAAGATGAAAAAAATGGCACACCAAAGCATGAGCATTCTCAATGACTCATTTTTCCCCATTTAAATTATATAGTAAGGCTATCAATTTTATAAGATCATGAAATGATACTCACCCATCAACACAAAGTGTCCCCAATTAAAAAAACTTGTATTAAAAAAATAAAATCTTATCCAAAAAATTCTTGATTATCTTACTCATTCAAGTGTTAGTAATCTTAGTATATAATAGATTAGATTAGACAAAGTAAACTTTAGTACTATTAATAAAATATAAACACTCAAGAGTTAGTATAAAAACTCTCTTCAAAGAAATAGAGAGCAGAACTGCTTAAAACTTAAAATATATATATATATATATATATATATATATATAAACAAAAACCCAACCCTTGCACACCCACGATTTCAACCCCATTCTTTGTTCCTCACCAGCTTCTGGGTTCTCCTTTTGGCATTTCCCCTACCCTTTCCATCTCTTCCAACTCCAACAGTCCAACCCCTCCAGACTCCAACCTCCTTAAGATGTCTATTACCCAATTGCTCATAAATCTAACAATTAGTTGGTGGAAACAATCCAAGTGCCTCCAGTTCTTATGTCTTTCTTTCACTTCTTCCTTTTATTGATCTCAATCACAATCAGTTATTATAGATAGCATCAGCAATCTGCCCTTAAGTCCGAATGGTAAACAAAAATAATTCTCTTAAACAAAACAAGTTTCTCAAGTTTGAAGGTTCATTTCTTTTTCCAAAGAAAATTGTGAGCAAAGTGTATTTTGAATATTAAATAGTAGCTGCAGTTTCTTCCGACTCTAGGGCATCTACATTAATTTCCAGCAAAGTCTCCAACCTGCAGATTCAGATGAGGTGGGAAAAGCTTCAAAATGTGAAAATGAGGAAAAGAGTTGCAGGACATGAACATGGGCATGGGAATCTAACTTCGTGGTCCAACACAAACGCTTGAATGGAGATGAGCATCTTCCCTTTATGCGTGACGATAATAAAAGTAAAGTATCGATTTCAGATCTAGGAGAGGAAGATATGGAAAGATATAGCAGTATAGCACTTGATAAGTCACTATTCCACTATATTCCTCAAGTCTCAATAAAACTGTCCTATCCAGTACCCATAGTCTTATTCAAGATAATGAGTACAAGCCTTCTAACGTGATAGAGACAAAGAGCATAACAGCTATATTGTTGCTTTCCAAACACTATAAATACATAATGAAGGAATGTAAAGGATAGAATTGAAGGATATTTCTCCAATATCATTATTAATTTACGTCTCTAAAGAACCGTTAGTTCTAGGTAGTGGATTGAACCACCTATCTTTCACATAGAGCAGAAACTTGCAGGATAGATGTGACATATTTGAATATCCTCTAGTTACACTAAGATGTACAACACCTCTTTATTGGTACACCACCATCACTTTAGAAATAAATGCACTATACCAATATTGCCAAAAGCAGATGATCACTCAAACATCTGCCACAAAAGAGTCAATATCTAGTCCATAACATCCAAAAATGCCACTCCATTTTAACTTCGAATTTGGGAAGAATGGCAAGGAACCTAATTTTGAAGGGGAATTTCCTCTTTCAGCAACTGTAATTCTCTTTACAAACAAGAGCAAATCAGACACAAATACACAATAAAATATCATTCTTTTATCACACATTTAACTACCTCCCTTTCCCTTCCATTCCCTTCCTCCCCCTTCCTCATTCTTGGAGTGTAAAAGAAAAACAAAAGACTGCAAAAAAGTAATAATATGTAGCCTTCCATGCTATCCTCATCCCCATTCACAAATCGAGAGGCCTTATCAACATGCTATACATAAATCCACTACTATCCACAAAATTTGCTAAGCATTTGTAGAAAGACTTGCTTGCTTGAACGCCTTAGTCCCATAAGTGGGGTCAGCTGCATGAACCACCACGAGGACTTCCCAGAAGGTCACCCATCCTAGTACTACTCTCAATCATTTGTAGAAAGACTATTACTTGTATTTATTTAACAGCATACCATCAAAATTTCCAATCAGCAACTACAAATTACCTAATAATCAGCAATACCCACACGCAGAAAACAGAATTTCACTGAACATTATTTCCAATAAACATCCAATTCTAAAACAAATGAACGTTATATCCAACAAAGATCCAATTCTAAAAATAAATAAAAATAAAAAATAAAAAAAAACTTTACATCCAATCCTCAAAAATTCGCAAAAATAATTCCGCATACTGTAAACTATACAACAGATTCTCACATAATTAGATATACCCACATGCAAAAGCTAGAATTCATCAACAAAACATCCCATAAACATCCAATTCTCAAAAAATCAAAACAAGAATTCAGCATATTATACTACCTCCAATGTAATTAGTGAAAACCCATTTGCAAAATCAATCTAAAATTGATTTCATAAAAGCAGAAGAAACATTAAAAGGCAAAAATCAAAATGTAAAAAGAAAGGGAAAATGGAAAAATACCCAGAAGAGAAGAGAGCTTCTGGACGACATGAGAAGAAGGTGGAGGAGGTATTGTAGTCAGCGAAAATGTCTTCTTGCAAAAATCGTAAATTGTTTGAATTTTGGAGGTTTTGTTAGCCATATCCACTCTCTTGTTTATTGGAGATCCTTATACGAAATGTGTTTATTGTTCTTCTTCCTCTATCTTATGTTGTTGCGCTGTGAAACTCATTCTTACAAGTAAAAATAGGAGCTTTTTCTTTTCTATTTTTCGACTTTTCTTGGCTGAGTTGCGCAAATTTTGTGGGCTCTATTTGTGTTTTGTTGACTGCAATAGGTTTTTTTTTTTGTAATTTTTTTTTTATTTATATAGATAAGGGGAAAATACATTCAGATGCCCTCTTCTCGAGGGCTAATGGACTATACGTAGAGGTGTTAAAATCTGATATGATCTAATCTGATCGATCCTTTTTGAAATTGATTCGAAAAATATATTATTCAGATTTCGACTCGTAATGACACGTTAATTTAGCATGATTTAAGTTTGAAATTAAACCAGACTTAACCTCATCGAACCCGACTCAAACTATACCTAACTAGTCACTACTCACTGGTAAGAATCGAGAGGAGTTGCAGGCTATTACAAGGCTCAACATATATTCAACTAGTTACTAGATGGACTACATTTGTTATCTAATCTGCCACCCTATTAGCTTCCCTATGCATGTGGTGAATCTTCCATTTGTCAAAGTAGCGGAGAGTACTTAAGATTGCTTATGCTCATATGCTGTATTTTACACGTTGTTATCCTAATATTGTTGACTGAGTTAATCACTATGAGGTTATCTCCCTCGATATGAATACGTTTGATTTCTTATTGCACTGCAATAAGGATCCCCTTTAGGAGCCCTAGCTTTCGCAAAAAAAGTTAATTGGTGTAGTACCAAGGTTGAAAATACGAGAGAAAATGACTTGAGATTGAAAGCCGCGAAGGATTATGCCAGCTACTGTAGAGATCCCTTTTTTGGAGTCATATTAAATTTGAGTTTAATGGTTTCATGACAACGAGGGGCTTAATTAACAAGATAATGTAAAATTTACATTGTACAGCAGGGTGTACCATGAGATGAAAATTAAGGTTGAGCAAAACTATCTGATAATCCGAAAATATGAAATTCCGATCCGCATCCGATCCGAAAATTTACGATAACTGATCAGAAAATATTTTCGGATCGGATGTCCGATCCGAAAGTTTCGGATATCGGATCGGATATCGGATATCGAAAATTTCGATTTCGGATATCCGGATATCCGAAAAAATAAGTCGGATATCAGATATCCGATCCGAAATCCGAAAAAAGACACTTTTTTTTACTATTTTATGTTATGAAATTAAAGAGAAGAAAAATAAGAGAGTGAATAGATCTATATTCTTCTTATTCAGTGATGTAGGAGTACATATATATGTGTGTGTGTGTGTGTGTGTGTGTGTGTGTGAAACAATTAGGGTTTCCTTGTAGAATAATAAACATAGTATATCTAGAATATCCTAGATTTATCAGAAGGGAATGGGCATCCACTAAATACATATATTATATAACACTCCCCCTTGGATGACCATTATCGAATTGTGTGCCTCGTTAAAACCTTACTAGGAAAAACCCGAAGGGATAAAAACCTAGTGAAGGAAAAAGAGTACAACACTATCGTAATACGCCTTGACATGCTGCCTCGTTAAAAACCTTACCAGGGAAACCCAATGTGGGACAAAACCATGGTTAAGGGAAAAAGAGTGCAGCGCGTATTTTCTCCTCCTGATGAATGCATAACTTGAGATCTTCCAATGTTGTGAATCCAATGCCTTAGTAACTTCACACTTGTAGCTGAATAACATTCCTTGATAGTTCATCCTCCCTGACCAAACTTGAATCTTCACTGTAAAGCATCTTCATTTATCCATACTTGTGAGAACAATACCTATGTTGCGTTTACCACTATCTTATATGACATTTTTGTTTCAAGTTTTCTTACCATCAAAATTATGCCTACTCATGGAGGTCATAGAAGTAGTAATTGATAATCAAATATTGATAATAATTTATGGCAACTTGTGATATCTTGATATCATTATCTAAGCTTATATGAATTAGTAATAATATAATATAAGTATTATTATATACTTTACTCATGGTTCTTCTGGACCATAATAAGATTATCCTTACTGCAATATAGCTCACTACTATTCTTCTGTAGACATTTTGCATTTTATACGGGAGTTTTCTAATGAATATAAGAATCGATTAACTCTCACTTGGTTCATGTTGATATTTCAATAACTTAGTCACCAATACTCTCCATGAGTTTGATAACAATATCAACATTGTCATTTTTCAGAATATGGAATTTGAAGGGCTAGATATTTGAATACGTTGTATATAAGTTCTGCGGGAACTTTTCATGCATGATTCATAACGTGCTATTGGATCGTCATCATATAAACTTTCATCACAATTATAAGCCCATCAGGGTATAAGTTTCTTCTTGTAAATCTTCATCATAATTATAAACTCGTCATACCACAAACATTCACATATAACACAATTGTTGTTGTATAGAGCTATTACTAATGCATGCAATATGAGAAGTTAGAATTCATGATAAAACATTAAACAAAATATATATGTAATGAGTAATGCATCAAACTACATCCTATACATACATGAGTAATTCATAAATTTAAAACTCAAACATGCATATAAATAAAAGACTCAAAAATGCAAACGATGTACAGTGTGGATTTCAAAAATCTATTAATTGGACTACTAGTCCATGATAAACTTTTGATCATTAGCATTCATATTTCATTGGACTTCTTGTCCATGATAAGCTTTTGATTTATTATCTTAGTTTCATGTCGACATCAAAATGGACATATATTTCTGATCCCTTATGCACAAGTCCATTCCTTCTGCATATGCATATTATATATGGGTTCCATCATATACCGCTATCATCATATAATTCCTCAAGGTACAATTTTAATTTGCATGCTATTTTGACAATGATATCTGAATACATTTCTCATTGGTACCATCATAACTTTTCTTACATCATAGGCCATCTATTGTAATAATTCAGATATATATACCACTTTTGGGATATTTCATACACTATGATATTTATATACTTGTACAATATTAAAAGTGTTAACTGCACTATCTTGCCACATATCATATCTTTATTTTGGAATCGATCATACAACCCACACTTCAGGCGTAGTGATTTAAGTATAATTGGCAAGATTTTATCTCAATGTATACACATAATATGACCAAAATGTATCTTCAACGATATGCAACATGAGTCATAACTGAATACAAATCAAATCATAAATGTACAACATATCTTGACAATATATAAACAAAAGTTGGCATATAACTTTTCAAACTACCATTATAGGGATCATCAAATTCTTTTCGATTTTCCAACTTTTGCTGATTCTTCTCCTCCTAAGTTGGTAAAATATCTTATTTATAAGGGCATTTAATTCTATACCAACTTAGTATATAAATTTCATGTGCAACAAATCTCATCTTTCAGGATTAATCATATTCAACAAATTTCTTTCTCTTCTGGAGAATAATGAAATTGTGTTCTCTTCTAATATTAATAGGGAGTCATAAATTGTGCAGTTGTCTATTTTCTTATTCTATTTCTTATGTGCTGACATAAAATAGCCCCAATCAAGAATAATGAAATCAGCTGTATGTAAAACCACTGTATAGTGATCTCCTGGATCTTTGAAGACTTAAATAGTGTACTTAGTGAGCTTCTAGTCATCTAATACTTGACAATAATATATAAGTTATTTTGGTGAACTTCTGGTCACCTATTACTCTTTCGTATATATAAAAATCAAAACCTATTAACTCTTGAAATTTTCTTTTAACACAAACTATTAAAAATCACAATCCAAATATAGCTCAATCTCAATGTTATGTCTTACCATTCAATTTATTTCATATATTTAACATGAGAGAGCGTCAGCACATTATTTCTTTCATATCAAATGAAACTTCAGGTTTCCATAACAGGAATTTATTAAACCCCGGATGACCTAATTTTTAATTATCACATCCAATCACTTTTCTTTTAGTATTTAAATTATGGTTAGTTTTATAATATTGGTAATCACCTTATTAGAAATACTTTATGCATGGAAATGAGTATGATGTGATATAAGTACACCAATTCATGTGTTTCTTTCTACAATTGGCAAGACAATTAATTAATACTCAATTAATTGTAATCTTGAACATGCTAATCTTGTTGGAAAACATTTTATACTCTTCTGGAGTACTTTATATAATCATAACATATTTTAATGTACTAGAAATGATCTCTTCAGGAAATCCATCAAAATGTGTCATTTTCTCAAATTTGTCATTGTCAATTATTGCTCCTTTCCTCTTCTAAGGATTCTTATCATTGTAACCCTTTGGATTACCACACTTCAGGCGTGCTAGTTTCAATAGCAACTGATCTTGTCCTTCTAGGACATCAACTTAATATGTACATTTATAGCTAGTATATAGTTAATGACATTTATTCATATCCATCTTCAAAATGGTATCATTCTAAATATTTGATTATCATGTGCGTGGCCACCTCTATTAAATAATTTATTGATATTTATGCTAGTGTATGCACCAACCTGACCATCAACATATTTAATTATTTATGTGCAAGGATTACATAAAAATAATGGAATAAATACTATCTCCCTAATCCTTGCATATGGGGGTATAAAAATAGTCCAACAATCTTTAAATCCCTTGCTCCTTTTAAGCCATAAATTTTTTGCAATGCATGTATCAAACAAAGCAAAGTTATTTTTTTTTTCTTTTGCCCAATTATATTAATCTTTATATAGAAAATTCTCAAAATTAAAGTATGGGCATAATGAATACAATTTTTTTTTTCAACTAAGTTGCTCAAAATGTCATCTTTAAATTCTTGAACTCGTAACACTATTTCTTGCTCAAATAGATAATATATTATCATGTTTGCAGTTCTAATGACTTCTCCATTATATATGATCAATAAAACATCATGCAAACGTGTTTGCTATCTTTTCAGTCATACAAATTCTTGTTCACTTCTGAAAGTGAGTTAATCTAGTATCATCAGTTCTCACCCAAAGTTTGGTATCTAGAATACTATTCAAAATTATCTGTATATAAATTCATTCTTATACAGTATAAACTATTAGAAATTTCTAAATCATATACGTACCTTCATTTTTCTTCAATTATTATTTATGACCCTTTATAAATTTAAGGAACTTCAGATATGAGTATTTCATGTTCAATCTACTCATCATCATTCATATAATTCAACTTAATGCAGGCATAGAGTATCATATATATAATCGAATCCTATCGCACATTAATCAATATTTCAACAATGAAATCGTGTCAGTATTAAACAAAATTTGAAACTTAGTCCCAAAAATGGAGGGGGTATACAATTATAGAGTATTAGTTACTAGTAGTACAATACTTGACTTGACCATTTCATAGAAATTATATTTATCTCATGTAATAGACATTATTGTCATCACAAACAATACTAATTCATCAATCAACTGCTTTCCCATCTAATTAATAAAATAAATGAATTGTCCTCAAATTCAAAATTACTTTGAATTTCTTTAGCAATGAACTTAATACACTAATATAGTAATATACCAAACACATGAAACATACCTTGAGAAATTTATAATATTATAAATGAGGAATTAGAAATTAGCTTAGATAAATATATTCATAATTTATAAACTATCATGAGTAATTAATAACCTTAGATTATTAATAGTAACATATCACATTCACAAAAAATATCATGCGATAAAGCTAATCAAGTCTGGTAGCAATCAGTGGGCATAATCATGAAATAAAAACAATGATTATAATAGCATAATTCATTTAACCTTTTATAAAACCAAATACAAGGTAAACAATAAGAAGCAACCAAACCTGTCCAAGTTAAAACTAAGATTATTCTTAAGTCAACCAAAACCAATGAAATAACTAATCCAACCAAATGCAATTCTAATACTTTGTAACATAGTTTATCACACGGCTTAACAACCATTTTCTCCGGATCACACCTTCCTGATATTCACATACTCTATCAACATCAAAGGGAACAAGGCACACAACAAAAATTGCTATCTTCAATTCAATACTCCGTATGAGCTAGTGGGTACTAAAGAAGTGATGAAGGAAAAACTCTCAGCTTTATCATAGAATAAAAGTACTTGGGTTTTCATTAAATCCTATAACACATATCTAACAGTCAAGCTTTGGTGCCTAATTTAAGAAGTATTTGGTTAACATCTTATGTATTTCATAGGAATTTAGCTAGATCCAAAAAATAAAATAAAATCTACAACTATTAAAGCAGTTCATAACTAATATACTTGAACACTCTATGATGATGGTAAACCACACACAATTTAAAGCAACAGGTTGTATATATTAGATCATCATGTCCAAGAATTTAAAACTAAAAAAAATAAAATCAATATACTATGATCATCACATAATTCAACAGAGATTGATGATGAAACCACCGATTTCATTCTCCAAAATTATAGCTATTCAAATAAGACAAATTAGTCGAAACAAATCAATAGTTAGCCATATTCAAATACGATAACTTAGTTGAAACAAATTAATAGCCATATCCCAAATTTAATAAACTTCGTATTTCATTTCAATAAAAAAAAAACGGAGCATATAAATTCAATCAATCAAATAACTAGTTTAATAACCTATAATTATTTTATTTCAAGAAGGACAATAATCTGATAAATTCAGTAAAATATGGAAAAAAGAATATAGGGATACTAGTAAAGTTGCTATTAAATTCGTCTCCTTAGCGAGGTAGGGCTGATTAAGTTTTATCGTATTTAATAATTTGCTATGCTTGAAACTACACCCAATTGATGAGACAAGCAAAGATCAAGACGGAAGTATAATATATCGCTAAACCCAAATAACTTTCTTGCATATGATGAACTGTGTGATAAGATGATGGAATGTATAGAGTAAAAATCAGAGAGTGATAACTTGATGAAAAAAAGCAACTGAAATTAGAGTTAGATTAAATTAAAAAAAAAAAAATATACTTAGTATAAGTCTTACTCAGCAGTTATTTATTTATTTTTTTGAAGAAACTCAGCAGTTATTCGATATACGGGGAATGACATTGAGCAAGAATTCATAGAAATTATAATTATGAGAATAATCAGGTACTTTAAAAACTAGAAAATTCATCAACAAATCAAATCTACAAAAATCAATCATTTTCATCCAATAATAACACACTTCTACCAAATCAGAGACACACTTCTACCAAATCAGAGACAATTGCTGGAAAAAATCGCCAAAATTGAAATTGAAAATGAAATATGTATGTAATTCACTAATATTCCACCCACATAAATCACAACTTGGTATACGGAGTATATATGGTGAAATTCACATGCATGTAGGGTAATTCATCAAAAGATTCTTTGACTCACAACAAAAATTTAGAAATTAAGACCGAAATCATAACAAAACTCTACGAATTCTAGAAACTTGAGAAATAGATTAAATAGACCAACTCTGATTTTCTATGAGAATTAAGAGGAAAATATAGAAAATCCAACCAGATCGAGCGGGGAAGAGAAAGAGTGATATTGGAGAGAGACGGCGGATTGAGGAAAGTTAGCAAATATGTATATGCATAGGAATCAAAAGAGTTATTAATTATTTAGAGCTTTGGTGCTGATAACGTTTTATGAAATTAAAGAGAAGAAAAATAAGAGAGTGAATAGATCTATATTCTTCTTATTCAATGATGTAGGAGTACATATATATATATATACATGTGATACAGTTAGGGTTTCTTGTAGAATAATAAACATAGTATATTTAGAATATCCTAGAATTATCAGAAGGGAATGGGCATCCACTAAATACATATATTATATAACATTTTAAAAAAAATTCATATATTTTTTCACCCTTTTTTTTAATGCCCCCTTTTTTCCAGTTTTCCACACAACCCACACCCCTTTCACTCTCTCTCCTTCATTTTCTCTCTCTTCCCTATCTCCTCACCTTTTACTCTCCTCCCACCCAACTCAACCAAACCCACCATGGAACAAACTATGAACTCCGATTCCAATCCCAATCTCAGGTTGTGGTGAGATAATTCATGAAAATGCCATTAAATCTGCGTGTAATTCAACCTCTTCCTGCAACACCATCTTCTCCGATCTCTAAACCCTAAATCTGCACACTTCTCTGGGCAAAATCTTCGCTTACCAACTCCCTGATACCACTCTCCGTCTCCACAATTCTCTCCCCTCCCCTATAATTGCCACATAGTGTCCTTCCCCTCCCTCACGCGCGCAAATCGACGGTGCGTATCGCTCAATTCGCCGTAGTTCTCCGCCGGAGGAAAACCCTAAGTTCTGACGAGTTTAGGGAGTTTGTTGTTGTTGTGTTTACTGATGATGTTGTTTCGAATGCTTCGAAGGCGGTGGCGAGTAAGGTTTGTGTTGGAGTTGCTGGGATTGCTGGGGTTGGAATGGTTGGGAGACTTGGTGGTGGTTTGGTTGGTTCTTTGATTGGGTACGCGCTTGGGATTGCTACTTCAGTTTATCTTGGATTGAGTTAGACCGGTTGATTAGATTAAGGGTGCGTTTTCAAAAGGTTCAGAACGATTATGGGAGTTGATTAGTACTCGTCAATGGAGTAATAATATTAATTATAGTACTCGTCAACTTAGATCTGTTGTTCTTGCTCTTGGTGGGTTGTGTGAAAAAAAAGGGTGAAAAAATCAATTAAAGAAGTCGGATATAGGATATCAGACTTATCCGATCCAAAAATTTCGGATATCCGACATTTTCGGATCGGATACGGATATCAAATATACGGATTTTTGGATATGGATATCCGATTCGAAATCTAATTTCGGATCGGATATCCGATCCGTGCTCAGGCTTAATGAAAATTGTCATTTAAAAATAAAAAAGTTGTCGTTTAATATGTTCTTTGGGTCTAAACTATATGTTCTTTATAGTAACAAACTATGTTCTTTACGTTATAAACTATGTTCATCTAATTGCGTATTTTTTTCAAAAAAAATATCATATTTTTTGAAATCAGGATCATAAAGGTTGATGAAGACGATATACTTTTGGGATCTCTTCTATTGATGATTGATTTTCCGATAGATCTAAAGAACATTCGCTATATTAATAAAGAACATTATTTATATTTACCCAACATGTTAAAACAAAATTCAGAAAATATTTCACAATAAGTAATGAACATTGTGTGACAATAAAGATATATAAAATTACAATCAAAGAACATGGACATTTAAAAATCATACAATGAACATCATAATAGATACACTTGACCAAGATGAATATTATAACAAAATATAAAAATATATAATTAGTTATTTAGAGAATTTTTCTTAAAAAGAAAGAGAACAAAATAAAAAATATTGGAATTTGAAATTTTGAAAATGAATTTCAAATTTTAAAATTTGAAATTTGAAAATGAAATCTTGATAAAAATAATTTTAGAGAGAGATATTATAGAAAAATGAATATTTTGAAATGATTTGACATTAAATACATGGTAAAAATCAATTGGTAATTATTTTTTACCTTTATTAAAAGCTGTTTCACCAAAGTTATCACATTCTTTATATTTCAATGTTGTGTTCTTTTATAAAGTCGTGATGTTCATTACAAATATAAGTTATATTCTTTCCGTTTTTTTTTTAAATTAGTTTTGATCTGGGTGTACCATGCGCATGGTACACCCGGGTATTCCAACCAACGATTAAGATTAGGAGGATGTTGAGGCGATGAAAGATCATGAAGGGAAAGAGGGGTACCTGCAAGTTGACAGGAGTCTACCATTTGCCAGAATTCTCATTCTATTTGGGAAAAGGTGGCTTTGTGGTAGACTTTCTCCAAGGTGATCTGAAAACTACATTTTTGAAAATATAGTCATTGAATTTCCTTCTTTCCTAATACTCCAGACGAGAAATATTAAACGAATGCAACAAATTGACATGTGTAATTATCAAATCAAATAAGTATATAACAAAATACAGAGTAGTTGAGATTACAAGGTTCGAGTAAAAAAGGTTTAAGGTAATCCCGTAAACTACAAAGTAATTAATAAGTTCATCTGAATCTTATAATAAGCTATTATGAGTGCGTCTTGTATTGAAGTTTGCTATAGTTTAAATGATTTTGTTTGAGATATTTCATATACTTTCGTACATAATAGTGTTGGCAATAATACACCTGAATATTACCTATCAAAATTAGTATGTGCATATTACACAAACCTAATTTGCGAATACCATCTAACGAATAATTAATTTTTACGTCTAGACAAAATCAATACATCCACAAATTTAGAGCTGCGATCTCAAAAAGGTAGTTTGATGTTTCTACATTGGTGTGAACTCTCCACTTTCTTGGTGCAACTATGCAACCTCTCACTATGACTGGGGAGTTCTTGCCTCAAAGTAGTATATAAACTTTGCTACTCCGTATCCGTTGAAAACCCTTTCCATACGCTTGGAACAATCTCTCTATCTTTACGGTGAGTGCTACTTACACAATACTTTTCCTAGGTATAAATATTACTGTATATAACTTAAACGTACAGATTCAACTAATCTATATTATTATTAAAACTCCAAGGCAAGGAGTGGCATTCCCCCATGTGTAACTTTTTTTGCTTCATTTCGCCACATCATTTTTCTTCAACTTATAAACTTGCCACATAAGCAATTACATGTTAATGATGTATCAATTATTTGTAAAAAAAAAAAAAAAAAGAAGGTATTTTCTCCCAATTCAAAGTTTGTAACCGGCATTATTTATACAGGTCTAAATTATTGGTCTTAATTAAGAATTGAACAATTATATTATTATTGGAGCAGTTTGTAAAGATTGTAACCGATGATCAATTGTCAATCAATTGGAATCCTACAACTGAATAATGAATGGGTGAATAATTAATGAGTAATTAGTCAACAAATTCATTCCTATAAATAATAAAACCCAAAGTATAATTGTTGGAAACGATTCACTGACCCTCTTGGAACAAGTTTTTTGGGTGAGTTTTTTTATTTCTTATTTGTCTACAACCTTATTTGGCCTTGACATGCAATAGGTGAATTTTATCATATTCATGTTTTTATACCTTTATCAATGCAAATAAACTTTAGCCTAGCTATATTGGTTTTAAACTTCTTTCACAAGCATTTTGGCTTTAATAATTGCGTAATAATGTGTATGAATTAGCTATGGAGTATATATTTGTCTCGGATTCCATTGATTAAGTCATTATAGCTAATTGGATGTAAAATATTCATATAAAGCTCTCGAGGTTAGTGTATAAACTTCACTATATATTATACTATGTAGCTAAATGCTTATTATTATTAGTATTGGTCTTATTTTGTGGGTACTATTAGTGTTTCGGGGTTTTCTGATGTCCTGCGGGAGAGTTACAACACCGAGACTGGAACCGGCCGCCTGTACCTGCAAAATAACGGAGACCCCTGAGAGCTCCGCCTCCAACGGTCAAGTTAGTACCTGATTAAGGAGTAATTAATACGGAAATTAAAGTGGTTTAGTCTCTCTAGGTGAGAGTGTTTAATGTATAATCCGTGTGTTATTAGAGTTCTCTCCTTTTTTCTCTCTCTTCTTAATGAGGATTAAGAAGAGTATTTATAGTCTTGAGAAGCGTGCCACTCTCTAGGTTTAGGGTAAACCTAGGGCTGACCGGGCCTCTAAACAGGATTGGGCCTTGGTGGCCGGTTTTCCCATTTGGCATGGGTGGACACGTGGCGTGTCTCAATTGGTCCGCAGAGGACGTATCTGTGATTGACACGTGGCAGGCTCCTATTGGCCTACGTGAAGGACACGTGGCGGAACCTGGTTGGTCCACTTGTCAGACGGTGATTGGAGGATAAAAATCCCCTAATCATTTGCCCCTCACAGGTGGCACGTGACTGGTCACGTGTCGCCTGTGACAGGTGTCGCACGGTGACAGGCGACGGCCTGCTACAGGTGTCACCTTGCAAACGGCCGGGAGATTTTCCCGCCCACATTTTGAATTTGGAAGCGACCCTTCGCCTTCTCACTTTTCCTATATAAGGAAGTGCTGACTTCGGTCATTTTCACATTTGAGAACTTTGCGAGAACATTCGGACCCCTGAACTTGCTCTGACATTTCGGACATTTTCTGCCTACCGCCTGTTCTGACAAGCCGACTAACCCGGATTTCCAGAACTTCATCGACCGTCACTCGTTCATGTAACTCAGTTCTCTTACTCTTAATTTTCTTTTTATTTTTTTTTTGAAATGGCACCACGGAAGCACACGACACGACCTAAGTTAGTGATCAGCCGGTCACCGGGGACGGCTGAATCTAGGACTAGGAGTGCCGCCTGCCCTTTTCTGGACCCATCTTTGCCCTTTATACAAAGTCCGACTGTATCTGTGTCTATGCAGAACGTGATGGCCAGAACCAAAAAGACTGCCATGATATCAAACTCAGACGGCTCCTCCTAAAGGGTACTCCTTAGTGAAACATCTGACCAGGCGCCAGATGTAGAATTGAAACGAGGCGGCTGCCAAGCCGACAGTTCTGAGAGAGGGGGCAAGGTGTTCCCTTCCCATCTTACCGTTGATAAGTCTAATTTTCCTCCTGCTCCTTCTAAGGGAGAGGAGGCGGGCCCCTCTGGGAGAGGGGAGGAGTCGTCCTCTTCGGACTCGTCAGAGGACGAGTCCGAGTCCAGCTCTTCTGGCCACAGTTCTCCAGGCTCAGAAGAAAGAAACAGTCGCCTACAAGAGGCGAGGCTTTCTCATGCAGTTGAGAAAGGGGACAATTGGGCGGAGCCGTCCGCCTCTCACAGAGAGGAAAACACCCCCTATTACTGCACGGTACCCCGGGGCCGGATCGCAACCATGCAAGACAAAGTGGAGAGCTTTATTGCTAACCACAGAATGGGCCCGGAGTTTTTACTGTTCGTGCCGGATCCAGAAGACACTGTCGTCTGGCCGGCTGGTACCAGCTATGATGACGGCTGCTTTGGCTGCTATGTGGCGGCCATCAAAGCTGGACTGCGCTTCCCATTACATCCGGCTGTTCAGCGGATTTTAGATGGGTATGATTTGGGGTTATGGCAGTTAGCCCCCAACTCTTGGGTAAACGTACTCGGCTATGTGGCCGGGTGCGAAATGTACGGGGTGAAGCCAAGCTTCGAGGCTTTCGCCCACATGAACTATCTCAGCCGGACCCCTAAGTCGGGCGGTACCGGCTGGTATCAATTAACAAGCCACAGGGGCTACCTCATGACGAGAGGTAAGGCGAACAAATGGAAGGATTGGCGGAACACCTTCCTTATCATCGAGGGTTCAGACACGGAGCTGAACAAACGCTTTAACAAGTGGAATAGGGATCCGCCTCTTCTCGCAGGCGGCCGCAGCATGCCGCCTGTTCCCACAAAGGCTAAAAAAGAGATCCTAGACAAAGGACTCTTCAAAGTAGAGACTAGGGTGAACTCTACTTCAGGGGTACGAGAGCAAGTACCCCTGAACTGCGTCCCGAGCTTTAAGTGGCTCTATGACGAGTACTTTTTGGGCGCCTGTGGCCTCAGCAGTCGGTGCTCTAGAGGTAGCCGGCCTGTCAAATACTCTGTTTTTTCACGCCTTGTTTATTTGGGATCTTTGCTAACTTTGCTGTTTATTTGTGGCAGCTGACGCTATGAGCAAAATCACAGCATCCAAGACTGCGGCGGCCATGTTGCGGGCCTCTCTCATGCAACAGTCTTGTACCGACTCCCCCAACAAGGGGGCACCCTTGGTAGGCCTCGAAACCCTTCCTCTTTTTAGGAGTTGTTGTCTTATGAATATACTAACTCTCTCTTTTTTTTTTTTTTTTTTTTTTTCAGTCGGGCACTCCAAGAGCTTCTTCCTCGCAACAGCCGGACCCCAAGGCCCGGAGGACGACTGTTGCAAGCTCTCCTGGGTCTTCCAGGAAAACAGTGGCGGCTGAAAAGCAGCCGGCCACTTCTTCTAAAACTCCGGCGGGGCCGCCTAGAAGTATGGACAATTACTTGAAAAACTCACTTGCTTTCTTCTTGACTAGGTCTAACTTGCTTTTTTAACGCTTGATGCAGCCGGCCCTCAGGAACCTGACTTGGTAGAGGTAGCCAAGTCCATGATCAAAGCAGTTCCTCCATCTGAAAGGGAGGCGGTCAGGGGTGTCGGCACCCTTGACCTTGATGGGATTGCAGGAGTCCTTGCTGAGGTATACTTGGCATTTTTTGCATTTGAATTCCAGGACGCCTGTTATCTTGTTTGGAAACTGACGTCTGTTCCCTTTTTACTTAGGCCCTGCTCCGAGTGAACGGCCTTCGCAAGCCGCTTGATCGGAAAAACAAAGAGGTAAAGGCTGCAAAAGCTATGGCCGCCTCTAACTGTGATAAGGCAATGTTTCAAATTGCCCAAAATGAAGTTCTGACAATTGATATTCTTTATTATCAGGCGCAGGCTGCCGCCACTATCCGGGCTCAATTAGAGGCGGCCCAGAAGCGGAACAGCGAGCTGGAGGCGACCGTCTCCAACCTTAAGGCCAAGCTTAAACCTCTCCGCCAAAAAATACTCTCCTACGATACCATGGAAAAAGCCTTGGCTAACGTAAAAGAACGCCTGGTGAGCCAGGAGAAGAGTCTAACCAAGGAGCTCTCGGAGAAGGCTGAGCAAGAGAAGAGAGAGCTCTCGGAGAAGGCCGAGCAAGAGAAGAGAGAGCTCGTCCGAGAGATGGTTGAAGACTCTTCCCAGATCCAGCGCATGACCTGGAACCGCCTGTTCCCCAATGCCGACTTTGCCTCATGGGAAAGAACGTACCGCCAGTGCTCGGAAACATATAATCAAGAGATCCTGGCGGCTGCTGAAGAAGAGGCGTTGGGAGATACGTTGGAGGAGGAGGAAGAGCCGGTTGTGGCGCTTGTGCCACTTGGGGGCAAGGCATCGAAAAAGGATGCAGCTGAAGCCGAGTCCAGCAAGAAGAGTGCTGACCAGGCGGCAACTGCTAATACTGAACTGCCCCCTTCTTAAGCTTTATGCATTCTTTCCACGGCCTGCGTGCCGTTTGATTATATTTACCCGGCCAGGGGGCCGGGGTTCTGAATATTTTTATCTTCATTAATGCAATCATTTTTTGCTTGAAATTTGTCTAAGTGTTGAATATTTGCTATTGCTTTGTACACTATATCGACTGTTTTGCATGGCCGATTGTAGACAGGTACGGATGGTCCGCCTATGCCCCTGGACGACTGGTTGTCTGTTTCCAAGCTGGGCGATCAGTCGGCCATTTATTCAATCGGTCTGACCAAGTAAATAGTATTACCTAGTCGTCAAGGAATTAAGTAGGATAACAAGCGGCGGGTACCAGTTGTTTCCCTTTATTGCCAATGTTGGCTTTTAACTCGTAATTTGTTAACCTAGCAAGAGTAGTGGTTGAGACCCCTTGCTTGTTAAAAACAGGCGGACGACTCATACCTTTTAGGCTCCATACTAAGTTTGAGTGACTATTAAGTTAACATAAGAGTTGCTTAGTCTTCGTCACAATCTTGATTGAGTAGTAGAGGTACCAGGCGACGGAGGCCGGCTGATCCTCTTGGTTTGCCAATTTTTGTTGGCTATTAACTCAATAGGTTACCTAGTAGGAATAGGGGTTTGAGTGCCCTTGTTTGTTTAAAACAGGCGGACGACTCAAACTTTTTAGGTTCCATACCAAGTTTGAAGGAGTGACTATGAGTTAACGTTGGAGTTACTCAGTCGCCGCCACTTATTTTTGAGAAGTAGAGGTACCAGGCGGCGTAGGCCGGCTAGACCCCTTGATTCGCCAATGTTTGTTGGCTATTAACTCAATAGGTACCCCCTGCATTTATCCCAAGTAATACAGGCGGTCATCTGACTCAGATGTCAACTGCTACCACTGGTTTGGTTAGTGATAGAGTTATCCTTGTCTCAAAAACGGCTACGTGGTTGCCCTTGGGGACAGTCGTATAGGTGCCGTGTAATTAGTTTATAGAACAATGTTCCACCCAAAAGGGAGCTTCTCTCTGCGACGAATTTCATCCGGAGGGATGCCGTCGGACGCCTGCTATGATGTTGGGACATGTCGTATTAGTTTTATAAATTGATCAGGTGGCTTGGCGCCTGGTCTGATCATTCGGCCTGTGGCCTTGGTAAGTTCTTGGTGAACGTAGGTGCTAAGTAAAAGATGGGTAGCCGCCTGTTAGGCACAGGGTCGGCCAGGCCCTAATCTTTTTAGCTAAGTATTGTGAGTAAAATACTCAATGGAGAGTAGCCGACTGTAAAGGAACAGACGGCATGCCCCTCTGAAGATAGAGTGAAAAACTCAATGGAGAGTAGCCGACTGTAAAGGTACAGACGGCATGCCCCTCGTAATACAAAATTGAATAGTAAGTGCAAACTTTATTAAGTAGCTCTTTACTTTACATCATTCAGAAGAAATATTTTTTAAGGTTATCTACATTCCAATTTCGAGGCAACGGTTGTCCGTCTGGTGTTTCCAGACGGTAGGTACCGTCCCTGACTTCCTCATAGATTCGGTAGGGTCCTTCCCAGTTGGGAGTTAGTTTGCCAGACTCATTAGCCCTACCAACTGCTTCCATTTTTCTAAGTACAAAGTCCCCTACTTTGAGTGGACGCCTGTACACTTTTCTGTTGTATGATCGAGTCATTCTCAGGCGATAGATCTCATGGCGCAAAACAGCATTGCCCCTCTTTTCAGGAAGTGAGTCTAATGCCAGGCGCATGGCTTCCCAGTTTGCCTCTTCGTCATATAGCATTACTCGAAGAGTCGGCTCGTAGTGTTCTATTGGAAGAACAGCTTCCGCACCATAAGTTAGGAGGAATGGAGTTTCTCCAGTCGCCCCTTTTTCAGTCGTCCTGATGGCCCAGAGAACATGTGGTAGTTCATCCGCCCATAGGCCGCCTGCTCGTTCAATTTTTTTCTTGAGACCGTCTGAGATGATTTTATTAAAGGCTTCTACCTGGCCGTTTGCTTGTGGACGGCCGACAGATGCAAAGTAGTTTGCAATTCCTTGGTCACCCAACCAGCTTTTGAGAACAGGCGTCTCAAATTGGGGACCATTATCAAAAACCATAGACATGGGTACCCCAAACCGAGTGATGACGTTTTTCCAAATGAATGAAATTACATCTTTCGTCTTTATTCCCTTTACAGCCTCCGCCTCTACCCATTTAGTGAAGTAGTCAACGACAACAAGTATATACCTTCTGCCGCCTGTAGCAGGCGTATATGGACCCAGAATGTCCATGCCCCACTTAGCAAACGGTAGTGGGCTATGAATGGTAGTGAGGTCAGTAGCCGGACGGTGAATTAATTAGCCAAACCTTTGGCACTTGTCACATTTTTTCACCATCTCCATTGCATCCGCTTCTAAGGTAGGCCAGAAGTAGCCCTGGCGCCTTGCCCGTTGAGCAAGCGTCCTTCCACCTATATGTGAGGCACAGTAACCAGAGTGGAGATCGTCTAGTATCTCTCGTCCCTTTTCAGGAGTAACACACTTTAAGAAGGGTTGTAGGTACCCCCTTTTGTGAAGTTCCCCCTTTATAATTTCAAAATTGGTGGCTCGTCTTTTCAGTGCTGCCGCCTGTTGAGGATCATCCGGCAGTGTACCGTTTGTCAGATATGCCCTGATTGAATCCATCCAGGTTGAGCTTCTGTCTAGGATTCCAATAGGGTTTTCCTCGATGCTTCTCTTCTCCATTACTTCCCAAAAAACAGTTCGTGGAGTATCGGAGGAGGCGAATGATGCTAATTTTGACAGTGCATCTGCCTGGTTGTTTTCTGATCTCGGTACTTGGATCAGATGGAAATCCTCAAGGGAGCCGACTGCTTGTCGGACCGCCTGTAAATACTTGATCATGGCCGGATGAGTTGCTTCGTATTCGCCATTGCACTGACTCACTATCAATTGTGAATCAGAACAGGCGTCTATTTTTCTTGCCCCTGCCGCCTTGCACATGCGGATCCCGGCTAGTAAAGCTTCATATTCTGCCTCATTGTTTGAAGCCTGAAAACTGAAGCGTAGAGCATACTCGAACCTGTCGCCCTCTGGAGATTGACATACGACGCCTGCTCCACAACCATTTGAAGTAGAGCTTCCGTCCACATATACCTTCCAGACTTGGTCTGGAACTTGAGAATCAGGAGGACGAGTCATCTCTACAATAAAGTCAGCAAAGGCTTGCCCCTTCACTGCTTTTCTAGGCTCGAAAGTAACTTCGAGGCTTTGAATTTCTATGGCCCATTTGATCATTCGTCCTAACGACTCCATGACGGTAAGGGGCCGCTTGATAGGTTGGTCTGTATACACGACGACTGCATGTGCCAAAAAGTAGGGCTTCAATTTTTTAACAGCCATGAAGAGTGCAAGACCAAATTTCTCCACTAGGGGATACCTTAACTCGGCATTTTTCAGTACGTGACTGACAAAGTAGACCGGGAGCTGACAGCCGTCCCTTTCAGCAAGGAGCACAGCGCTTAACGCATGATTAGAGACAGCCAAATACATGTAAAGTACTTCTTTGGGCAAAGGGCTGACCAGCCTCGGCAAGGAATGCAAGTGAACTTTTAATTTCTGGAAGGCGGCCTCAGCATCCGGCCCCCATTCAAACCTTGCCTTTTTCTTAATTGCCTGGAAAAAGTATAGGCATTTGTCGCCTGATCGGCTTAGGAATCTCCCCAAGGCCGCCAGACAACCTGTTAATTTCTGAACCTCTCGGACGGTGCGGGGCGACTGCATGTTGATGACCGCCTGCACCTTCTCAGGGTTCGCCTCTATTCCTCTCTGATTGATAAGGAATCCGAGAAATTTCCCAGACTCAACTCCAAATACACATTTCTTGGGATTGAGCATGACATGGTGCCGCCTGAGTGTGGCGAAAGTTTCTCGGAGGTCCGTCAGATGATCTTTCTGAAGTTTAGTTTTGACAATCATATCATCAATATATGCTTCAACATTTCTCCCAATTTGATCAAAGAACACTGTGTTTATCATTCGTTGGAAGGTAGCCGGGGCATTTTTAAGACCAAACGGCATGACCGTGTAACAGTATAACCCCTGATCAGTAACGAAGGCCGTCTTCTCCTGATCTTTCTTCCACAAAGGAATTTGATGGAAACCAGAGTAGGCGTCCATAAAGCTCATCAAAGCATGGCCGGCTGTTGAGTCGACCAGGCTATCAATTTTAGGCAGATGGTAACTGTCTTTGGGGCACGCCTTATTCAAGTCTGTGTAGTCTACACACATTCGCCAGGTACCATTCGGCTTTTTAACAAGCACCACATTTGCAACCCAGTCTGGGAAGTAACATTGCCGAATGAACCCTGCGTCAAGTAATTTTTTAACTTCGGCGGCTGCCGCCTGACTTCTTTCTTCGCCATGGTTCCGCTTCTTTTGCCGTACCGGCTTCTTTTTCGGATCCACAGCGAGTTTATGTACTGCCAGATCAGGACTAATGCCTGGCATTTCATGGACTTCAAATGCAAAAATGTCCTTGTATTCTTTCAATAGGTTGTGAAAGTCGTCACCAAGGTTGCTCAGAGCAGTCGTCCCAACTTTGACTGTTCGGTCAGGACGTGAGTCGTCTAAGATCAGGTCCGCATGCTCACCAGCCGGCTGAGGGCGGAACTCATCCGGCCGCTCCTCTGCCAATGATTGCTATTTTCTTGCTTTTCTTGCGGACTCTGTCTGGGACGCCTTTCTCTTTTTGTCGCCTGTTTCTTGAACAGGCGCAGTCTCCTTGTCATTGTCAAGGTCTGTTTTTTCTCCACTTGACCCAGTGGC
This sequence comes from Chenopodium quinoa, assembly GCF_001683475.1. Classification (NCBI taxonomy): domain Eukaryota; kingdom Viridiplantae; phylum Streptophyta; class Magnoliopsida; order Caryophyllales; family Amaranthaceae; genus Chenopodium; species Chenopodium quinoa. The sequence continues at coordinate 2,165,597 of NW_018742879.1, forward strand.
CATAACAGTGGGCTTGACATCCGAGAGATAGCACTCTCGGGCCATCCTCTGATCTCCCCTTAGGGAGCCGACTGTTCCATTATCCCTCTCAAACTTAAGCAGCATAAGAGACGGGATTATAACAGCCTTGGAATTATTCAGGGTTGGTCGACCCAGAATCATGTTGTAGGCCGAGAGTTCCTCTACTACTAGGAACCGGACTACCATGTGTCGCCCTTCTCCTTTTTCGCCCAGGCGGATGGGTAAATCTACTCGTCCCAGTGGGTGGACGACTCCTCCTCCAAACCCTATTAAAGGGTGGGAGGCCGGATGTATGCAGTCCGTCTGATATTTCAGTTTTGACAGACATTTGCTGCTGATGAGATCTGAGGAGCTCCCGGTATCTATGAGGATTCGGCCAACTCTCTGGTTGGCCACTTTACATTCAATAACAAGAGGGTCATCATGCGGCCCCCTTACCCCTCCTAGATCCTCTTCAGTGATGACAATCTCAGGAAACGTATATTTGGACGGCCGTTCTTGGTGAACGGAATTTACATCTAACCGCCTTATATTATCTTTGTTGCCCCTAATAGTGGGGCCGCCTCCTGAGAAGCCGCCTGCAATGGTGTAGACGACTGCATCATCTGTATCGGAACTGTCGGCCTGTTGATTCTTTTTGACCGACTGCTTTTTGGAGGAAGTGTTCCCCGTAGATTTCTTGACATAAGTGTCAAGATCACCTTGCTCAGCCAAGCGGTCTAGGTACCGCATGAGACTGATGCAGTCATTGGTGTGATGACCAACGTCATCATGATAAGCACAGACTTTGTCTTGGTTCCGGTTGTTTGCAGAACCCTTCATGGGGAGCGGCTTCTCAATTGAAAACCGTCCCTTTATTTCTTTTAGGATAAACTGGTTATCCTTGTTAAACACATACTTTGGGGAGTATGGTTTGAATTCTTTTTTCTTCTTCTGGGCCGGCTGTTTAGAGGAATCGGCCGCCCAGACCTCTTTTCTTTTCTCCTCTTTGTGAGACGACTGTTTCTGTCGTCCTTCTCTTTTGTCGAACCTTTTCCCGTCCGACTGTTTTATCGTACACAGATCAGTCGCCTGTATATAGGCTTCTGCTTCAATCAAGGCCTCTTGAAGAGTCGCCACCCTTTTTCGAACTAAGTCAAATTTGAAGGTAGACCCATCTTTGAGACCTCTAAAAAAGTCAGTATAGGCTACCTCATCCGGTAACCCTTGAATCTGTATTCTCATCAGGTTGAACCGCCTGATGTAAGAACGAAGCCCCTCCTTCTCACCCTGCTGAATTGTTCCCAAATCAAGGGTCGTTTTCTTTGCAGGGATGTTCATGGCGAAATTGGAGGCAAACAAGTAAGCAAGCGTCCTGAAGCTGTTTACACAACCAGTCGGCAGGTTGCCGAACCATTGCTGTGCGATTCCCTTGAGAGTCGCTGGGAAACACTTGCACCAAGTGGGATCATCCAACCCTTGAAGGTACATCAGGTTGGTGAATGCCATCAGATGGTCTTCTGGGTTAGTAGTGCCGTCATAGGCGCCTACTAGTACATTTTTTACTTTGGCCGGCTGAGCGGCTTCAGTAATTTCCTTGGAGAAGGCCGACGGCTGTTCACCAAGTCTAAGCAACCGTAGCTGCCAGTCCATAGGTTGGACGTTTTTTGCTGCAGGTCCACCAAATGGAGGTGGCTGCATAAAATACTGTTGTTGCGGCACAAATGGTAAGTTTGGTACCGCTTGGGCACTATGAAAGCCGGACTGACGGGAGGTACCGCCTGACTGACTCTCATGGTACGACTGAGTATGCCTCATGGAGGTATTTTGTAAACTTTCTTGAAAATTTGAAGTAGAGGCCGACTCTGACAGTCGATCACTCTTCTTCCGTTCTAACAGCAGACGAGCGTCTGTGTATGTTTTCTTCGACCCGTCCGCCTGAATGTGACGAACAGGTTTCCTATTTCCCGTAGGATAACGGAATTTTGTGAAATCAAGAGCAAGTGGCTCCCGCTTCTTGGATTTAGGATGAGGAGTCGCCTCTCGCCCTTGAACTGGCTTCCTCTTCAGTGAAGTGGAAGGTTTTTTGGCCGACTGCTCTCTGACTGAAGCAGGCGGCTTTTTGTTGATCAATTCTTGAATCTCTCCCTTGAAGTCCCTCATGAAGGTCATGAGTTCGTTCCTTGAGATGGGAGCAGACCCATCAATCGGTTGTTGCCGAGCAGGCGGTGCGCCTGCTGGCTCGCTTCCTGTTTGAAGATGCTCCCGTTCCCCCCTTTCGGTATGACGGGTACGTCGGGCCCTTAGGGTCCCGTCTGGAGCTGTATGAGTTTCCACTTCAAATTCACTTTCGGTGTCATGGTCCGACTGAACTTGAGGGTCGCTTAGGGGACGCCTCTCTTCAGGAGTCGGTACAGACTTGGATGCCATCTCAGAAGTACTCTCCCCACAGACGGCGCCAAATGTTTCGGGGTTTTCTGATGTCCTGCGGGAGAGTTACAACACCGAGACTGGAACCGGCCGCCTGTACCTGCAAAATAACGGAGACCCCTGAGAGCTCCGCCTCCAACGGTCAAGTTAGTACCTGATTAAGGAGTAATTAATACGGAAATTAAAGTGGTTTAGTCTCTCTAGGTGAGAGTGTTTAATGTATAATCCGTGTGTTATTAGAGTTCTCTCCTTTTTTCTCTCTCTTCTTAATGAGGATTAAGAAGAGTATTTATAGTCTTGAGAAGCGTGCCACTCTCTAGGTTTAGGGTAAACCTAGGGCTGACCGGGCCTCTAAACAGGATTGGGCCTTGGTGGCCGGTTTTCCCATTTGGCATGGGTGGACACGTGGCGTGTCTCAATTGGTCCGCAGAGGACGTATCTGTGATTGACACGTGGCAGGCTCCTATTGGCCTACGTGAAGGACACGTGGCGGAACCTGGTTGGTCCACTTGTCAGACGGTGATTGGAGGATAAAAATCCCCTAATCAATTAGTACATCATATTAATTGACGGGAGGGTAGAGATATATTAAAGAGTCAAATCACAAATGTAGGTTTGAAAAATATAATATTAGTGTACATCACTATGACTCGCAGTTGTAAACGATTCAATAAATAATTGTTCAATCATGTATTTCTTTTTAGGTGTTCATTTGTGAACAAAGCTAAATTTTCTTCTCACTTATAAACAAAAGGAAATCTAGCTTAGCCGCCACCATTTTGTGCATAGCATTACATGATATCTTTTGATGAAATTAACAATAACTTTAAAATTATTATATACATATAATGACCCGGGGATATAATGACCCGGGGCATCGCCCGGGCCATACACTAGTTGTCACGGTCGCTCTGGGTCGACCTAGGCAAGAGCGTCGACCACCTATGCGTGCAAGGCCTTCGGGATCTCACTTGCCTACGCGAGCAAGTGTGTGATCGGTTCAAGGGGAACGAGCCAAGTGAGGCTAAGATAGCACACAACCATGTCTAAGGCTTGTGAGGTTATAGGGATAAACCCCAAGTGCTTAGGCCATGGTGCTAGCAAGAGCTTGATCAGCTAGGCCTTGGGCCTATGGCTAGCACGCGCATGCGCGCATCAAAAGAACCTCGGAGTATTTGGATGAGCAAAACTCCAAAACAACCTTTGATATTGATTGAGGGGACTTATTAGGACCCTAATAGATCATACATGGCCATAGGGCCAAGGTTGGGTTCAAGGGTTGAGCCCCAAAGCCCATTATTGTGTTACTGTCAGTTAGGTGTTCACTAGATTTTCAAGGCCAGATCAAAATAAAGCTCTTTAGGGGGCAAGTGCTCACTTAAGGGTTAGTGGCTGACCTAAGGGTGACCCTATGGCTAGGAGCCTTGGGCATAGTCTTGGACATAGGATGGCCTATGGGGACTATAGCACACATGGATGGCTAAGGTGAACACTCGATAGAATAAACCGACTCGATAGTTCCGACTAGGGCGGATACGGGGTGACCAGCAGGGGCCTATGGCTTAGTACGGTGCATGCTAGCTCGACAGTGCGTGGTTTGACAAAGGGATTCTCTTGAGATTATGTGTGGATGTCCTTATGGTCCACTACGATGGTGGAGACCATGGGGGCTCCCGCATGGAGGATCAAGTACGACCTAGTCAGCGATGACTATGGTTCCTACGATGGAACCATGGACTTGCGTGGCCATGGGCTGGATACTAAGGAAAAGTCTTGGCTAGTAGAATGGACTTGCGTGGCCATGACTATGCTTCCCTTAGTGGACTATTTATAGTAGGGACTCCTTGACGGTTAAGCTTAGTCATCGTGGCTAGCATGCGATTGCCTTGATTCTAGGGATTGGCTGAGCAGTGGAGCTAGTGGGCGATTGAGGTAACCACCCACGTTACACCACTCTTCCTAAAATGTCGGAACGGTTATGCTGAGGTGGCACGTGGCTAAGTATGATTCCTAAAATATAGGACCATGATGTTAGTGGGTTGACTAACGGTTATCTTGACCCGGACTTTGACCGAAGTCAAACGGGAACGCGGCAAAGCCATTACTAAGGCGGTTCCTATAAAATAGGAGCACCAGAGTAGTGGGGAGTTGCCTAGGACGTGGGTAGTTATTCCAAGAGAGGAATGCCACGTCACATGACAATTATGCCACTCACTTAGTGTTCCTAAAAAATAGGAGCACTATGGGGGAGTGGATAATTACCTGGCCAAGCGGTTGTGTGCCACATAGGCATACTGATGCATGCCTCCTAAAATGTAGGAGCATGGCATATTGGGGCTTGATGGTTACTTGACGGTTATGAGATCATGTTGAACGTGGATAACTCCCCTTGGTACGTGGACAAGTCCAGATGCATCCAAGTAAACATGCAAGTAGTGGGCAGTTACTACATTATGGGTGTAGTGGCCATAGTGGGCAGTTACCCTAGCTTACTGGGATGTAGTCAGTGCCTTTAAATAGGCCAAGACATTCATTTGCCGGGTAGTGAATTTTGGGAGCTTTAGAGAGAGAAACTCCTTGTATTTGTAAGCCACGAAAGTAATAAAGTGTTCTTACCTTGTGTTGGTACCTGTCTCTTATTTGTGTGCATGTGTTATTATTCTTTGAGTGTTAGGCTGGCCGAGACTTGGTTTAGGCGCCATCACGGAAACCTCCTAGGTCCCTAGCTTTGAAAAACAAAAAAAAAAGTTAGTCTACAAATTATCCCGTGACACTGGTTAATTTCAAATTCCATTTCAATATTTTGATGTTACCCCTTATGGTCTTATCCTACCACGGGAGTTCTTTTGTGTTCATTGGATAATTTTATCGAAGCCAAAAAAAATCCAATAATTTCACTACAAAAATGAGACCAAAAAGAGAGGACAAAAGAGCCCAATCCTCTCCACCAAGAAACAGAGGACGCACCACCACCAGCTCACCGTCGCGCGCCTCCAGAATTTCCCCTCCGTCAGCTTCACTCTCCGACCAAACCACCTCCGAGTTGATCACTGAGTTCGAAGAATACCGAGTCACTGAAACTTCTGAGTACAACCCACGAAGCTTCCCTTACAGAGTGAAGCAACAATGCTGGGAAAAGGCAGAGAAAGTCAACGGTCGAGACCCAAGTCGTTGGAGAAGGGACCCACTTGGGAATATCGTCTTCCGCAAGCTTGTTGGTTGCCCTGGGTGCTTGTGCCATGACTATGACCACATTCTTCCTTATTCCAAGGTATATTTTTTCAATTGAATTGAAATTTTTAAGAACAATTTTACCCTTCAAATTGTTATTTAGCTTTATTTGTTGCTCTAATTTGATGGGTATTCTTGAATTTTTAATCTTTACTGTTGTTGGTTGATCTTATTATAAATGAGATGATATATATCAATGTACTTCTAATTTAGGTATGTGAGGGAATTTATGTGATTTTGATTACTTTGTGACTGTTGCTTAAGCTTAACTGCTGCATTTGTGGCTGCTCTGATGTTTCATTATCCGAAATTGAAATCGGCTTTGCCCCATTTTTTCAAGTGTAAGTTACCTAACATAGTTATGATTGGTTGTAGTCCATTGCCTAATTAGCTCAATTCCTGAATGGAATTCATTTCACAAGAGATAATGTACCAAGGTATTGTATCGAGCAATAACACAACTCACACAAGGTATAGTGTAGTTGTAGGTCTAGGTGTTGAAAAAGGTCACATTACTTCGATTATGTTTAATTGGCAACAGATGATGGTGCACGAAAATATTCAAGATATTTGTGCTAAGAAATACAATTACTCATATAAATGTTTCTATACTTTCTATTCAAACCTAATTAATGAAGATGTAGAGGCTTTTGAAATTATATTGGCTCTAGATATGGTGAGAGAAGTTGCAAATCAAGAAATGCAATAATACAATATTAGATGGATATGATAGATTGGTAACATCTCAACTCTTTGCCTCTACCTTATCAAACTTACAGAGCCGAACCTAGTAGGGATCAGTCTATGAGTGAGTTACATCCAAACTTAGAAGAGTTGGAGATGGATGACAACAAAGATGATGAATGTGGTGATTTAGAATAACTAGTAATATTCCTGAGTTAAGTTCATAATTAGAATGTTGACAATCCTCATCATTTATTGATATGGCTAGGTTTAGTGGATAATTACAATTTAGACATACAAATTATTCACTACACCTAGCCCTTCAGATAACTTGTTATTTTGTCTTCTCATTTATCGATTTTGTTTCTACTCATCACCAAGTCATCTCTAGGTTTGGATCTATCCTCGTATGTAGTTCATTCAAATGATATCATGTTTGTCCAATATTGTATTTCTTGATGTTGCTTCTCTTGTATAATCTTTGGGATCTACAACAATGTCGATAGCATTTTCATTGAAAGGGGTTGAGTTGGGTGGTTTATAGTTGTCTTTTTTCTGTGTGCGAATCTCATCAATATCTTTGTCCACCATCATCTATATTCATTGAAACATATGAAATTGTCTCTATCCTCAACTTGCACTGTAATGCCTTGGTAAAATTTTTTGTATGAAATCCTATCCATGAAATTTAACAAATTAGACAATGAACTCTAATTGACTATTAACTGTTGGATAACCCTATTCTTTTGAATTGCTACACGATCCTTCGTTTCAATATTCATTCTCTGCATCTTTCAGATCTCCGTCAAAATTCTTCCAGATCTCCCTCAAAATTCTACTATGTTCATATATCTCCTTAGAATTGACTGGAGAGGAGAGATTGGTTGAATAGACTCTCTAGACATTTACATGTATCAAAATATTCAATAACACACAGCAAACATCTTTACTGCCAGCCCACTACCATGATTCCCCTCAAAATACCACTTTGATCATCCGTTTTGCCTCTAGCGTCTTTACTAGTATGCATTAGACTTAATAGTAGAAGTTTCGACCTTTTTTATATTCTACAGTAAAATCTTATTCTGGTTACTAGACAATGACTTGACTAAACCCATTCTAGCTTTAATGATTATTGTTAGATTTGAAGTTGTTTTTTCTTTTTAAAATAATTGGCCATATTACTTTCTAAGCAATCTAAATGTAATCACATTAGGGAAAATGCTACTAAATCAGGAATGAATAAGAATGTCAAATATTATAATGTACTGACTACTGAAAGTAAACAGTGGAGAGCAGATTCAGAAAGCCTGGATCTAAGGCTCTACGCTTGCTTCAGTGATCTTTTTGAAAGAAAACTCCCCTGTTCTGCCTAGTACACTGAAAAACTGTTTGCGAACACATCCCTGTCTTAGGATTTGAAAACCTATTGGCACTCTCGTCTGCAGCAAAGAGAGCTCTGAACCATTAGAAATCTCATGCCTAAAAATAATGTGATCTATTGTTTTTAATATTATATTTGTGAGCTGCAATTGTGTATGAGAAAACAGACTTCTGTTGAGAAGTATAATAAACTATTATGAGAAACATGAAAAGATAGAGCATGAACTTTTTACATGCTTCTGGTCTTTCTTTTGCTGAGTACGTATAGCAATAAAGTATTTTACAGACTTGTTGATGCTACTTGACTCTTTTCAACCTTCTCATGCCTACTCTTTTGCTAGTGCTTTCTAAGTGTTTTTTATGATTATGCCACAAGACTTTCCCAACTAATCTTGGATTCGCCCAAGAGTTTGCTTTAAATAAATATCTAGTTAAAGTCTTATTTTCTGTGAAGCAGCTAAGAACCGGCATAGTGGGCAACTTAGCATGATTCAAAATGTCTGTTCAGAGAAACTTATCCCAGGTTTTTAGCTAATCAATATCTTAAACCATAAGTCAAAAACTAAGGCATATTATTGAAGTTGTTTTAACTCTTCAGCTACTTGCTCAAGATAAGCTAGACAACACAGCTTTGGCCATGAAAAATCTCAACAATATAAGTTGATCATTAGGTTTTTTTTTTTTTTTTTTTTTTTTTTTTCTTTTTCTTTTTTCTCCCTTTTCAATTAGCCAGATACACATAGCCAAATCAACTTGGTCCAAGAGCTTTAATGGAAATTGAACGTGAAGCCTACGTAAATTTAGCCAATGATCAGATTGTTTAACAGTTCATTTAGAAATTTTAACAATTTGATCATGAGGCCAATCTTAAGTTCTTAAGTAAGTCATCATATTCACCAATGATTTTCTTGATCTAGGAGCTGAATTTGAGAATTTGGAATTGTGTTTGGTATGTAAAGTAATTTTGAGGCCGAGTTTGAATTAAACTAACTGAATCAGGTAGCATCTTAAACTCTTATAGCAATCCTTGACTTGATGTAAGAGCTGAGTTGGGACTTATGCGCTCATGATGCAACTTAATTGTAAGGCTAAATGTAATTAGGCCAATAACTTTAGCCAAAGATTGACTCGATCTAACATAGAAGAGCTTTGAGGTAGTGATAAGTTTATTATTAGGCATCTAAGCCTATCTTTAGCGTATGATCATTTTCGCCTGTTTGTGTTTTTCTTGCCTTGCCATAGTGCTTTATAAAATTGAGTATGTAGAGGATGGAGAGTAAAATAGTCTTATACATGTCCAATTTTATAAAAAAAGTCATTGTGAGCTATTGTTACGTGCTCTAACAACACCAACTCACCAAGTTATTTCAAATGCAACCCAATTACAAAATTTTCTTGTAAAATTCTATTGAGTTTGCAGTGATTTTTAATAGTGCAATAATTTATCATGTGTGTGTGCGCGCGCGCGCGTGTGTGTGTGCGTGCGTGTGTGCGCGTGTGTGTAGGGGGTGGGGGGGCTTTGCACATAATTGATTGCACGCTTTATAAAGAGATTCCAGTGACTAAATCCAAGTTTTTAATTTTCAACAATATTGGTCAAGATCGTTGCTTGGAACTTAAAAGTTAAAAAGTGTACCTGTTGAATCCCCTTCATTGCACGTGTGAGTGGTTCCACTTTAAGGAAGAGGAGAGAACAGAACCGCTTTATAACTATTACCAGCTTGAGGATTTATTCCTATTACCAATTGGTTTTAGAATGGGACCTCCTTTGATCTTGTAGATGTCCAATTCTCCTCCTCCGTATTGGGTTTCTCAAACCTGTTTTATTTTCTCTAAAATTTTAACAATATCCCTCTCCGATAAGTTATTATGCATACAGTGTACCTGATTTAGTACTGTAGATCAGAAGTTTAAGGAATTGCAGGTTATAGTCTCTCGTCTTTGTTTACTTATCTGGGCCCTATTATTCACTTTTTGTCTCTATAATTGATCTTTGTTATTCAGCTAGGAGATCTTTAGTTATTGGTTTGGAAACAGAGTGCTTTGTTGTGAACCTTATATGAGCTTATTTTTATTTTTCATTGATCGTATTTGATATTGTTCTTATCAGATGCTTTTATTTTCAGGGGGGAAAAAGTACGCTGGAGAATTGTCAGGTTTTACAGGTACTCTAATCTTGTGCATATGAAATATACACATTTTTTTTTTCTTATTTCTTCCAACCATGTGTTGCACATAGTGCGTGCATGCATTTGTTCCCCCCCCCCTCTCCGCAAATCTACACTTCTTAAAATTTTGTGTGCTTAGCTGATTGCCTTACGAATTTGATGAGCAACATGTGGTGTGAGTACGAAGTTATCTGACTGACCAGACAGAAAGCCTTGAGAAGGCTAAAATAGTGGGAATGGCACCAATGAAGCAGAAAGGGGACTTAAAACTATGTTACTCAGATCTAATTTTAAGTGTTTGTGTGTAGATTGAGGCGTCTTACATTTTAACAATTAAATATAATGACATGAGAACTTGCTCAATGATCTCCTAACTCTGGGTAAAAGTGTAGAGTTAATAAATATTATTACACCTCAAAGCCTTTACATATTTTGTTCTTAACCCCCATCTATGATGTTGGAATTAGCTCTTTTGCATTGTGGCTGACTTGCAAGAAGTAAATAACAAACGATCATACTTCTTAGTGCTTCCAAGAGCAAATCACACATAACTTAGGGTGTAAAATGAGCTGTCAAGCCTGTCATGTCAATATGAGCGTATTAGGCCAAATGAAGAGTTAGAATATTACCAGGAGAGATGCCTAGGATTTCGACATTTTACTAAAAAAGTGTGATAGCAACAACATTTGGCATTACCCTTTTATAATGTTAGGCTTTGGAGACAGCCCTTAAACAACTTAATTGGTGCCTTGGTGGCAGCGCTATCAATGGTAAGTCCTAGTTTGTTTTGTGTGCCTTTTGTTGATGAAATGTTTAGATGTTGTGGTGGCTGCATATCATGTCACTTTCACTTCATCATTTCATGCAACCTTTCCACAACTTTATTTTATTGGCTTCCTCATGTTGGAAGTTGAAATGTAGCTCTTCAGAATTTTAGTTCTCAGAATCTTCTCACTATCTCGAACAACATTGATCATGTATGTGCTATTCATCATGTCAGGCTACTGTTAATCGCTCGAAAGGGAATCGAACTGACATATCCAGAGCAGATCTGATACAAAAGAGTTCCTATTGTCGAGTTTCAGGTATGTTGATATCTGTATTCTGCATTCGGTTTATTAGACGCATAAATTATTCTGGTATTCTGGTCATATCTTGTGGCATTTGCGCATTTCACTTGCATGATTTTAGGTGCTACTAAGTACATTGAATGAATGCAGTCTGAATCATGAATGTGTTGTTTGTCAATATTTGTGGAGATAGATATTCTTTTTTCTATCCCAATCCATGCTTTATATATTGGGTTTCTGCTGATCTTTCGTATAACACCCCCTGTAGCTTCCTGTTTTTCTTGAGGTTTTGAGAATTTCGATCCTTGATTGAATCAAGTAAATGACTGAAACCTCATTATTGTTACTATTCTGGAACAAATTTGCAGGCCGTGACATGGACCTCCTTGAGTTGTCGGCATTTGGTAATGTCCGTCGAGGAGAAGATTCAGGTGGATGTAGAATTCAGTAACACTGAATGGTAGCAAAGAGGTTCTCGTGTTATATGCTCATAAAACATTCTTAGTTCCTCCTTGATGCTCACGGAGTCATGGTTCATCGAGGAAAAGATTCAGGTGTATGTAGAATTCAGTAACAACACAAAATTGATGTTCTTCTCGCGTTTTATGTTCATAAAACAATCTTAGTTCCACCTTTCATTAGGAGATGATCATTACCTAGCATTTAGCAAAAGCTGTCGTAACTTGTATACTCTGATTAGATTATTTCAGGTGTATACGTGATGTCTGATGAATGTGATGATGCAATTGTTTATAGGTTTAAAATAATATTGTAATTACTGTTAATAATTTTATTTTTTTTAAAAAAAATAATAATAATAAAAGTCCTGCAATTAACCCCTCAACTCTTATATTTTCGACCAATTTTTAGTAAAATGATGGCATGACTGGAACTTTTTAGCTTTCACACATACTTACGTGATGGAGACTTAGAGAAGCATGATGATATGGAAAGAACCATGAAAATTAAAAAGAAAAAACTCAAAAAGTGATTTAACTTTGACCAGGAAAAAATTACAAGAATTAACTCTAAAATCTAAATTGAAATTCTAATAAGAGGAAAAAAGTTACAGTACTATGTGCGAAGTAAAAGATAAGATTAGAAAGGTTGACTTATATGAATGATCTTTATGTGTGGATTTTCATTGAGAAGTGTTTGACCATCTTTGTTGCATACTCTACTTTTATATTTTAATTTTTTTTGTTAATATTTTAATAAATATTGATAAAATGGAACATAAAAATATAGCAATTATCAATGAGGTTTTGACCTATAGTCTGAGTAACTATGTTTATATGATAGGTTAGAGGTTCAAATCCAATATCGTAATTTATACCACCTTATGGATCATTGGCACTTTTAATAAAATAAAAATGAAAAATTAAGTAGGTAGATATCAACTTTTAAATGAGGAGGTTTATGATAAACAATAAGTCTTGTGTAAGGCGGATTTACGTTAATCTTATTGTAAGACGGTTAGTTTGAGGGTAAATTTAACGATTTTTATGATAATTTTAACCACTTAAAGGGTTACTTTTAATTTATCGTTGGTTTGAATTTTATTTTAATGTGTAATTTCTTATAGATTCATGATTACATACTATAAAGGCTAATATAATTAATCTAATACATTATAAGTTTTTTGTAAGATAAAATTTATTATTAAAAAAATAATAACTTTTATAATATAAAGGGTAACTTTAAATACTTTTATGATAACTTTAACCCGTCTTACAATAATAAATTAACGTATACCTGCTTTTTTGGAGAATTTGTGTATGATAAAATCATGCTATGGGTGGAGTAATTAAGATAAGGAATGGTGGATCATGTATGGATGTAGATGTTAAGAAAATAATGAAAATTTTCTATTTAATCAAATTTGAGAGAGAAATAAATTACATAAACAAAATGTCTATCTATACCAAAGTGCAAAAAACACAACCCCTCTTATCTCTGAGTTATTTTTCTTCTCTCAGATTTTCTCTTGAAAAATTATTACATACAAATGAAGGAAATGCTCAATTTATAGTTTTCCTAAAACAACCTAAGCCATTTAAAATTTAGCCTGCAATATTTATTATCATTAGTTATTTTTCCCTATATTTGGAAACACCTTTAATTTTCAATGGTAATGCATGGTTATTTAATAACCATTTTTTTTTTTCTTTATGTTTCTTAATTATCTGCCAACAATCTCCCACTTGAAGACTGATTTCAATCTGTCTTCACACCAAGGAGTAGAACCTCAACTAGTCTTCTGTCATTTTAAGACCAATTGATGTTGAGCACAATTTCAACTTGTCAATCGTCACTGTTTTCGTTAACATGTCTGCTGGATTCTTACTGCCAAGAATCTTTTTAAGAGTTAACACTTCATCTTCTAGAAGAGACCTGATAAAGTGATAACAAATACCGATGTGCTTTGTTCTTGAGTGAAACGCCGAATTCTTTGCTAAATGTATAGCACTCTGACTATCGCTATACAAAATATTATTCACTTGTTTGAACCCCAGCTCATCTAACAAACCTTGAAGCCATATCATCTCTTTACTAGCTTCGGTCACTGCCACATACTCAGCTTCTGTAGTGGATAAAGCAACAATCTTTTGTAGTTGGGACATCCAACTTACGGCTGTATTTCCAACTGTAAATACATAACCCGTTGTGCTCTTTCTATTATCGACTTCACCGCCAAAGTCTGCATCAACGTAACCTTGTATTTTCAATTCACCTTTACCAAAGTACAAACACTTATTAATTGTACCTCGTAAATACCTCAAAATCCATTTAACAGCTTCCCAATGGACTTTTCCTGGATTGGACATAAACCTGCTTACAACTCCCACTGCATGTCCAATATCTGGTCTTGTACAAACTATTGCATACATCAAACTTCCAATAGCCGAGGCATAAGGAACCTTGGCCATATATTCTTTATCTTCATCTGTCTGAGGGGACTGATCCTTTGATAGACGAAAATGACTCGCCAACGGTGTACTAACAGGCTTAGCATCACCCATATTAAATCTCTGAAGAACACGTTTGATGTACTCTGATTGTGATAACTGCAAAGTGCCTCTCTGCTTATCTCTTGTGATTTGCATTCCTAAAATCTTCTTTGCTGGACCCAAGTCCTTCATGTCAAATTCCTTTGACAATTGATGCTTCAACTTTATAATATCATTCATATCAGAACCTGCTATTAACATATCATCAACATAAAGTAATAGGATGATATAACTGGATTGATATCTCTTGAAGTAGCAACAGTGGTCAGCGTTGCACTTCTGGAAATCTTCCTTGTGCATGAAGTTATCAAACTTTTTGTACCATTGTCTTGGGGCTTATTTTAGCCCGTATAAACTTTTCTTAAGTTTGCATACCATGTGCTCTTTCCCACTTTTTATAAAACCTTCTGGCTGGTGCATGTATATTTCTTCATCAAGATCTCCATGAAGAAATGCAGTCTTCACATCTAACTGCTCGAGATAAAGATCTTCAATTGCAACAATACTCAACAGTGTTCTAATGGTATTGAGTTTCACAACAGGAGCGAATATCTCATTATAATCAACTCCTTCTTTCTGTTGAAAACCTTTGACAACTAGTCGAGCCTTATACCTCTTGGAATCATCATGCTCCTTTTTTGCTCGATATATCCATTTGTTATGAAGGGCCTTCTTACCTATGGGTAACTCAGTTAGTTCCCATGTCTGGTTTGAAATCAGGGATTGCATTTCATCTTTCATTGCAAGCCCCCACTTGCTAGCATCTCTGGTCTGGGATGCTTCATAATAATCTTCTGGTTCCCCATCATCAGTTAATAACAAATAATTCATATATTTTCTATTAGGCACATGTGGTCGAGTACTCTTTCTTAGGGTAGGAGTTGGACAAGAAGGTTGTTGTATGTCATTTGATTGCGATGTACTGCCCTGTACAGTCTGTTCTTCTTGTTGCGGAGTACTTATGATAGTGTACTCTTGCATCGTACTGTCTGGGACATAATCTTCATCAATGAATGTAGATTCTTTTTTATTTGTTTCATAACTCTCAATTTTCTGCCTATCTTTGTACATGACTCTCTCATTGAAAATTACATCTCTTGAACGAATAATCTTTTTGCTTTCATCATCCCAAATGCGGTATCCGAACTCATCTTCGCCATAACCGATAAAAGTGCAAACTTTTGATTTAGGATCAAGCTTATTTCTGCCTTGATCACTAATGTGCACATAAGCTACACAACCAAATACCTTTAAGTGCGACAATTTGATCTCTTTGCCGCTCCATACCTCCTCTGGTAATTTGTACTCCAATGGGGTTGATGGTCCTCGATTGATCAAGTAAGCTGCTGTATTGACTGCTTTTGCCCAGAATTGTTTTGGTAGACTTGACTGTATACGAATGCTTCTGGCTCTTTCTGTCAATGTTCGGTTCATCCGCTCAGCTATGCCATTATGCTGAGGCGTACCTGGCACAGTTCTTTCCATCTTAATACCATGCTCGTAGCAAAACTTCTTGAATTTGGTGTCCTCATATTCTCCGCCATTTTCGGACCTGAATCTTTTGATCTTCAGACCTGTTTCATTTTCAACCCTAGCTTTCCATATCCTGAAAACTTCAAACACTTCGGACTTGTATTTTAGAAAGTAAACCCATACTTTCCTAGAGTGATCATCAATAAAAGTCACAAAGTACTGTTTTCCACCTATAGACTGGGTGGTTGTTGGTCCCCACACATCAGAATGAACAAGCTCCAATTTTTCTTTCATTGGAGTTCTTCCATATGTCTGAAAGCTTAGCCTCTTCTGTTTTCCAAGTATGCATTCTTCACACATGTCTAAATTCACAGATTTTAGACTAGGGAGTTTTCCAATTGAATGCATGATCTTCATTCCTTTCTCACTCATGTGACCAAGTCTTTGGTGCCATAACTTGGAATTTTCATTCTCTGTTGCAACTGCAATCGAATAACACGCTCCAGCTGTCAAATAGAGAGTACCATTCTTTTTACCATGAGCAACTATCATTGCTCCCTTTGAAATCTTCCAATTATCACCTTGAAAGATTATAGTGTAACCTTCACGAGCCAACTGCCCAACTGAGATCAAGTTCTTTCTTAAGTCGGGAACATGTTTCACATCCTTCAGCTCCCAAGCTGACCCATTTAACTTAATTTTGACATTACCTTGACCAACAATATCACAAGGTTGGTCATCACCAAGGTATACCTGTCCAAGGTTTCTACGGACATACTTCTCAAAAAAGTTTTTATTAGAAGTAGCATGGAACGATGCTCCAGAGTCTAATACCCAAGACTCTTCTTTGCTCTCCAATGAGCATATCAACGCATCATCACCTTCTCCGGTAGAAGTGACATTTGCCTCTGCCTTCACTTCTTTGCCTTTTGGTGTTCCCTTGCACTGATTTTTATAGTGCCCAATCTTTCCACAATTCCAACACTCCACAATCTTTGAGTTTTGGAAATTATTTGGATTCCTGGATTTTGACCTCCTATCTCTGGATTTTCCTCGATAGTTTGATCTTCCGCGTTCATTCCTTCTGATTAAATTTCTTCCTCTTGACTCTGTATGCAATACTGAAGAAGATGAAGATTCACCTGATTCTCTTCGTCGAATCTCCTCACTAAGAACCAGATCACGAACGTCATCAAACTTCAACTTGTTATTTCCCGATGAGCTACTCACAGCTGTGACTGTAGCATTCCAACTATCTGGCAGGGAAGATAAAAGTATTAACGCTAATACTTCATCATCAAATTTGATTTCAACATAACTCAATTGGGTTGTGACATAATTGAGTTCATTAAGGTGTTGAGCTACCGATCCACTTTCCGACATCCTCAAGCTAAACAACCGCCTCATCAAATGAATTTTATTGGAGGTTGATGGCTTCTCATACATATTAGAGAGAGCTTTCATGAAACCTGCCGTTGTGGTTTCCTTTGCAATGTTAAACGCCACATTGCGTGATAACGTCAATCGAATAACTCCGAGTGCTTGTCTATCTAAAAGCTTCCATTCTGCTTCTTGCATGCCATCTGGCTTTTTCTCTTCCAGAGGTTGATAGAGTTTTTTCTGGTATAAATAATCTTCAATCTGCATTTTCCAAAATCCGAAATCTTTACCATCGAATTTTTCAAGTTTAACTTCTCCTTTGTCTGCAGCCATTTCTCCCACTCAAATTTGACTTTTTCTTTTAGGATCGTTTTTATTTTTATCGTAATGTGGACTAATTGCCAACCAAGCTCTGATACCAATTGTTAAGAAAATAATGAAAATTTTCTATTTAATCAAATTTGAGGGAGAAATAAATTACATAAACAAAATGTCTATTTATACCAAAGTGCAAAAAACACAACCCCTCTTTTCTCTGAGTTATTTTTCTTCTCTCAGATTTTCTCTTGAAAAATTATTACATACAAATGAAGGAAATGCTCAATTTATAGTTTTCCTAAAACAACCTAAGCCATTTAAAATTTAGCCTGCAATATTTATTACCATTAGTTATTTTTCCCTATATTTGGAAACACCTTTAATTTTCAATGGTAATGCATGGTTATTTAATAACCATTTATTTTTTTTTTCTTTATGTTTCTTAATTATCTGCCAACAGTAGACTGGGAAGTGTAGACGTGTAGTGTATACTCTAGAAGGAGTATAAACTATAAACCTTCACAACTCACAAGAGAGATTCAAAGTCATTCAATACTCACGATGATTTAGTAAATGTCAGCTACTTTATTTGTACAAAGCATTGAGAATTTGAAAATGATCCTTGAAATTGAATTCCGACTATATTATTTTCCATTTATGACTCTCTCAACAAGAAATTGTGGGAAATGAAACTTACTAGAAATATCTATGTTTAGAATGTTAATCATTATCATTTGAATTTATCATTATCAAGTTCATTGGTGTCTTTACTGTTTGGAAAAATTTTGATCAACTATTGATTATGATAAGCCTTCCTACAAGTGAGATTTAGACTCTAGTGCATAATTAAATAAGATTAATTTCATTCTAGGTATCATTAGTTAGGTTCTTGTCAAATCTAAAATGTTAAATTAGATAGGGTAGTTTCATGCCAACTTAACCAAATCCTAACACTTAAACAATTCCAGTCCAAATATAATCAATGTACCCCATTATACTAACAATTAGGGATTGTTAAAGCATCAAAGAAGCACTAATAAATATTGCTAAATGCTTAAAAAAGTTGCTTAATCATTACATTAGCAAGTGTGCATTTGGAGTATGGACACCAACGCGGCTTCTACTTCTAGTATTCTACGTACTATGCACTAAAAAACTAGAACCTTAATTTTACCAATGAAGCTAATTGTAAGCTTGTTTTCAGAGTCGTAAGATCAAATTCTCTTAGGGATCGCACTCTTGGGCACAGTTACCATGGCTTCGTTTATCCCCCTAGCCTCTCTAAAGTTTAAAGGGTCTAGTTAACAAAAAAAAAAAAAAAAAAAAAAATCTCATCATTATCTGATAAAATAAAATTAAAATAATAAAAAAAAATCGATTGAAATTATATTTTTAAGAGTTTGAAATAAGAAAAATATTATTACTACTTTTGAGGCTTTGACTTTATAGGTTTGTTTATCATATATTATAGTAAAATGGATTTCAACTATTATAACTGATTAAAGTGAGTTGACTTATGACATTTTTAGTGTGGATAAACGGAAACATGGTCAAAATATGTATATTTTTAAATATTATAGTTCTAATTATCTCTATGCTAATTTATACTCCATAATATATATTTTTAGTCTTGCATAACAAGTGTGATAATTACAATTAAAGAGGGCTTTTAACTTTTGTGGCTAAAGCCTTTTTTCACTTTTGATTTTGAATAATGGAGCATTTTCCCTCATTTTCATAGGCCATAGATGTGTTAATGCTATCATTTCTTGTGAAAGTTTTTTTTTTATTTGACTAATTTTCAAAATTCACTAATGCAATCTCTATATAAGTTACTTGGTGGATATTACATCACTTCTCCGCTTAAGTTTTTGACTTTATATTTGGGATCTTTTCCTTACACGGTATCGTTTAAATTTTTTGTGTTTTCCTTTTGGAGGTAAAGTAGGATAATGTTAAAGTTTGATCAATGTTATTATTGGCCTACAACAAGGGACAAGCTAAGAATGAAGAGAGCAAAGGGTGAGTAATAATTAGTTTAGCGCGATTCTATCCTAAAATTATTGTAATATGGACGTAGTCACTTAATGACTTAAGTTCGGATGACGACTATAATGTGGCATCATCCTAAGGCCCTGTTCACTTCACCTTATTTTGCTGAACTGAAATTATTTTTACTGAATTGAAATTATTTTTCCTGAATTTAAATTATTTTTATTAAACTGAAATTAATTTCACTGAACTGAACTTATGTTTGGTGAACTGAAATTATTTTTACTGAACTGAATTTATTTTTACTTAATATTTTTTTTTTAAAGTGAAATAAACAGAGCCTTACTATAATAGAGTGATAGTAGATGTAACCTTTTTTTTTTTCTTTTTGAAAGAAAGAGGGAACTCATATTATATAATCAATCAAGAAACATCCATGTCCGCAAGGGTGCGAATACCTAGCGAGAATCAGAGAAGAAGAAGAAGAGAAGAAGAGTAATGGCGGAAAGCTAGGGTGCAGCGGAAGAGTGATCGCCCTAGAGCTCTGATACCATAAAAGAATGTTTTCCGTGAGTCGTCTCCTTCATTGCTCATTAATATTTATACAAATATACACAGTATCATCTAGGCATAATCCTAGGCAAATATCAAGGAAACTAACTAAAACATATCCTATAAACTAGGAAACAATATATACGTTGACTAAGCTAATAATTTACATAATTATCTTAACACAAACGATACAAGCTCCATCACATTGTGGGGGCAAGACCTAGCCACACAAATACACAATGCGCCACAGTGCTCCCTCCTTTACATGACTAATATGAAAGAAATTAAAAGAAGATACAGAGCGAAGAATACTGATATAAATAAGAAAATATGATGAGATCCTTCCTGCTTTCCTTTAATCTTCTGAGCCACTTCAAGAGCTTCACTCTCAAGCCAACTTATGAGATTTACAGAGTGTATATTTCTTTCTCACTCTTCTGCATGGAACAACATATACACTTATTAGTGTTAAGGAATTGAGGAGAGGGAATGATAAATCTTTAAAACAAAAGAAAGGAATACAGTTGCTATTCAATTTACTATACTCCGATTTTCTAGATTAAAGTTGTTGAAAGAATTTACTTAGCTTGTTTACGAAAAAAAAAAAAAAAACTTCCAAAAAAAAAAGTATCACAAAAAAATGACATCATCAATGGTTTTAGGCGGGAAAAAATTTCATAAGAAAGCGACACGTCTACAGTTTTAAGGAGAGTTGATGTCAGCAATGTTTTGTTTTAGTAATAGCTAATAGATTTAGGGAAGGGAATGATACACAAGTGCACAAACATAATAATTTAAATAAAATTTAAAAGTGTAGTAGTAAAGAATAAAAAATGTTACGTAATACTATATAATACTACTTAATTGAGAATAAGAGTAAACTTTAATATTACGAATACTAAAAATATTATTACTCCATACTCATTCCTTCTCACATTACTTGTATTATAAAATATCACAATATAATCATTATTATACATTTTTTATGTTTTTTTTACTAACAATGATTTCGTTTTATACATTTTTTTAATAAATAAATAATGAAAGTACTATTGTACTATAAAATCGTGCATAGCACGGGTTCTTATAAACTAATAAACTAATTTATCTATAACTAATACTAAAATAGCAATCGATGACATCATGCTATCCTAATATTAGACACATGTCATATTGTCATTAAATTTTTCCCTCCAAAACAATAAATGATGTCATCATTTTCTAATTTTTATTTTATTTTATTAAAATTTTGGTCAGCTATATTATTATTAGTATCAATTTCGGAAAAACGGTCTATTCTCTCTAACAATAATAATTAAAATTTTCTTCCTCAAGTACCTCTTTCATCATTCAATTTTTCTACGAGCTCTAATTTTTTTTTTAATATTTGATGTATTATTTGTTTTGGAAATATTTGATGTATTATTTGTTTTGGAAAAAAAATTATTTTTAATTTCGGTATGAAAATATAAATATAAATTAGTAAAATACAAAATAAAATGAGTTTAAATAAAGTAATATAAGTTTAAATAATTAATAAATTCAGATAAAATAAAATAAATTTAAATTAAATAATTTGAGACAAAATGAGACGAATTGAGCAAAATGTAAGTTGTAGGATAACAATTAAGAAGAGAAGCTTGACTATTTATTTTAGGACATTCACGTGATATTTGTCGGCTCGATCATAAAGTCACATGTGGAGTTATGGCATGCAATGAAAATATGAAATAAGGCCTTTTCCACTTGACTTTCTAAGATGATTATTTTAATTAATAATAGTTATCAAGAAAGTTTTGGCAAACAAAATTGTTTGTTACATACGTTGTATAGAGTTATATTCAGTTTCTATCACATATATAGGGTGAATCTCACATTCTCTAGGGCCGAGAAACACTAGGGGTCTAGGGTTGTGGGTGATCGATCTTATATACGGATAATCTACCTTCTTTAGATTATTTAAATATAATAAACAGGTATGTTTCCTAAAATGTGCATGAAAAGGTGTAACGATGTGGTTAGGTGATCAAAGATTATAATTGAGGTTAAGGGGATCAAACTTTTTAGCTTCCTTTCATTTTTGGTCTAAGATAGGTCATCATACATGATTAGGATTGTGAGAGGGAAAATTATACATAAGATTGCATAGAATGGTAATCTTGAAATTTTACGTGTATAACCATCCATAATTTTTTTTTATTGTAAATCTTAAATAAGTGCAAGTAAATTTCAAAAATTGTAAATGAGTTTTCTAATTAATTTTACATAATGTACTTATATCATATATAAAAAATTCATATAAAGTAATATAATTATAAAGGTAAAAAGAAAACAAAATAAAAAATAAAAAAAAAAAAAAAAAAAAAAGTCTCAAAGCAGATATTTTCTTTGAAAGTTTCTTGAACTTTCTTGCATAATCTTAAGCATTAGATCATTCTCAGCAGTGAGGAAAAAAAAAACCTCTCAATCTCTCTCTACCCACTTTCTCACTCCTCCCATACAATTTCTCTCATCAAATGTTTTTTTCACCACAGCAATGAGGAGAAAAAAAACCTCTCATCACTTTCTCCTCCACTATTTTTTAATTTATTTTTTAATTACGTTTAAAAATAATTTAATAAAAAATTATAATTACGTTTAAAAATATTAATAATACTAACTGGAAATTTTTTTTATAAGAAATAATTATAATAATAATAATAACAAGAAGAAATTGGGAAAATATGTTAATTTCTCTAATTTATGGGTTTTTTTGAAAGTATATCAAAATGCATGTCTATTTATAGAGAAAAAAATTTTATGGTCGTTGGTGATTTTTTTTTTTTTAAAAAATAATTACAACGGTTATATTTCAAATACAAAATATAACCGTTGTAAAAAAACAACAAAAGCAGTGGGGGCCACATGTTACTGTTCATCACCAAAAGCCCTCAACTCTTGAGGGTTTTTATTTTCACTCATCGGTGAGTGTTTTTTCACTCACTGATGTAGTGTTCGGATTTTTTTTTTACACCCTTATTTTTACTCGTGAGGGCTTTTCTCCTCACTGCTGGGAGTGCTCTTAGGCAAACTTCCAAGCAAAAATGCACAAAAAGAAAGGGAAAAAAAAACTGTACATAAATAAAATAATTAAAAAAAAAAAGAAAAGTGAGTGGACATTTGATATATCCATGACAGTGAAAGAGCACACTTTCTATATAAAAAGGTAAATAAAAAGGCAAGAGAAAAAGAAGAAAGGGAAAGAAAGCAAAAGAAAAGCCAAAGCACTTATGAATAAGTTATGTGCTTGGGACCCATTTACACTAATTTTTTTAATACAAGTTGTGGCTTACATTTGCTTACACTTTGTAAAATATCTGACTGTTTTTTAGTTGATGAGAAATCTGGGTCACATACCCCCCTTAGTACACCACTATGATTTGGCATATCATATTTTTGCCTCACAGTTTTTCTACTCCTTGATTAGGAATATTCATCATTTTCTTGGTTGAATGAATAATAATCTTAATCTTTTGGCTTCAATGAAGACACAAGGGATGGGAATATGACATATCATTTTTTGATTATTTTAGTCGAGTTAAAGGATGATACTCCGATCTCAACTATTAGAGTATATCCGGATTGTATACGCTATCTATCAATTCATGGACTAGATTTGCTCACAGGGGTTTTCTTAGTTAGCATTCCTATTTTATAGCTTAATTAATTAGGGTGTTAACATGATGTACAATACAAGTATTAATGTTACAAGCTTTTTTTAATGATCGTCTTTTCACTTTTTTATTTCTCTTTGTTTCTATCATTTTCTTCACTATTTTCCTAGGAAATGGGAGTATACCATTGTTATCTAAATTTTAAGCTTATCCAAATGTAAATAAGCACTGCGGACCCAGGAATTTCCGAGTGGTGAGTCACAATCGATAACCAAATATGTAAAAAAAAAAAAATTTACCAAACAACCAAATAATAGTACTAAAAAATACATTCAAAAACCCAGAAACCATATATCCTCTGTTCTTGTACCCTCTTTCTTAGAAGCTAAATAACATTAAAGAACTAAATATTAAGTATATGCAACCAACTAAATATACGAAACTTAGGTCGAAACACTCGCAAAAACAACAACAATGTAAGAAATAGGGCAAAATGCATATGATCTTCAACAAGAGGACACAAAACAGAAGTGTTGTTGATAAGCATTAAGCAAGCAGGACTAGAATCGAAGGCAACAAGAGGACACAAAACAGCAGTATGAAGTAATAACTCGTTTGGTTGATAAGGGAAATAATTTTCCATAAGAAGTTGTATTTCACGGGAAATTATTTCCCAAATGAAATTTCTGGGAATTTTCTTATGGCCTGTTTGGATATGCGGATTTCATTTGAAATTCCCATTTGGGCCTGTTTGGATAATACAGTCATTAGGATTTGTATTTGGGTCAAATTCATGCAAATCCAAGCCTTTACAAAATTAAGTCCAGCTCAATTATATCAACATCACAGCAAGAATCGAAGACCCTAACACAAACTGTGGCCATTGAAACTACACGAGGAATACACAAACTGTTAAGGATATTTGCTTCATTTTTTTAAGAGCCAAAGAAAGAAAAGAAGCATGCTAATACTTGAAAAAAAAAACAAGATTATGTTTTGGAAAATGCAGAAAGTAGTGCATAATGAACGATATTCAGATTGGCTCAATAGTTTGGAAAGCAATCTAAAAATTGAGAGACTGACACATTTTGAAATCAGGAGAAGTACTCTTGCTTTTGCAGATAAGCAAGTCTATTTAATATCATTTCATTTCAGGGTATATCAATTTTAGAGCATCACCTAGCACAGTATTCTAATAAAGTAATAATGATGTATATGAAAAGAAGGAAAAAGAAAACAATATATCAAATAAATCCACCTATCTTCTATCTCCTTCGTATCACCTAGCTCCCATGGTCATTCCTGAAATCTCTTCCTCTCAAACTTTCAAATTCCATCTCACATATCGTCTTTTCAAATTCTCACACTTACCCTAATTTTCTCTCTCCTATTCTGTTTCCCTTTCCCGACATTTTCTCTCTCTTCCATTGAAGCAGCTCCAATTTCTCTCTTCCATTGAAGTAGCTCGTGAGCTTGCCTGATATTTTCTCTCTCCTCCATTTAAGCAACTTCTGAGCTTTATCTACTCCATGAAACCCCATTTCCCAGAAACCATTTTTTTTTAAAAAAAAATCTTAGATTTTTTTTTTGGGCCCTGGTGAGTCACTTGACCCACCAGGCACAAGGCCAGGTCCGCCACTGTAAATAAGTAGTAGGAAGTTTAAATAAAAGAAAATAAAAAAAAAAACTTGAAAAGGGTAACATACAATTACTTAATACGGAGTAACTATCAAATCGACAAAATACTCCATAAATCTATAATTATTAGATAACTAACAGTCAGTCTTTTCACTTGATTTTTAGCAAAATTACCCAAACTCAAACTTTTCTCCAGGAGGTGGATATAAGACTGCAAGCATGGACCATCAATTATCTTGTTGTCAGATAGCTAACAAAACGCAGCAAAAAGGTCTTAAACAGTTATTATCCTATTTGATTTGGCAGCTATCAACAGACTGTTCAACATCTTTCCACAATTGTCACTCATACCCCTCCAGTACTTCCTGCTAGTCATTATTGGCTGCTTAAAATCTCTTTAGATTTTCACTAAATTTTCTTCTTTTTCTGGTAACATTATCGTTCCCTGGATAACAAGGCAAAAAAGCCCTGAAATTCATCAAATTTTCAACCTAACACTTGTAAATTGCATAGATATTTTCTGATTTTTTTGTTTTCCTAAGAAAAAGATTCATCAATTTTGGCACTAACTTAAATTGCATCAACATTCAGAGTCTTGAGAAGTGGTACTTCAGAAACATCTAAAAAGGGAGTGAAACAAAGGCAATTTTCATTATTGGATAGAATATATTACAACAAGAAGCTAAGTATAGCTAAATGTATCTGTCACACCCACTCTATTTATACCTCAAAACACTTCAAAAAGAGGTTTATGTACAAGATCACAAACAAGAAAAATTTGAGAAAAAGAAGAAAAAAAAACTCTGCATAATTCTACAAGATGATGACATGCTTCTGGTTGCTGCTTCTGCTCCACCCCTACCCTAATCAGAAACTTGTTGCCTGCTTCCACTTCCCTGGTTAACGATCACTAATAATCTATAATAGGCTCATCAACTAATATTCTGAGCCGTACATGTAGGTGAACTTTCCGAAAACTCATCCTTTGTTGAGATTCGGTTTCACCTTCAAGCACTTTCTTGGAAGTTCATTGATCGACATAAAGCTGCAGGGTTAGCCTGTAATGCAGGTGGGGTGTCTATATTGTGTAAATCATCATCTTTCTTCTTTGACTGTAAGGTATTGAAAAAACCTCCTCCTTTACTTACAGAGTCACCCTTCTTAATCCCAAGTGTACTCCATATAGAACTCTTGGCAGACTCATCCGGATCATCAATTCTCAATGTCTTTGGTACTAAAACAGTGGGCGTTCCTATAGTCTTCTCATTTTCACTTTGGTTAAGCATTTCTCCATCCCTTGAATGCTTCCCTAGAGTTGGGAAATTAGGGTTGGATCCCGGGCTTTTTTGGCCAGGGGGACATGGAGACACCCAAGGGAAGTTCCAAGGCATTGCACCATTCCAATAAGGAGGAGGGGGGTAAAATGACATAGGGAAAGCTGAAGGGCAAAATGGTGGTACAGGAACTGCCGGATTCCACATGTAAGGCCATTGATAGCAGGGCATTTGATTGGTGAAACCATTTAAGTTTTGCTTGATTTGCCCTTGTTGGCCTGCCGTTACCTTCTCATCCATTGAACTTGTTGTGGTGACTGTTGATCCACTAGATCGATCATCCCCGTTTTCCTTGCTCCTACAAACAGCCTGGTCCATGTTATGGAACCCATTCCTAGGAGTGGCAGTGGTGCCATTCAAGACTTTCTGATCTGCAATGTTAAGCATTGATTCACAAAGGGGATTGTCTGGTCCAAAGGTCAAGACCGTTCCATTGGTTTTCAAGCCCGGGTGATGAACTCCATTTGGAACATCAAGACGAGCTGCTTGAAGAGCCTCAGAAACCGTGATGTGGCAATATCGGGATGCGGAGCTCTTGTTCTTTCGCCTTCCTGCTCCTACAGGAACATTCCTCATTGTACCACCAGCAGTCCAGTACCTCTGGCAGCTCTTACAAAAGTGTCGAGGTTGGTTGACATTATAGTTATTGTAGTAGCAGAACTTCGTGTCCATGCTATTGCACCTAGGACATGGGAGTATCTTATCCGGTTTCTTCAACGTCTTCTGCTGCGAACTCTTCTGATCATCTGACTCCTTCTCATCCATCTCTTCAGATTCCTTCTCAGAATCAGGTGCTTTCTCATTGTCATTAGTATCTGACATTATTGGTGGATTAATGGAGTCTTCCTCAGGTGGTGGTGCAGGATCGTCAGACTGTTCGATCTCCATTGCATCTTCTGTGGATTCCTGAAATTCAGAAAGATCTTCCTGTCAATCATTGTTTTAGTACAAAATACCAAGTGATGTATTTACAGTAAACACACTCCCCACCCCCCTACAAAAATAATAAAAGAACATTTGTTAAGAGATTTGATTATCAAATCACATGTTGAGGATCAATTTTTAGGTGATGCCATCTTACACTACCTTATTGGGCGACATTAAAAGTTACCCGTCAATAAACAAAAAAGTAAAAAGTCAACTCCGACTTGCAACAAGTTATTGTGAAACCATCTCATACAAGACTTCACTAACTCCGTAATTCCGTATATTGAAAAAGATTTTGTTAATAGCAAAAAAGAAGATGTTCATACAAGCTACTCCTTAATTATTGATGATCCAAGCTGTTTATTGGAGCAAATCATACAAGTATTGTTCTTTTTTCTACTATTCAAAGTGGACTTGTGAGTTTCTATGACAGGTAAAAAACACATAACTTATTAAAAAGACAAAAAAAAAAAAAAAAAAAAAAAGGGGGGGATGAAAAATTAATGATTATACACTCCATAATTAAGATGATATAAATTAAGGGGAAACCTGAGTAGGTGAGAAGATATGTAATGTGAAAAGAGAAAAAAGAGTAAAAATTAATGAAAATTTGACAATGTCAAAAGATTCAACCAAACAATAGATTTTTAAAAGCCAACTTTATCACATTAATGAACCTTCTGGAAATTCAAGCATAAATTCCATCTTCGTTACAGAGCAAAGATCCTCCACTTACCCAAAAAAACCCATAATAATTCATCAAAGTAAATTAAAATAAATTGAATGCAATTCTAATTTATTTTTCCCTGTTTATAGGTTTCTTCAAAGGAAAAAATAATAATTGAGTGTGCAAATAATACTAAGGTATTTATTAAATTATTACACTTTCCATTTTATAATTACTAATAGATAAGCCAATATTATTCCTCAATAATAATTGAGGAACTATTAATTAACAAAAAACTACTCTAGTAAATTAATCCTTATTCTCTTTACAAATTCTTAAATACTCAATAATTAGTGAAGAAAAACTCAAAAAATCAAAATAAAATTCACCAACTACTAAAGAATCAAGTAAAATCTACCCGCTAAACAAATCCCAAATCCAAAAAAATGGGTAAAAATAAAAAATTAAATATTAAAAAAAAAAGAAAAAAGAAAAGAAAAAAACCCAGATCCATTATTTAAAAATTTACAACAAAAATTAACCCCTTCATTTATTTTTTATCCTTAAACAAAAATCCGACCGCAAAAATTGTAGTTCATGTAGCCGACCCCATGTTTTCCAAACTTTTTCAATAATCAATCAAACATAAAATTAAAAACAATACAATTGAAACCAAAAATAAATAAAAATTGATACCTTATCATCAACATCATGAAGGTCAGAATTAGAACTTTCATTAGAATCATAACGAGGTGATTCATCATCTCCAATAACAGGTATAGTTTTCCCAAACAATTTAATCGCTGGATCCATCATTTTATTTTATTTTTTTTTAATAATTTTCCACCTAACCAAACACTGCCTTATTCTCTCTCCTAAATTTCGCGGTTTAGAAGGAAGGAAGGAAGTCGTTTAGTGAGTAAATGATTGTCGTTTGAGAGAAGAGGGTAGTATTTTTTTCTAGAGAGAGAAAGAGAAAAAAAAAAAGATGGTGGTGCAAACTTGGCATTCTCAGGTTTTGGGTTTTTGATCCGTTTAAAATCAAATTGGATGCCATGTCAGCATCTTTAGTATTTCTCAGCCACATATATTTTTCCTAGTCCCCCACTTACTTTTTTATTTATTTATAACATAAAGTATTTTTTAATATTTTTATATTAAATTTTTTTTTTTTAGAAAATTTTTATATTAATTATATACTCTGTACTTATTTTTGTATAAAAAAATCTTTTATTGTAGCATTTAATATATATGGCCCTTGAAGTAGACGTGGCACCATCTAATTGGCCCCATCAAGATGAAATTGACCTTTTTGGTTTCAATTTGATTCTTTTTCTATTTCTTATTTTCAGAATTATTTCACATGGATTATTTAAATATTAATTTTCTATGATTTTATGTTTTTGCTTTTTGGATTGGTTGGAAGGTCAGTCTTATATGTGAAGTAAAACCATGGTTAACAACATAGTACGTATACATAAGTTTTTTTTTTTTTTTAAGGTAAACAAAAGGCGTCCTACTAGACGGAGCCTCTCACAAGCATATCCGACCTGGGTCGACACAAACAAGGTCCCTTGGGAGGAGAAAGGGAAGAATAAGGGAATTCCCACCTCCAAGTTGCCTCTAATGGAAATTGATCCCATAACCTAATGATTTTGAGGTGACAATCCTTTTCACTAAATCAAGTATTACTTAGTTAGTACGTATATTGTATACATAAGTTGGGAAATAGCTATAATATAAAGTATATCCAAGTATGTTACACTAATAATAGATAATATAAGTGTATAACAAGAGCACATGACAAAAAGATACCCAAAATTGGTAATATTAAATATTATGTACTACATGCTTTATTTCTGTTTCTTTGTCTCTAATTGTTTATATATTTCTTTAAATTGATCGATACTAATAAATAAATCATAAGTTATCTCTTTTTCAGGAAATGAGAGCTATTTTTTTTATGTTATTAATGGATATATATCTCACCTAACATTGTTTAGTCTTGAGTAGCATGTTAGCAAACACGGTGAAAACTATGGGATTGCATTTTTTTTTTATGGGATTGCATTTTTTTTTTTATGGGATTGCATTGATTAGCTTACATGTTCAGCGATCTTCACGGCGGCTACATATATACAAATATACTTCCTTCGTTTCTTTATATTTGCAACATACACTATATCACGGTACTTAAGAAAGTGAACCTCACATAATATAATACACTTAAAATAGGGTTAAAAGGTTATTGATTAGGAGTATAATCAAGTGAGCAATGATCTTTAAATGAAGGTAATAGTATAATTTTCACCAAAAAAACCTTCCTTATATAGTGTGTTGCAACTATTGTGACATTTTCATTTTAGGGAAGTGTTTCAACTATAAAAAAAAAAAACAGAGCAAATATATATATCTTAATATATTTTCTTTTACCTTACTTTATACTTCGTATATATTTTTATCTTATATCCATTAGCTTTTTTCAAATCTTTCTTAAATCGAAAGTTTACAGGAGTCAACTTTTAAGAACGAAGTAAATATTTACAAGATAACACTGCTAAAACATGCTTTAAAAATGGTGTAAGAAGACAAATGAGAGCAACTTTTACAAATGGATGGATGGATTGGATTTGAGTATGATATATGATGGCACTAAACCTTAACATCAAATATACCTTTATAATAACTCTCTTTTACTCAACATTCTCTCAAATTTCATAATCTTTTTAAAAACATGATTTTGCTCAAGAGCAATATAGAAATGTGCAAGAAGGCAAATAGCTATGAACATATTTTTAGAAAAATATTATTGCATGCATATGTGGTTGAAAATAAAGCTGGTGGAAGAAATTCTTGAGATATTTTATAATTAAAAAAAAATGTTTGTCATCTTCATGACATGCGGTTCTCGATTAAAGTTTTAAAAAGAATTTACACAAACTCTAGAGAAACAAGCTAAATGCATCTATAGTTCAAGAATACCATAAACATATACTCCATCTGTCTCCATTTTTTTGTTCCATTGCAAATAAATGGGTCAAATTTCAAAAAATTTGACTAAAAATTCTCCTTAATCAATAAGAGATAATATAATCATGTTGGGTCTTATTAGATTCATATATTCATTTCATTATATATTTTATTACTGTAATATATATCAAGTTTTTATACTCCCTCCGTTCCCAATTGGTTTCCCCATTTGTAATTTTGACACTATTCATAAGGTGAGATAATCTTCTAAATTTCTCTTAATATATAAGACATAACATAGTCATGTTGGGTCTTATTTGATTCGTCTCAATGAATAGATTATTAATATTCAATTGTTATATTTTTTTTACTAATAAGCAACTAACGATATTTGCGGAACAATATATTTTTTTTACATTTAACACAACATTAACACATAATTAATATCTACATTGTCAATTTGTAAATTTAATTTCTACATTTAAGGAATAATTTTAATTTCTATATTTACACAGGATTAACACAAAATTAAAAACATAATTATGTATAATATTATTCATACACATACAAATTTAAAACACAATCATTTTTAAAAGTATTCATACACATAAACAATTAAAGCATAATAATATACATTAACACAAATCTACTCACATCATAAATAAAAACATTAAATTATTAAACTTAATTTTAAAAACAACCGTTTTGAATTTTCAATTTTAAATAAAATACAAAAAAAAAAAAAAAAAAACCATTTCCAATTTTTTTTAACACAATTTCGATTTTTCAAACTTAATTTTAAAAAAAAAAAACCATTCTGAATTTTCAAACTTAATTTTTAAAAAAAAAACCATTTCGAATTTTCAAACTTAATTTCAAAAAAAGCCATTTCGAATTTTCAAATATAAAACAATTTCGAATTTTTTTTAATACATTTTCGATTTTTCAAATTTAAAAAAAAAAAAAAAAATTAAACAGCAGGGGCTGGCGCCTGGCAGGGCCGCCACAGCCACTGGACTGGCGCCTGGCTGGGCCGCCACATCCACTGGACTAGCGCCTGGCCAGGATGCCTGTCTGGTGGTTCTGGCGTCTTGGCTGGACGCCGGTGCGGTGGTTCTGGCATCTGGCTTGGACGTCCATGCTACGGTACTGGCGTCCAACCTAGGCGCCTGCGCCACTGCACGACCACCTTTTTCAGACGCCGTTACGTACAACGTGAATTTTAACGGTGCTATACCTCGTTTTCCGTCGACGACGACGTACCTCCGTCGTCCCCCGCATCTCCGGCCTGCCTCCAGTCTCCCCCGGCGAGCCAGTACGTCTCCACATTTTTTAGATCGAGATATGTTCAATTTTAGAAAATGGGCATAATTGTCATACTAAGTCTAATTTGTGGGCTTTATATGGTAATTTGCGGGCGATATTTAACAAATCCCTTTGAAAAAGGTCAGTTATATATTTACTTAGTATTTTAATTTGTACTTGAAAAAAAAGGGTAATTGTCTAATACCGTTTTTTAATCCCAACTTTTACCAATTTAGTTTCATTAATCCCAACTTTGGATTATTTTTCAATAATCCCAACTTTAAGGTGACCTATCTTTCTTCAATCCCAAAAACCGGTTACCGGTTGAATGGGTTAATTTTGCTTTTTTTTTTTTAAAAAAAGTGACATGTGTCGCAAATTTATTGGTTAAAAAATTAAAAAAAAATGAAAAAAACCCACCCAACCACCCTTCCCGTACTGCCACCCACTCCCCTCCCCATTCCCGTTCTACTACCCCTTCCCCTTTCCCGTTCTGCCACCCTTCCCCCCCGTTCTACTACCCCTTCCCCTTTCCCGTTCTGCCACCCTTCCCCCCCGTTCTACTACCCCTTCCCCTTTCCCGTTCTGCCACCCTTCCCCCTCACCACCGCCTTTCATGTCCTGTGCTGCCCACCCTTCACCCTACGATGCCGCTCCCCTAACCCCAATCCGCCCTAGAAAACCACCAAAATAACCCACCTGAATCCCCACCCAACCAATTGGAAACCCCTAAACTCCACCTGACCACCTCAAAATCCTACCCAACCAACCCGGTAACCTAGCCCAATTCACCGGAAACCCACCCTACCCCACCCCAAAACCAAAATCCCACTGATTTAGCTCACCGTTTCCCGTTTTCCTGCTGCGATTCCCCAACCTCCCTCTTTATCTCCTTTCCCGTTTTCCGGCGACCACTCCTTCCCTTGAAACCTCTTCCTCCACTCGAAAACCCCTTAAGACCACCTCCCCACTCTCGAAAACCACCAAAAATCCCTCCCCCATCATCGAAAACCCTAGCCGCTAAGGTTTCGTGGTGGTGGGAGGAGCAATTTGGGATTTTTGGCTGAAACCTCCGTTTTCGTGGCTGGTGGCTGCAATTTTGGAGATTCGTGGCTGCGATTTTGGGGTTTCGATGGCTGCGTGGGGGAATGGGAGGGGGTTTCGGGGAGGGGGAAAACGGCGACACAAGGGGTGGGGGAGATGCGGCGTTCCGGCGAGGAGAGGGGCGGCGGACTGGGCAGTGATAGTGGTGGTTAGGGTGGGACGGTGGGGGAGGGGAGGTTAGCTAGGTTTTTCTGATTTTGTGGTTTTTTTTTTGTTTTTTGTTTTTGTTTTTTTTTTTTTTAATTTTTAGACCAATCAGGACTTGACACGTGTAAAGTGACCTGATTTAACATGTTTAGTTACCGGTTGGGTATGAAGAATGATAGGCCACCTTAAAGTTGGGATTATTGAGGAATAATCCAAAGTTGGGATTGCTGAAAATAAATTGGTGAAAGTTGGGATTAAAAAACGGTATTAATCCAATTGTCACTTTAATTACTAGGATGAATTCAAGTATTTGCCAATAGACAAGGATAACTTAGCCAGTTAGCCTATCATAAGATTCAACAAAAACCCTTTCCAATAGAGTGAAGGAGCCAACTTTACGGAATAATTATCTTATATGCATGTTCTTTTCAACTTATTTCAAAAACTTATCTTTAATTATTGCCATATTCTGACCAAAACTATTAATTATCTTTGATTTATTACTAAATATCAATTGCATATTAATGAAAATTATGAAAGTTACCTATTTGGAAAGTACACATAGAAAAAAGTATAACAAGATCCAACTTGACGACAATGTTATTTTTCTCATACTGTACATTAGTGTAAAATAAGTTTAATGATTACCCCGTTACATTAAATCAGACTAGCTAGACTAGAAAAATTAAGATCACGCCTTAATAAATCATAATTAACCCTCTTATTCTACGCCAATGTAGATAATCTAATATGAATTCCGCCCAAAGCCAAAAATTCTACCCAAACTTGCCAATATTTGTAGTTAATAAAATGATATAATGTAGGTTTAAAATAAAATAAAAAAGTTCAGATAAAATAACTTTAATAAAATTTAACCACCAAAGAGTATTAATCCTTGCAGCAGCAGCAACAACAACAACAACAAAAAAAAGAAAAGAAAAATAAAATGAAAAATAAAATCAATTATAGCAATAAGAAAAAAAAGGCCCTTTTACTAAATTTGCCAGATTGCCACCTAAGCATCTAACCTAATTTTATATGGGCCCAACAACCCAATTGTAAAAAAAATACCCTTTTTTTTCCTTTTCCTTTTAAAAAGAAACTACTCTTTCTATCCTTTTTAATTACATCGTTCACTTTTTCACTGTCAAAAGTTCATTAGAGTTAGTATTATATGATCCTGGAGTATTATGGATCATGGTATCCCATACTCAATATGCTTGAGTTATTTTATCTAAATGTTATGTTATTTTTGCTTAAATCTTGTGTTATTTTGCTTAAATAATATGTAATTTAAATATTTTTTGCTAAACAATATGTTAAAATTGATAATTTTTTGTATCCAAAACCAACTTATGTGTATTCTCACTCCTTTGAAAGAATTAAATATTGCATGAAAATTATTGTTAAGAGTATGGAATATTCAAATTAACACAAGAGCTTTATACAGTGAAATGATCGATGTTGAATATAAAAAACAACATGCATGTATAAAATAACATGTATTTATTTAAACATATATATTATAAAAAACAACATGCATGTATAAAATAACATGTATTTATTTAAACATATATATTACAAAAAACAACATGCATGTATAAAATAACATGTATTTATTTAAACATATATATAAATTGAAATAATAAGAAGTTCTCATCAAAATAACATGAATTTTATAAACCTGGAGTACTTTGAAATGATCGATGTTAAATATAAAAAAAAAGCAGCATGATGTATAAAATAACATGTGCTTATTTAAAAATAACAAATATATAAATTGAAATAATAAGAAGTCCACATCAAAATAATATAAATTTTATAAACGTGGAGTACCTTGTGCATGATACTTAGGAGTAAGATAGAAATTGCGAGTTCATCAAATTTAAACTACTTCGTACAGTGGCGGACTTGGGCTTAGACCTGGTGGGTCAAGTGACTCACCAGGCCCAAAAAAAAATTTAAGTTATTTTTTTAAAAATAAAAAATAAAAAAAAACTAAAATCAGTTTTCCCCAAATCTCGAATTCAGTTCAAACCCTAGCCTTCTTCAGTTCTTCTCTTCGCCAAATCGCCAATTCGCCTCTTCCCTTCAATCCTTCATCAATCAACTCCAACTCCAGTTCTTCACTTCTTCAATCCTTCATCAATCATCTCCAACTCCACTTCTTTTGGAAACGCATACTTGTATTGTTATCGTAGGGGACAAGCTAGCTTAAGGGTTGTGGCTATAAATAAGAATATTGAACATTAGAAAAAAGCATTATAATAATAATACTTCGCCTCATCTTCATTCTTCACCAGACGGCCAGACTTCCTCAAGGACTTCCTCAAGCCCTAGCCTTCTTCTAATCTCCTATTCTCATTTTGCTAGTAAGTTGATTTCTAATTTTTAGTTTAAAATTCTAATCTTCAATTTAATTCAGTCTAATTAGTTAATTTTATTAAACTTTGGTTGATTTTTAGTTAACGGCTTAACGCTTCCTCTTCGCTAGTTCGCTCATGCCTACAGACTCTTACTCTGCTGGTATCAATTCTACCTTTTTGAGTGCTGAGATGGCTAAAAGTTCATTCAAATTCGAGCACCCTCTTGGTTTGTTACAATTTCTTGATTTGGGATTTTTTTTTCCTGAAAATTTTGGTTTTGTACTTTTGTTCCGTGTTATTTGGATGTTTGATGATCAAATTTTGTGAAATATTTATCTGGGTTTGTTTTTAAATATGAATCTTCGAAGCATTTTTGGCTTTTCTTGGTGTAATTTGAATATTTGGTGATCAAATTATGTGAATTATGCATATGGGTAGTTTTTATAAGACTATATATGAATGTCGGAACAATTATGCTTGATTATGTTAATTATTGCAGTAATTTGTATCTTATAACTTGTAATTTGATAAAGGTTTTGCTTGCAAAGTTTAAAGTCTTGTGTTTTTTATAATAATGAAATATAATTAAGGATGTTGATTTGATTGATGAACTGTTGTGGTCTCTAAGGTCAGTTGAATATTCTCTCTTTTCATCTCCTTGTTTCATATACTATTACTGTTTAAATGATTTTACTTGTATTTGGAATTCTAAATTTTGATTAGTTCTCACTTCAATATATGAGTCGCTCAGAAAAGTTGATTTTTTTTGCTCGAAATATTTGGATGTATTTTTTAGTACTATTTCTTGGTTGTTTGGTAAATTTTTTTTTTTTACATATTCGATTATCGATTGTGACTCACCAGTCGGAAATTCCTGGGTCCGCCACTGACTTCGTATAGCTTTATTTGGAACTACAAGTAAAAAAAAATGTACTCAAAAGTCAATATGATCTTGTTCAAATTATTTCAACATAAATATCATATTTTGAAATAGAAGGAATTTTCAATTAATTTTGAATCCAAATTTCTTCTATTTCATTACATCTATTATTATGAAACAGAAGGAATTTTCAATTCATTTGAGATTGAGAAAAATAATTTTAAAGAATATAAGGACGACCAATTTTAAAGAATATAAGGACGACCTCGAGGTCTAATTAAATCATCTTGGATATTGGGGTATATTTCACCATCAGCTTCCACGTGTCCACACCAAAGCCAAGTGTTTAAAATCTAACAAAGAACAAGTCACTGCCAGTGTACATGACATTTCATTGGCACACGTGTCCCTTTTGAAAAAATACAATAAAAAAAATAAATTAACCAATAAATCAATAAATTGTTTACAATATATTGACAAAGTGTCGCCATAATCTTTATCTCTTTCGGTGTTAAAAAGGGCGCATGACGTGGCAAAATCATCAATATTTTAATAATAAAATATAAATAATGGGGTTATAAATCAAGTATTATCAAGATATTATTAAAATGAAATAGTAACTCCAAAGTTCAAAAGTGATTTCCACATCAGCACAGTAAAAGATACCACTTTTTATTTTATACTATGATTTATTCAATGAAAAAGATTATATTATAAGTCATAATAACATAGATTAACATTATGATTATAAGAGAAGGCCGCGTGTATTAGAGGCCCATCTTATAAGCTTGTTTAGTTGGGTGTATAAAAGGTAAAGTTGACATTGACATATTATTTGCTTTAGGTCAAAATCCCATGAACAGGGTTATTTTAAACTTGGAATTCATGTGAGCCAAGTATTTTTTTTCATACTTGTTAGATCTCATTTTTGAAAATTTTATTCAGTGGATTGAGATTGGGAAATCTTGCTATATACTTGCGGCTGTCTATGGCTCTTGCAAAAGTATGATCAATGAAGTGTTTTGTTAGCTTATTTGGTATTTGGTATGGTTTTGGGAAGCGATACATTTTTGTTAAGTAAGGCTATCTAGAAAATTGTTTGATGGTGAATTTGATCGTTTGTGTAATAGTTTTTTAATCACGAAAGGAATCTTCGGTGTATAAAAATAAAAAAAATGGTGGATATGCATATATTAAACTTGTTCGGATCCTCAAAAGGATTCGATAAATATCATCCACCGATTAAAAAATCAACGAATGACATAATTTCTCCCCAAATCGAGAAATTACAAGTTAATATCCTATATTAACAATGTAAGGGTATCTTCATCATTTTCGGTTGTAAACTAGGGGTATCACTGTAACTTCAACAATTAAGCTTGTAAACGGTAGAATAACTTGGAGACGGAGTTAACTCTAGCTTTTGGCTGCCATTCATTAATGGAAAATGAAAAGCTCATTTGTTCCATTTTAATGGAGGAAAAAATGAAGGAGTGAAACACCTACCTTTTGGGGTTATCCATACCTTTAATTTCTCCATTTTTCTTAGGGTTTTCGTTTAATTTGACTGGTTAATGGTAGTGTTAGAGACTACCACCCTGTTGTTTGAGTATTGGGCTGATGGGCGTGATGGTGGAAGTTAATGAGGCAGAGGAGAGAGAATGCTTATAAAGGAAAGAGATGGGTCTTCTTTGGCTTCGTTCCTCCATTGTCAAAGGTTCCGGGTCTTCATCTCTTCATGGCTTCCTCCGTTGTTAAAGGGAGAAGGTGGATCTGCTCTTTGGAGCTTTTACAGACGTTATTTGACGGAGTAATAATGACAATGTAAGTCCACGTCATCACCAAAGGGAAACTGTAATATTTTAACAATAATACTTGCTTGCTCCACATCAGAAATGTGAGGATATAAATACAACTTTGTTAATGTAGGATATAAATGGGGTCGACTGATCGACTCCCCCAAATCCCCTCTTACTTTTCCCCAAAAATCCACCTTTTGTTTTCTCATTACCACCAATTTTAAGCCCTTGATTTAAAAATGTGTGGTTAGGATTCAACTCTACCTTGTATATATATTTTTGGTAAAACTCTAAAGGATCCGAATCCAAAAATTTGTGTGAACATAAGAAAAAAATTGGATGTTTTACAAAATGAAAATTGTAGATGTTTATATGAGAAATCTTGAAAATTGGGAATCGATGAAGATAAGAAACAGAGTGCAGATTTACATAAATCAATGAAAATTTGTATGAACATTAAACATAATAAAAGTGGATGTATCTAGTTAATTTTGGAGACAAAACAAGGGTTGCATTGTAATATGAAGACACATTGAAATTGATAATTTTTATTGAATTAAGCTTATGCTTGATTTATTTTTAAGTGTTTTAAAGGCAACACTTTACATATCTTTTTATTGTTGTCTTCTTCGCTTAGATATATCAATCCTTTCAAACTTGATGGTTATAAATTGAATCATGAAAGGAAACAAAATATATTCTTTGAAATATATATAAAGAAACATGCACTTCCTGCATTTTTATTTTGTTGCAATTGTTTGACCTTTGTATTGCATGTATACATTCCACTTTGACTCAATTTATTAATTTATGATAAGGAAAAATAATTTTAGATAAGAGATATTCATAAACTTACTAGTTACTACGACATCATATCACAAATTCACAAGTGTTTACATATGTGTTTCGATGCCTTCTAGGACTTTTATTAAGTTTTTAAGGCTTTATTGTTAATTGATTATGTTATTGTTTGTGAAGTGTTTACTAATTAGAAAACAATGTCATTTCAAAGTAATTCCTTTTCTTGTGTAAAAAAAAAGTAATTCCTTTTCAAAGAAATATGATCAATGAATGAAAAAAAAAAAAAAAAAAGTTGTAGAAAGAAAATTATATATGTAATTTCCCTTAGATTCTTTCTAAAGACTATAAAACAAATTTGTATATTATTTGGCTAATAGTAACTTTGAAAATTCATATAATGGAGACTAATTATCCATATCTATATTTGTATCTATATCAATACTAATACACCGTAATATAAAACAAGAACTTTTGTTATTATGCTGCTAACATGTCCTTCCTATTTTTTGTATTACCTTATTTTATTACAATAAGTCTTGTGTAAGGCGGGTGTACATTAATTCTAATGTAAGACGGTCAGTTTGAAAGTAACTTTAACTATTTTTATGGTAACTTTTAATTTATTGTTGGTTTAAATTTTATTTAATATGTAATTTATTATAGATTCATTATTACGACTAATATGATTAATCTAATACATTATAAGTTTTTTATAAGATAAAATTTGTTATTAGAAAAATAATAACTTCATCAACTATTACTAAAACAAAACATTGTTGACATCATCTATCCTCAAAACTGCATACATGTCGCTTTCTTATGAAATTTTTTCCCGCCTAAAACCATTGATGATGTCATTTTTTTGTAATACTTTTTTTTAAAGGTTTTTTTTTTTTTTTTTTTTTTTTTTTTTGTGTGTGTGTGTGTGTGATATTTCGTAAACAAGCTAAGTAAATTCTTTCAACAACTTTAATCTAGAAAATTGAAGTATAGTAAATTGAATAGCAACTGTATTCCTTTCTTCTGTTTTAAGGATTTATCATTCCCTCTCCTCAATTCCTTAACACTAATATTCAAACGTCTCGAAATTTCCTAAAATATTCAAACTGTATTCCTATCAAGAAATCTTCCAATGAATTTATGACAAAATTGAAAAGATTCATTGTATACACGAGTTCTAAACTATAATTATTATGTTAAAATCGTGCATCGCACAAGGATAATCTAGTTTGTAATATAAAGGATAACTTTAAATAGTTTTAAGATAAACCGTCTTACAATAAATTAATCTACACCCACGTTTTTGAAGAATTTGTGTTTTTATTAACAACAGTGTAATTTATACTCTTTTATATTTCTATTTTTTCCCTTGTATACCATCATGTCTTTTCATTTTTATTATATTAATCTCACATCCCAATTTCAACAACCTTAAATTCATCATATTCCATGAATACACTTTATTTTCATGATTGAGAATTTTGTTTTTTTACTTTCACATGCCCTAAACTAAATTTTCAGTAGTTTATATTTTTTAAGGTTGCATTAACCCTTTTTAAATGTTTGATTTAATTACATTCATTAACCTTCCTAAATATTATAATATATATTTATAAAACTTGCTTCAATTTTTATTTTTAAATGAAATAGAAATGCCTTCTTAAACAGCGATGAAAATAGTTATAAGAAAGAGTTACTCGATTCAGATTAGTTGATTTTTAAAATTAACTTTCATTCTAAGAAAGAGGGTAATACTTTGTACTACCTCAGATTATTTTGTTTGTCTTATTTGAAAACCTTCCAACGCAAATGAAATCTCATATTGTAACAGCTTTTTATACTTCAAAATTTAGTTATTATTTGATATCTTATTAAATTGGTCTTGATTCTAAGTATCCATTTGTGTAAATTTAATAATTTTGTGTAATACTTAGTTGTGCAAAAAGCAAATAAGACAAAATGTAAACTGAATTAGTTTTAACTTATCTTATGTTAAGCACATATAGATTAGTTTTATGAGTTTATCACAAGTGTATTTTGAGATTCAGTTTGTGCATAATATGGGCCAAAGAACTAGTTAAGGTATTAGAAGTTGCCTAGAGCGTTTGTGGTTATGCGTTCAGTCCAACAGATAGAAAAATGTAAGCTTGACTTCTCATTTGGCAATATCTGGCCCATAAGCCCAAATACAGCTGCCTCTGGTGAACTAGGCCCAAGTTATATCTTTTTTTTTCTTCTTCTTTCTCCTCTGAAACAAGTTATAACTTAATGTTCAATAAACTTGGCTATTTTTTTACCATTTCTCTAAAAATTTCTTCTTGTTTTTCTATTACTACTAGTTTAAATACCACTAGTCCACTACTACATTGTTCACGTTCAGTTATTCGAATTTATTATTCCCTTTGATCCTAAATGTTTTTATTTTTATTTATTTATTTATTTTTCTCTTCTATCTATCTATCTTGACTATGCCGAGTGTGCGCCTTTGTCATGACACATTGACATTATTAAATATTAAAAAACTACTCATTGAATTGTTGAGACAAATCAATTAAAACTCGACATGATTATGTTATGTTTTTTATATTGAGAGAAATTTAGAATGTTTTCTCAACTTATGAATAGTATCAAGATTCAAGATGGGAAGAACAAAAAGGGTCAGAGGGAGTATAATATCTAGACAAGCCCCTAAAAAAAATTAATTATAATACAAATTGGTTTTTGGGCAAAAATTTAGGTGGAGTTGAACAAAAAGATAATCCTTCGATTAAAATTAGATGAATCAAATATGAATCATCTTTACAATTGTAACAATTTGATAGATCTCCTCATTGAAGAGATAGAAAAGAGTTGGTATGAAGAATATTTGATGTGCATCAATGCATGATTGTAACTTTGTTAAAAGGAAAGTTTTAATTGATTTAATTATTATGTACTTGCTAGATCTTAATCTTTACGTAAATCAAATATTGTATACTTTTCGGAAATACAGTCAAAGGTAAGATGTTCTCATCTCAAGCAATTAACCAGATATTGTATCCTTTTCGGAAAAGAGTTGGTCCGAATAATATTTGATATGCATCAATGATCCTAACTTTGTTAAAAGGAAAGTTTTTATTTGATTATTAAGTTGGCTCTACAACGCATTACTCTCCTTCCGATTTAACCCGATTTAGATTCCAACTCGTATGAACGCAATAATTTAGCATGTCTCAAGTTTGAATTAAAATACATCCGACCTGATCCGATCTACCTGAACTCGATCCAAGTATCCGAATTAACACCTCTAATTACATTATCCAATATGTAAATGGTACTATTTGTGTTTTTAGTGATATTGCTTTTATCTTTTTAAGAATTTATGAAAATGTCATGGTGTACATTTGATAAATCTCTTACGGAGTATATGGAAAGGGATATTGTTTAAAAGGCTTCTCCACATAGAGCTTACCACTTGGAAATTTGTTTACATGGCGACATGTCATACATTAAGCATGCTTTGACATATATATTTAAAAAAATAATGAGTGAAAGGGTGGGAACTTTAAAAGTAGCTTCAAATCTAATATTTATTTCCATAATATATTGAGAAAAATAACTCATATGTGAATGAGGACTAGTTATTCTACATGAAAGAAGGAACAAATAAGGAGTAGGAGAAGGAGAATGACTAACATATAAAATTAGGGAAATATTACACGGTTACAACTATCACCAATTAGAATAAAACCCTGTTGAATTTTAACTTGAGTGTGTTCGGACTTATTCGACATGGACATGGGTTTCACCTGGTGATGATTAATTAAATTACCACAATCTATTACATGCAATTTACAATTTCTCTTATCAGCTCTTTTCTATAACTACCATCATAACTATGATGATACCTAAACCTTCATTTCCCCATAAGCTACAATTCCATGTGCCTACATACTAGCCTTAAACTATGGTGGGAAAAAACGTGTGTTCAAGTGTAAAATCTCATTTTACACCATTGGACTATCTTGAATGTATGTAATTTTAATTTTACGGTATTCAATGCACATCTTTAACCACATGCATATATATTAAATTATTGTATATATGAGTAAAATTCTAAAAATAATTAATATTTAGCTAATATATTTCAAGTCGAATCTAAGAAAATTCAACATGATATGGTTTTGATGTTAGTCAAGGTTTTAAAAGTTGACCACC
Organism: Chenopodium quinoa; assembly: GCF_001683475.1. Taxonomy (NCBI): domain Eukaryota; kingdom Viridiplantae; phylum Streptophyta; class Magnoliopsida; order Caryophyllales; family Amaranthaceae; genus Chenopodium; species Chenopodium quinoa. The sequence goes on from NW_018742879.1 coordinate 2,209,077, forward strand.
ATAAAAATCAAAATGTAGAGATTAAAAAGGAACGAAAAGGTTAATTTTTTAGTGAGTGCATAGATTTTAAAGATTGATGGTACAAAAAGTCCTACTTTATACTGTACAGAATACCGCTAATCCTTGATATGATCAAGATTAATTAAACCTAATATCCACAAATATGTGGTGATCCAAATTAAGCGTGCCATAGCCCATAGATAGAGGTGATGAAGGGTGTGGACAACTTAATTGCTTGCTTTGCTAACATCCATCATCATCATCATGCTCTTGTCACCTTCCACTTTTATACCCTTTTACATCTTGCCTGCTCCATCACCATCTTCACCCATGATCATCATTGTCTTTTTTAATTAAGACCATTTCATCTAATTTATAATAATCTTTTTATTGATTTAACACCCATCTTTGACCTTTTTAGACAATGCCCAAAAAAGCTAGATTTGGCATAAGATTATATAAACATAACTCATGAAAAATATAGTATAATTAATAATGTTTGATATTTTTTTTTTTTTTTATAGACAATCTTTTTATTTGACTTTTTTGATATTGATTGCTTACCCCAACCTCACATACATACACACTACACCTTCCTTTTATCCCATTTGAAGAATGTATATAAATTGCACCACTTTGCCTTAAAAAATGACCAAACCCATAAGCTAAACTACTTGCTTACATTAGCTTACTCTTACAATATGGCATTGGCTAAAACTCTTCTTAGCTTGCTTGTGATTGTTGTTCTAGGATTGTCTAGCATCATTGGCTGCTCGAATGCTGTCCCTACTACAAGTAAGATTTGTTTATTTTTCGCGATTATTATGGCTAATTATGTTGCTTATCTTTGTGTTTTTCAAGGGTGTTTATTTTTAATGATAAACCATTGATTATTATTCATGTAATTTTGTAGGAACAAAGAGTCTAATGCATGAAAATTATGCAAGTATCCAAGCTTCAATGAACTCTCATCTGGTTAGTTTCCTTTCTTTGTATCATTAAACTAGGCATAATTAGTTGGATCGTTCAATTTTCAAGATCCAAATTACACTATTTTTCTATGATAATCTTAATTTACTATATATTATTGTCGTTAGAGCTTAGTTTGTTTGATTGGTTTGTTTAGGGCTTGTTTATTATCGTTGTTTTTTTAAAAAAAAAAATAAAAAAACTTGACTAACTTTAAGGTCATGATACATCTTATATTATTTCAAAATGAAAAACAGGCTATAATAATGAACAAGCCCTTAGTTTGAATTAAAAATGAGAAACTAAACTTGACATACGTGATCACAAATTTAAAATCTAGTGTGTTTAAAGATGTTATACTTCCAAATCAAACAGAATGGTGTAGAGGCAATGCCAAAGAAAACTTTCATGGAACGACGAAAGCTGGCGGATTTCGAGCTCGAAGACTATCCAGGTTCAGGAGCAAACAATCGCCACACTCCAAGGCCTCAGTTTAAAGAGTGTGCTGATTGTTAGAGATATGCATCCCCTTAAAGGCCAAAGGCAAATTAAAGTGAGAAGAATCTAATTAAGGGAATATTAATAATTATTTGTACTATGCAATCTATATTAAGAGCTTATTGTACTTGGCAGTGAATTTTGTTACCGCTAGTATTATGTATGGTATGATCTTAGATCGATACTAGTTAGTATATATGTGTATATATATTTATATAAGTGATATTAGGGAAATATCAGCATATATAATTAATTATTGCTGGTTAATTGAGTCTAGAATAAATCTGTAATAGCTAGAGTACGTACTCTTTATCAGGTTAATGTATGTTAATTTGGTATGTGAAGTAATCTTCGATTCATTATATTATGGGTGTTCTTATCAAATTTTACGCTCGATTAGCTGCTAAACTACATATACTTCTTGATTTGTAAGATCTTCGCCATACAACTAGTTAATTGTACCTTACATTGTACAATGTATGATATTTTTTAAGCCACATGCTCATAAAGTACAAGCACATGGGTAAAGAAATAACATTACTTGTACTAACCGGTTGTACATATAAAATTGCTCTTGATTTGCATTCTCCAAAGGTATAAGTAATATGGCAATGGCACACGAGTAATTGGATATGATCATCCTGATTAATTATAATCTTTAATTGAAATTACATAATTCGATTTTAGGATTATAAAGATATACTTGTACAAGCTAACTTGTTTGTTCTCCTTGATCACATTCTAAACCTAAATTATACATGCCATTGTTAATTAAACGTCATTTTAAGGAATTGATGAGCTACTTACATTGATCAGAATATTGTCCAATCATCCATAATAAATTAGCCCATTGCCTTTCATTATTTACATTAACGTTGCCAGCGATCAAGCATATAATAATGTGGGTTTAATTTTGCATTGTCTTTCTTTTCATGAATTTCTAGATTTTTTTTTGAAAGTGAAATTAATCAGAAAATGGATGTACACTTAAAATATCATATAGATGTACAATGTACCCAAATGTATATTAAGTTAATAAAATTGTTGGAAAAAAGTAATTTTAAAACAAAAAACAAGTACGAGTAATTCATTATTATATTATAGCTATTTTCAGATATTGTGAAAATAACTTATGCAATCTATGCTCTTGTCGAGCTCAATTAAAATTTCTCCATGACTTTTTGCTAACTTCCAAGCTTTAACAAAAAATTGAATAACCAAAAAAGGTGCAATGCATATATACTTGACAAACAAAGTGATCAAGACTTCAACAGGCTAGACCCTTTACACCTTTTCTCCAATAGAAAGTTCAAATTCTTTCCAACACATTAGAGCTCGTGACAAAGTTATGTAATTACAATTTTTCCACAAGCTAAGTTATATAACTATATGGTAAACGTAAATGACATTTTTAATAGCTTATTAATCATTGTCAAATGGTTAATAATTAGCTAGGTGCACTAAGTATCATGTGATAAATTGAAACAATCTAGGAGCACATTAACCATTGTCAAATGGTTAATAATTACTCCGTAGCTAGCTAGGTACACAAAGTATTTTGTACTTGTGATGAATTGTATTAGTTTAGGACAGACATTTAAAATACTAATTAACATCTTTAAGTTTGACAAAAGTATCAAGTACGCATTGAACAATATTTTCATTTCAACGTGTGAACATCATGTACACACTGTGAAAGGGATTGCATACCTCATAAACTAAGAAACTTCATACGAAGTTGACGTGTAAAAGATCTAAAAGCAGAGAAATAGGATAATCAAGATCCATAATCAAGCAAATTATGTAAAAAATATCTAGAAAGAGTATCTCGTAGTTTATGTAGTAAGTGGAGAGGTGGAATTTGAGTATTAATCCACTTTGTCTCCACTATCAAATTTTTGAGTTGCTTCTTTTGTCTCAAGGCTTTTTATGCCACTCACATGGCAAAGTTGCATAAGTAAAAAGATCAAATAATTCTTCTTTTTGTTTAGTGGGTCTCAACGGTTCATCTTTTGCCAGCAAATTAATGCTCTAGAAAATGACAATTTGAGGAATTTGATCATATTTTAGAAGGGCCATAGTTTGTTGGGCATGCTCTAAAAAGTTGCATTTTCATATGCTAATGTTTTAATTTGGCTCATTTCCTCTATTTTGATTCATCATTTCACCTACTTCTTTTGAGTACTTATTTTGACCACACGTCAATTTAATTTCATTTAAATTACCTAAATGATTTATAAATTTGGGGATTATTTGTAATAATGTAACATTCTTGCCTCATATTTTTGCTACCATGACTATTTTGATGATGATGATGATTATTATTGACTTTTTCTTTACTCTAGCTATAAAGTAGTTGACTTAACAACTCAAAGTGGTCTTAAACTTTTCTTAAGATGGTCAACTAGCAACCTATTAAAAGAATTTTTCTTACTTTCAGCTATAACGAAACTTTTAACATTCTTTTTGTTTTTCTTTGAATAAATGTACAATTATACACTATTAGAATAGGTTCGTCTCATCTCAATATTAAGATCTAACTTCTCAAGAAGAAGGAAATAAAAAATCTATTTGTTGTCAATAATAGGATCAAACTCTTGATGACTATCACTTAGATAAAATTTTCATTACTTAGGTTTGTTGATGATTTAGAGTGTTGTATGCCTAGGGAGGCGCGCCCGCACTGCCTTGTATCGCGCTCGCGCTGCTTCCTTATCTGCGGTTTTTTATGCGGTTATTTCCTTTTTATTAAGGGATTACTTCTTTTTCCAAGGGATAATTTTTTAGTTTTATTCTCTCTAAGATTCTCTCTTCTCCACAATTTATTTGCAGAAACTTGCAATCTCTTCATCTAAAAATCTCTATCAATTTAACCAAATTTGTGAATTGTTCATCGTATTTCGATTCTAGTGCTAAGAACGAAATTTGCTGTCAATTGTATCTCAAAGAGGATTTCCGGTTTAACCCAAGCACTGTGTGGGGAAAATAAACCTCTTTAGGAAAGTGTATACATGCCTTTGACAGTGTATCAAGGTTCAAGTCTTACGGGATATCTTTATTCTCATGTTCATGTTGGTTGTTGTTAGCTTGGAGGAAAGGCAAGTTTGATCATTTTCACACTAGTGTTATCTTTGTGATTTTCTGTAATCTCTTAGATTTTTCTAATACTTGTTTGAAATACATTGTGTTGTATTTGGTATTTTACAATTCATTGTAATCATACACATTAGGATTTATTCCCACACATATTTTGTGTTTTCTTCCATAGAAATCACTGTAATCCTAACAAGGTTTATTGTATCCACACTTCTTTTATCCCATAATTTATTAAATGGACATAATTGTGGAAAAGAAAACAAATCACAGAATACCATCATATAACCATGTAACATTAGTAATTGCTAACTGCTAAGCTTGGTAACGTGGGCTTGTGTGAATGTATGTTGTATGTGGTCTCACATCATATGAATCCATAAACAAACCCACATTATTGTATGTTGTCTCACATTGTATAAATGTTATGTATCCCACATTGAAGAATAAATGACAAGGGCTACTTCCCTCGTTGTCTAATGGTTTTAAGATGGAACCTCATTGGACTTGTAAAATGGATATTCGTAGCAAGTGCTTCCTAGATCAGTTTAACAGCCTGTGACCCACGTGGGAGCATTAAAGTGGTGGGATATATGAAAGTTATATAAACGGTATCTTTTCCTATAACAAAAAATTAGTGACTTTATTTAAGCAACGAGCATTTGCTACTTCATTTGGAAAAAGTTGATTCATTGTTCAAACCATCGTAAATGATTTTAGTCCAAACTCCCCCCTATGTAATGAAATGTTAAAATGATTTTAGTAAATCTTAAATTAAGTTATGCGACTATAGAGCTTTAACTTAGTGTTTTTGCAATTTGAAGAATGAGCTACGTAGCCCACAATAGTACGGAGTACAATGGTACCATTGACAGTGAGAATTAGCTTAAGTGGTTAAAGCTTTCTTTTCAATTGTAGGTGATTTTGGGATCGATTCTCATCACTCGTTTTTGTGGCTCTTTAATTAAAAAAAAAAAAAAAAAAAAAAATACCATTAACAAGTGGTAATTGGGTGGACCTAACTATGTGTTCTATTCTTATCCATAGTATGCCCAATATTAGATGGATTAGATGTCAAAAATGTCCCGGATCGAAACACTTTACTACTACATTCTACATGAGCTATAAACCAATACAAAGAAAATGTTGGTACAAATTTTAATCATATTAGCACCCCTGGATCCGCCATTGTTGCAATGACAATTACTCTTCTTCTGTCTTAACGTTATCAATCGCTCATGTTATTATGCAGCCTTTCACATGTATTTCAAATCCACCTTTAATGAGGCATTTGATATTCTATGAGTTAACCCTTCATAATTGATTGATTTGATCATTGGTCATCTGCTTTTGAATCTTAGCTTAAGAGGGTAATATTAGTAATTTCGTAATACACAAATGAAATGTTAACAATGAAATAATTCTGAATTATGCAAGTTATATACTTATATATTATAGTTAATTTTCATTTCCTACATATCAGTGAAAAGACAAACAGTAAAGAACTAAAATTCCACCAAATGTGTACAAAATGAATAATACCTCAACTTATGAACCTTTTTTTGTTGACCTACCAATAACATACCACATCAATAATAATCATAGTATACTTAGACTTGAAAATGCACTCCATTGCTACAAGAATTGATTAGCTACTAGCAGAAGGAGCATCAGCACCAGAGGGAGCATCAGCGGCTGAGGGTGCATCAGCAGCACCCGTGGGAGCATCAGCAACAGGGCCTAATGCAGGTGCAGGGGAAGGAGAGCCTTCGCCATTGTCGTCTTCATTAACCCTCGTAAACTTGAACTTCTTGATGAGCTCCTTAGCAATGATCATGTTTGCACTATCACTCGGATGATACTCGTCCCAAAATACATATTTGCTCCTATCCTTACACAATATTGATGCTGGTACACATGTCAAAGCTGGCCTAATTCGTCCAAATGAACAACACGGCGAGTCTGAATTTGTAAAACCTACAATCCACCAAGTAAACATCTTAGGATCTTACGTCGAAGATTAAGAAATGACATGAAAAGGCAAATTTTGCATTTTCTCAAATTGTAAATGACTAGTTTATAACATTTAGTTCTAACTGGATTAGTAGAGCTATGTTATGTACAGTCTCCGTCCCTAAATGATCTCTACCCAGATGTCGCCTATACAATAGAGACCGAGGGTGCAGTGTTTATTCTACTTACCATATCTGTTTGGATTTTTGATGACATCGTCAACAACATCAAAGGCGTCACCAAATTTGTAGGTAGCATCAGTGAGACTTGTTGAGAGTTCTTGCATCATCTTGTCTGTAGCTTCATTGAATTGTTTGGCTAGCTTGTTTGTTTTATCTTGGCATTCCCCTGATGTGCTGAGCACCCTCTGTAGTGGGATGCAGCCCATGGGCCCAAGCCCAAATACCATCAACTTTCTAGCTCCTAGACCGTGCAATATCTACACATATAATAACGTATCAATAAATTTGATTTAATCGGTTTGGGTCCAGTCATGTTCAAATCTATTGTTACTCGGTAATTCATTTTTCAGTATGATTCAAAATATATCGAGTGATGTGACACATCCATTTCAAGTATAACAGTTTGTATAAGAGTTCTAAATGCAAACATACCTTGAGTTGATCTCTTAAGGTTCCAACTAAATAGTCCATAAAAGAGTTGTCATTATACTTCCAAGAATCGCTGTAGACTGGCATTAGGTAGTTGTTAATGAAGTCATTACTTCCTAATGCAACCACATAACGAGCTTCTTCAAAGAATTTTCGTGACTCATTTTTGCCAATTTTTCGAGCAATCAACTCTTGAGTTCCTTGGAACAGCTCGATTTGCTTGTACATACATAGCCTTTGAATCTACAAATGCAAGAATTTAACTAGATTGATTAAAAACTACCACGTATTTATAAGTTGTGTTAGTATGTACGAAAAATTTGTTAATACTTACAAAATAACCACCAGTTTCATTCAAAATGCCACCACCACCAGATGCATAATTAACACCATTATTCAAAATTGTATCTTCATCCAAATTTGGATCCAAAAAAGCCGGTGGCCTTGGCAAACCCATATCATCCCCTGCATATAACGCGTTAATTAAACTTCATAAAACTTTTTTTCAATGAAATACAACAAGTAAACTAGTTGATGATGTACATGGTTATAAATAAAAATGTTCAAGACATTAAGAAATACGTAGCACATGCCTATAATATCAGACACGGTACGACCATTAGTAAACCTTCCATTAGGCAACCCGTTACCAAAATCGATACCATACCAAGGAAGATTGGCTTTTGCTAGACTTTTAGGGAGTTGCTCATTATTTCCCACATCCGAGAGCGAATCCCCAAAGATAAACTGTACAATCCTACAATTATACCCGTCGATGACACAACCTAAAATCGTTACAATCACCAACGTTAATGTCACCACAAACTTCATACTTAGCATCAATCTCTAGCTAGTAAATGAAATGAAACTTAGTATGAATATTGTGTTTGTTTGGAGGAAATCGCGGTCTAATATAAACGTGTAAGGGTGCAAGAAGTCATTGCTAACCGAGATTAAAATGGGCAAGAATATTTGAGCTAGGAAAATCATCATAAGTAAGAGTGTTTTAAAGAGAAGGGAATGAAAAAGAGTTGGATGAACAAACAGGTAAAGATTTCAAACCTACTGCAACTAACTAAAAATGTTGTTCAAGAGATGGGTTACGGTAGTTTGGGTAAAATTTGTAACAAAATCTTGAATTTAATATTAGGGAGAATGGCGTGTTTAGCTTAAGATGTAAATAATTTAAGGAGCAGAAATAAGTTGGCGTCATTATAAGTCAAAGAAATTAAATTTTTTGTCATACTAGTGTAAATACTTGATTTTTGAGGAAATGCTTTGTTTAGTAACGCCTTAATGGCGACATATCATTTGATACGATCTATCTAAGTTTGAGGGATGGTCCATGAAATAAGAGTTGACCAACCAATTATTCATCTATGCTTACATATTTGTACTATTCTAGAAAAGAGGGTAAATACCGCGAATACGAGTATAGTATGATTTTGGATATCCTTCGACATCGTCAGAAGGATATTCAAAATGTTGTTCAATCTCTAGAGAAAACATTCAAATGCAACGCCAACTGTTAGGGTTGGTGAGTGCACAGCGGAAGCGAAGATGTGTTTGATTGAGAAATATAAACTAAATTGATAATTGGCAAGATAATTAATATAAATGAACACACGATTTTATACAACAAATAGCACTTTTATTCCACTATTTGAAAGTATGAGAGTACAAGAACCCTTGAGAGGGTGATTATTACAAGAGAACTCTCACTATAAGAAACTCACAAAGGAGTATTATGATAGTAGTGGAATATTACAAGGAGGGAGAATATTTTGTAGAAAGGCTTGTATTTGGTATGGCTTCTTGTGTTTTTGTGTTGTGTTGTTGTTGTTATGCCCTTTACCCATATTTATAGGTGAGGATGGAGGCTTCTAGATTTTTATGGGAATTTCTCCATAATTATGGCTCTTAATCTAGAGGCTTCTACTTTTAATATTCTCTAGAATATTCTAGGAGATATTAAAGTTGTAGATAACTCTAGAAAAATCAAGTGTAATCTTCTCTTGATTTTTCAGGAAGCTTCTAGATTATACTCCATCAATATAATGGGCTTATAAAATTTGGGCCATACCCAACACCAACCCATGTTATGATCCAGAAATTGATATCGTCCTCCGTGAGCTCGACCTACCAAAATTTACCTCGTCTCAGATTAACAATCTGGAACGACCTCTTACTGCTGCTGAAATTAAAGCCTATGTTTGACTTGGGAAATTGCAAGTCGGCTGGTCCAGATGGGTTTACTGCAGAATTTTTCAAGATTAACTGGAACATTGTTTGGGACTTGGTAATCTCTGCTATTCAAAGCTTCTTTTGCACTGGGTTTCTTCTGAAAGAATGGAATCAATCATTACTTGTTATGATTCCAAAAATAGCCACACCGACAGAGATGGGTCATCTTCATCCGATAAGCTTATGTAATACCATTTACAAGTGCTCATCGAAGTGCCTAGCTAGTTGCAAGAATTCGTAAGTATCTCCCTTTGCTAATCTCCGACTCGATCTCAGCATGCTTTTGTCCAGGGAAGAGTTATAACAAACAATATCTTATTGAGTCATGAGTTGATGGAAAAGATAAACTCTTCAAAAACTGGCACCAACTGGCTTGCGTCTATCAAAATTGATACGAGTAAGGCATGTGATAGAATTCATTGGAGTTTATTTATTTATTTATTTATTTATTTATTAAGAGTCCTTAGAGCTTATGGGTTTCCAGAACGATGGCTACAAATGATTCAACAGTGCATCTCAACAGTGTGCTATAAATCTCTTATTAATGGGATTACCTCATAAACCTTTAAACCCCATTGTGGTCTACGCCGAGGTGATCCTCTTTCACCATATCTTTTCCTGTTTTGTATGGATATTTTCTCCCGAATGCTACATTTGGGTCAGGATTTGAGGTTGTTTCAACGTATTAAGGTTTCTAGAACTAGTCCATTTATTTCACATTTATTCTTCGCCGATGATGCTCTTATTTTCTTCAAGCCTTCTTTTGGCTTAAGACTATGCGCGTCGCGTGCTCAATCTAGCAATCTTGGACAATTGTTTTGATGAACTGTCATTTAACTAAAAAAGAAAGTACTTCATGTACTCATATTGTGGGTATCATTCAACAATTTACCAAAATCTCGAGGCAGGAGCTTAACCTTTCAAAGTCCCTTATCAAGTTTTGCTTTAACACTACCACTGCGGTTCAAGAAGAATTTAAATCTATTTTCCAAATGAAACATGTTCATCATCTTAGTACTCCTATCGAATTCATACGAAAGAAAAAAGTTCACTTCCAGTTTATCATCGACAAAATACTGGGTCGTATACATGCGCTCAATTCACTTCGCCTTTCTTAGTCGCAAAAGTTAATTTTCATTAACTCCATTTTGGTTGCTATAGCTTCGTTCTCATGTCCTTTCTTGTTTTGAATTACCAGCTTCGGTGGCTAGGAAAATTGATTCTTTACTCCTGAAATTTTTCTGGTCCAATTAAGAAAATAAAGAAATGCACTGGGTTAACAAATATAAAATGCATTTGCCTCAAGGCATAGGAGGCTTAAGAATTCGATGTATATTCACTCTAAATAAGGCTCTACTCATGAAACAGGTCTAGAGAATAGTTTCATACCCCCAATTACTGGTGTCAAGGTTTTTAGTGCAGTTTCTCTCAAACCACCCTCAAGTTCCTCATCGCTTCACTGGTAGGAACTCCTACGGCCTTCGTGGTTTTATTCGGGCAGATACACTATTACTAACTGGGTGTAGCTAGAAGGTGGGCAATGGATGTTCCATCCCCACTGGTACCTCTAATTGGGTCAATGGACATATTCCTGAATTCAAACTGGGAATTCCTTTGCAAACTTCTATGGCATGGATGTTAAATACTTTATCAATCAACATACTCAATCATGGGCTTCTCACAAAAATTCTTGCATTGGAAAAACCAGACGTCGCTAAATCTGACTTTTGTTATTGGAGTCGGACTACGTCGGGTTGATATTCGGTTAAAACTGGGTATGCTTTTTTACAAGAGCCGATGGACCAGCACAATTGGTCTCATAACAACCCCTTTTGGACATTCCTTTGGTCCCTTGACATACAACCAAAGTGGAAACTATTCTTATGGAAACTATTAAATAAAGGGTTAACAGTTAAAGTGAGCTTTCTCATCGAGGGGTTCCGATTCCAAGTTTATTTTGCGATCTTTGTTCCACTCAAGTTGAGGATTTTAATCATCTATCTCGAAATTGTGGTATTGCTAGGGAAGCCTGGTGGGGTGGAAGCCTTAGCATCTACTCAGGATTACATGGACACCTTTCTCTCTTAGATTAGATCCAAAATTATATCCGACTTTTATTAGTCGGGATGGGATTACGAGTCCCCATATTAGTATCTTCATTGGCACTCTTTGGAGCCTTTGGTTATGTAGAAATAATAGGGTGTTTAGGCCAGACTCGCCTATTACTAAACCCATTACTTTACAGGTTTTGGATATACTCTAGACACATACTATCTTTACTGACGAAGATACTGTCATTTTCAACCTCTATTCTTCTCCAAATGACAGTGGTTTTCCCCCTCCTGGTTTTCATGCAGCTCAATTGGGGATACAACAATCAGGGTCTAGTCTGGTTCACATGCAAATTGATGGGTCATGGTTCAAAGAGTCTCTCAATGAGGGAATGGGTTGGTGTCTTAATAACGAAGATCCTATGGATGATCGGATTATTGGTGGTGGCAATTATGGGGTTTGTACTTCGGCTTTGCATGCTGAAGCTCTAGCTTGTTTCTATGGATTACAGTGGGCTTTACACTCCAATGCAACATTAGGTCCGCTATGGTGTTTACATATTCTTATAATTTGGTTTCTCTTCTTCGTGGTGATGGTCATGGAAACATCAGTTACATGTGGCTCATCCAACAAATTCAGTTGCTTGGATAGAAGTTTTTGCACTGCAATGTGCACAAGGCAGATAGACAGCGTGTTCTCAAGGCTCACAATATTGTAGGAGAAGCGGCAGTTCATTTTATATGCTTTTCTAGTATTATGTAATTTGTTTTAATCCTTTGTAAAAAAAAATTAAAAAATAAATAAATGACGGTTTGAAGGGTGTAAATTAAAAACTTGAGCATTGAAGACGCGTCAATGAACAAGAAAACGTAACATGACACTGAACTAGCCACTTTGAGCTGAGCCATGTACGCATACTATGTGACGATGCATGCTCTCCTAAATTTTGTCACATCTTGGACACACGTCAATTTTATTCAAAAAGCTTTCTAAATCATTATTGTAAAGCACATTTTTCACAACTCTTTTGCATAACAAGTCGCAAATGCGTCTTGACCTCCCTAATGCCTCCATTGAGCAAATTAGCTCCAAAAACACAAATATATGTACTTTATGTACGTACGACAACAACGCATACATATCTATACAACATAAGAAATACAAAGTAATTTTTTAAGAGTTTCAAAAAGTCACATTTACTAATGGCTTGATAGAGAAAGTACTTTCTCGTATGGGATAACATTATGCGTTTTTGAGTAAAATTACTTGTATGTCGTATATACTTGTATGATACATTATAAGTTTCATACTCCGTAACTAACAAGGTGTTTGTAGTCTCTTTATTTTAGTGTATGGCTTTCAATAATTCGTGGTCAAATCGATTATTTCGGCTATTGAGCAAGAAAGATAATTCCCTTTGTCTTAATTAAACTAGGGCTTCTTTCAAAAAAATTAAAACTAAATAAACCAGGGCTTATAGTGGCTTACATATTAAAGAAAGCAATAATCAATAAACTGCTAGTTCAAAGAACGACTATATATTGTGACTTAATTAATTAGCAATATCCAATTGTTTAATGTCCAAGACTCCAACAGCAGTACCAATTAATATAGAAATGAGGAGACATAAAAGGCTAATTTGTCAAGAGCTAATAAGGCAATTGGCTTGAAAAAAAGATCTTGTCTAGTAATAGGCAATTGGTTTTACCTTTACTTTTGGAAATTATAGATAGGAAACCCAGTGATAGACACTAGTACTAGTAATTGCCCAAAATGCCAACTATCTTGTTAGATTACATGCGTAAAGACTGGAACAAGAGTTTGGTACTTTGGTTGATCTTTTAATTAGTGCTAACTTGCAATTTTTTTTTTTTGGACAAATGCTTAACGAAGAAATTTCATATAGTTATTAAAACAACTAACACATGGTGATTGTTGCGAGAGTGAGGGATAGCTCAAGTGGTTAGAGCTTCCCTCCCGATTCCAGGAGATATTGATATCGATTCTCACCCCGCCCTTGTGGCTCTCTAAACACACACCACAACAACAACAACAACAACAACAAAAAAAAAAAGAAGGGGTGATTGTTGTGCCTTTTGCAATGTCGTGCATGTTGGAGTTATGACAATAATAATGCAAATTAGAGGTAGTTATTACCGAGCTATCTATGGAGCTATCGTTCTCTAGGTGACAACACACGAAAACAAGGCCGAGCTATAGCTCACAGGCGAGCGAGCGATAGCTCGACTACACACATGGTTGCAGCAAGGCCGAGCTATAGCTAGCAGACGAGGGAGCGATAGCTCGGGTGCATGCTTGTGTGCGGTAGGGCCCTGTAGCTCGCAGACAAGTGAGTGATAGCTCAAGCGCATGCAGTAGAATAGGGAGTGCAAAGAGCCCTCTTGCACAGGCCCCCAATTTTAAGAGGGTCTAATTTTATACAGTATTATTTTTCTATTCTTATTTTTAAAAAAAAATTCAAATGCTGCAAAGAGCTTTCGTGTTTCTAATGCTCAGCCTAGTCCTCTCATTTACCAATTTAGTAACAATGGCATCAATTTTAAGAGTACCATTTACCAATTTCCAAATCATGCGCTCATTTTAGTCTCTTAATTCAAGCTTACAAATTAATTTCTACAACTTTCTATGTTCTTCCATCGATTCAAATTAGTATTTTCATAATTATACCAATTCAATTCCATGGAAATTAAAATTGTATTGCTTATATCTCCATTCAAGAATTTTCAACGGAAAAAAGTTATTCTTAACCAAATTCAAACAATTATTCTTCTGTAACAATGGCAATGAGCCATTAATTTTGATTTTCCATAATTATTTTTATCCAACGACTAATTAAGAGCCCATTTTGTATTTTATAATAGAGCCTCCAAAATCATTGCAACGACCCTGAGTGCATGCTTGTGTGTGGCAGGGCCAAGCTATAGCTCGCAGGCGAGCGAACGATGTGTGCGCGTGGAATGGAAGGCAAGATGTTTATTTTATTTCCTTTTTTTGTCTACTCATATATTATCTTTGGAAACTTAAACACAAACCTACCCTTTTGTGATCTTAACAGTTTTTGTAGCAATTTCAATTTTTCGAGTTCAGGTGCACAGATTACGAGGGAAGTTGTGTTAAACATAGGGGCATGCGTCACTAAAAAAGTTGTACCAATGGTGACATATTTCGCTTCTAAGGCAATGGATTATGTTCCATGGTGTGACAGTGTTATTGAGATCTTCAATCAAGTACTTTTTTCCCTTTTACTTACAATTTTTCTAATTAAATAATAATTGGTATCCAAACAACTTAATACCTATAATTATGTACCATTATAAATATAAAAAGTGGGGGGGGGGATACCAAAATAAATTTGTTTGCAAATTTTGTTTTTGAAATTGTTTGTTGAAGGTGTAGCTGTTCAGACGGCAGAATGCAATAAGAAAAGTACCTTTTTGTGGCGAGTATTTTGTAGTGTGTATGTGTGACTTTAATTAAGTTCTTCCTAATAAATGAAACGTTTTGACTTTTGGCACTATTCATCTAATTTACTTTGACTTATGTTTGTGATTTATACATACGAATAAATATAGTCTTGTCACTCTTGTGGGTACTTGTTGGAATGATCTAAATGAATAGTTTATTAATATTCAATTGTTATAATTTTTTATATATTGATAATTAAAGATATTATCAGAAAAAGTGTTGCATTGACATAGAAACGTTTTAATTATTTAAACATGGAGAGTGTATTATTTATGTAACATTATCACTTTACAATCACCACATTAATTAATCACTCTGATAATTGACACTAAAAACCAATAATAAACTATTTGACTTTATAATTGTGATTATAATTAAAAGTAATAATGACAACAAACTATTTGACTCTTTAGGCTTGATTTTAATTGTCGCTATAAATTCTCAATGATGTAGGTTTTCTTAGTAATTGTGTTATTTTATTAACTAATTAGTTTCTGGCTCAGACAATGTTTCTAGTTGTTATTTAAATAACATATCATATTCTTTACACATGTTAGATACGAGTTACACGTGTTTACGTTAAATATAAGTGGTTAGGTCCTAGACCTATGCGAGATGGTGGGATAGGTGGAATACAGTGGTTGTGGCTCCTATTAGGGTGATGTTAGTCCATTTGACAATCAAAGTGATAAAATAGATGAATGGAGGTAATTCGATAGATCTTGTACTAGTGAAAAGGGTTAGATTTATCTTTTTAACATTATCTTTCCCTCTTCCTTAATAAAACGTGTATTAATTAAAATGATGCAATTATTATGAAAGAGATTAAGTAGTTGCATAATTGTGTATTTGAATGGGATTCTAGTAAAGAATTGCTTGCTACTTTTAGGCGTTGTTTAGTTGCCTTTAGTTTTCATGGGCACTCAAAATTCCCATGAATTTCCTTTCAGGTATATTGTTTGGTTGACATTAAAAAGCAAAAATGGTTGAAGTCATAATTCATGGGATTTTTCACTTCCCATAAAACATGAAAAGTTACTTACCCACCCCTCCTTTGGTCATTCACAATTTCTAAGATTTACGAATTCTCACATGACAACCAAATATATTTATGTAATTCCTAGAAATTTTGATAAAGGAAGTAATTTTCCATGAGAATTTACTTGCTACATCAACCAAACAAGGCCTTACTCATTTATTCTTTGAAGGTTGAATTTTGTTTTGGTGAAAATAAGAGAAGAGTGCAACCTAACACGTGGCAATCATGTGAATACACAATATGTAAACAATGGACAAATTGCAGAGCTCACGCAGTACCTCTACTAACGTGGCCAAATATCAACCATCCCAAACTAAGGAAATCTAGCAACGTACACTTTTCTACAACACATCACCAAAATCTCCCAAATCAATCCTCACCCTCCATTTCCCTCAATCCAACGGTCCTCGACCCCACTTATATCCCAACCATATCCTAATATCAGAAAAATATCACTAGTAATACAAAATTAAAAATAAAATAAAAATAAATAAAAACTTCAAGTTTGTTTGATCTCTCACTCTCTCTCCAACCCAATGGCTTCCTCTATGGCTTTCAAGCCCTTCACCGGCCTCCGCCAATCAACACCTTCCACCACCCATGAAACCACCTCCTTCAAATCCATCAAGATTTCCCCTAAAATCAAGGCCAGCATCACTAGCCCCAAGGTAATATCGTCATTTCTCTTAGTCACGTATACTGTTTTAGAATGTTTAAAAGTTGTCACATTTCCACAGTAGTAGTAGACTATGCAATTCCATATCATCTACTGTAGCAAATTAATTTAATCACTGATTGTTATGTACATGATCGGTTTAATTTAGTCTAAATGAACATAATTCTTACATGTAAAATATCGTACATATGCTCTCAGTCTTTGCTAATGTGTTGTCGAGAATCTTTTGACTAATGGGTTAGCACTAAAACAGCTGACAGGGCGCAACCTGCGGGTGGCGGTGATAGGCGGTGGACCAGCCGGAGGCTGTGCAGCGGAGACGCTAGCAAAAGGAGGGATCGAGACGTTCTTAATCGAACGAAAGATGGACAACTGCAAGCCATGTGGTGGAGCAATACCATTATGTATGGTAGGAGAATTCGACCTACCATTAGACATAATAGACAGAAAGGTGACAAAAATGAAGATGATTTCACCCTCAAATGTGGCAGTCGACATTGGTCGTACCCTTAAGCCGCACGAGTACATTGGTATGGTGCGGCGAGAGGTTCTTGATGCTTACCTTCGTGAGAGGGCGACCGAGTCCGGTGCCACGGTAATCAATGGTTTGTTCTTGAAAATGGATATGCCAAAGTCGTCGGATGCTCCTTACCAGCTGCACTACACGGCTTATGATGGTAAGACTGGTGGAGCTGGTGAGAAGCGGACTTTGGAAGTGGATGCTGTCATTGGTGCTGATGGGGCTAATTCCAGGGTTGCTAAGTCTATTTCTGCTGGTGATTATGAGTATGCTATTGCCTTTCAGGTACTACTCTACTACTTTCAATTCTTATCGTATTCACTTTTATTGGATTATCTCGGATTTCACCTGAAATCACTTGACCAGATAATGGATTATTTCTTAGTTGTTGGCATTTTTGTTTGTTGCTACTTACTAAGGCCTAACCCTTTGGTTAAAATATGCATTTAAAAATTACTATGTACTTGATTAGTTGTTGGTGGATGATAATTATGGATAATCTACCCGTGATAATTTGGATAAGTATCATGTTGTCGTGATCAATTTGGCTTACCAATTGCATTTGATGTCCATTTATTGAACAAGAAAATGTGATTAGTTATCCCCCAATAAAGTGGAAATTAATTAGGTATCATAGATTACCATTGACTAAAATGCTGTTCTTTCAGGATTTTCACATCATAGAAACAATTATCTGAACTAAATAGCTTAGATTGATTATAGAAAGTGGTAATTTACTAATTTGATGGAGTAATGATCTTAAACTCACAACAAGAAGAGATATCTCGGACCCTAAACTTCAATTCCTTAGTTATGATGTAAGGGTTCTGTTTGGACAGTTTGTTGTCCCGTCTAATTGATTACAAAATGCAAATACAATAGCATGTACTTCGTATAAACTTTCTAAGACAAATTTGACTTATATACGATTTCATCATTTTCAGGAACGTATCCGGATACCCGACTCAAAGATGACCTATTATGAGGATCTAGCTGAAATGTATGTAGGGGATGATGTCTCACCAGACTTCTATGGTTGGGTATTCCCCAAGTGTGACCACGTAGCAGTCGGCACAGGGACTGTGACCCACAAGTCAGACATCAAGAAGTTCCAATCAGCAACAAGAACACGAGCCATGGACAAGATTGAGGGGGGCAAGATCATCCGAGTGGAAGCTCACCCCATCCCTGAGCACCCTCGCCCAAAACGTGTTCAAGGGCGAGTAGCATTGGTTGGGGATGCTGCTGGGTACGTGACGAAGTGTTCAGGTGAGGGGATATACTTTGCAGCCAAGAGCGGGAGGATGTGTGCAGAGGCAATTGTGGAGGGTTCTGAGAATGGAAAGAGATTGGTAGATGAAGGGGACTTGAGAAAGTACTTGCAGAAGTGGGACAAGAAGTACTGGCCTACATACAAGGTGTTGGATGTGCTGCAGAAGGTGTTTTACCGCTCCAATCCTGCTAGGGAAGCGTTTGTGGAGATGTGTGCGGATGAATATGTCCAGAAGATGACTTTTGACAGTTACTTGTATAAGACTGTGGTTCCTGGGAATCCACTGGATGACTTGAAGCTTGCAGTGAGGACAGTAGGGAGTTTGGTGAGAGCGTATGGTTTGAGAAGAGAGATGGAGAAGATTGATGCTTGAGAGCCGTGATATTATTCTGATATCAACTGCACTCTTGATATTTTCGGTCTGGGGTGTTTCAAAAACTTGTAATGTAAGTAGAGAAATCTGGTTTAATAGGATAATTCGAGGCTGAATTTGTAATGAATTATGTATATTTTGCATTTTCAACTTTTGATATTGCTTTACTTCAACTGTAAATCTGTCACTGTGACATTCAAAACCCTTTGTATCCCTCTGTTGGACCCAATCTTTGTAGGGAATTGAATGATGCAGGAGATTATCATTCATGGCATCTATCAATATAAGTTGCTTTGACATCCAAGCATAGGCTGGTTTTGTTACTCGAGTAATTATGTAAGACGAGGATGATCCTCAGAAGTCTGATCAGTATGAAACATGTAACATTATGGTACTTGTCTGGATCATCGCATGATGGATCCCTCTTCGATTCCATTCAAATATATGTGACTCCATATGTATAAGAGCAATGCTCGTGAAAATTGGTCTCACTTAGAACACAAACTTTCTTTAGCTAACAGTAGTAAAGTGAACAAGGTTACTATACTCTCATTACCATGTAGGAAGGTGTCGCCTCCACACGTCGTGCCTCAGCAAGTCTTGACCATTATGTGTAGTAATGAACATATAAACAATGTACAATGGTTACATAAGAAGAAACACCAAGGATGTGCTCAACAGGAGATATAACCAGCGGCTTAAAGGGATTTAGCGTAGAGTTAGATATGATTGTACTGCATCAGTTTGTTGTCAATTCTCGACTTGAAATTAATTTGGAAAATATATTACTTACATCATTAATAAATTCTTAGGCCTATGGCTAGTAAATTGCCATGTAAAATTTTTGATTAATTTCTATTTTTTGTGGTCAACATACAATGAGATAGGATAAGATGGTGTTGATAAGCACTTTTTAATACTCCTTAGTCCTTACATACATAGCTGGCTAACAAGAGAGGTGAGGCTAGCTTAAAAATCCGAGTGGAGGAGTTTGTGTTAATTGCGTATATTTTCAAAATATCAAATTTAGCTATTTGTATTAAGAGATATAATAAAGTGTTAAAATTATGCACTAATAAGTAAGAAAGTCTAAATGTTACAGCTAAAAGTGAGCAGAAGAAGTATGAGTTATCTTGCTTGATCCCATATTCGATCCGACCTCTTCATCCACTTTGAATCCGGGCAAATATATTTTGGGCGAGCTCTACCCAATATATTGGCCCAATAGGCTGTATAACAACATTGAAGACATTAACTTGTTATTATTGAAAGAGACTTTATAGACTCAATAGGAGCAGGGCTGGGCTGGGTAGTGGGTACTGAACTACTGAAGCTAACAATATATGATTATGGTCTATGTTAATCATTGCTATTTCACGGTATCAACGAACAGAGAATTTCATTCACATATCATAATAATAATCATATAAAAAAATATATAATAAAGTTTAGACACTGGTAGATGTAGATAGCTGAAAAAGGCCAAAAAAACAGAGGTGTGTAGTTGCTCATCTTGCTGCCTGTTTGTTGCTCCAACTCCAACCGCTCGAATACTAAGGCCTTGCCTACAGTTTGCCTTTACCAGGTTTCTCTCTCTCTCTCTCTCTTCTTTTAACTTCATTATCAGTCGATTTTCATGAGCTGTAATTTGCATAAAATAGTACTGCAATTTGTATTCAGAAAAGATACTAGTATTTAGACTAGTTAGTACTAGTATTGATATGGGAAACTAACAAGTTTATTGCTTAAGAAGTTTAAAGTGACTTAAAATAATACCTTGCTGCATTAATAGATTATACAAAATGAGGAAGTTCAAGGTAGTACTGTACCAATAGCAACCAAGTAATCGATTTGCTGTCATAAACAGTTTTCACAGTTTCTAAGATAATATGATCAATACTGCTTCTAATTTTGTGCCAATATGTGGGTCTTATTGGTTCTGTAGGACTCCAGAATGGCAGTAAGAGCAGCAGCGACCTATTCGATTGCATCCCCGTATGTCAATCCTAAACCCAACCTTCCTCATCAGATAAAACCGGCAACTATAACTGTAAATTCCCAATACCCTCTCAGAGGTTTCAGTGGCCTCAAGGCTGCTGCTGATGTAACTTGTGAATCAGAAACTTCTTTCTTAGGAAGGGAAAGTAATGCAGCTCTAGTACGAACTTTTGCACCAAGAACTCAAAATTACTGTAAGAATTACCAACATCACTTAAACCCTCAAGCATCGTATTACAAAGTGGCTATCCTAGGTGCTGCAGGAGGAATTGGACAGCCTCTCTCGCTTCTGGTCAAAATGTCTCCCTTAATTTCGGACATAAATCTTTATGATATAGCCAATGTAAAAGGAATTACAGCAGATCTTGCTCACTGCAACACACCAGCTAAAGTGATCGGTTTTACTGGGACTTCTGAGCTTGCTGACTCTTTGAAGGGTGTGGATGTTGTAGTCATCCCTGCAGGAGTCCCACGGAAACCTGGTATGACTCGGGATGACCTCTTCAACACAAATGCCAGTATTGTCAAGAGTTTGATCGAGGCTGTTGCTGATAACTGCCCTCAAGCATTCATCCACATAATAACTAACCCAGTGAACTCCATGGTTCCCATAGCAGCAGAAGTGCTGAAGCAGAAGGGAGTTTATGACCCGAAGAAGCTCTTTGGAGTTACCACATTGGATGTTGTTAGAGCAAACACATTTGTTGCTAAAAAGAAAAACTTGAAGCTGATTGATGTTGATGTTCCCGTGGTGGGAGGGCATGCCGGGATTACTATTTTGCCCCTCCTGTCAAAAACAAGGCCATCAATGAGTTTCACCGATGAAGAAGTGCAAGAATTGACTCAGAGAATCCAAGATGCGGGGACAGAAGTGGTGGAGGCGAAGGTTGGAGAAGGTTCTGCTACACTGTCAATGGCATATGCTGCTGCGAGATTTGTGGAGTCATCTCTGAGGGCTTTGGATGGAGATGCAGATGTTTATGAGTGTGCTTACGTAGAGTCAAATTTGACTGAGCTTCCATTCTTTGCCTCACGGATCAAGCTTGGGAGGAAAGGTGTTGAGGCTTTTATTCCCTCAGAGTTGCAGGGATTGACTGAGTTTGAAGCCAAGGCGTTGGAGGCTCTGAAGCCTGAACTCAAGGCAAGTATTGATAAAGGGGTGGCTTTTGTCCACAAGCAACCTGTAGCTGCATAAACTTGAGGAATTAACACGATAATTCATGTGTGTAATTCTGACTCTTACAATTGTGTATGCTTATCAGTCTGCAGTTCACACAGTCCACCACACTAATTTTCAAGAGAAGTAAATAAAACATGCAGCACTTGGTACTTGTGCAAGGCTAAGAATGGCAAGAGGCTTCATTTGGTTAAAAAATTCTCATTTTTAAGAATGATCTGTTTGATTTTCAGGTTCTTATTTTTGAGAAATATTTTCCTGTAAATATTAGTTGTCCCTGCAATTAACAGACTAGTTCCCATGAATAGAATTGGCACATATGAGGTATCAAACATATAGATAAAAGTCATCAAACAAAGTGCACAAACAGCTGCAATTCATATAGTTTCTCTTCTGGAATATGTGCTTCTCAAGTTCGTAAGAATCCTAAAAATATCATAGGATTGAAAAATACTCCATGACAGCACACAGCTACCAATTATACATCAACATAAGAAAAGTTGTATGTGTCAGCAAAATGGCTATAATTCGGAGTGTTAATTTACTAGTATGTTTCAAGTATTTTCCTCAAGATCTTGTACTTCAAGATTATTAGCTGATTCTGGAAGTAAATCATATATCTGCTCCATTACATCATAACCTTTTCGATTTTTTTTTTAATCAAAACCTATCATACAGCTCAGTTCCAACTTCATTTATCAAGCTCTTGAATCACGATTGACAAAGACCTGAAGCTCATATAGTCATACATATATGCACTTGGAAAAGTTTTTAATCTTGAATCTTACATCTACCATCTTCTGCGTAATCCCTTATTATCTTCCTTGGTCCAAAAGGTGCCAGACAAAAGGCTTGTAGTCATTAATCTGAGTGACTGTATATTCGGCCATAACATTGATGGCGATGTTCCTCAAACTCTTCAATTTCACCTCAATTTCTAGACAGGCCTTTCGACATGGATATGGACACTTGACATTTTATTTTGGACCAAAATCATGGAATATAATCATTAAATATCCAAGCCCACCACTGGGACATGTATCTGTGTCCAACAAGAGTGCCTGAGTCCGAGTAACGTAGTTGCCTAGCATAACTACCAGCAGTAATCACAGGAACATTTTCCTTCTCTAAAATGGTGAATCCTATTTGGATCACTGATTATCAGTTTTCGATTATAAACAGCAGAAAAAACCTTAGCAAAGTTATGGCAATCATCACAAATCTGAGCACTGTTGGCAACTCTAATTGTAGTGCTAGGGGGAGTAGAGAGGACCCCAAAAGCAATAGCTAGCTTTTCACTATGAGAAGAGGCTGCAGTTTCCTTCTCAATCAAATCTAAGTCATGTAATTCTGATGATGCTTCTGGCACATATCCAGCAATCTTCAATTGTTGCAAGATTTCATTGAGCATTTCATATATCTCATCCTTGCGTGGATGTGAAACATTGCCAACAACAAACTTATGCACCATTCCTTTTACCTCAATCGTACTAGACCCTGTTGTAAGAATTCCTTGTTCTTCCATAAATTTCCTTAGTTCTCTCACTTTATTCCATTTGCCATTTGAAGAATAAGTATTCAACAACAGAATATAATTTCCTGCCTCTTGGGCCTTAAGTTCCGTTATATGCTCAATCACTCGCTCTGCCAGGCCAAAATTCTTGTGCATTCTACAAGCCATGAGCAAGGTCCTCCAAACTTTTATATCCGGTTTATCTTTCATGGATATAATAAGATCATATGCTTGGTCAAGTGAGCCAGCACGACCTAATATATCAACAACACACCCATAATGATGGATATTTGGATGTATCCCAAACTCCTGAGTCATCTTCTCAAAAATCAGCAAACCCTCATCCAGCAACCCTCTATGACTGCAGGCATATAATACCGCGGTAATAGCCTTAGCATCAGGGGCAATGCCCATCCTATGCATCTCCCAAAACAGTTCAACGGCATGTTTTCCATACCCATTGATCCCAAAGCCTGATATCATTGAACTCCACGAGACCAAGTTCTTTGTAGGCATTCTTTCAAAGATTCGATATGCGTCATCCACACATCCGCATTTCGAATACATGGCAATAAGAGCATTACTTAGCCTCATCGACGTACCATAACCATGTTTCTCCATGTAATTCACTACACACCTACCAAAATCTAGCGCGCCTAATTCACCACAAGCTTGAATCAATAGCAAGCAAGTAACTTCATCAGGTCTACAATCTCTTTCCAGAGTCAGCATAGATTTATACACAGACAAAGCATCTCTAGTCCTCTTATTATTCACAAAACAAGAAATCAAAGCATTATAAGCAACAGTATCTCTGTGAGGCATATTATCAAACACCTTACATGCATCATCACACCGCCTACAACCCGAATACAACTCCATCAAAGAAGTCATCAAAACACAATCTCTCTCATACCCATCAACCAAAACACTCTTATGAATCTGCATTCCCTCAATCAAAGCAGAATTCTCAGTACAACAATCAAGACAAAACGATAGGGTGAGATGATTCGATTCAACACCTTCCCGCTTCATCATCCGATAAAACTTAACCCCATCAGAAGGGATTCCACTACAAGAAAAAGCCCTAATCATGGTATTATAATGCAAAGAAGTAGGCATTACAATCTGGTTGAAAATTCGAAAGAGGTAAACAACATTCTGAGGGCATATTCTGACTGCTCGAGCAAGGAACTTGAGAGAAAGACGAGGATGTTGAATAAGATCAGTGTAGACGAATTGGGTATGGAGTTGAAGGAAATGGGTATGAGTAGAACAAGATTGTAGGAGAGAAAACAGG
The DNA here is from genome assembly GCF_001683475.1 of Chenopodium quinoa. Classification (NCBI taxonomy): domain Eukaryota; kingdom Viridiplantae; phylum Streptophyta; class Magnoliopsida; order Caryophyllales; family Amaranthaceae; genus Chenopodium; species Chenopodium quinoa. Next base: position 2,233,912 of record NW_018742879.1, read on the forward strand.
TGTTCTCTTCTTTGGAGGTGTGATTCTAGGGTTTGCCGCCATTGATGATGTTTTTGAAATCTGGGTTTTTGAGGAATAAAGTTGGAAAGAGTTGCAGAGTCGTCTTCTTCGAGAAGAGAGAGAGAAGAGGAAGATGAAGAGAAGAGACGAAGGAAGAAAATGGAGGTGGCGGAAGAAGGACGACGGAGGAGGGAAGTTGGGGTCGTAGGCATAGATGCTGGGATAGTCGACTGGACTTCCCGCCTAAACTTGGTGAGTTTGCAACTTTGCACAAATGTTTGTCATTCTAAACAACTCTATATTCAATATTCTAAACAATGTCACATTTTTAATTTATGAGAAATTTTTCGTACAATATTTAAACTTATACTGCGTATAGATAGACGAGAAGATTATAATATACTATTCAAATTAGTAAAGGGCAATTGATCTCAGATCTTAATTATTAATTTTAAAACTTTAACCAACTAAGCTAGTTGACATCTACACTAAAAAAAAATGGTCTTTTTTATTTATGTTTTCTTGTAGCACCAAAACTTTATGCTTTGAAAGTCATGAGCATGGTTGTTTATTCAAAACCTAGCTTAAGACTTTACCCTGTCAAAAACTCTTCAAGATTAGGGATAAAATCAACCTAAACCTAGATAGCAGCTAAAGTATTGTACTTGTAGAAATTGTACTTGTATGTCATTTCTTTTGTTCTTAAATATTGCAAACGAACAATTGACTTAATATATAGCTTCTTAATGAAATTTTAAAATTCTATAATATTTACAAAAAATTTCAGTTGGATTCTTAGTTATTTATTTATTTTTAAAAAATAAGAAAAATAATCATATGGATGCCTAGTTATTGGTGATAGAGTATAAAACATATTCCTAGGCCACCTTAAATTTAAGCTTTTGGTTGAGTTGGTCCTTTAACATGGTATCAAAGAGCCAGTGAAATATTAAGCGCAGAATATGAGGTGGGCCTATGCTGCATCCTCACTTCAAATGTTATATATAGTTGAATATGGTTAGATCTACTATATGTCATTTTATATGGAGATTTAACACACAACAATAAAATTATAAATACTAACTTGTTCTTGATCAATCTCCTTATGTATGCACATTGTCATTGATTTTGATAAATTATTTGTCTTATATTTCTTGCTAGGTAGTAGATATTAATACGTACATATGCAGGTTCTTATTGCTAGTAATAAGAAAAACGTCTAAACAAAAACTACATCAGTTAAACCATTCTTCTTTAGTTATGCTGATGTCAAAAAAAAAAAAAAAACATTCTTCTTTTCTTCCATCTAAATTAAGGTAAACTAAACAAAAGTTGCAACAGAGTTGCAAGATGTAACTCTAATTAATTATTACCCCCCCTAAAACTAAACTTATATCACCATGAACAAATTGATCATGAGCAAAAGTAAGAAAAGTTCACGTCATCCATAGCATCAACATCATCTCCATATTGCTCATCATCACCATTGCTAGTCCCAAAATTCGCGTAATCGGTGGAGTTGCTAGCAGAAGAAGAAGAAGATTGGGAGCTTACATCGTAATTCAAGTTGTTGATCATCTTTCTTTTCTTGTAATTTGCCTTAAAGCAAGCTTGCCTTAGTCTCTTTGTTCTTGTTTCAAGTTGTAGGTCAGGCATTTCTTCCATCAATTTCTTTTCTTGCTCTAGAATTTGTATGGCTTCTCTTAGCTTTGCTTCGTTTTTATCTCCTCCCTCCTTTCCCATCTCCTGCACGTATATATTCATGGCGCAATTAAATCAATAAAATATATTGTGACATCCTACACATCATATATGACTGATATTAACCAATAATATGACAACTAAATTCAACTGAAGACTGTACAAAGTTGCAAATAAAGTTGTCCGATTAAGAAAAATGTCATCATATCTAATTTAGAATCCTTTTATATTGTCATCTTTAAAAATTTAAACATTTTTTTAACACCTATATCGGTATAGTTTTAAATGCAACCTAAAGCACTTAGTGTCACAAGTTGCATTATGCATGATCACTTAACTCTTGTTAATGGACCTTGTTAATATTCACGAGATATTAGGAAATTGTACGTAAAATTAATGTGATAATTAATAAAATGATAAACATGATTAAATTACCTAGCAACAAATAAAAATTAATTACCTGAACATTCCTGATTAATGTTTGGAGGCTCATGAGCTTCCTATGAGGCCATCTTTGAATGCCCAACTCTCTGCATCTTTTCTTGAGCAAAGTTAAGCCAACGTTGAGTTCTTTAGCTGCCCTAGTTATTGGCATGTAAAAATACTGGCTAATTATCTCCTTTGAAAGTGCCTTAGACGAACAATGATTATTATTGTTGTTAGTTTCTTGTTCTTCAGGTGATCTTAACTCATTAATCTTGTTTTCATGGAGATTATCCTTTCTATAATCAGATTCATCATGGCACAACGCCAATGGCGGCGGCATGTTCTCCAATTCCAAGTCCTGCAACCCCTCAAATCCATGTCCATAGCCATCGTACATGGTGCTATTATCTGCATGATTTTTTTTTTTTTTGTTTAATAAGCAAACTGACCAAGTAATAGTTACGTACGTTATATTTCATACTAAGATCCATACTTGTGATTTTTTTTTTTTTGTCAAAAATAAAAATTTTATGCTCGTATGTATATTAACATGCGATGAGTTTATTTTCTTCACAAACACATATAGAAAATTAACTTGCGATGAGGTTATTTTCTTCAAAAACACAAATAGAAAGTCAGAAACTACTCCGTAGTAAAATAATATGATAATCAAGCTAAACAATTAATTTTATGTTTGGCCAAAAAGTAATAAGCCCTTTTTTTTCATTGATAGGTTGAAAGAAAATCGCACGTTTTATTACTGTAAACATGATTTCTTTGCTTAATTCATCACAAACAAAATTTCCATCTTATAGTACTTTTTATTAATGATCAAGCAGGAGCACTTAGGAGTATAATGTACATGTTTTTGTATGAAATTAATAAAACACCACTTCCAATAATCTTGGATACTACTCGAATATAAACACAAATGCATAAGTATATGCAAAATTTTATTAAAAAGTAATAAAAAAAAAAAAAAAAAACTTGTAAATTACTATATACATAAATTAAACAAGAAGATTACCTTCAATAACATGTGGAATAGTGAAGTTTGACACAATATCAAGTGATGTAAAGAAAGGATAAGTAGGATCATTTGGAAAACATTCTATCAGTGGCGTTGCATCCATCATGCTCACATCCAAGGGAAGCTCGTATTGCCAATCACATGGAATATTATATCCACTTTACCCTCAAAAAAATAAAAGTTCGTTATTATCCAAATCATACAAATGCAATTTATAAAATAAATTGAATAGAGAACCTCTAAGTTTATAACAGTGATATGAAAAATAAAGGCCCCAAAAAACCAAAAGTTAAATTGTGCTCGACGTGCTTAATCAAATATAAAGAAAAAAAAAGATAAATATCCCCAAAATTGTTGAATCATGTGTTCTAAGCATATCACAATTATAAATTGTGCACCTTACTATTGATGACATATTTACATGTTAATTACGTACTTAGACCAAAAAAAATCAAGTAATCCTTACTTGGGATCAAGATATTGATGAGATTGAAGAGAGTGAAGTTCGTCATTCTTTGGAAGAGACCAACGTGGAAGATTATGGCTCCACATAAGGAAAAGGGAGAGAAGAATAATGTAAAAAAAGGCTTTGAAGGGTCGTAATACACGAGTTTGATCATTTTAGAAGTATATATATTTATACTAATGTTCATAGAAATACTAAATGAAGAGGGAATATAAAGAGATTTTTGTTAATTGTTACATTTAATTTATTTGACGGCATATGATGGTTTTTACCACATTAAGTTATGTAATTATTAGTGGTGTTACTCATTATTGGATCGTAGCAAGTGTGATTAATTAATTATTAGTGTACATAAATTACATATTCCATATTTCCATATACTTCGGTACTTCTTTATCTCTACGTATTAGGCTCTCACAATTTTGGAGCTTGAACTTTGATCTCCAAATATATTTGTTCTATGAATGAGCATTTTCTAAAAAATTACTCCGGTATGTATTTTTTTTTGAGTAATTTTAACATTTAGGTATAAGATAGTGCTAAGTATTCTGTTACTACAATTTTAACATTTAGGTATACGATATATCGATTATATCCGATCTATTGTTTAGCAGTAGATCGAGACACGAAGTCCATTATTTATAATTCACACATTCAATCTTTATACTACTCGGACGTAGATAGTTCACACTCTACTCTATGTAGGCACATGTTCCAAAGCTTACATTTTACAAGAGTATATAATTGTTTATCTAAAAATACAAATTATAATTACAACTGTAATTATACACTAGGATAAGAGGATAAGATATAATTTCCCCAAATAGAAGAGTTGTTTCCTCTAGGGTGTTTTCCTAGTTTTGGCTAGGGTATTCCCAGTATTTGGGGTTTTCTTTCAATCTTTCCCCTTTTCCCTTTTTTTCTCCTTCATCCTTCTCTCCTTGATCTCCCTCGTGAATATTGGTAGGGGCTACCACTAATTCCTTGATCGGTGGTAAGCCCCAAAATCCCTTTTTAATCGCTTATAATTATAGATCTCATCCTTACGATGGTCTTGATCGGTGTAGATGATTTCACTTTTGCCATCGGAAGTTCTAATTTGTTAGTGGTGGTTCGTGCAGCGTTGAATCAGTTGTCAGATCAACGACTATAATTGATTGAATTAGTTTCTATTCAATTCAAAAACTACCAAAGATCGCAAGGCCCCCTTGTAAAAGAAGGCTGTAGAGGATAGCGATTCAAGAGACGAGGGTATTCATCAATGTCAATTCTCACTCGCGATCGTAGTTTTATAGAATTACAATTGTTATTTGATTCAATTTACATTGTATTAATTGCTTCTGATCACTTTTGTAGATGTCGTATAGCTTCTTATTAATTAAAAAAAAAAAAAAAACTAGGATAAGAGTATATATATACATGTACTTTTTAGTTTAGGCCCCGTTCATTTAACCTTATTTTTGCTGAATTAAAATTATTTTTACTGTACTGAAATTATTTTTACTAAACTGAAATTATTTTTGCTGAAGTTAAATTAAATTTACTGAACTAAAATTATTTTTACTAATTATCTATTATATTTCTTCTTGAAAGTTACTGATTTTTACTGAACTGAAATTATTTTTACTGAATTAAATTATTTTTACTGAACTAAAATTATTTTTATTGAAGTGAAATTATGTTTGCTGAATATTATTATCTCAACGTGAAGTGAATTACATGGCCTTAGTGATGGATTAAATTTGGGAGTACTTACAAGAGTAAAGTTGGAAAAGGATACTTATTTCTTGAAAATGTAATATGATACTCAGATAATTATTGTTTGGGTCCAATTTAGTCCAATTGGGTCTAGGCATTAAATGATCCAATTAAAAGCCCAAGGTCAAGGTTCAACTCTCCAATTGTGCTAAAGTCAAAGGTCAGCCCTCAAAGCAAGCCAATTGGGCTAAGGCCCAACCTCTCCATGTATGAAGAGGTATAAAAGCCATCAATATTCATACATTCATTGATTCATAGATTCACAGATTCATATATTCTCATATTCATAGATTCACAAATTTATACATTCTCATACATTCTCATATATTCTCATATATTCAAGCAAAGCCTCAAGCAACTAATTCTCTTGCATAGTGTTCTCTTTCTACACATTGTACTGACTTTAGCATCGGAGGGGCCTTCCTCGGCAACACCCCCGAGGCTATTTTACGTGTGTTTACTGCGCAGGAAACCTTCGGCCCAGCATAACTTGGACCGAATCCAGTCTTCTCCGTTTCAGCGGACCTTCGGCAAGGTCCCATTGTTTTCACCCGAAACAATTTGGCGCCGTCTGTGGGGAAGACTTTCAAAAATCTTTAAGCCAAATTTCTAACCAAGATCATCTTGCAATTATCTTAGTAGCAATGGCTAAGAACCGCAAGAGCAAAAGCCTCCGTCAAGGAGCGGGCGAAAAGCCTAAAACCCCTACACCATCACCCTCGCCGGACCGGAACTCTCCCAAGGGTGCCAGTTCGGGGGGAGGATCATACAAGGAGGATTCCCTTTCTCCCGTAATTCATGACTCTCATTATAGGCCGAGTCACTCTCGGTCTAGCAGGGGTGAGTCCGATCATAGGACACATTCAGTGCCCCAAAGCCAACCATCGACTGCGCGCCCTCATTCCCACACTCGGACGAGGACCCCTTTGACGGGGCCCAGCTCGGAAGAGGTGGCAAGAGCGCTGGCAGTGCTCATGGAGGCGATGAGGGCACAAAATATGCCACCACCTCGTGATCGAACTCCTCCGCATACCCGGCATCAGCGGAGGAAGTTAGACCATGATGGTGGGAAGCTTCCTTCCTTCCGGGAACTGGAAGAGTGGGAAGAGGATTCTTGGAAAAATGAAAAAGAGAGGAAAAAGAACCCTCAATTTTTAAAAGGATCCTCATTCTCAAGACCAGAAGCGCATAAGAGCAGCAGCTCAGCTTCTCGGCCAGAATCTACTCACCGAGAACCTGAGACTGTTCGCCGAAGCGTCCTTGACCGACTCGGCGACAAGGAACCGAGCGTGCGCAGTCGCCTCTCGTTCCCTGCAGCCGAGGCCCTGACTTCCCAGCCAGGGACGAAAACCACTCCTACCTCTCTAAGAGGGCGGAGCGCGGTCCCTTCGGCCAGGAACAAGGGCAAGGCCGTTATGCTACCCGCCAGTTCACCATTCGAGCAATGGATACTGGAAGAGCGCGTACCCACGGTTAAAATACCGTCGCACATCACATATGACGGGACCTCGGATCCGAAGGATCACGTGGCCTCGTATGAGACTCATATGCATCTTTGCCCCAGATCCGAGGCGACTTGGTGCAAATATTTCCCAACCACTCTCGAGGGGGTCGCGCAAGCGTGGATCTCCAAGGGAGTAAGGCAAGGCTCCATAACAGGGTGGGATGATCTGTCCTCCAAGTTTAGGAGCAAGTTTTCCACGGCAAACCGCCGAGAGAAGACTACTGCAGAGCTCATGAGTCTACAACAGGGGGAAACCGAAAGCCTCCGAGACTATCTGACCCGTTTCAGTAACGAGTCATCCAGCGTCTCTCAGCTGGACCATGGGCTAGCCGTTTTTGCAATGCAGAATGGCCTTCAGCCCGGAAAGTTCCTAGACTTCATGGTCATGCATACCCCGCAAACCTTGGAGGAAGCTCTGAATGCCTCGGATAAGTTCATCCGAGCCGAAGAATGGAACAAAGCGAAAACCCAACCTCAATTTGGGGGAGGGAAACAAAGACAAATACCCTTGTCTGAAGGCCAAGGCCATAAGGCAAAGGGAAAGTCAAAGGCCTCGGAGCAATCTTTGGCCAGCGACCCAAAGAAGGAAAGATCTGCCTCATACACAGGCAGATACGAGTCCTACACTCCGCTCTCTCTTCCACGCGCCAAAATTTACAGCGTGACGAAGGAGAAGCAGAGTTACCGAAAGCCGAGACCACTCCCAGAGTGGTATCAGCGAAAAAATAAAAATCAGTGGTGCGAGTTCCACGAGTCTTCGGGACACAACACTGAGGAGTGTATCCAACTGAAGGACCAAATAGAGGACATGGTCCGGAAGGGATACTTGAAAAAATACATCGCGGATCACCGCGAGAAAAAAGAATCCGAGAAGTCAGCAAAGGACTCTCGGCAAGACCTCGACTTCCCCCGGAAAAACAGTAAAAAGCCGGAGGGGAAATTCCCTCCGATCAATGTTATCTCGGGAGGAATATGCTCTCGGAGGGAGCACAAGCGACACCTTAGAGCTTTGACTCACCAGGTGAACAACGCTGACATTCAATCTCCCCAGTCGCCGGTGCCGAACATGACGTTCACAGCCGCCGACTGCCGGGGGATTACGTTCCCTCACGAGGATCCGTTGGTGATCATCGCCACGGTGGCCAACCACGACGTCAGTAAGGTCCTTGTTGACGGTGGCAGCGGAGCAAACATTCTGTTCCGAAAGGCCTACAATCAAATCAAGTTGAAGCCCAAGCATCTTACGCCGGTACCCTACCCGGTATCCGGGTTCAACGGGGCTTCAACTTATCCAGATGGGAAGGTGACACTTCCTGTCACCATCGGCTGCGATGAGGCAGCCAGGAATGTCATGATTGATTTTTTGGTAATTGACGCTCCTTCAGTGTACAACGTGATTTTGGGGAGACCCATAATTCATGAGATCCAAGGGGTCGTCTCAACTTATCATCAGTTGATGATCTACGTCTCAGACACCGGCTTCCCCGAAAGGATACAGGGCAACCAAAAGGACGCCCGAAGGTGCAACTACCTCAAACCATCCAATAGGTCGCCCAGATGACAAGGATGAGGAGGAGAAAGAAAAAGAAAGAGAGCCGAGCACAAAAAAGCCGAAAGGCCTAAGTGCTTCGGCCCAAGGATCTGTACCCAGAGGTAAAGGGCCCGAAAGGGAAAAGGCTAGCTCTTCAGCTGAGCCGCAAGACTCATAGAGCCAGCCGAAGAACAAAAAGACTGGGACACCTGCCGACATTGGCAGCAGGCCAGATTATGAAGAGTCCAGTCCATCAGCAATGGACATGGACCAACAGACTGAAACAGTTGAGTTGGCCGAAGGAGATGTTGAGAAATGTGTAACAATCGGGATGGACCTTGATCCGAACACCCGTTGTGAACTTATTCAGCTCCTTCGGGACAACAGAGATGTGTTTGCTTTCTCGGCAGCTGATATGCCCGGGATAAGTTCAGACCTCATCTCCCATAAGCTTAATGTTGACCCAACGTGTCGACCAATTAAGCAAAAGAAGCGGAATTACTCCGCCAATAAGAACCGAGACATCGCAGCCGAGGTCAAAAAATTGTTGGAGGCAGGATTCATCGAACCTTGCCAATATCCAGAATGGCTGGCAAATGTGGTGATGGTTCAGAAGCCCAATGGTACCTGGAGGATGTGCGTTGACTTCACGGACCTAAATAAGGCTTGTCCAAAGGATTTCTATCCCTTGCCGAGGATCGATCAGCTAGTCGATTCGACAAGTGGCCATGCCTTGCTTAGTTTCATGGACGCATTCTCGGGGTATCATCAGATCTTTATGCACCCCGACGATCGAGCAAAGACATCATTCGTCACGAACGCTGGGGTGTACAATTACAAAATGATGCCCTTCGGATTGAAAAATGCGGGGGCAACCTATCAAAGGCTGGTGGATCAAGTTTTCGCCGATCAAAAGGGCCGAAAAATGGAAGTCTATGTTGACGATTCGATCGTCAAAAGCAAAAAACCAGAGGACCATGTAAAGGACCTGGCTGAAACTTTCGCCACCTTGAGAAAGCATCAAATGAAGCTGAATCCGAAGAAGTGTGTCTTCGGCGTGAAGTCAGGGAAATTCCTTGGGTTCATAGTCAGCAAGAGGGGGATTGATGCCAATCCCTCTAAAGTCAAAGCGGCGCTCGACCTTCCTGAGCCGAAAACGAAGCGGGATGTTCAGCGGCTCACCGGAAGAATGGCGGCCCTCTCGAGGTTCATTTCCAGAGCTTCGGATAAGGGGTTACCTTTCTTCAAAGCCCTGAAACTCCCGAAAACAAAAGAGCTCGTTTGGGAGGAAGAGCAAAAAGACGCCTTTAAACAGCTTCGGGAGCATCTGGCTCAACTCCCAACGCTGGCTAGCCCAGCTGAAGGAGAAACTTTGTACCTATATGTGGTCGTTAGCCCAGCCACCATCAGCGCAGTGTTGCTGAAGGAAGAAAGTAAAAGTCAGCAACTGATCTACTTCGTCAGTCATACACTGACGGATGCCGAGACTCGCTATCCTCTACTCGAGAAAGTTGCTTTCGCGGTAGTAGTAGCTGCTCGGAAGCTGAGGCCCTATTTTGATTTCCATCAGATAGTGGTCTTAACTGATCAGCCGTTGGAAAAAGTTCTCGGCAAGGTTGAAAAATCTGGTAGGCTAGCCAAGTGGGCTTTTGAGCTCACCGAATTCAGCATCAGCTACCGTCCGAGGGCTTCCATTAAGGCTCAAGCTCTAGCGGATTTCTTGGCCGAATGCTCATACCAAGAAGCGCTAGACAGTGAAAAGAAAGTCTGGACCGTGTTTACGGATGGATCTTCCACCGAAAACGGTTCGGGGGCAGGAGTAGTGATAACTTCTCCCGAAGGCAAATCCTTTGAGTATGCACTAAAGTTTTCTTTTAAGGCCTCGAACAATGAAGCCGAGTATGAGGCAGCAATCGCCGGCCTAGAATTGTGCATCTCCTTGGAAGCCGATCATGTCTGCCTAAAAACAGACTCTCAGCTAGTTGCATATCAGATCAGTGGCAGCTACGAGGCCAAAGAGCCCTCCATGATAGCTTATCTTGCCAAGATCAAATCAGTCATTGCAGAGCTGAAAACTTTTGAGGTTCAGCTGATCCCAAGGGGTCAGAATACTCAAGCCGATGCACTCTCCAAACTTGCCAGTTCATCTCTTACCGAGCTGAACAGATCTGTATATATAGAAGTGCGTCGAGAGAGAAGTGTCGACGAAGCACCTGAAGTGTGCTGCGCTGACCCAGAGCCTAGTTGGATGGACCCCATCCTAGCTTTCAAGCTTCGGGGAGAAACTCCCGAAGATAAAGCTTTGGCCTCCAGGATGAAGAGAACCAGCTCTAGGTTCGTTGTCTTCAGGGGGGAACTTCTGAAAAAGTCCTTCTCAGCCCCATTGCTGAAATGCGTGGGACCAACAGATGCAGATTATATCCTACGGGAGATTCACCTCGGCATCTGTGGGAACCACATTGGGGGAAGAACCTTAGCCCACAAGGCATTGAGGGCTGGATATTACTGGCCCACCATGATCGCAGATGCTAAGGAGCTGGTCCGGAAATGCGAAAAATGTCAAAAATACGCTCCAGTTATCCATCAGCCAGCAAGGGATCTTCAGCCGATCCTTAATCCACTCCCGTTTGCCCAATGGGGACTGGATATACTGGGACCATTTCCAGAGGCTGTGTACCAGAAAAAATGGCTGATAGTCGGTGTCGACTACTTCAGTAAATGGATCAAGGCCGAAGCAGCCTCGAACATTACAGAGCAAACTGTCAGAAAATTTATCTGGCAGAATATCATCACTCGCTTTGGCATCCCGAGAGTATTTGTCTTCGATCATGGGAGGCAATTTGATAACTTACCGCTGAAGCGATATACAGATCAGTTCGGCATCAAACTGGCATATTCAGCGGTATGCCACCCGCAAAGTAACGGACAAGCCGAAGCTGCAAATAAACAGATCTTAAATGCCCTCAAGAAGAGGGTGGAAGATCAAAAGTCCAAGTGGCTGGAGGAGCTCCCTGGAACCCTTTGGTCCCTTTGGACAACTGAAAAAGAGGCAACGGGCCACTCACCTTTTGAACTGGTGTATGGTGCCGAAGCCGTCCTTCCAGTGGAAATTGGCTCTGAGAGCCTTCGAGCGCACCACTTCTCGGCTGAGAATGAGCGACTGATGAGGGAATCTCTCGATTTCCTCGACGAAGTAAGAGACTCAGCCCGAGACAGAATGGCCGCCTATAAGCAGAGAATCAGCAAATTTTATAACCGAAGGGTCCATGCAAGGCCTCTCAAAATTGGAGACCTTGTCCTTCGGAATGCTGCTGCAGTTCAGAAAGGCCGAATCCATGGGAAACTCTCAGCTGCATGGGAAGGACCTTATGAAATTTATGATGAGCTTCAGCCAGGGACATACCGACTTCGGCAGTTGGATGGAACTGAGTTGAAAAATCACTGGAACGCTGATGTACTGAAAAAATATCATGTGTAAACCCTTCGGGGCAGAACAATCTTTGTAAGTACATTTTGAACTAATGAAAGGCCTTGGAGCCGCCATTTATATAAATGTTTACAACTTTTTATCCTTTCAAAATTTTCTTTGTTCTATCTACTCTTTAAGGGTTTTTTATTCAGCCTCGTCTGAAACCTTCGCCTTCGGGTAACTGGGTTTCAGATTGCTGACAAAACTCGTCTTTTTAAAGAACACTGGTCTTTCAGCTGAAGTCAAACTTCAGTAAGACTTGTTCTCCAAAGACATGAGTCCATGGACAATTCTGGGATATTGCCTTAACTGAGCCTTGTATCCCAGAGAGCCATTATCCGAAACATTGCCTTAAGTTGGCCCTGTGTTTCGGGTATCCATTTTTCAAAGATAGACAGAAAATCAAGGATAACAGCAACAGTTGAAAGTTGTTTAATCAGCCTCGTCTGAAACCTTCGCCTTCGGGTAACTGGGTTTCAGATTGCTGACAAAACTCGTCTTTTTAAAGAACATTGGTCTTTCATCTGAAATCCAACTTCAGTAAGACTTGTTCTCCAAAGACATGAGTCCATGGACAATTCTGGGATATTGCCTTAACTGAGCCTTGTATCCTAGAAAGCCATTATCCGAAGCATTGCCTTCAGTTGGCCCTGTGTTTCGGATATGCGTCTTTTAAAGAACACAGGTCTTTCAGCTGAAGTCCAACTTCAGTAAGATTTGTTCTCCAAAGTCCTGAGTCCATGGACAATTCTGGGATATTGCCTTAACTGAGCCTTGTATCCCAGAAAGCTAATATCCGAAGCATTGCCTTCAGTTGGCCCTGTGTTTCGGATATCCAAATTTCAGCTGAAGTCAATCTTCAGTAAGACTTGTATTCCAGAAGCATTGCCTTCAGTTGGCCCTGTGTTTCGGATACCCATTTAAAAGAAGTGAAGAAATTGTTTATTCAGCTGAAGCCATACTTCAATTTCTGGGGGGGCAAGAAGCACTATCAGTGCAAGTTTATGTTCGGCAGAATGAAAGAAACAGTAAAGCATTCAAAAACAAAGCAGCTGAAGAAAAGATCATCAAATTAATAATTCATGCTCAGAAATTGATCTACAAGTTCAATTAAACTATATCGGCAGCCGCCCACAAGCGGAAAATAACAGCTGCCGAAATACGTACATAAGCAAAAAAATAAACTGTTGTACGACAAGGCAAGCTGAAGCAAAAAACAAGGCAAAAAATTCAGAAAGCGGCAAGTCTAAAGTTAAGCGCATGATGAACCGCAAGATTCTGAAGACGACTGCCCGAGTTCCTATGCTTCAGCCTGAGGATCAGACTGATCAGCGTTGTTGAGCCCCATGGTGGCCTCAGCCCCAGCAGCAGAAGAAGCAGGCTTTGCACTCTGCCGAGCCTGCCTTTCCCTCTGTTCAGCCTCCAACTCCATTCTCTCAGCTTCCTCTTCGACTTCCTCAGCCTTAAGAATTTCAGCTTCGACTGGAGTTGCATACTTCATATGAGGATCTTCGGGATTCTGGACCCATTCAGCACATTTGGACCAGTCCAGCTTCGGCTCAGCATGAAGGCAGACTCTTCGGCATACTCTGAACCCGTTTCTGAAACCCATTTCATATTCTTCCTGGGTATAGACACGGACTTTGAGTAGAGCCTCAGCATCAGCCAGCTTCTTCTGGGTCTCCTCCAAGTCTTCCTTGGATTTCTTCAGCTCATCGGCGAGCTTGGAGGAGGAACCTTTCAGCTCATTCAGCTCCTGCTGAACTTGGGAAGCCTTCGTCTGAGCCTGGGCCACTTCAACTTTTTTGGCCATCAGTTGATCCTCAGCCTCATGGAGTTTAGCTCTCTGAGCTTCAGCAGCAGCAGCAGCCTCTGAGAGTTGGACATCTCTGGCCTGGAGCAGCTCTTCAGCAGCCATTTGGCTGGCTTCAAGAGCTTCTAGTCGTTGCTGCACTTCAGCTTGTGCAGCAGCTCCTTCCTAAATACGGCTCTCAACGGCAGCCTTGAATTTGGAGACGTCCACTCCCATGTGCTCCTGAAGGAATTTTTCCCCTTCCATCAGTGGGGGAAAAACTTCCTTCTCCATAGCGTCGCAGAAGGTTTTGAGGGCTTCAGCAGCTCTTTTCTCGTACTCCTCACCCTTCTGCTGCTTCTCTTCAGCTGCTGCTTGCTTCAGCTTAGCAAGCTTTAATTCCTCCTCAGCTACCTTCTTGTCGTGCTCAGCAGCATCTACCCTATCTTGTAGGGTATCTATCAGCTCTACAGTGAGAGTCTGATTGTGCACGAACTGAAAACAGGAGCACAAATTAAAAAAAAATAATAAAGGTAAATAAAAATAGAGCTGAATTTTAGAGGAAATAAAGGCAAGGAAAATCACCTGCATCATCAGCAGTTGGTTAGACCTGGCTGGGTCAGGAACTGATCTGCTGGATTCGCCCATCCCAGCAGTGGCCTTCAGCGACCAGATTCTTGCCCTATCTACTTCGGACATGCCAGCAAAATCGCCGAAGTAGGTTGCAGCTCCTTCTCGGTTCTGACCCCATATGAGGTCCCAGATGTGATCTGGGATTGGAATTCGGGGGGCCGAGAAACCCATTTCTCCAGATTGCAGAGTCTGGAAAGAAGGGAAGGATGACGATGGAGCTTCTTTAGCTTTGGATGGCTCAGCATCATCCTTCTCAGAAGAGTCAATTACTATGACCTCTTCTTCTTCAGGGGTGAGGGCGAAAGCCTCAACCTCTCTTGCAATGTCTGTCGTGGAACCCTCAGCACTGGGCATCACGACATCCTTATTTTTGTGCTCAGCAACACTCTCCTTAATTGCTTCTTGGACCCCTCCCTTAGATTCGGGAGTTCTCTGATCCACCTCCATCTCAGGAGGTGGCGGAGGGGTCTTTGGAGGTGATTGGGGTGGTGGCCGGGGAACCCTCGGCGATCCATTGCCTTCCTCGGGTTTCCTTATTGCAACGCCGATGGTCATCGGCCTCCGCTGAAAGTCGTGAGGGCCGATGATGGCCATTCTTCGGCGCCTTTTCTGAAGAGGCTGCTCGTCCATGTCTGAGTCTGAAGACTCTTCTTGTATTTGGTCTTCGGGACGAACAGGGGCTTTCCCTTCTCTGTGTCTGTTACTCTCTTCAGACTGTAACAGACAGGGGGGAGGAAGAATGTGAGTAAAAAAAAAAAAAAAAAAAAAAGACAAAGTTAAGTCTGAAAGCTCATCGAGGTCTTCAGCAAAGCCTCGTCTTCTTCAGCTGCCCTAGCTGCAGCTTCTTCTTCAGCAGCTCTGGAGGACCCTTCTCCTCCTTCGCAAGCTTCGAGAACCCGTGCAACCTCTTCGGCTGTACGGGCAGCTTCAGCTTCTTCGTCCAGCAGCTTAAACCAGGGGTCTCTCTTCTTCCACCAAGGCTTCTGCCTCTGATACAGAGCAACAACCTCAATTTGGAAGTGGGAAGAGTCTAGATGAACTTCCCTATGCCTCGGTTCAGTGATAGACGGGGCCCGTTCAGTTACAACTCGTTCTCGGTTGACACCAAGACGAGCGTAGTTAATGCCAACGTTGGTCTCGTCCCGCTCTGAAAAAGAAAAGGGGAAAGGTCAGTTCAGATAGGTTGGCACAGCATAAAAAAGCGAAGTGAGAGAAGAAAAAGAGATAATTAAAAAGCCTCGGCCCCAGCCGAAGAAGCTTACCATCCTTAAACTTTCGGCTGAGGCCAACAGCTTCTAGCATGTTCTCTTGGAAAACATAATGCGTATCGGGGAGCCAAGTCTCCGGGATATGCTGCATTCGGCCGCTGCCCCCCCGGTTTGGCAGCTTGCCGAAGATATGTTGTTGATCAAGGTTCGGATCCGCCCCGTTATCTGCGGGGGGACCTAGACTTCCCATGTCGGGATCAGGCTCAGCAAGGTACCGGGGAGCGCTGAAGACGCAAGGGTGGCCCGGATCTGTGGGTGCCCTAACCCAAATCCATTGACCTCTCCAATCCTTGTCTGAAGAGTCGTTCGGCCACATGGTTAAGTACTGGGGCCGGGACTCAATCCGGTACCACCCAGAACCATGGCTTCCGTGCCCACTTTGAATATTTGGCACTAGCCGATGAAGCTTTTTGAAGCAGTGCAGGTTCGGCACATACTTGAAGAACTTGCAGACCCATAAGTATGTCATCACCCTTCGGATGCTGGTGGGAGTTAATTGACATAGGGAGATATTGTAATGGATCAGCAAGTCTCGGACGAATACGTCCAAAGGGAACCTCAGCCCGTACTGAAGTTGTCTTGTGTACACCCCCACATACCCTGGGGGTGTACGATGGATTCTATCGGATGCCGCGAGCATTCGGCACCAATACCCATCAGCTTTAAAAATGCCGTAATGCAACTCAATTTGCTCGGCAAACCGATATTGTTCGGCATTCTCCACCCACCATGAGTAGGGGCGGTTCTTTATCATGGCCGAAGCTACTTCGGCATTCTCCCACTCTGAAAACCCGGGGAGGATATCCCAAAGGACAGCGGGAACTTCATCGTCCCGTCCAGAAGCGCTCGGTCCCTCCGTTCTCTGAGGAGGAGCCGAGGAAATTGGAGTCGCCCTAATCCCTTCAGCAGGGTCAGACTCTGGCCTTTGTCCATTCCAGGTCCCAATCCTGTTCCTAGGATCGGGAATCGGCCTTGCTCTTCTTGGAGCACGGGCTCTACCTCTAACTCCTCTTGCCATTGATTATTTCGAAGAAAAAAGTCGAAAAAAAGGGAAGGAGTTTGAATTCGAAGAAAAATAAACTGAAATCAAAGGAATTTACCTTAATCTGAAGCGAAAGTTGCCGATTTACGAGTTCGTAGTGGCAAGTCTCAGTTTCTAAGCTTAATGCTCGGGGAATTTGCGAAGTTTTGATGCGGGTTCTTGGTTTCTCTCGAGAATTCTGGGTTTGTGTTGGTGAATAAGTGAGGAGAGATGACGCGCCTCTGTTTATATCTCCAGGAATGGGATACGAGGAGTCCGCGTTTCAATTTCTCTTAAATACCCCACTAAGTAACCGTTAAACACATGATCTTGTGATTAAACTGCCCATTATCCGTCCAACTTCCACAATCATCCGCCTAAACCGTTGTTATCTCATTAATTACGGTTTAAATTCAAATTTTTGGATTAATTAAATCATTTACTTCCCTCCTTTTCTGAATCAAATCAAACCCGACCCGTCATCCTTCCAAATCGGGTCTGGGGGGCAAGTTGTTTGGGTCCAATTTAGTCCAATTGGGCCTAGGCATTAAATGATCCAATTAAAAGCCCAAGGTCAAGGTTCAACTCTCCAATTGTGCTAAAGTCAAAGGTCAGCCCTCAAAGCAAGCCAATTGGGCTAAGGCCCAACCTCTCCATGTATGAAGAGGTATAAAAGCCATCAATATTCATACATTCATTGATTCATAGATTCACAGATTCATATATTCTCATATTCATAGATTCACAAATTTATACATTCTCATACATTCTCATATATTCTCATATATTCAAGCAAAGCCTCAAGCAACTAATTCTCTTGCATAGTGTTCTCTTTCTACACATTGTACTGACTTTAGCATCGGAGGGGCCTTCCTCGGCAACACCCCCGAGGCTAGTTTACGTGTGTTTACTGTGCAGGAAACCTTCGGCCCAGCATAACTTGGACCGAATCCAGTCTTCTCCGTTTCAGCGGACCTTCGGCAAGGTCCCATTGTTTTCACCCGAAACAATTATGAAAGGCTAAACAGATACTCCGTTAATTGTACTAAGTGCACTCCAATTCGGAAAAGATTACTTAATTTTTTTGGCTAAGTAGTGAAATAAATAATTTAACAGTTTTGGCTTGTAAAATGTGTTATTAATAACAATAATCAATGTCACACTCATGCAAATTATGGATTTTATGTACAATTTATTTTGATTGATCATTTATGTTCATTCACTGTTCCATCATTATCTTAACGGAATAATGAAGATGATTGTATTTGTGGAAAAGATTAATTCTGCATTCATTTACATTTACTGGAGGCGCAAAAGTACTGTAAATCCCAAGAAAGATGGTGGATGACTATGGTCATATACTCATACATGATACGTTGAGCAATGATCTTGTGGTTGTGGTCATAACACTTATAAATGGCTGGTTTTTGTAGCCAAACGATATATAGTAAAAGTAGTAACGCAATTTGAAACTTCACAATTCGTACATCATACGGGCTTGATTACGAGTAACAACTATGGAGTAACGAATATAGCAATATTAGTGATTGTTCAAAAAAAAATAAAAAATATAGCAATATTAGTGACGGCTAAAATTTGGTGACGTCCAATTTGCACTCTAGCCTACTCGAGAGTACCTCTCTCCTAGGGCTGCAAATGATCCGAGCCAAGCCGAGTTTCAATCTGTTCGAACTAAGTTTGATAAGAATTATTCGTGTTCGAACTATCTCGAGCTTAAACGAGCTTTTAAAATCTTGTTTGAGCTAGGCTCGTTAAGAATTTGGCTTGTTCGAGCTTTATTCACGAACATACTCGTTTGCATTTCGAGTTTAAGTTCGAGCTTGAATGGGATTAAATCGGGCTTGACTAAATACACGAGCCCTAATTTGTTATTAAAAAAATGTTTTCTTTTAAATTTTTACACAACGGAGTTTTCATGCCTTTACATGATGAAATAATTAGTACTTTTTATAAATATATGTATGAATAAAAGATATATAAATTGTCCGAGTTTTAATCGGACATTGAAAAAAACTTATAAATGGACTTAAACGAGTTGTTCATAAACATTACCGAGTCGAACATGATGTTGTTCGAGCTTTGTTCATTTATCTGACGAGCTTAAGATTTTTGTTCAAACTTGTTTGTTAGCTTAGAGCTTGTTTGACATTGTTTTTTGTTTTTAGTTTTCTAGTTTTTTAGAAAACCAAAAACAGGAAACAAGAAAAAGGTATTTCCACTTTTTTGTTGTCAGTTTTCTAAATTATCAGGATTTTAATAAGTTTGACTAATTTTTTATTCATTATATGACATATATCATATGAATTTGAAAATCAAAAAACCAAAAAACAAAGAACCACAACAATGCCAAACAAACCCTTAACAAACGAGTTTTGATCAAACTTTGACTGAGGTTGTTCGCGAGTAGTTCACGAACGTATCAGCTCATCTACACCCCTACTCTCTCCCCTTCTTCTCTATTTCATCTTAATTCTTTCTCTACATGCCCGAACTTTGGATTGTTTGAAAACCTACTCAACACTGCAGTCTGCAGAATACTTCTTGAGAGAACAATTGCAATAATTGAAACCATTTATCGACATAGAATGCTGCATTGCCTACATATGTTTAATGGTGCAACGGACAATCTACCCACATATAGGAATATAGGAAGTACTTGGTTGATCGTTTACGCCTAGACCATTAAAGTAATTTGGCCATGCCTAAACAATAGTTGGCCAATGGCCATCGCCCTTTTATACCTGTTGACACCAACTGCAATCCTTCCCAAAATCAATGGAGAAATATACGGAGTTAAAAAAAATTAAAAAAGAAAAAAACAAAACAAAACAAAAAAGCAAAAGCACACATACAAGTTAATAACCTAAAAGGAAGGAGTTATTCATAAAATTGTAGCCAAAACTTGATATTACATAGATTTGGTGCAACAAAATAGGCATAGTAGCACCTGCATATCTGGCATTAATACTCTTACAAGCTCTAAGTTAACTTAGGTCAGCTTTCACCTTCTAAACTTGCCACCCCCTCTTCCCCCACCTCTTCCCCTACCACGACCACGCCCACCCCCTCTTCCTCCACCACCACTACCTTTACCACCACCCAATGCCTTGTTCACATCAGTTTTAATCTTCATATTTTCTGGCAAAGGCAGAATGTGATCCACACACTTCCTGAAACTAAAGTCTTCTACAGATTCATCAGCTCTTATGACAAAGAAACAGCGACTTTTCCACTCTGGATGTTGGCGAATTTCAAAAGCATTAATTCCTGAACCAATCTTCTTCACTGGCTCTGGATGGCCCTTGTTTATCAGCTCCTGCAGCACCAAATGCTCATACTGGAAGAGAGGAATACAAGGAATTTGACAACATTAGTATAATCTATTGAAAGTAAAATAGTATATGTTCTTCAAAGTTCTGAGGTATGTGAACAGGATCAAATATCAGGACAAAAAAATAAAATACAGTTGAAAATCAATCAGATGAGCAAAAAAGAAGAAACAGTAAAATAACTGCACAATCTATTGATGAGATTAGATTGATTTGGTGTATTTCAAATATAAAGCTATCATTTTTCATTCCTCATTGAACAGGATGATTACATTGAACATAGCATGAAACAAACAAAGGAATGACCAGAGTCACTTTAATGATAATCAAGGGCTAAAGGCATGTATAGGGACATTAAAAAATTCCCTAATAAAAGAGGGGCCATTTTTTTTTATATAAAGCTAAGGGGCTGTTTGGTAGGTGTTTCTTGGAATTCCCTTCCCCTTTTCTCAATGTTCAGCTCCTAAAAATCTCTCTACTCTGATTTCCACCACCCCCAAGGGCTTCAAAAAACCCCAGAATCCCCTATACTATGACCACCATCCTCAATCAATCCAATTCCACCACAAACACCACCAGCACCCTCCAGCACACACAAGACCAGTCCCCCTCACTAGACCACAACCTAGATAAATCTGAACGCCCCAAGCCTGAATCCCCTCCCCAAGTCCCCAACCACAACCTTCATAGGCTAACCACCATCAAGCCACCCTCCTTCCCACTACACTGCAATGCTGTTATACACTTGTACCAAAAATAAAGGAAGAAAGAAGTTGCACTCATGGCAACTCCAAAAAAGAAAAAGATGGAAAGAAACTACCCGAATTCTCACTGAAAGTATTCCTGTAGTGACCTTATGTCCTTAGAAACTGATTGTTGCTGAATAAGTAAATATGAAGCAGGAAAATTGTATGCAAGCAAGCTATAGTCTTTTCGATTATCTCAAAATTGATGCTTTTCAAGATACAATTTAAAGGAAATCTCTGTATTCTAATCTATAAAATTGAAAGATGTCTTACAAAAGGTATTTCCATACAATTCCTTTCCACCCTCAAACAGTAGTACTGAACTTTGTTCATGAAGATCAAAACCAATGGAAATCAAATTGCATCCACGAAAAGAGAAGTGAATTTTTTTTTTTTTGAGTTTTTGATCAACTTAGAATATACATTTACACTCCAAGATCTTGTGATACAGCTCAAAATTGTTAATATTTAGGAAAAGGTTTTGAAGCTGGAGAAAATTGATAATAAACTAAAAAAGAACCAATTACAACCCTCTTTAAACTCAAAACTTCAAATTTTTGTTTAAAATGGTTATATAGAAAAGAAGAATCCTTTTCAAAAATCCATTATTCAAGAGCTAATCTTAGTCTAATTTCACTTCTCTTCAAGCCTCCTACAATCATGAGGTAGCCTATATATACACCGTAAATTCTAGGCAAAATACACTAAACACTTTTACACCATGTCCACGAGGCAAACATTCATATTTCATTAATGTAGCAAAATTTTAGAAACAATGCGAGAAATCAAAACTTTGTCTAATGAAACCAGATCAAAATGAAGTGTGCGAGAGTTTTTATGTATATAGTCAATGAATTTTTCAAACAATTCTATTCATTTTTAAATACACAAATTAAAATTTTTTCCTCCCTGTTCTACATTAAACACAAATCAAATTTCCCAAAAATCGAAGTCTAATCCATATATAAACGCCATTAATCATTGAAAACTAACAAATTAACTCATACTAAAACCAAACAGAAATTAACAATTAATCAAAAATAATAGAAACCAATCAAAGCCAAAAGAAACACAATTGACAATACCTTGTTAAAATTGATATTCGTAGGCCAATGATGCAGCAACTTATAAAAGTAATCAAACATCTCAACAGACGACCCGAATGTTTTGGGCCCGAGAACAACCGGGCCTTCGGGTTCGGGTTTCCCCTCTCCATCTTCTTCCAACTTCTCCATCCTCTCTTCTTCTACAGACTTCTCCTCCTCAACCTTCTGCTTCTTCGCATTCACCTCGGCATCATCCGCCTCTTCTCTCGCTCTCTTCGCATCATCCTTCGGGCCGGGCTGCGGGTTCTCGAGTTCCATGTCCTCGGT
This sequence comes from Chenopodium quinoa, assembly GCF_001683475.1. NCBI lineage: Eukaryota > Viridiplantae > Streptophyta > Magnoliopsida > Caryophyllales > Amaranthaceae > Chenopodium > Chenopodium quinoa. The sequence goes on from NW_018742879.1 coordinate 2,255,980, forward strand.
TGTTGCAGTGGCGGTTTCTGGTTCAGTGATTGCCTCGGACGCCATTGATGAGAGAAAAGGTGGAGATTTTCTCTCTCCTAGGGTTTTGCAGATGGTGGCTGGTAGTATGGAGGAGAGGAGTGAAAGAGGGTTTAACAGGGATTCTGGAATTTTAATGTTGTTTTTCTTTTTTTTGAATAATTCGTTTAATTATTTTTAATATTGGAGGATAGAAAAATAATGGAGTATACTCCGTAACCTAGAATCCTAGATGGCTTATTAGAAAGTCTAGAACAAAGCTGAAGAAGTGTAAGCGGTAAGCCCAAGTATAGGACACGAGTTGACAACAAATGTACGAAGAGCTTTGTGTGTTCCAACTCAAATCTTGTTTGGTTTTCTCAAAAAGATCTTGTTTGTTAAAGACAGTTTTAATTTAGAAAAATTGGTTTTAATAAACTCAATTTTAGGTTTTTTTTTTTAAGAAGAAATACACTTTAATAATCTCAACTACTAGTATTAGCAATATACTTCAATAACTTCAACTAAGGCCACAACGTGTGACCAGGGTTACTTATAGGGGTTACTAAGTCGGTTAAGGGTTACTTAATCTGGGGTTCCTCAATTGGTAGCGTGTTTTTTGTGTGAGAGTAGCCTCTAACTGACTGAGTAAGCCCTGAATAAGTAACCCTTGACCGACCAAGCAACCCCTGAATAAGTAACCCCAACACACAGAAAAAGCACCGATTCTTAAATAAGCCCAGATGACCGGTGACCTAATTTTTTTTTTTTTTTTTTTTTTTTTTTTTTGATAAGAACAATTAGAAATGTTTCCCTAAATAATGTAAAAACATAAACTATTTCCTTATATACATTGGTTTAAAAATTATTTCTCACAATGTCGTCCACCCAGGCTCGATGTAAAAGTTTGGTATTTGCCAATATAGAATCGCTAATACCATTAGAGTCGAGCCTACGTGGACAGTAGTATGAGAAATAGTTTTTAAACTGACTTATATAAGGAATTAGTTTGAATTTTAGCATTATTCCATGAAATTGCTCAGAAATGTTGCAATATAAATAACAAGAAGTCAATAATTAAAAATACAATATAATAACAAGAAGGCAATAATTAAAAACACAGTATAATAACAAGAAGTCAATAATTAAAAACACAATATAATACTGGATGATGATGGTGTCAGCCACTCTGGAGATGAGCAGATTGGTTCAGTGGTGGTTAATTATTTCCGCAACCTTTTCAGTTCTTCTAATCCTTAGTTGATTGAACAAGCCCTGCAAAACTTTCAAAGAAGAGTCACTGATGAGATGAATGCTAGTCTAAGAGCAAATTATTCAGTCGAGGAGGTGAAGTTGGCATTGAGTCAAATGCATCCGATCAAAGCCTCAGGTCCTGATGGTATGTGCCCTCTTTTTTCCAGTCTTACTGGCATATTATTGATCTGTTAATATCTAGCTCTGTGATTTCAATTTTGAGAGGTGCTTCGATTCCTGCTTCTCTTATTAGTACTTTTATTGCACTAATTCCGAAAAGAGCAATGTGGATCGTATGACTGATTTTAGGCCTATTTCCCTATGCACTTTAGTATATAAATTGGTGTCGAAAGTGTTGACTAATAGGTTGAGACGGTTTCTGGATAAAATTATACTTCCTCCGTTCTTTTTTTATTGCATCATAGGGGTTTTGGAGGCAAAATTTGGTAGTGGAAAAAAGTAAGAGAGAGAAACGTAAAAATACAAAATTGTTCATGTAATGTATAAAATAAAAAGTGAGGGTATGTTGGATATTTGCAGTGTGAACATAAATATTTTTTGTCCTAAAATGGAAGTGATGCAATCTTTGTGAAACTTCACTAAAAGACAAGTGATGCGATATTAAAAGAACTTAGGAAGTATCTGCAAATCAGAGTGCTTTTACTCCGGAAGACTTATTACTGATAATATATTGGTGGCTTTCGGATTATTTCATCATGTGAAAAATTCAAACCATAAGGAGGGTAGTATGGGTCTAAAATTGGATATGTCAAAAGCATACGATAGAATCGAATGGAATTTTTTTGGATGCTGTGCTTCAGAACTTCGGGTTTGATCATGGTTGGAGGAATCAGGTTATGGAATGTGTGCGAAGCGTGACCTTTTCGGCTTTGGTGAATGGGAGGCCTACGAAAGAGTTTAGCCTGGGTAGAGGTATTCGACAAGGGGATCCGATTTCACCGTATCTGTTTATCTTGTATGCGAAGGTGTTCTCTCATTTGTTAAGGAGTGCAGAAGAAAGAGGTAGTCTTCATGGGATTCATATTGCTCCGTCGGCTCCATCTGTTAGTCACTTGTTGTTTGCTGATGACTGTATTATTTTTTCTAAGGTGGCTTTGTAGGATGCGGAGGTTATTCAAGAAGTGTTGCAGACCTATGAGTTGTCTTCAGGGCAGAAAATAAATTTTGATAAAACAACAATTACTTTTAGCAAGGGTGTGCCGGATGTGAAACGTACGGAGATTGAGGAGTTTAGTGGTGTTCGTATGGTGGATGTTCATGATAGATATTTGGGATTACCCACGGTGGTGGGGAGGTTGAAAAAGGTGATTGGTGTTAAGGAGAAATTGTGGAAGAAACTTCAAGGGTGGAAGGGGATGGTACTATCTAAGGCGGGTAGGGAGGTCATGATAAAGGTGGTGGCCCAATCTCTCTCTACCTACGCGATGAGTGTTTTTAAGTTTCCATCCTCTTTTTGTGATGATATGAGATCGTTAGTGGCTCAATTTTGGTGGGGTCAGAAGCAAGGAGAACGGAAAATTCATTGGTTAGCATGGAAAAAATTGTGTCCTACGAAGAAGGAGGGTGGTTTGGGCTATAGGGAATTCAAACTCTTCAATTGGGCTCTTCTTGGGAAACAGGCTTGGAGACATATGATGAACCTGGGTAGCTTGCTTGAGAGAATTTTAAAAGCTCGATACTATCCCAACTCTTCATTTATGGAGGCAAATCTTGGCACCTTTCCGACTTCCGAGCTATACTTGGAGGGGTATATGGGAGGCAAGATGGGTGTTGAGAAGAGGGATGAGATGGAGAGTGGGTAATGGTCATGACATTAGAGTTTGGACGGACCCGTGGATTCCCAGGACTTAGACACACAAAATTATTTCTCCTAGCGGCGATGCTAGTGAAGATATGCGAGTTAGTGAGCTCATTGATCCTTTATCTAGAGGTTGGGATGTAGCCAAGGTGTCTCAATTATTTTTTTCGTTTGAAAGGGATCGAATACTGAGTATCCCCATAAGTTGTAGGCTGCCTGCGAATCAATTTTGCTGGGACTTGGAGAAGGATGGACTGTATTCAATGAGGTCACCCTATAAAGCCTTGCTTGATGATGATTGGAGCAGAGAAGAAATTTCATCGTCAACTGATAGACATATGTGCAATGGAATTTGGAAGCTGTGTGTTCTACCAAGAGTTAAAATTTTCGCTTGGAGGGCTTGCCATAATGCTCTTCCGACTCGCAGTGGGATTAATCATCGCATTCGGGACTATGATCCGTTGTGTAGTATCTGTCATAGGGAAGAGGAAAATGTACTGCATGCTCTAAAGGAGTGTAGCCTCGCCAAAGCAATCTGGAGTCAAAGTAAGTTCTCTCACTTGATGCACCAAAATTTCTGTAATGTGGTTGATTGGTGGACTATTGGTTTGAATGAATTAGATGATGAGGATAAAGAGGATGCGATTACATTATGCTAGGCTATATGGGGAGCAAGAAACAGGTGGATTATGGAGGACGAGCGGCAAAATCCAGATAATGTAGTAGCATATGCATTGAAATGTAGTGGTGAGGTGAGGGAGGGGGGTGCTAAGAAGTGTCTGAGATCTGTAGGGCTTGGTAGCAGTCACCCGAATGCCTGGACACCACCTGCAACAAGCTTTGTGAAAGTTAATGTAGATGCTGGTGTTTTAGGAGAATTGGGAATGGGGCTTGGTGCGGTTATTAGAGGCTGCCAGGGGGATGTTGTTTGTTGTGGGGTGATTCAAGGGTCTGAAAAATGGGAGATAAAAGTGGCAGAGGCTAAAGCTATTTGGTGGGGTATGATGCTAGCTAAGGAGAATGGTTATGGAAGAACTGAAGTAGAGAGTGACAGTTTGGGGGTTATTGAGGCGCTGCGATGTCAACAGAAAGGCTCGAGTTCGTTTCATTTGGTGTTGGATGATATTATAGCTTTGTGTTATGATTTTATTAGTGTTAAGTGGTCTTTTGTTAAGCGTAGTGGTAATAGAGTAGCTCACGATTTGGCTCATTTAAAACTATGGGAAATTGGTCGAAGAGTGTGGAATAATGTACTCCCTACTCGTATTGTTGATGTTGCTTCTTATGATTTAGTAATATAATTCCCATAATGGGGTTTCTTCAAAAAAAAAAAAAAAAAAAAAACCCCACAATATAATATTAATAACAAGAAGGCAATAATTGTTTATATGTATTGGAGACTTGAATCTTTGAAAGTAAGACCCAAAGACACACCACATAAATTTGAAGAAGAAGAGATCAAAGCAAAAATCCGTGTTTAAGGCGGTAAGGAATGACGACGTCCAAGTCGTGGTCCCCTTACTAAGCTCTTTTTATGAGTTTTCAAGCGTAGCATTTAAGCCATTAAGCTACATATAACTACAAGATGTTCAAATGTTAATGCTGGTTAGTCCTCGGCAATTTGATGGAAATTTCCCAAGGTCCAGATTCTTTTCAACCATTTTTAGTAGCCAGGGGTACACCATTTTTCTCTTTAAAGAATCGAGGGAAATTGATGTACATAAAAGTGCTTACAAAATTTTCTTGTTGTTGAATCACGGGAGTAGAACATTTGATGAATTCATAAAATAAACCATATAAGAAAATGTTGGGTGATTTCTTTGGGTAATTGTTTTTTCTTGTATTGTATTTTCATTTGTTTTCGAATATTTGCAAAAATCATGTTACTAAATTACTTTAGAAATTTTATGGGTTTTCTGTTAAAAAAAATAAAAATTAAATAAAATGTTACCCGTACTCTTTAGGGCTACATATAAAGAGCTAAAATGGAAAGGACAAGTGAGAATATAATATTAATTACATTGATTTGCGCGTGATTTTGTCATACATTCCTAAATTAATACTCCGTACCATATTAGGAAATATCTTAAATGCTTATTCATATCCCTACGTATAGCAGTACCAAAAAAGCTTTATGGTTTCAATATTTACATCTCTACGTAACCATGAGCTCTTAAAATATTTGCGGATCAAACACGTGGGTGTATGGGGAAAAAGTAAGGGCCACCCTAAAGCACAATCACTTGGCAAAATTTAAACACCCCAATGAAATGAGTCAAACCGTCGTTAGCATATTGTATGTTATGTTTTGTATAACACTACAAATTTACAAAAACACAAGTGATTGTACATTAAAAATTGTTCATATCAAACTCAATTTAAAATACTAACACCAAAATGCATACATATGTCAATTTGGATCATTGATCAAATTCAAATCAAGTCTATAATCAAATTTTATACCGAATCATTTTAAATTAGTCAAATTATTTCAATTCGGATAAGTTTTTTTTTTCAGATCGGATCAGTTTATTTCAAATCGGATCAATTTTTAAACATGCCTCTTAGATACAATGGGTCTTGAATAATTGAACCTTCAATTTTCTTTATCGTGAATGTAGGTTCCATATAATTTTGTAACCATCTGACACATGATCTCCAAGAAATTAGAATTCCAAATTTGTGAGTACCTACTTATTAGATTCCATTAACATCATCATCTCTTTACATTCTAACGTCCGTTATGTCTCAAAAACCAGGCTAGGCTACCCAATTCCAATTAACAGACGTTAACAGTGAGTCCAAGAGTTAAATTCCAAGAAAGCCACCTTCTTTTGCCTTTTGTTTCAGTCAATCAAATAAACTCAAACCAACCAAACCCCGTTTTTAAATATAAAAGGATACCCATTTTCTTTATTTTCCAGAATTTCTTACAAAAAATCCCATCTCATTTCATCATCATCATCACCCTTTTTCACAAAGTTACTCCTTTTATTAGAAAGTTTGTATTTGTATTTGTTGTTAATTCATTTCCCAGAAAAAAGTTCTGAATCAAAAGGTAATTTCTTCTTAATCTTTTTCAAGTTGTAATTTTTTGATTTAATCCTTCTTATTTGAAGGAAACAGTGTTTCTTTATTTTGATTGTGGTTGATTTTAGGGGTTTTGATTGTTTTTTAATTAAACATTTTGATGGGAACTTGTAATTTAATATTTAGAATTTATAGGTTTGATGAAATTGGGAATTTTTTGTGTGTTTAGATTTAAAATGTGCCTTTCCTGGGAATATGGGTCGTTTGCATATATGTTCTTCTTTAAGGGGTTTTGAATTTTTGTCTGAATTTGTTATAGTATGTAATTTTGATTGATAATCAAAGAACATTAGGTTATCTTGATTATAATTTTTCTACATTTTTTCTAATTTATACTGATTTTTTGGATATTTTTCTAGGTTAAAGTTTGAGCCTTTTTTTTTCCTTAGCTGGAATTAATTGGTGAAAAACTTATGAACATTTATCTTGTTTCTTAGATTATTTGAAGTGTAGCTATTTCCGAGTAGTTACTTTGTGAATTTTTAATGGAGTTATCGGGCTTATTGCTTGATTGTTTAGATAGTTCTGTATGCTTAGGTTTTATGTTTATCTGCTAGTTCTTTGTCAAAGTCTGAAGATTTTTAGGCTGTTGAAAAACTGTGGCTTGCATCGTCATTTACTGTATTACTGAATTATTTGGTTATTCATCAGTTTGATCCGGAAGACAAATGAGTGATCACCATGTTGTGTGTGTGGACCGTCTGATTACATCGGACACTTTGCAACCGGGTAAAGGGATTGAGGTTTCGGAATCGTCTGTTGATAGTCATAATCATGTTTCTGAATCGTCTACTTCTTATGAACCCGGGGAGGTGAGAGCTGATGTGCCTGATGAAGAACAGCCTCTCATTCAGGGAGTTGAGTGCAGGATTTGTCAGGAGGAGGATAGTGTAAAGAATTTGGAGGTCCCTTGCTCTTGCAGTGGCAGTTTGAAGGTAACTTCTTTACCTTTGTTTTTAGACTTTTAGCTTGTCTGGTTCTTTTGGGGTAAGGTCTTAAAATGAGGGAATAATGGTCAGCTTTTGTGTGATTTTCTATGGAACTTGTTTGTAAAAAGCCGTAATAATACATTTGTACTTCCAAAACAGGTTGTTCTTTGTTGATTTTCATTATTGTGTTGTTATAACCTAAACATTTGTGTATAAATGGTAAAGCTAATGAATAAAATTGAATATTTGGGAGTTGATATGAGGGATGTTCTATGTAAGACAGCGAGCAAACTCATTAATTATTTTAGGCTGTGGCATTGTATCAAACATGCTTTTTGATATAGGAAGTTCCATACGTCTTCCAATTGTACTGTTTTGGGCTTAAAATCAACAATGAAACCGTTTGGAATTGATGCAAAGTCTTATACACACTTATTATTTCTGTGGTCAGTCAATCAGTCTGACGAGGACTGTGCTTGCTGTGCTCTCTGTTCCTAGAATTTTGTGGTTCTCACAACTAGTATTGTTTGATTATTTGGTTTCCAGGAGGATTAATGTTGCCTCGAAACTTTTCTTTTCTTTTTAATTCTTGGAGCTTGTGAAATGCATAGAAAAGAGTGCTGAAATTCAATGTGTTTTGTCTAAGATTGGAGCTCGAAGTTGTTTCATTAGTTATACACTTATACGAGTATGTTTTTACTACTTTTGTCCCTTTATAGTTTTGTTTTAGAATGATTATGGCCTCAAATAAATGCTCTAAGCTTTTTGTATAATGTTTGATAACTTTTCTTATCTTACTGTACCATTATTTATCTTGTCAAGAATACCAACTCACATTCATATTTCTAAAGTTGCGTTAGTATCGTATAGAACAGAGGCACCTTTGTCATTTCATAAACCCACCACTGTTCCTGGTTAAATGTTCAATATTTTTATATATAGCTTAAAAAAGGATAGAGGGAGCATCTAATTGTTTGTAGGTGCATATTGAAATTGACACTGGTACTAATCTTACGTTAGATCACTAGTATGTCTCTTAAACAAGTTTTGGGTTATGACGCAGTATGCTCATAGGAAATGTGTTCAAAGGTGGTGCAATGAGAAAGGAGACATCATATGTGAGATCTGTCATCAGGTATGTGTTGTTTTTTGATCTCCATTGTTGGATGATTCTGTTGTTTTTATCTTTGTACAGCTGTTCTTTGATTATTTGTTTCGAATTACGTTCTTTTCTTCTTGAGCCGGATGAGCCCATTTATTATTGGTTTCACCTTTTTCTTTTCCTCTTTTTTTTTTTTTTTTTTTTTTTTTTTTTTTTTTTTTCCGGATAGAGTATAGCTTGTTGTGGCGGTTGGTTGTTGCTGTGTAAAGTCTTTGTGTAAAGTTTATTTTGGAAAATTGAAAGTGATATCTATCTTGTGAATGAATGTTATTTTTACTGCATTTGGCATTTAAACGGTCTTCTTCCTTTCTTTATTCTAATCTTAGAAATTTCCTGGAATGCTATCAGTTTGAGACTTTGAGTAGAGAATTGTAAAAGGAAATTGATTGGCTGATTCTTTTATTTGTCCTTGGTCTTGAGATGTATAGCCTTTGTGATCCATTTTTTAGAATTTGAGGATGGAGTAATTGGGAGTCAACATCTTCTTGTAAGACGACTTTGAAAATATTTTCTTTTGGAAGTAGCTTTCAATAATTGGTGTTGGTGGGTGTGGCTCCTGTTCGATAGATTTACTCCCTATACCCTTAAAAATTAGGCTGCATTTGGTTGAAGGTTACTTTCAAAGAATTAAGTTCAAATTTCTGAGATACAATAATTGCTATTTTCATGTTTGTTTTTGACATTCACTATGCCACTGTATAGCCTTTCCTTGAGGTTATCTGTCTTTATTGCCACTGAACTAGTATTAAGTTATTGTCTTCACAACCAAGGGTTTGATGTTAGTATCATTTGGGTGATGGATATGGCATATTAACTAAAATTTCTGTTCTATGAAACGTGTTATGAATCTTATGATAGTGCTCATAGAGTCATAGTAGTCATGCATGAATTCATTCAACCATCCGAGGGCTATCACATTTTATATACTTTGGGCTACTGCTGTTTTGACTTCACTACTATTGGTTTGGATCTTCTGCAAATGATGTACAGCTAAACTCAAACTTTACCTTTATTTCTCATTTGCCAATTGATTTATAGGATTCACTTTATATAGGATAAAGTTGCTGTCTTGCAAGTTTTGAGATTTGAATTAAAACCTTCTTTATATTATAATTATTAATTGGGTAATACTGAAAATAAAGGATCATTTTTTGTATCAAATGAGCATAGCATGGTTGATCTGAAATATACTAAAAATTGACTCATAATATGCTTGATGATTTTGCTTAACTTAGATGCACTTATGTGTGGATCCCCCATCTATGATTCTTGTTATTTTTGGTGACGTATTTTATTTGTTATTATGGATATTGAGCCATCATTAAGTAATATTTCTTTCTTGGTTTATAAGCCTTATCAACCAGGTTATACTGCACCACCACCTCCACCTGCTGATGATACCGCTATTGACATCAGGTAATTTTTAGTGGTCTGCTCTTTTCATGCTTTTTACCAACTGTATTTTCATCTTATGGTGTATGTTGTATGAATGTGTTCCCTTCTTTTCATGCATGCTCATATTAGGCCAAAATTTCCCTGTGAGTGGTAAAATAATGAATGGAAATCTGCTATGCAGCAATCTAAGATCCTATTTAATACTTCTTCTTTTTGGTTACAGTGCTCAATGGACCGTGTCTGGTGCACCATTGGACTTGAATGACCCCCGGCTTTTGGCAATGGCAGCTGCTGAAAGACATCTACTGGAAGCTGAGTATGACGAGTATGCTGATACAAATGCCAATGGAGCAGCATTTTGTCGCTCTGCTGCGCTCATTGTAAGTTGGCATTATTGTTTTAAATGAACACCACTATGATCATAACTATTTTTAGGGCAAGAGGCGCACCAACTGTGACTATGAGCTGTGGGATTCTGTCTTGATAAATTGATGATATAGGTGTCTGTGCTTTAATGTTTACCCCACTTAACATAATACGCTTACATGTTTACAATTGACAAGCTGTATATTAGGCCTCATATAAGCCTCTTCTATCAGTCATAGACTTCTTAATTTCTTGATTTGATATCTACATGCAAATTTGGGTTGAACTTGTTTGGGTTTACTAAGAATGCTGGTATTTCTTGGCTAATTTTTGAGAATTTGGAAACACATATTTTTAAAATGCAGTTACAGAAAATTTCTTTTAGATAATTCAGGAAAGATCAGTTAACTTTCACATGCTCTAGAATCAAAGTAAAGAAAAAAAAAGCCTCATACTCTAAAAGAGTTTGATTACTCGTCACAACACATTCAAAGTTTGGAAGCATCAGAATTCAAGATTTTGGTTGGAGTTCATATTGTTCTCATGGCCTCCGTTAATATTAAGTTTGGCCTTACAGTTTGACTAATTAGATGAGTAAGTTGCCTTAGCCAGTAAACTGGTTGGTTTGGTTTGTGCTATATTAGACAATTTCAGGTCTCTCTTTATGAAACTGGATCTAGATATGCCCTTTTGCTAGGTTTGATCACTATGTTGAAATTTAAAAATGGGCGCTTACTGCTTAGTGACACTCTTTGTACCATGCAAATGCTTATGTAATGATGATATAATTCCCCTTTTGGTTTCTTGTCCTTCTATATCTCAGCCTACTATTACTGGTTATTTTGGTTTCCCCTGTTGTTATTTTGGTTTTGTTGAATATTCTCTATTGTGGCAGTTGATGGCTCTATTACTCTTGAGGCATGCTCTTTATGTGACAAGTCCTGATGGTGAGGATGATGATGTTTCCACGTTCTTTTCTGTGAGTAATGCAAAAACTTTGTGAATTGTTGCCTTCTGTTTGCAATACATTATGTTGACTAGTTTCTTTTTTACAGCTTTTCTTGCTGCGAGCTGCTGGTTTTCTTCTTCCATGCTACATAATGGCTTGGGCTATTAGTATATTGCAACGGAGAAGGCAACGACAGGTTGGTTTCTAAACTTATGTTTCATTTTCTAAAACTTGTGTATTACATTTGTCTCAGATATCTCTACTTTTCACTGTCTTTAAATTCAATCTTTGATCATTATAAACTATAACTACTATTTGGACCCATGCAGCACACAAGATGTATCGTATACAGTGTTTGATAAAAATTAATCAAATGGTACTAAAAGAGTAGCCAATAAGATTGCTTAAAAAGTGATTTTAATTTCTTATTGTAATAAAATACTGATATATTTTAATTTCTTATTGTAATAAAATACTGATATATTTTAATTTCTTATTGTAATAAAATACTGATATACGATTGTTCAATAAGCGACATAGAAAACACTGTATCTTCACTCCAGTTCCAATTTTCCAATTAGCATTGTGATATCGAGTCCACCATAAAAAATATATAATGACTCATGTTATGTCTATGTGAGACGGAGTAATATTTCTTGTTCTTGATATGTTTCGTTCATTCTACAAACTCAAAATTCAATTTTTATTGTCACCTCCTCTAATTAAAAGATACAAATTTGAGCACTCCCACTATAACAATCACATTCATCTAAGTTTATGCTACGCCTGAGATATATACTGCAGTTTACAATTTTACATGTCCCAAATATGGTAGCTCACATCATATTACTTGGTTAAATTGAACTCCATTAAAATGAAGAAAAATTATGACAATGAAGAGATAGCAAGAATACCTCCTTTTTTGTTCTTGGGGTTAAATATTAGGGCTAAATCTTTTCAGGTTGCATCCCTTCCAAGGTTGGTGATAGCAACAAGTTTGTTTGTTTGATGTTGTGTCCTTGAAAGCATTTTTTTATTGACTGGCATAAACTTGTATAAAAAGTGGAGGGAGAAAAAAAAATTGTTTGTTTGATTATCTTAAACCAATTTATGGAAAACAATAGTTGCTTAAGATGAATTGTTGAACTTTAAAGCATTGGCTTTAATGGATAATTGGATATATGTTACTCTATGTAGTTGTACCCTTAGGACCAATTTTTTTTCCTCATATTCATCATATAAAGAGCCAAAGAAGCATGTCGGGAAAGCTTGCTTGCTGTAGCCCTTTTTTAGTAGACTAGGCGATCAGAGTGACTCATAGGGGAGCAGGCTCATACCAAGTCAAATCAAGTTTTGGGATTTAGATGAATCACAAGTTTTTATTTTTTTAACGACTACCCCCTATGTAAATTTATTGTTATAGATAAGGATTAGATTAGGTGGGAGGGATACCATGTAGATAAATTTTTTTGAGATAATAATCATCTTGCTTTCTATCAAGGATATTCAAGATAGCTTTCATTTTACTACAATTTGGAAGGCTCGATCGTCAACTCCAACTCCTAAGTATTACTTGGAGGAAACATTGTTTTAATTAGCATTACTTTAAGTAAGATTGAGTATTTGAGTGATCTATGCAGACTTTATTTGTTTTGTGAACCAAATAATGGAGGAGGTGATGTGGAACCTATAATGGAAGCTGTTGTGTTTATCTTATTGGGTTGGTTATAAATTCTTGAATAAGGCGAACTTTCCTTAATTTATTGTAAGACAGTTTAAAGTTACCCTAAAAGTATTTAAAGTTACCCTTACATACAATAAAAATTACCATTTTTTTAACCATAAATTTTACCCTTAAAAAATACTCATAATATATTAGATTAATCATATGAGCCTTAATAACCTGTATCCAAAGAAAATACACATTAAAATACAATAAATCTCATTACATATTAAAATTTACCCTTGAATGAGTAAAAGTTATCATAAAAATTGTTAAAGTTATCCTCAGATTGATTAAAGTTGTCTTCCAATAAAATTAACAAAAGTCCGCCTTATGCAAGGCTTACTGTGAATTGGTAAATAGGCGATAGGTGGGAAATAGTTGCTTTATTGGAGGTGGAAAGGAGATGAAAGATTGAGGAAGTGGATGAAAACTAGAGGTGGAAAGTCACCTTTAAATAAGAGTTATAAGTGTTAGATGTGTTCCGTGACACTAGAGGTGGAAAGTATTGACCGTCTACCAATAAAACTAACAAAAGTCCGCCTTATACAAGACTTACTATGGGTTGGTAAATAGGCAATAGGTGGGAAATAGATGCTGTATTGGAGGTGGAAAGGAGACGAAAGATGAATTGGATGAAAACTAAAGGTGGAAAGTCACCTAAAGCAAGAGTTCTGAGTGTTAAGATGTGTTCCCTGACTCTTGACTGAGTTGACTCTGACTCCTCTCTTGCATTCTCTTATAATACCTACTAATCTCATGAGACCAAGCTTGTCTAGTAACTGAAACCTTGTACTGCAAAAGCATTTGGCCTGCTTTCCCAAGTGTGTCACTGCAAAAGAGAAACAATAATTGGCTCTGGTCAGCGAATACTGAGTCTCTAATGGAGAGTCTAGATTAATTTCAATGTTCATTTTCTTTTGGACCAATAGGGGATATGAAATAAAAGGAAATGATAATTTTCATAATCAATGTATGCCTTTACATTTCGTCCTGTTTCTTTTTAAAGAAATTATCAATTGGCTTATCAATATATCTGTATTTTGCCAAAAAGAATAAAAGAAATACATATATTGGCTTCGGAAAAGCTCTCACATCTTGATATTCGACACTTAATAGTTTTCATTAATTCTTGCTATTATGGAGGTTTAGATTACTTCATTTTGTAAAATATGAAGTATGAAACACTTGCTATATGGATTGTTTCAAAATAACCTTTGACTCCTCCATCTGACTAGATTCCTATCTCTTTCTGTCTCTTCTTACTTTGAAACAGAGGAAGTGCTTTTATTTTTTGGTCATGTAATGACATTCAATTTTTACATATGTTTGATTTCAACAGGAAGCAGCAGCATTGGCGGCAGGTGAAGTTGCATATGTGATACAGGCGGGACAGCATGGAGGTGTGCATTTCACCATAGCTCCTGGGCCTGCAGCTGCTCCACAGCCTGAACAACATCAATAATGTGTTAAGTAACTTGCTAAAATGTATCTGATCAAAATGAAATTCCAAGTTTCTTGTAGAGCTCCTGGTTCACAAAAATTGCCAATTTATTCTGGCATAAAACTGCCTGCCATGTTGTTACCTTTTCACAGTATAGCTTACACCGAGTATTGCTTTAAGAAATGCTGATGAATGGGTCATGTAACTCTCTAGCTACAGCTCTCATTTGCTTGTACATAAACTTCATTATCGTTTCAGACGTAATTTGTATCTTTTATAGCACTTGAGAGCCAATTACAAGCAACATATTATTGTCTTTTGACATCATTTTTCTGAATCTGTATGATTTGTTACTCCATACTTCTCCCATGGTTGCCATGTAACAGGAATTTCTGCAAGAGAGCATCAAGTCTTGAATAATACTTGGCTTACTTCCCAAGTGCTCGCTAAGGAGGCACTAGTTTAATTCACTTATTCCATTCGTTAGGGTGCAAATATATTTGAACATTCATTACATGTCAACCAAACGGCCACTAATATTTGATATAAAGCTTAAAGACCAACGAATACAGGTTAACTCAAAGTAACAAAGTGATTTCTTTGGGTATAAGCTAATAAAGACATAAGCTTTGGTCAGTATGGCGTGCTAGGTTTGTGTGGGTACAATGTTAAGCTTTTAGATGACATTAGACAATTGGTAAGTTTTGAGTCTTAGCATGTCGTAACCAAAACCGAATTCTAGCTTCTTGAGTAGTCGTTTTACCTCGTTGGTAACAAACTTGACATTTACATATTGGCCCAGATTCTTATTCTTTTGTTGCTATATTTAGCTTTCTAGCCAATAGTACATGATTATTTTGGGCATTAAGATTTGGTTATGAATGAAATTTGTGAGTTAAATCATAGAATTAATCCATTTTTTATTGTCCCTCCTATATTAATAAATTAGTGTTTAAAAGTTCAAATTTGATGGCTAACTTTGTTTTTTTTTTTGAAACCAACAAATCATGGTTTTGATTTTATTTTTTTTAGCTTCACTTTAACTTACTATGCTAAAGCAAAGAGAGGGACTAAAGACCCACAATATTAGAAGCATATTATTTTTTTTCTATTCTTTTTCGTTGGACCATACCCATCTTTATTTAATAAATCTAAGCTGTAGTTAGGTTTTATACTTCTTGAAGTTTTGTTTTACAAGTGTGACTAAGAATTTCATAATGTGCCAAAATTGTTAGTTTGAGAAAGTATAAACCCTAGACAGTTTGCGAGTTCAAGAATTGCTAGAGAGTAGAGACTTTCATTTCTTTATAATTCTATTTAAGGAAATGCCCAATTTATCTCTACCTACAATGCAAGTATTTTTTGTAAGGACTCTAGATACATATGTTGTGTTGGATGTGTTTTATTCTTCACATTTGCCAATTCATCTACAATATATAAGTTTGAACCATCTAAGCGAAGGACATTAATATTACTAGTGGATGTAATGTTGGTCAAATTCGAGTGATTGTAACTCACCACATATCAAACCATCTTAATCAATATTAATTTTTCTTATATGTAATGCTAAATAATTATATACTTTGTAGCTAGGTGATACCTATAAAGTGGGATCAAATTCAATACTTTTATCTTTGTGACTCTCTCTACATCAACTATTGAAAATTGCGGATCAAATCCTTGTATCCTCTCTGTTGGCATTCAATTCATTTGATTAGCTCAAGATAGGGATTTAGTGGGGGTCATTGATGCCTGTCTAAAAATTAGTGTGATACTTAACGTTACTAGAAGCATAAAGAGCTAAAGTACTTGATGTTTAAATCTAAGAAATACTAGCACATGATAATGATCATATAGGAAGACATGTGTACATGTCAGTCACCCAATCCACTTGTTTTAGCGTGTGATGATGGGTTACTTATTAAACATGTGCAATGAACATCCAATTCAATAGGCCAATGCTAAATTGTTAACCAAGATCATAACAAGTACATTACAACAATACTTGCAAGAAAAAAGCAACTAATAATTAGGAACTCCTAATTAGATGGTCCCCGTGAATTACAAATTTCTATGGAGTATAAATGAGCGTTAATATCCATTAAGTTTAATAGCGAGGCCTAGTATACAGATAGAGAATTGTAAAATGAAATGCTTTCCAACAGAAAGGCATATAAATAATGCTATCTCATATTCACTTTTGTGCGTTGAATCCAAAGAAATAAGTATGATATAAACTATGGGTTGCCCAAATATATATATATATATATATATATATATATATATATATATATATATATATATATATATATATATATATATATATATATATATATATAGATTGATATTAAGTTGTTTTATATTTGTTATACACTTATAATTCATTCGTACATATTAATTAGACTAAACAAGCTCAAAGGAGGGAAAATTAGAGGCTTGTGGGGACATACTCAAACAACTATAATCACTACGTAGCTTTATTTACTTTCTACTTTAGGGGCTAGTTGTATGAGATATCACACTAACATGAACGACCCACCAAGGCCTATATGTGGATACTCACCCCAATCCACTTGACAAGAGTGCTAGCCCACATGCCACATGGCAAACCCTTGAACACCCTATATAAGCATATATACTCCGTTATTAGGAAAATGGACTGGCATATCCTTGATTGGTATTGAATCTATGTTACTACTTTTTATTTTAAGTATTAATGTCACATCCCCAACATTAACATTCAGACAATGGTAGAACACATATGCTTATTTGGACTAAAATCTTGATTTTTTTTAACAATATTAGCCTAATAAGACATTTGAACATGTACTTGTGTCAAACCCGATACCGAATACCTAAGCAACATAGCTTTGAACATAAATTGTACCCGTAGGGCGTACGGATGGCAAATCCGAAGGAGTGGGAAAGAAAAGCATAAAGAGAAATCCAATGGGCACAAGAAACCAAGACTACAATTTTGATGCATAGAGAGAAGAGCTTAGAATTTCTAAAGTAAAATTAAGATGAAAGCAAACAATTAGGGCTTTCTCAAGAGGTTTCTATTCCTCCTAAAATCTTGTTTCTCAGTGTTGTTCTACTTTAAAGGGTTTCTTGCAACTGTAGAGAATGTTTCATGACTTTGCTTCCATAATATTTGAACAGAACATCCAACGTTTTTTTTATTTCATTCTCATTTTGCATCTTTAGTACTAGTACGGAGTAGTATCTTTGATGCTGATCCCTATGCACTCTTATAGTATATACTACTCATAGTATAGTGTATTTTGTTTATTAACCTTAACTTGGAGTATCTAGACTTTTAAGAGAAAATACAAGTTTATCTCCATGATAAATAAAATTTAAGTAGTAAAACTACAAATAAATTCACAACTTTTCAGTTCCATAGTTGTTGATAAAATTACAAAAATGTCATGCTAACTAGACATTTTTATTGATTTATATAGAGACATGCAAATACAGGTAGATGAGATATTAAGTTAATCTGAATTGATATTATGTTTGTTTTTAAATAATTGATACTCCGTATTAATAATGTTATTTCAAGCTCTTTTTTTTTTTTTTTTTACAAGAAGAAAAGGGATGGTGTCAATAATAAAATATAACCAAACGGCACTTACATATAATTCCTAAAAAATCAAGTATTTTAGCACAAGTACATAACACCTTAAAACTAACTACATCGCAGATTCGATCAACAATCGCCTTATTAAAAAATTCATTTGAAGCAATACAATATGTGAGTTAGCTCTAATTCGGCTTGAAAACCACTGATGTGTAGTCGTTTGAGTGAAAAAACTCATGTGGTCCTCTGGATTCTTATGGAGATTATGAAACCCTAATTCTTCAATTCTCACCAATACGTACAGAAAATGAAAACAAACACAAGAGAAAAATCATCATCACAAGGATGAGATCTATTTATAGAAAGCAATCAAAAGGTTTTTGGGGCTTACCTCCGGTAATAACACCAGTGAAAGCCTCTACAAAGATTCACAACTGAGATCAAGAGAAAAAGAGATGGTAGTGATGAAGAGAAAAGGAAGAAGAGAGAAGGAAAACTTTCAAAAAAAAAAAAGGCTAGAAGAACCCTTCCAAGAGAAAAACCCTAGCTAGAGGGAACAAAAAAACCCTCCCAAGGAGAAAACTTTATTGCAAACTCCTTTCACTTTGCTATAGCTGTCTCAATTAATTGAATGCATACTTTAAAATTGCTACAATCAAAGGCTACACAATAGCTATATTGCAATAGAGCTTTTAAGTTGCCATAATAAAATTATAGAATTCTTTTGATATTGGATAATATTGTTTGATACATAATTTATTGATTAAATTATTTTATTGAGATTAGGAGATTTATGGTAGGCATACCTATTGTAAAGACATCCTAGTGGTTGCTATCACTAACCCTACTATTACTTTGGATCATGGAATATGTGATTTTGATCATTTGAAGTGGGTAGCTGCTTTTGTTTTTGAGAGACTATTCCTTTCCTTTTACTTGAGATCTGACTAATCTATGATTTTGACATGCATATTGTGTTATGGTGACATTTTGAGAAACTTGGAGGCCATAGAGATCTATCCCATATTCAACAACACACAACAACTTTGAAAAAGAGGAATACAAATTAAAAATAACTATAGTAGATAAAAATGATTTTTGTATATATCCTCCAACTATGCATAATCATTATCTTCCATCATAGTGTAATGACAACTAAATCTAGACAGAGGGATCTAGTATATATTCAATTGAAAGTACAATAATTTAGAGCTTCGTACCCATTAAACGATATATTGATACACTATACAAAATGGCTAAGGTAAAAATAAAACAAAGAGGAATGTTGGACAGTCTTTGGTTGGTCTAAAAGAGCAAAAATGCAAATGATAGGAATGTAGGGAACCATTGAAAAGATACTTAACTTCCCAAGAATTGTGTTCCAACTTGTCCTTTTTGTTCAAACTTCACTGAACTCCCTTCCCAAAAAGAACACTATCCCTTCTATTCTTCTCTACACATTTTGCCATACACTATATGTACTCTATCTTCTTTCCTCATCATTGGGTAATTAACTCAATCTTATTTACCTTCTTTGGATATGTTCTTGGGTCCCCCACTTCCTTCACTTCTCTTTGCTTTTCCTTTTTTAATCTTCTTCTTCACTTAACATTTTTGAACAATTTTGATCTTTGAGTATATAAAGTATTCTGCATTCACTCATCATTCTTTTGTATTGTGTCAAATCAATTCTCTTCTTACTACAAACAATTCAGAGAAATAATGGGTTGTTTTGGCCATAAATTGTTCATCTTTCTATTATGTTTGATACTTCTAGTTGCTAGCCAACCACACACGGTGTCCGGGTTAAACAGCATAGACCTTGCACTTAAAGGGTACTCCTTGTTTCCAAGGAGATCACGAAGTCTACAGCGAGTACATCCTCCGAGTCAAGCTCCAGCTCCATCAGTAGTTTTCCATCCAGATCAATCGAGCAAACGAAGAGTCAGAAGGGGATCAGACCCGATTCATAATAGATGTTGAAGCGCGCCAAAACTCTCTCCTTGGGTAGTAGGAGAAGATACATTTTTTTTTGGCAAAAAGGTGAGGTAGGTCTTATGTAAACATATTTTATGCTACTGTAGGTGCAGAGTTTCATGTAGGGCAAGCTTTGGAATGGAAACTTCAATTATTCTGCTAAGAAATTGGAGCTATTAAATTCTTATACTGTAGTAAGTAGATCTGAACAGATCATCTCCATTTTGTAAAACCATAAAGCAATGTTATAGAATATGTAAAATCTCTACAGTCGATTCGAGGCCGAAACTGTCATTATGTTCACCTGCACAACTATACTAGTCCACAGCTATATGTATCAGTTGAAGAACATTCTTTTTTTCCCCTGCTTTTGGTAAACAGATATATCATGCATTACATGGGTGCCATGAGCCCATGAAGATTCATAAAGAAAGATATCATCAATTTCATATTTTCTGGAAGACCGTTAAGATCAAGGTCTCTTCAAAGGGAAGATCAGAGAAAATAAATTACGAAAGGAATCACCTAAATTACTAAATTTGGCCAAGTATCTCTACACAGGTAAAAATAAAATCTATAAGCAAAATTTGAATAATTCTTCTGTTATGGAAGGCTTAACTTCCAATTCTTCTGACTAAAATCAAGCATTTTAGCCATACCTCGAAACTATGGCATCCGATATCTTCGCTCCGTACGTTTCATCTTTACAGCAGATTTTTTCCGGGCCAATGCCTGCCAAATCATATCTACAGCATCCCCTGGCTGAGATGGGTATTGATACTCAAAATGTAGGGCAACTTCCTTGAGTCTCTCCCACATCTTCGTCCACTCATCTTTCTCAATTCCCCTAAGAAGATTTACCAGGAAGCCTGGTTTTACAGCATATGATGACCAGACAAACACGCTGAACTCTGAGTAATCCAAGACATCCTCATATGGCAGCTCGATGTTGTCACTAATAATGACGGGGACACAATGGCTGACTATCGCATCAAAAAGGCGATTGGATGAAGGAGTATCTCCCGCTATGTTCAAGCAAAATTTGGAAGATCCCATCCCATGACTTGCTTGACGGACTCCACTCCTTTGAGCACTTCCAAACGTGAAGTGTACATCCTTCTCGTCTTTGAGGAGATAAAAAAGTTCTTGGCGAATAGCTCCTCCCTGCAAAAATACCCAGGCAAAATTAGTCAAATTAGCATAACACTAAATAAATTTCATAGAGATGGAAACTAGAGAGGCCAAACAACAATAATGATGTTAATTGATCAAACAGGACATTATGATTAAGTATATAAATTTTAAAGCTCTTTTGACAAGGTTGAAAAGTGGAGATGTTAAATTTAATCCTCATAACTTACCCAACTCCACTCTTGAGTCATTCTTCCACATTTTTTAGTAAAAATTATGCTGAACACCATCAGAAAACAGCAATTTTAATTAAATTTCTTAAACTATAGCAGATTTTTATACTCATAACTATCGTCAGTATAGGAGTTATAGGATTATCTCAGGATTAACATAATAGTTTCTTTGATCCATGGGTGATAAGATAAGGAGAACAATTACTACTTTATACTTCATGATATATGTTAGACTGGCCTATTTTGCAATAGAGAAAACTAGAATGAGCAGCAAAATATTAAGAAGACTGTCTGATTAAAAATGGCTAAGCTTATACTTCATTCATTCTGCTAATTAAAAGTTTTGAACAACTAGATAAACATTAATGATACAATATCTTCTCAAATACTTTGCTAATACAAACGTTCTCTGTTGCCTGATAACAAAATAGATAGAAGAGAGCGTTGTACTAATAATAATTGTTGCAACTATTCCAATTTTCCCGATCTAATATGGAAAGTGAAAGCATCTGATTATGTTTTAACTTATTCTAGCTCAAGAAAGAGGTCTATTAAACTATTAGATTAGAACTATTGAAAGAATGAGAGGAAAAACCTTGAATCTACAAACCACCACTTCCCAACAAGGAAACAATATCCAAAAAAGGAAATATATTATTAAGCAAGAAGAAATAAATATTTCACATATAAAAACTTATATTGGTGCAAATAGATGAGATTACTCACATCCTTCCTATAGATTGCTCCTTGGAAATATGCTAATGTAGGACGCTGCTCAAATGGGGCTGAGCTGTTTTTGCTGATGCTAGAAACAATATGCTGGTAAGGAGCAATGACATCCTTGTCCAAATTAGCAGTCTTAGCAACATATCTCCCAAAATCTGCAAGAATAAATCTAGCAGAACCCAGCTTCTTTCTCACATACAACAAACTATTTGGATGATGAGCGACGATAATGTGGTCCTTCCCACCAGACTTAATCCATTCTGGCTGATTTATCAGGAACTCCACTAATTGATCTTGTAATTTCCTGTTGAGGCTGACTTTTTCTCTTCCCAAAATCTTAGAATGCCGGTTGTAACTTAGGGAAGCAAAAAATGGCACGAAAATAAAATCTGCCTGACTAGGATTTTCTACTCTAATAACACTACAAGGTCTAACTATTTTCTTAACATTAGATGACAGAAGATCAAGAGTGAGCCAGTACTCCATACTGTGTTGCAAATTCAAGCCACCAGGATATCGTGGAACATGCTTTGGATCACTAACATCAGGCCATATTTGGTTTGGACCTCCCTTCCAATCTAACAACCCGAAATGAAATTCAGGAGGCATATCATACATATACACCCTTAGGGGAGCTTTATCTAGACTACATTCCTCCTTTTCGGACAATACATTGATTTTCTTATTTGAACTTGTATCTTCATGAGGATCCACTTGGATTTCCTCTGCCTTTTGGGTGTCTATTATTGAAGGTGGTAGTGGTACAACAAGAGGCTGCTCAGGTGGTTGTTCATTATTGATTTCGGGTTTATAATCAAAAGGTTCATTTTCAACAACAAATTGCTTAAAAACCGAAGACGGTATAAACGGATTAATCACTGAATGAAATAGAAAAAATGATGATATTATGAGGAAAAACATGGAAAAGGCTGTTATGCTCAGAAGCAACCTTGGAGATGGCAAGGTCTTCTCTGGCATAGCTATTTATTTTGTATACACAAAACATTTATTCCAAATAAAATCAAGGTCTAATTCATGAGATCAACCCAAAAGGATCAAGTCTCTCAAAATGACATATAATTACAGGGTTCCCAACTCTAAATTCTCTAATTATCTCATATCTTACCCACTAAATTGGGTCATTATCCATAAAAATCACATTATATAAATAACCCCAGATTCAGAATTCATACCCAGATTTTTTTTTTCCAATATCACCCATTAACCAAAACTCTCCAACAATTTCAAGTTTCAATTCCCAGATCATAACATGCAAATCCTTAAATAATCATCACCAATTTCTCTTGAAAAAGACTGAAACATAAAAATGTTTCCAAATCAAACCCAGAACTTACTAAATCAGAGACAATCATGAACATAAATGCAACCTGCAGCCAAAAAAAAAGATAATTTATTTGTTTGTTGATTAATTTCTTAGCTCATGTGAACATCATTTTGATAATAAAATTAGGAAATTTCATACAATATAATATACAATTAATGAACACTTTCCCATCAATAATGTTGGAAAAATAAGAAAAAACGAAAAGGGTAATCAAGAAATTAAATTAAATGAAGTGGGTCGATGAGAACTTACAAGAAAAGCAGCTGATCTGAGCTACCTAATTGGAGAATCCATGGCTGCCCACACTCTAAATAGTAAATAAAAAAATAAAGATAAGACCTTTTTATATTTGATTTTGTTTGTTTAGAAGCTTTTAAAGGACTGAAAATGGAGGAATTAAGGCAGGTGCAAAGTCTCTCTTTTAATCAACCTACCATAAAAAAGGAGACAAACAAGGCATGTTGCCTTTATTCAATTATTATTATACTCCTGTGCATTCCATGTGTCTTTTTAGTTTAGCTAACACAATTGTTTGGATTTTTTTATAGTACAAGTATTATTGTTTGAAAAAATTTGTTTAGCCATAACAGTTTAACCAATACACGAATATACGAGGGAAATTCTTCTTAAAATAAGTTTAATGAGATTCAACCCCGTTTTAAAAGTCAGGGAGTTAGACAACGCCTCCTAAGTGGAGAATTGTCATTGCCTCGTAGTAGAGAATTGTCAATTAAATACAATACTTTTTTGTCATTTATAAATGAAAATTTTCTACAGAAGGTAATTAATTTGATAATGTGTTAAGTTTGTGAGGTAAAAAAAAAGTTACGATATATCAACATAACAAAAAAAAATTCTATGCTATTTTAATCTTTTTTTTTTTAGATAATGCTATTTTAACCTTCAATATAAGCAACTAGATGAAAGCCCGTGCGATACACGGTTTTTCATACATAAAATATTAAAATCACACAAAAAAATAATTTTTGTAATCAGATCATACTCATAACATTCTGATTAATTTGCTATTGTTTGTTTAGGATAATTTTTTTTTTATTAATTTATGTAATTTATTCCCCATAATTAATATTTTGATAAGAACATTAAAAAAATAACAAAAAATATTAGATACACATAAAAATAGATAAGAATCATTATTAAAAATAATAAAAACATGTATTCCATTATTTATCTTCTATTTCGATTGAATCACCAATTTCATTCACAACCATATGTATCTACTCCATCTAATAAAAGTGGATAAATTGAACACAGAAATGTTAGCAAAAATAAAATTGATATAAAATTAATCTTTACAATTTTATAAAATAAATCAATATATTTACCCAAAAGTGAAAAATGGTTACAAAATTGATCTAAAAATTGTAATTGTACAAAATCAAATCTATGCATTGAATTTTTTTATAAGGAGTAAACTTTTCTCTCAGTAAATTTTGGACAAAATTGTTGAACAGAATTGGCTTTAATCGAGGCATTGAAAGTATAGTAATCACCCTGTGATTAAAAAATTAAAAAATTAAGTTAATTGAATGACTTGATTAAGGTACCTCAATCACAAAAATTTTGTTTTAATAATAAAACTAATTAATAAAAACTAAAAAGGTAAATTTAATAAATGTAAACAATTTATAAAGATATAATACCTCATCGTTCAATAGGACCATATCCAAACTTATTAAGATAACTTGTTTGCGAAAGGTAAGTATGTCAAACAAGCGAGCGAGAAACTCGTATTTTGATTTTTCAATCATTTTTGCTCGAATTTAATTCTCTAGTTAAATTAGATCTGCATAAACAAAATTCTGTAAACAAAACATAAATATATAATCGTTAACTATCCCAAATAAACACAATGTAAGCAATAGTTAAAAATATAAATTTAAACATGGATTTTAAAAATTAAGCTAAGAATTACCCAGCCATTGATGACCTAAAACTGACAGAAAATTACTAACACAAAATTAAGCTAACATTTGGTTTTTATTTTGACACGAAGTTTTGTTGGTGTCATATGATGCGTCAATATATAATGGTACGTATCACAAATTTTAATTTCATTATAATTAAGGAATAAATTTTACTTTATTTGTTGCGATATAAAATCAAATCTATGCATTGGAATTTTTTCATCATCTCCAAAAATAACCAAAGTCATCCATATATTAAGTGTACAACATCTAATCGTATGCCATTACATAAACAAATAATCGTTAAGTATTCTAAATAAATACAATGTAACTAATAATTACAAATATAAATTTAAACATAAGATTTTAAAAATTACCAGACATTGATGACTTAAAACTAACACAAAATTACTAAGACAAAATTTGCTTGATGGGGTTTTGTATTGATACGAAATTTTATTTGTGTCATATAATGTGTTAGATCTGCATGTAAAAAACATTTAGTAAATAAAACATAAACATATAATCGTTGAGTATCCCAAATTAATACAATATAAGTAATAATTAGAAATACTAATTTAGACATAGAATTTTAAAATTTAAGCTAAAAATTACCCGGCCATTGATGACCAAAAATTAGCACAAAATTAGTAACACAAAATTCGCTTGATAGGGTTTTTTATTGATACAAAATTTTGTTTGTGTCGTATGATGTGTCAATTTATAATGGTAGGTATCACAAATTTTAATTTAATTATAATTAACGAACAATTTGTATTTCTTATCATAAATACTATCAAAATTTATCTTATAATGATAGGTATCAAACTTTATTATAAGCGTTTATCATTTAAATATTTTTTAGTATTTTTTTTTGGATTTCTTATACTCGTAGTATTGAATTATTTTCCTATATTTTTACTTTATTTTTTTCATTAAAATAATTTAATTCGTGGATTATAATCTACGTGGCATTAAAATTTTAGATATATTAAATCTAATTCGTTACTTTTATGTAGGTGGCGACATAATTTTTTAATTCAAAAATAAAATACAAATCTTTCTTTTTATTGGTCGAAATAAGTATATTTCTTACGTGGCGCTCCGAGTGCTCTCCAAAAATGCCTACTTTATTTATATAATATATATTAGATTACTATATTTTAATAAAAATAAATAAAAAATTTTGATACTATGAAAATTTATATTAATACTCATTAGAGAACATTTTACATGATTTGATAACATGTGTTTTTAATAGGTTATAAAAAATTATAGTATAGTCAAACATAATTAATAAATAGTAAAAAAAGTTAGTGTGTTAATTATTTTAAAACGGATGAATTAATAATTCTATTTAAACAACTCGGTTACCTTATGAATAATTCTTAATTACAGTACTTTGTAATGTTTGTATAGGTAGAAAAAAGTTACGATGTTAAGAGTGGAGCATTTGAGCTATCAATATTTGCCCAAGAAAATAAATACTATGCTAATCAATATCCTTCTATTGAATTTGGTCGAACAATTGAACAAAAGATGATAGGTTTTCACAAAGTATTCTTATAACACAACTATATATTGATAATTTAAAGTCATATTCTCTCCGTCTTTAATTTCTACAAGGTATACGAGCGTATTCTATGTAGAGCTATAAGTAAAATAATGACCGACAATACTGTAATTAAGATCAAATTAAAGTTTAACCTATAAACCAAATAAAGAATATTAAATAAATTAAACTACTCACAATTTGATGCAACTCATTATTTTAATCCACAAAGGGTAATCTTCACAACAAGAGCATAGATTGGAGGAAAGATAACTAATTAAATTAATTAATGAAAGTGGAAAAAATTAAGAAAAAGAGAATCGATTCAGATGACTTTTCCACGCAAATAGTCACTTTACGCAAGCTGGCATCTTTTTACTCTTTTAGTCTTTTACGTGTAAAATTGAAGTTAAAAAAATAAAATCAGCTTAATAAATTACAGTTGTTCAAGTGTGGTGATGAACATCATACGACATGATCGTTAATAAAATTGGAAATGTATCGTTCATATGAGTATTACTATTACTAACAAGTTTTTGATGTTTGTTTTTTTTTTAACAAATCAATTTATTAATAAAAAGTCATATGATATCTACAAATAAAATCTAAATTAACAAATACATAAAATTGAATTAAATAGGGGTTTCCTTCATCAAAACTACGATCGTTGAATAGATCTTGTATTGTGGTACATGTCCCGCACACATTGTTGGAATATACAACCTTTTCGGAGAGACGATTTAATAATTTGTTGTAGCCGTAAGAATGATTTTCATCTGATTCACTTGAACGCATCTGAAAATTCGACAACCGTTGCGATCCTGAACAAATCTTTACCAACGAATTGATAATAGGGCAAAAGATGATTACCTTTTTGATAAGCCCTAACACACAAAAGAACCCTAAACAAAAAAAAAAAAACTAATTAACAAAAACTAACGACTCTACCATAGAGAGACACTCCACTACAGGGAGACGGACGAACATCTACACTACTCGTATAGATTTATTGAAACCTAAAATGCAAAACTAAAGGAAATTAAGGGAAAAGAGTCGAATATAGTTTACTTTTCGAAGAAATTAGACTATTTCCGGCCTAAATGGCCAAAAAATTAGAAAACCTTAGAAGAGAGGATGGGAGAAGAGTGTTGGAGTTTTTGCAATTCTAGTAAAGAAAATCGGAGGTTTATCAAGTGAGTGTGCAAAGAGCTAACGAGAGAAAGATGTAGCATGCAAGTTGGTGAGCCGTGCAAGACCAAGCTAGCAAGAGAGCTAGAGCTCGGATGCTCACAATGGCCTGCAGCAGGTCCGAGCGAGAGCTCGCTACGTGCGAGCTATAGCTTGCTCCTGGCAATGCCTTGTGGCAGTTCCGAGCGAGAGCTCGCCAGCGAGGGAGCTATAGCTCGCTGCTGGCAGAGTCTTGCGGCAGTCCGAGCGAGAGCTCCCTAGCGAGTGAGATTTATCTCGCAGCTCATGAAGCCTACGGCAAGGCTGAGCGATAGCTCACTCGCTAGAGAGCGATAGCTCGCCAGCCCAGCCGTGGGTATGGGCCTTGCTTGAGGCTTGTGTAGCTTATTTCTTTTTCTTATTACTCCTATAAATACTACTCCTCAGCTATTATTTCTATCATACATTATTTTTTCATCATTGAGAATAAAAACCACTCAAACACAAACCTACCTTTTTTGAGATCTGAACAGTTCTTGAGCAATTCCAACCTTCAAGTTCGGGTACACGAATTGCAGAGGTCGTTGTGTAAAACTTGGGGGTCGTGCATCACTGGAGAATTTGTACCGATGGTGGCGTATTTCGCTTCTAAGGGAGTGGGTTCCAAACCATGACACAACAGAATGAGGTCGGATCTTGATCGATTATAACGTATTGCTTGTCTTTGTTCTTGATTTCAACAGGTATTTTTTCCAACAAAGAGGAGCGGAGAGTTGTTTTGTTAGATTTG
The DNA here is from genome assembly GCF_001683475.1 of Chenopodium quinoa. Taxonomy (NCBI): domain Eukaryota; kingdom Viridiplantae; phylum Streptophyta; class Magnoliopsida; order Caryophyllales; family Amaranthaceae; genus Chenopodium; species Chenopodium quinoa. Next base: position 2,284,540 of record NW_018742879.1, read on the forward strand.
CCAACTCTAACAAGTTTTTGATGTAAATCAATCATCAATAGGCAAGAGTTAAAGGAAAACACGAAGTGAAACTACTTGACTACTTCACATTAGATACGGATTTGAACTGCATCGATCATTAAAAGATAAATTTTTTTTACCTTAAACATAGCAAAAGATGATCAAAGTGAAGTTCGCCATTAGGATTAAAATTCAAAATACGAATGAATTAAAAAATGGTTGCTTGTAGACAAATGATTATGTCATGGGCCATGAGAACAGTGCAGTATCAAGTTCAACGAATCACGAGGAAGTCTCATGAATTGATTCAGTTTGCTCATGCAAATTAGTTGACGTGCCAACGTAAGTCGTGAAAGTTTTATTTTTTAATTACCATGATTTTGGAGTTGATTGGGGAGGTAGTATCCACTAACTAAACTAACTACTCTAGCACCTAATTTAAAACATCTAACTATTCCTTTTTGTTTTATATTGAAAAATTGATCAATGTAATCCTAAGATTTATCCATAAGGTTGTACTCCAAAAATTACATTTATCTATAAGGTTATAGATTTATCTATAAATTAGAAGTTAAAGCATTATAAGTAATTACGTGGTGTATATATCAAGTAGTAAGATTATACTCCATATAATCTCATAATCATGAGGTTGTAGATCAGATTTTACTAGAGGTAACTTAGGCTAGGAATTCCTTGACCTCCCCCTCCCACAAAGCTTTGCCGCTAATTCGAGGTGAATTGACCTATGAGATATTGCAATTTTTTTATTTGAATTTGGAGGAGATTTTTTTTTTTTTTTTTTTTGAACTTCATTAATGAGTTCTTTGCTATTGTTTGAGGAAAAGATCTATGAACAATAAGCAAAATATTGCATGCTCGACCTAATTTATATGATTTCAATCATTAACAAGCCCATAATAGCGTTAAGTTTGCTTGCATAATTTTAAATTAAACCCGGTATCAAACATAGCACAATATATTGAAGTACTTCGTATTATTTTTCTTTTTGTTTCTTTTCTATTTCTATCCCTTAATTTTCTTCAACAACCTTCAAAATTGAGGAAAAATGGTTGAGGCCCTTGTGAGATAAAAGGTGTTGATGAGTGAGATATGTTCACCTTAAACTGCTTAAAGTAGTGTAAGGGACTTTTATTTCATAATATAGCCCATCATTTTCTTTTCCATAGGTCTACTCCATCTCCATGTGTATGTAATTAGCTAGGGATGAAAAACATGTGAGGTGGGTCTATAAATTTTACACCCAACATTCATGCTGGGTACATATACGACATTCATATTTGCTCAAGTATGTATAAACTATATTATAAATACTACATATACATTTGCTTCACCAATATAATGAAATAAAATATCTATTAGAGCTGATCAAAGTCAGCCCGACCCGATTTTGGATGGGATTTGGACAAATTTTTCCGATCCAATCTGATTTTTAAAACTTTTTGGGTGGGCTTGAGAATGTATTTTTATGCACTTTAATTGAGTTTTTTTTTGTCCTGGTCCGAAAAGTCTGCACAGCCAAACCATTTTGAATGGGTTTGGGCACTTGATTTTTGGCCTGGAGCTTGACCCGACTCGAGACACGGGCTATTTTTTGACCTCGGCCCGACCTGAACTGCCCCGTCCAATGATCACCTCCAATATCTATGTAATACCCGCGCCTAGCTATTGAGTCATACCAACGTATTACTTGCTTATGCCCACTTATTAGTTATTATCCACTTGTGCCCGATTGGGAGTGTTTGTTTTTAGCTAAAGAAACTTATAAAATTGTTGTGGATATAAGTTGGGATCATGTAGGCGGGTGGATGTAAGAAAATTTTGATTTCGAATAAATCCATGACCGAATTACCCACTATTTTTCGTCGATATGAGTTATTTTGATATTCATATATAGACTCGTCAATCGGGTCGGTTTTGGGTCGGGTCGGGTCATGTGTTATTTTGGGCCGGGTCATGGGTCGAGAAATGCTCAACCCTAATCCAAAGTTTTGGATTCGGGTCAACCCAAAGGGTTTAAAACAACCTTTTTTTTTGGCTTATATTTAAAATTTCTGATTTTTCAAGCTTAGTTTGCTAATTTTTTTTTTCCCAATATTTTAATCGAACATTTTCACGATATTATTTTTAGCCATTACATACTACATAATTTAAATCGTCACCATTTCAACAAAGCTCATTAATTCCTAACTAATAAAAAAATGATAATAAACTTAAAAATAAAACTTTTAAGCATCCCAAAATTTAAGGAAGAGACCAACATAATTATATTATGTGTGAAGTATAATATTTCTTAACATAATATCAGTAGATCTGTCGATCGGTGGTATGACGGTGATGTTTATACGGATGCAATTAGTGTGGGTCGATTGGTGTAAGAGGTGATTGGCCTGGTGTGGATTTGAACAAGAGTTATGTGAGATAGATAAATGAGAAAGAGATAAAATGAATGTCCTATGGTAGACAAACAATCAAACTTAATTAATAAACTAATATTAATTTTCAAATAAATGTATTTATTAAAAAAAATAATAAACCATAAAATCGGGTTATCGGGTCGGGTTTGGGTTTGAATCACAAATTTAAGGGTTAAACGGGTTCGGGTTATATATAGTTACGGATCAAAAAACTTTGTTCAAGACCTAGAAAAACGAGTCGAGTTCGAGTCGAGTTTGCAAGTCGGGTAGAAAATTGACAGGTCTATTCATACCACATTTCCATTCAATACCCATTAAGTCATACTCATACCTTCACCAATTGAATTTGGGACGAACGAGATGCTAAATCCACAAAAATCTTTCTCACCTGTCTTTGATTGAAATTTCTATGGTACAGGCGTCTGTACCGAGCTTGGTACATCCAGCCTTTTAATTTACTATTTTTAAAAAGTGGAAAGAACATATAGTTATTTTATAAAAAACATACAACTATTTTGTAAAGAACATATAGCTGTTTTATAATGAATATCCAGCTTTATGTTTTTTTTTATATATCTAAAGAACATCTGTAATATTAATAAAAAAAAACATAATAATATCATGTAATGAACATTATTTATATATACCCATCATAATCTAAAGACAAAATTTAAAGAACATTTCACAATAAACAATGAACATTATGTCACAAATAAAAGTACATTACATTGACAATCAAAGAACCTGGACATCTGTTCTTTTCACTCTAAGTATATGTTCATTACATTTTAATAATATGTTCTACTATGGCTATATGTTCACTATATTTTTATAATATGTTCTTTGTTTGTACGATGCATATCGTATAGGCGCCTGCAGGGACCATGCACTGATCATTGTCATGTGGCACCATTGATCACTACTCAAACCACTATCTTACCTAACGCTTTTATTTTTTTTCAAGTAATGTTTTGATCTAGTCAAAATGTTAATCACTACCTTAAACGCTTACCAATACTTCGATACGTTTGAATTTTTATTATACTCCGTCCGTATTGGGTTTCCGCCTTTGTCATGACTTGCGCATTCTCTGGGCTTAAATTTTGGTATTGACCAGAGTAATATGCAGACAAAAACAGCGCAAGTGTAAATATTGTGGGCCTTGCAGCTTTACACTGCCTTCAATTTACCACGATATTTATTGTACGACTAATACATTTATTGGCAGCTTGCAGCCCAGCCAGAAGTCAGAATTCAACCTTTTGTATCCTTTCTCAGGCCTTTAATCTTTAAGACTTCAAGGAACTATCCTCATATTTCAATTTTAAGTACTTCGTATATAATTGTATTATTAGTATAAACTAATGTAAATAGAGTTTGACATTCCACTCAAACCCTCAGCACATAACGTTAGGAGGATTATTTGATGCATATTATGACATTAATTATATCATAAGTTACTCTAGTACCAACAATTAGCCAAATATCTCTGGTAGTTTATATACTTTGTAGTTCAATTATGCAGACTCCACAAGATCTAATTAAAAAATAAATACACCATAATTATCAAATATATATAATCACAAGAAATAATTACCCGGTGTAATGCCCCGGCTATACACTAGTTATTTTACCATAACTGTTTCATTGTTGATAATTAAAAGGTAGTATAAGTATCTTTGTGAAGTAGACATGGTAATGACCAAATAATTTCCTTGCATAATTACTAAAAAAATTCATTACCATTATAGTAATTTATGACCGCTTATCAGCGTGTCATTAAAGTATGGATGTTACGTATAAGATTTTTAATTTTTAGTTTACTGTCTTTTTTCCTTCCTCTCTCATGATTTCACTTCTTTTCCTTTTCCACGGTAGTCTTCCTTCATTATGTGTCATTCTTTTGGTAAACAAAATAAGGCCTTAGTAAAAAAATGAATCATTTTCCTATCAATTTTGGAAAAGTATATATATCATTTATTTAAAAAAATACTACCTCTATTTCTTATTATTTGTAACAAAAGGTTATTATCTGTGAGATATAAAAAAATCATTTGTTGCAAATAATAAGAAAGAGAAGTAGTATATGAAATATTTGGTAATATTTCTTTCTCCCTTTAAAAACTACTTGAAACATAAATCTTCATCATTCACAATATTTGTGAAAATTTTACAGTAGTCATTTGAAATATGACTACCATAATATTTTAATGATTATATAGTTCATAATTGACATATTCTTTCCAAATAATTAATTATATTACTTTATTGATGGTATTAAATAGTATTATCAACAATTTTTTGATTTATCGAATTTTTAGTTTCACTTATGTAATTTTTTTTTCTTATTTTATAGTTTCTCAAAAAATATTATTTTATATTGGATTAAAATTTTCAAAATTATATTTACATTGTAGATATTATAAGACTAATTGTGGTCATTTTATAACGTGAAAAAAAAAAACCCGATCATATTATATATCATTAAAATAATATGGTAGTCATTTTTCAAATTAAAAAGGAATTAGTGTGTTGGTTATTAAGGATATAAGCTCAAATTAAATCAAATTGTTAGGTTACATTTCCTAATTTCTTACCTTGTACTTTAAAACACATGTTAAGGGACTATTTTGAAGTAGAAGTAATCCGTATGTTTATGAACAAGCCAAATAAGTTACTTCTTATTACAAATGTATAATGTTAAATCAAATCATGCTATTGAATCAATCATTCTCAAATTCAAATTAAAAACCAAAAAAAACACCCCAACAAATACTAAAACCAACAAATCAGCACATAAAATCAACTTTATACTCGTTAAAAACAGAGTAACATTTTGAAATTTACCATTCCTCAATGTATACCCTATTTGGCTGTTTACCCCACATTGTTACTGCAGTACTATGAACCAAACATGGTTTACTACTTGTTGGTAGTTACTCCGGTATTCATTTTTTTATTCAGACTTTCACGTGTCATGGCAGATCACCGCCCTCTCACAGTTCACGGTAACAAATGCATGATTAAAAAGACAATGGTCAAAGATTATAAAATGAGTAAAAAGCTGAAAATATTCTTTAACTTTTTCATAATAATGCTAGACAACATTTAGTAGCTGTGTCTAACAGATAAATGGCCAATAATATCAGCCATTTTACGCTCTCAATTGGAGGGATCATAACCCATCACCCCCAATGGATCGTTACATATATTAAATTCATATAAAAATTTAGGTATAATAATAACGTACACCATCATAAATAATTAAGAAAATAACATATATTTAGTACTAATGAGATATTAATACTTAGCCTCAAGAATTAAGTAGTAGTACCCTCTGTCCCAATTTAGTACATACGCTGTTGTCGCCACATGACTCATACTACATGTAACGATTTAATTTGGGACGGAGCGAGTAAGCTGTCTTATAAAAGAAATTAAGGGCATTTGGGGCCACCCTGTTGGGTCTTCCAGTTGTTGTAGCAAGGGCAAACTTGCTTGTTGCCATAGAAGCCTGGTGGAACACAAAGGCACTTCCTGCAGCATTTGTTGCAGAAAAACAAGCATGGTTTGCGGTATTGAGTATTCGAGCACCTCCTTGTACATTGTGGACTGCATTCTGTTTTCAAAATCCAACCAACAAAAAAATTATAAGCAAATGCATATCAATTCTGTTTTCGACTAAACTTGTAGCGACAGTCTTATATGAGACGGTCTTATAACACAGAGTAATCGATTTATCCGATCTTGTTCAATTCAAAATTCTAAGACACCAGTCAATCTAAATTTAATGTTTAATACTACTCCGTATGCCAGAACATTATTCTGTCGTTATGAATTGATTAACAGTTGTTTATGTTGATATCGATTTTTTTTTATTACTCGTGATTCTGAAAATATACTGACAAAATAATAAAATATAGTACTATCATTCGATTTTTATTAATTATGTGAGTACTATGTTAGCATTATTGGCAAAAGGACTAGTGTACTAAAAATTAGATTTGGTAATGTTGTGTGACAGTGACCGAAGTCTTATATCAATTGATTGTAACAATTTTAAAATATCTAACTAAAAAAGCCGTGATAAATCAAAATTAATCAACTCAAAGTTGGCTAATTAATATAACCTTCGATCTAAGGCAAAATAACATGACACGAAAAGAACACGAGTAAATATATATAAATGGTGACTTACGGTTAATCGTCAAACTTCCGGGTCCATAAGGATTGTTGGCCAAAGCCACAGTAGCAAGCATGGAAAAGGCAATGAGAGCCAAGAGAAGGAGAGGAAGAGCCTTAAAAGTGGCCATATTTGAACACAAAGATGATATTTTTAAGGGTAGTATGAATGAAAAACAAGGAATGAAGTGAAGTTGGAATGAGTAAGATAGTGTTAGTAAAAGGGTATTTATAGATAGAATAGGTACACCCAAGTTGAGTTGCCCCATAAGAACACTTTTTCTTTGTGGCCCTACTTTTTATAAAATTGTCTAAATTATCATCTTTCGGTCTTTCCCCACCATTTGCTCTCTGTTTTTTTTATTTTCTTTTTTTTGTCTTAAATATTTTTTGTTAATGAAGGGTGGTAACTATCGAGTAGTTGTACTTATTAGTATTGGAACGTGGCTTGGTAAATACTAAGCTAACCGCAGAGTGTTTGAGTAGGGATGTGAGAATACGAGGTGTATTTACCAAGCCGCGTTCCAACACTAATCACTACAAAACGCAATGCTTGGTTTTTTTTTTTCCTTGAAATTTTCGTTTTGTTGCATTGTATCTCTGTATTGCCTTTTAGAGGGATCTTAATTTGGTAATTTGAGTGATTGTTGAAATGTAAAAATTAACTAAAGGAAGTTCTTGTGAACTACTACCTCCGTTCCTTTTCTTGGTAACGTTTAGAACTTTTTTGTAAGAGAAAAAACATAACCAGCAAAATGGAACGGAGCAAGTACTTTTTTAATGATCGTTGAACATATGGGGATTAAAGTTAACATATTTCCAAATTACGTGTAGGTTTGATTGTCTTGAGCAGATCGCACGAAGTTGCAATTACACTTTTTAATTTTTCCCAAAATAAATGGTTATCTATATGAGAATAACAGTCCATAGACTAATAAAGAGACTTGAGTATCACCTTCCCATTGAAATTTAGCCAAGGGCTGTATGCTAAGTGATGTAAAAGTTGTTTACAAATGGAGTATGAAATAAGTGAAATTACATGCTAGAATATGCTTTAATAAATATATTTGTCCTCTATAAATAACCTACTATGCCCTTGAAACAAATGGTATTTGTTACGGAGTATACTAAATTCATTGTGGTTATTTTTTATATGGACCTAGCCTATTTTGTTATTAGTTTAGAATAATATAAACTCCTAAGGTGCATTGGACGAATAATACTCACTAGCTAATCAAAACGCTAGAAACTATTTAAAATGATACCGTCAAATAAGAGCTAAACTTGTTTTATTATGTAATCTTATTTTTGACACGACCCATAAAATTAAACTGTATTCCATTTGTCCATGGACATGCAAAACTCTCACTGTTAGAAGTTGATCTTTTATCAAACGTTTTTGCCAAACTAGTTGTGTTAGAAGTTCTTTCTTTGTACATATCTTCCTCCTTCTGACAACATTTTTTGTAACCATACTAATAGATCATTAAACTTGTTCTATACTCCGTATCTATTTCTTGTAACTTGCAAGGAAGTATTTTATACTTCACTTTGTTGCTTAACTAGTAACGAAGAAACACAACCAATCAAACCATGTTTTACAAAATAAATACTTATAAAATTACAAAGAATTTTCCAAATAAATAACATAATGTGACCCCATAAATAATAAAACAAATAAATTATGGCCAAGGATAAATTCAGTCCTACAAGATCTGTGAAGCTAACATGGTCATTGGACAGTGATTCTCAGTGAGTTAATTCATGAAAATGGGATTGTGGGCCCATAGCACTGCAAATCTCGAATTTGACGGTGAATTATTATTTTCCAACAGAAATGAATGAAGGAAAATCCTTATTCACACACACACAATTTGGAAGATCGCAAAACAAAATACGTCAACTGCTTCTGTTATACCCTATCTTTGAATTAAATATCATATAATGTCAGCTATTTTTTGTTTACATACATTGTGTGACAAAAATCACAAAATCACCATCATTTGATGTTAATGAGGATGGATGCGTTATGTTTATATTAATGAAATAAGTTTCGAGTTTGATTATATTAGATCTATTCGGAGGTGATCTTATATAATTACATTTAAACACAAGGCGAAATCCATGACTAATTAGGTAAAGAATAGGTATATTATACTTAGGTTTACTTATAGTTCGATTGATCATGTGTTATAGTTTTGCTTATGTGTTCATACTTTTGCCCAACGTGAACTTATTTAGTTAAAGTTTAAGATTAATCAGTTTATGATTGGAGATAAGAGACTGTTCATTTTATATATACTTAATTGAAGATGAGATAGATTGTATTAACTGTTATATTTCGAGACAATATGAAATGAGCCTGGGCAACCCGAACAAGGAGGGGGAGAGTTTGGTCCACAAACAAGGCTTAGGAGCTTTCCATACTAAAACTCATTGGCAATAGTAGGAGTAACTCCTCAACCTCATAAAATGGAACCATCTCTCCTCTTTCAACAATGTGGGACACTCACAAGTGAGCTACAATGGGTTTCAACACCCCACTCACTTGTGAGTGTCCTAAGAATTTAGAACACATCAGAAGGTACAATATAATCCTTATTGGGAATGAACATCCAATAGAGGCCCCTTAACCAGCGGCTTGACAAATGCCCAGTAATGAACGGCTCAACAGGCTTGGGCTCTGATACCATGTTAAAGTCCGAGACAATATGAAATGAGTTTGGGCAACCTGAACAAGGAGGAGGAGAGTTTAACTATTAAAGCAAATTAATTAGAGACGAAGAATGTAATATAGTGTTAATCACTTTTTTTTTTAGACAATAATACTTGGGAGAGCTAGTTGTGCCACCAAAATTCTCCACAAGACAATTATATACTCTGTATAAATCAATATATAGAAGATTAATTAAGGTCTTGTTCTTTTGACTTATTCTCGGATGTGTTCAATTCAGCTCAACTAAATTTATAATTCTCCACAACACAATTACATACTCTGTATAAATCAGTAGAAGATTAAGTTCCTATTCTCAGATCAGTTCAACTTTATTTAAATTCAGTTCAATTTAGCTTAAAGGAATAGAGCCTATTACAAAATATCTATTATTGTCTAAATATTTAAAAGTTAAAACAATCATGTTAACAGCTTGTAAGTTGTATGTAGGTAAGTAAAATTAGAGCTGATCAAGTATGGCTCGACCCGATTTTGGGCAGAATTTTTCGGCCCGAAATCGGGTTGGACCCGGCCCGGCCCGTTTTTTTTTTTAGCGGATTTGGGAATGCGTTTTTATGCATATTTAGTTGATTTGTTAGGCTCGGTCCAAAAAGCCTGCACGGCCCGACCATTTTGGGCGGGTTTGGGCACAAAAAATCCGACCCGAGAAATGGGCACAATTTTTTTTAGCTTCGGCCTGGCCCGAACCCGGCCCGACACGCCCAATGATCACCTCTAAGTAAAATCCATAAATAAAAATATTTACTCCTCAATTGTATCTTGGCAAGATTAGAAGGTGATTATCATTTCAATAATGGTCCTTAAATAACATTTAGGCAAACGAAGATCGAAGGTAAAGCTTATAATTGCAGGTAGTGCTAGGGCCCAGTTAATAGTTGAGAGTGGATGCATGTGCTCCCATATGAAGTTAAGCACATGCAATGCAAGTACATTCATGACGCCCAAAAGGAAATTCAAAGGTATGTTCGATCTGTTTCATTCTGTTTTGGATATTGTTTTCATGTGACCAGCCTAAAAGCTCATACATATTGGAGCTTTACCTTTCTATTTATCATGCATTTAAGTACATATAGATATCAAACAAGATAATTTGTTGTGAATTGAAATTTAGAATGATATTTATATTTCTAAAATAAATCTAATATATTATTATTATATAAATAAAGTAGACATTTTTGGAGAGCATTCAGAGCGCCACGTGAGAAATATACTTATTTTGACCATTAAAAAGAAAGATTTGTATTTTATTTTTGAATTAAAAAATTATGTCGCCACCTAGATAAAATTAACGAATTAGATTTGATATATCTAAAATTTTAATGCCACGTAGATTATAATTCATGAATTAAATTATTTTAATGAAAAAAATAAAGTAAAAGTATAGGAAAAAATAAATTTTTTAATTCAATACTACGAGTATAAGAAATCCAAAAAAAAAAATATACTAAAAAATATTTAAATGATAAACGCTTATAATAAAGTTTGATACCTATCACTATAATATAAATTTTGATAGTATTTATGATAAGAAATACAAATTGTTCGTTAACTATAAATAAATTAAAATTTGTGATACCTACCATTATAAATTGACACATCATACGACACAAACAAAATTTCGTATCAATAAAAAAACCCCATCAAGCGAATTTTGTGTTAATTTTTTGTCATCAATGGCCGGGTAATTTTTAGCTTAATTTTTAAAATCCTATGTTTAAATTAGTATTTCTAATTATTACTTACATTGTATTAATTTGGGATACTCAACGATTATATGTTTATGTTTTATTTACTAAATTTTTTTTACATGCAAATCTAATACATCATACGACAAATAAAATTTCCTATCAATACAAAACCCCATCAAGCGAATTTTGTGTGAGTAATTTTGTGTTAGTTTTAGGTCATCAATGTCCAAGTAATTTTAAAATCTTATGTTTAGATTTATATTTGTAATTATTAGTTACATTGTATTTATTTAGGATACTTAACGATTATTTGTTTATGTAATGGCATACGGTTAGATGTTGTATACTTAATATATGGATGACTTTGGTTATTTTTGGAGATGATGAAAAAATTGCAATGCATAGATTTGATTTTATACAGCAACAATTTTTCATTTATTTGTAAATATATTGATTTATTTTATATAAATGTAAATATATAATATATATCAATTTCAGTTTGGCTAACATTTCACGGTTCAATTTATCCATTGATGTAGTAGGTTCGTTGTGGACGAGATTGGTGATTCTATCGAAATAAAAGATATGGTAAAACAATGAATAATGATTTAGGATTTAAATTATTAAAAATTTATCATTTCACATTAAAGATTTTATATAACGGAAAAAATATCATATTTACAATTTATTTATATTTAATAAATTCATTATAAATTATAGTAAAAAGAAATAAATATTAAACTTTTGTAATTTTGTCTGAAATTATTAAATACAACAAATCAAATAATTAAAAATCTTAGATGAAAAAACTGTGCATCGCACAGGCTTCCATCTAATAAGAGGTATTTATAGGATTTTTAGATTTTAGTGGAATTATCTTTGTTTTTTTTGTTTCCTCAAAAAAAAAATCTTTATTCGTTTTTGTCTCTGTCTCATTCTTTTTTTTTTTTTTGTTTTTTTTTTTTGTTTAATTTTTAGCTCAAAAATGCATATACAGGATGTATCAATTTACAAAGTTAAGGAAAACAACATTAACTAAACTTTTCTTACTATCTCTATTAAAATTACAGAAAATATTGTGTTGTTTGATTGATATTAATTTAAACTAACTATCCTCTTATTTCTTACTGGACTATTTTATACATATCAAAAGTGCGATAAACTTGATTGTTTTTTATGTGCATGCTATAATGTATTTGCAGATGTGACACACAAAACAAAGAGTATTTGAGATTTGCTTTCCTCTCATTAATAACACTTTAAACACTTTTGATGAATTAATTTGGAAATATAAATATATATTTCTAAATTTCACAACAAATTAAGAATAAATCATATATATCCTTCCATTAATTAATGATCATAACAGTACATTCAAAGAAATTTTTAAAGATTACGTACATTGGAGCTTCATATTTGAAAGGCTACATTATTGGTTTGCGTCTAATGTTAGTACGATATATCGATCTCTCTAGGAATCCATTTGATCAAGATAAATTCAGATCATTTCATTTGATCGAAATAAAAGGTTTCATGGACAAGCTAAGTACGTTACTTAAACATCCCTTCCCATTATCAAATTGCTATTTCTTTACTCAAGATCTTCCCTTGGTCTTGCTATTTTCATATTTCATGATAATTGTATACTTGCAGCTTACGTCTACCTCCCACTATGATTGCAATATATGTAAGTATATACGTAAATAATGTTAGTGATCTTTTGTACGTATTAGTATAATAAAGTTAGGTGTACAATTAATTTCCTGAATAATGTTATTAAATCACTGTTGTATCTTTATATGTATCTCGATCTTGTAATTAATGAGAATACTAAAGAAAAAATTATCCGATCCCCTCTCACTTAGACACTTGTAGCTATATATTATTATTCTGTTTGATTAGTTTATTTTCTTTGGCAAGAAACTAAAATTTTCTCATCTTCTCTTAAATCTTAATCAATCAATCTACTAATTACTTTTGAATTTTTTTTTAAAAAATATATGTATTCATGTTACCTCATACGTAGTATATGGTACATAAGTCACTGACATGTCTCTAATTTAGTTTTTTTAAACAGATTTTGTTTGGGTGTCCCTTACATGGATAAGCACGTATCTATGTATCATTATTCTTTAATGTGGCGACAACATCACGTAATATTCTACGGAAGTAATGTTTAATCACTAACTACATTCCATATTACCAGCGAGTAGATAACATTGCATGCATGGTGTTGATTCAAATCCTTAGTGCTTTGGTTAAGTGTTATTCATGTTAAATTATTGATTTTTCCCTCAGGGAATATTGATATATTCTAGTACCATCCACTTAGCATATCTAAGCCTCTTAGGGCACAAGTTACTTAAGACGAGTATATTTTGATGTATGGTTCTTCTCTATTTGATGTTTGATATTTAAATGGTTTTCTATACTATTTTAGTGTCACGAAGTTAACTCAGTTAGAGCTTCTCCATCTAAGCATATATAATATTAGTAGCCTACCTTTGCCGATACGCGGGTTATGAATTTACAATAATAACAACCTAAGTTAATGATCATACTCGTATTGAAAAGAACATTATTGGAATTGTATTAATTTAGTATAACCAATCCAATTAGCAATAATAACTGCCCTATAACGCTCTCAATTGAAGGGTTTACAACAAATATACCCCTTAATGAAGCGATGAGATGATTAGCTAATAATGAAGTAGTGATTCGTAGTAATAATTTGAAATCACAATAAAAAAAGTTACATATTCTAGTACTAATTAAAACTTAATTAATTAGTACTAGTTCACAAAAATAAGCATAATGTAGCAATTAAGTACGTATATAGCTAGTAATATTAGAATTTCATATTGCCTCTAATTAAGGGCACTTGGGGCCACCCAACTTAGTCTTCCAGTTGTTGTAGCAAGGGCAGACCTCTTTGTTGGCAAATGTACCTGGTGGAACGCAAAGGCATTTTGTGCAGCACTTGTTGCAAAAGAACTTGCATTCCTCGGTTTTTCTAGCCTTTGAGCACCTTTGCTTACAACGTCCTGGGCATTCTGTTCAATTTCATAACCAAATGATCAATTTAGTACATAGTAATAATTACAAGTATTGCATGTCATTAAGATTGAGCTGAGATTATGCAAATTAAATCATGGAATATATATACTATATATGTTATGTGTAGGACTTGATCTAGGCCAATACGGAATTTCGAGATAGAAATGTTTAATTTATGGCTCCTTTTTACATCTTGGTAATGTTTGAAGTTAGCGTATGAAGTATATTTTTATTAAGATCATGATGCTTGTCTCATTTAGCAGAATTATAACAAAATTTCACGGAGTAATATAGGATCAAGATATAAGCCATTAAGACAAAAAGTTCTTTAATTTTGTAACATACAGTAGTAATGTTAAATTGTTACATATACACGCATGCATGAGTTGTTCCTAGTCTTCTTTCATGTTTTCTTTTTTCTTACCCCAAAAAAAAAAAAAAAAAAAAAGAAGAAGAAGAAGAAGAAGAAGAAGAAGAAGAAGAAGAAGAAGAAGAAGAAGAAGAAGAAGAAGAAGAAGAAGAAGAAGAAAGAGTTGTTCCTAGTCATTGTTATTCATAGACTCGACATGAATGAGTAAAAACCAATTTTGTGGTGTGAAACATAAGCTTTATAACTTACGAGAAAGCTTCAAACTGTTATTTCCGTAGTAGTTGGTCCTAGCAAAAGCCTGACAAAATCAAGAAATCGATATTAGTTTATGCTACAAAGTAATAATCTACATCATTAAAGGAAAGAATATCTTAAAATTGGCCTGGCCATATATAATTACCTCAGAGACAAACATAGCAACAACGAGGAAAGCCAAAAGCAATGACATAGCCTTAATATTGGCCATTTTGCTATAAATTAAAGGAGAGAAAAGAAGAGGATTTTTAAGGTTGTTGTTATGAATGAATTGAATAACAAGAGAAAGCTAAGATTTTTGGATATTTAGGTTTGTATTTAAGACGGGGTATTTATAGATTTTTTTGGTACAGATTACTAAATTAGGAAACCTCACATGAAATGAAACCCAAGTATAGTTAAGCATGCATGCATGCATTGACTTTCGGTCAGCGGCCATTTTCTTATGTCCCTTTCCCCGCTAATATCGCTGGCCTCCTCTTGCGGAGAGTTGTGTTAGTAGTAGGCTGGTTAATTAATTAACTATTATTATTTTTGATCCATTCAAAAAAAAAAAAAAACTATTATTATTTTTGAGACGTAGGAAAATTATAAGTAAAAACGTTATCATGTAAAATCTTCATAGATTCTTTTCTACACATAAGTTCGTATTATCAAATTTTATTTTATTCTTTTTATTAGAAGCTAAGGAATTTAATGATACACTAGAGATTGTAAGCAAATGATCTTAAGAAATGGAGAAAATAACAATTAACAATCTCTATGCTATTTCAATTAATTAGAATAACTCATTTTCTTCCATTAGTTATAATGGGGAGATTCTAATGTAGTCATATGACTATTGACTACTACAATTTTTTAAAATGGATGGTTGAGATAATTTCTTTATTTATTTATTTTTTGAGTAAAAATAAATCACTTTTTTCTGTCTGGCAATACCTTCTACAGCTTGTCCCGCGGCAGTACCTTGACCAACTCCAGGTCCAATAGAAGCAAGCCCTACAGCCAATCCAGCAGCAATAACGGAAGCGGCAGAAATCAGTGGATTCATGATAAGTTCCTCACACACAAAAAAAATAAATGGTTAATGATACAATCAACCAATGCATTATGACTTAATTATTCCATTGCTAATATTAATCCAGTCGAAATAACTAACAATGCCGAATTGAAAATGGAAATAAGAATATTATTAAACCATTAGATCATTAGAAAGACTTCATCTTTTTTAGTTCCTACTTGTTGAGTCTTTCTGAATCAAAAGAACTTGCGTTTTTCCATTCCCTTTTTCTAATCATTAATCGTTTTTCGATCTTTTTCTTTATTTTGTCTGTTTATTCATTCAATTCGCAGTCATAAACGAACCTGAAAGACTTCGTCGGTTGGTATCGCTCTCGAAATTCAAGAAAACTGATTTCAAGAATCAGAGTTTCTTATAGCACGGGGTACACCCGTATACCTGCTGAGGAAGTGGCTAAGATGCTCGTGAGATGTCCACAAAGTAGTGGCTATGCCACATGTGATCATGATTCATGAAGAATAGTTTTTACTTCTTCAAGAGTGAAATGGGTCGTCCTATAAAAGAGCTAGTCGAGTTTCCAGAATACTTTACTTATAGCTTGGAATCCCGAACTAAACCTAGATATCAGAGATTACAAAGTAAAGGGATCAGGTGTTCCTTGGCATGGTTTCTCAACTGCAGTGAGAAACGGTTTGAAGAAAGACTTCAGGCTCATTATTTTGAATTTGAGAGCTCTGGCCCCACATTCAACATGGGCGGGAAGTTAATTAGAACTGCCAGGAAGTTATAATGTATCAGATGAAGAAGATGAAAGTGAGGTTGAAGTGCTCTATAGGCGCACTGTTTCTCTCTAGTAGAGTGCTTTGGTTTTTAATATCAGTTTGAAAAAAGTGCTTAAAAAATAAATAAAAAACAAATAATCTCATCTGTCCATTTAAAAAAAAAAAAAAATTGTGATATCCAAAAGTTATAGGACTACGTTAGAATTTTTAATTATAATGGTAACAATAATCAAAGAAGTCAATGATTACATTGGTGCTTCCATTACTTAATGATCAACATAATAATTTTTTTTAGGGGCTCTTAAATTTCACTTACTTCTACCTTATTCCAATTTTAGATATTTCCTATACTATCTTACATACGCATATATATCACAATATTTATATAGCGAATTACTTTTATATAAATTTATTTTCGAGATGAGCTAATATCTTTAATTACTCGTAATTATTTTCTTACATTCTCCAACCGTTTACTCCATATCTCTTACTTATCCACACTTCATACACCATTTTCAAAATTTGTAATTCATGAATGATTAGTAATTTTTATAATATAAGGAGAATAAGAATAAAGAAGAGGTATAGTGCGTACATTATTCTTGTTCAAAATTATTACTCTATACGGAGTACTTTGTTTATAAAAGGTTCAATTTGTTTAATTTAGAGGGGTTTCCTCAAACAAAAAAAAAAAAATGTTTGAAGGGAGGGGTAGAGGAGTATATACTGATATACATACTAGTTTAAGACCATTATAGATTATAGTGTATATATTTTTTTTTTGGTGTTTAGAGACCCACAAGGGCAGGGGTGAGAATCGATCCCAAAATCTCCTGAAATCAGGAGAGAAACTCTAACCACTTGAGCTATCCCTCACTCTCAGATTATAATGTATATATTCATCTATAAGTACTTTCTTCGTTTTCAAATAATTGTTTGCTCTAATATTGGTCTATTCTAAAAAAAATTACTTCCTACATTTTTTTTTATAGTTGCAACAGTTTGACTTTTACACTATTCATGTGTTTCACTTTAATTAGCTTTGATGATTTATAGCTATGCAAAAATATAGTCATGTGAGATCTTGTTAGATTCATTTTGATTAATACTATAATATTAATATCAAATGTTTATAACTTTTACTTATTGGTAATTAAAGATATTAACGATTAAAATCATGTATCGGCAAGCGTGAAAAGAGAAGTGTTGCAACTATTAAGAAACAGAGGAAGTATGTTGTTACTTTAATTGGAAAATGCACCTTCTCCCACCCATGAGATGAGGTTCGGATCATCACTAATGGAGTACATTCTTCTAATATCACTTTTTATTGAGATAGGAATGTATACTGTGATATGATATTATGAGAATAATATCATTTGAGATACTATTGTGAAAAGATACATATGATATATTATAGGAAATTATTAAGATATTAAGAAATATTAGGGTTAGATATTCCTATTGTCTATATATATTGTAATGTGGCCGAATATTATGAATGGGAAAATACAATGAGAAAATACAGAGAAATACTTTCCCCATAATTTAACATGGTATTAAGAGCCTGAGATCTTGGGATGAAAAACACGAGAGTTTGTGTGGAAGAATGAGAGAACCTTAAACACGAGAGTTCGTGTGAGGGATGAGAATGACCGTGATAATTATTCAATAATATTTTATAATGGTATCAGAGCTAGGTTGTGTTGTGATCTAGTCCAGTATTATGGACAACTCACATGTGAGGGGGAGTGTTGAGCCCATGAGCAAACCCACATATGAGTGAAAGTGTTGTCCCACATTAAAAGAGTGTAAAAAGTGAAGAAGAGTATTGGAATGTGTATCCCACATTGATGAAAAGAGAAAGTTGTGTCTACTTTATAAGCCTAAGGGGTACTCCCCTCATTGCCATATAGTTTTGAGGTGGAACCTCTTTGGTCGTATAAAGTGGACACTCGTAACGGGCGTGACCAGGCCTGTTTATCACTTTTTCATTTCTTGTTTTCATATCTCATGTTTTCTGGGAAAATTTGCTAATTAACCTTTTTTCCCATAGTCAAATTTTTAATTCTTAACTTATTTTTTCAATACCTACCAAAATATGGAGTAACCTGCATTATCCATATTATATTAACTCTTAATTAATATGCATGGTCAAATCTAAGAGGATACTGATTTGATGCATGTCTTGTTGAAAAGGGAGTAGAGGTTCATAAAGTAGCTTCCTTAGTCGTAGACAGTATAATTTACGCAAGATGAACCTAAAGTGGTTTTTTTTAATTTTTTTTTTAAATTTTATATTAATTAATGTACCCTTTTGTCCCTTATTTTTTGCTCCATTACAAATATTTGGGTTAAATTTTTAAAATTTTAACCATAAATTCTAATTAATCTATAAATGATAATATATTTATATGGGATCTATTGAATTGTCTCATTGTATATTTTATTAATATTAAATTTTAATTTTACGTATATAGAAAGGGAGATATATACATTTGAAAATGCGTCTTGAACACTGTAAAAGGTCAAATGGGGAAAATAATTAAGGGACAAAGGATTAAGTGTGATATATAGTAACATCTGTCCTTTGATTAATTAGTTGATTTACGATCCAATATAACCATTAAATTATGATTTTGTAAATTTTAAACACCGTACATTATTAAGATACAAAATTAATGTTTAAGATAACAAAGTTTACATCAATAATGCGGGGTTGCTAAATTAAAGTTACCAATTTTCCTAATAATACAATCATGATCAGCTAAAAACATCCACACTATTGCAAAGAATCGTTAGATTGTCTTTCTAACTAGATTGTTTAATTTTTTCAGCGGTATTAGCAAGGGATGTTTAACCGCATAAGATCTGCTACTTGACGATCATAGTTTTTATCATATTTTTTTACAAATTTGATGCAATACATTTTGTATTTGTTAAGTTCGAATTTCTTTTGTAGATTTTGAATTATATGACTTTTTATTAACAAATTAATTTTACTATTCAAAAAAAAAATAAAAAAAAAATGTCAAAGATCTTTCATACTCTTCCATTCACAAATAATATTCTTGCATTCTTTTTTAGGATGTACAAAAAATATCTTTTTGTTTTTTAATATAGAAAATTTTAGTATTCAACTCATGTGATGAGAACCTCTCCCCACTAACATTTTTTCTTACTAACTTGCACCTCATCCTACTGAATTTCTTAATATGCATGTCAAAACCTAACCCGAAGATTTTTCATGAATGGAATGAGAAGTAGTTAGGCTTATAATTAGTTTTCATAATAATTATATCATCGAACCACTATTGTACCTCATCTATATACGCTATTTTACCGAGGATAATAAAGGAATTATATATTCTCTCTTACTTATATACTTGTAGCTATATTATTACACTTTATTCAGCTTAACTTCTTTAATAAGAAACCTATCTCATCCAATCGTAACTTAAATCTTAATCAACTTATTTAGTTTTGATAAAAATGTCATGTTGTCTCATACGGAGTAATGGTACATAAATCTCCTCTATGTCTTTAATTATATAATTCAAAATTTCAAATCATTACAAAAGACCATGTTGTAATTAGTTTAAACAGATTATTGTAAGCACGCATCTATGTATGATTAGTACGAGTGTACATTCTTCCTCATATAAAAAGGGGACAACATTACGTAATATTCTACGAAGTAATGTTTGATTATAAATTAATTATTCTTCATAATACATACGATCGAGTAGATAACATGGTGGTGATCGATTCAAATCGGTCCTTAGTGTTTTATATTGTTTTTCAGTGTTTTGATCAAGTTATTAATAATGTTTAATCATAGAGTTTTGCCTCAGGGAATATTGGTTTAGCATATGTTTAAGCATGTAGACCTGTTTTGTAAGGAGCGTATAACTACAAATATTATGGATTTTGTACTTTGTAGATCTATAATTCTGTTTAATTTTGATCCGTTGTACTAATCGATCACTTAAGATATTCGAATAAACTTAAACTGATCATATTTTGATGCCTTGTTCTTTCTCTATCTAAATGCATTTGGCATTTAAATGATTTTCTACTAGTTAACTCTGATCGGTTAGAGCCACTCCGATCCGTTTAAGGATAGTGTTATAAGCATTCGAAGATATTAGTGCTATGAGCTTACAACAATAAAAACTTAATCATAATGATACATGTAAATTAAAAATAAAAAGAACCTTTTTAAATCAAAATATTATAATTTTTTTTTTTTTTGATTTTTTATTATAACCAATCCAATGAACAATAATTGCCAAATGTAAAAATAGAAAATGGCTAGAAATATTTGCCATATGACGCTCTCAATAGAAGGGTTTACAAGAAATATACCCCTCAATGAAGCGATGGGATAAAATAAAAATCACAATGTAAAACAAATACATTCTAGTACTATATTAAAGCAAGCTTAATAAGTACTAGCTCACAAAATCACAATGTACGTAACAATACATAAATAGTAATTGATAAATGATATATTTCGATATGATTTGTCAAAATATATCAACTATCATTAATATTACAGCGTTATGTAGCCTCAAAATTAAGTCAATTTGGATAGTTTTATTAAGAAGATTAAGAAATGAAATTAAGGGCACTTTGGTCCACCTCTCTTGGTCTTCCAGTTGTTGTAGCAAGGGCAAAGTTCTTTGTAGCCAAAGGTGCCTGGTGGAACACAAAGGCATTTTCGACAGCACTTGTTGCAAAAGAAGTTGCATTCCTCGGTTTTACGAGCCTTTGAGCACCTTTGCTTACAACGTCCAGGGCATTCTGTTTTAATTTCATGAAACTAATGTTAATTATATTGTCACGTATATAAACATGCATGTGTTATTCCTAGGAAAGTAGTAATTTCACATAATTTATAGACTCGAAATAAAAGAGTATAATTTAAAAGTGTGACGTGAAAACAAAAACTATAATTCTATTATTGATAAAAACATAATTTTTGTTACTTACGAGCAAGTGTTAAACTGTTATTCCCATAGTAGTTGGTCCCAGCAAAAGTCTGATGAAAAAAATTATGAATTCAATATTAGTATGCAAAGTTTTCTACTTAAGTAAAGGAAGAATGTCTTACAATTGGCCATAGTTACCTCAGAGACAAGCATAGCAACAACGAGGAAAGCCAAAAGCAATGACATAGCCTTAATATTGGCCATTTTGCTACAAAAGGAGAGAAAAGAAGAGGATTTCGAGTTTATTGTTATGAAATATTACCGAGAGAAAGAATTGTGGATGATTAGGTTTGTGTTTAAGATGGGGTATTTATAGATTTTTTTGGGTACAATTACTAAATTAGGAAGACGTACTCATATGAAACTAAACCAAAGTATAGTTTAGCAAAAAAAAAAAAAAAAACCAAAGTATAGTTTAGCATGCATGCATTGACTTTTTAGTTAGAGGCCATTTTCATATGTCCCTTTCTCCGCTAATATCGCTGACCTCCTCTTGTGAAGAGTTGTGTTAGAGTAGGCTGGCTATTTAATCAACTATTAAATTATATTAATCAAATTGGAATATTGGAGATGTTGAAGTAAATTGTAATAATGTTCATTCATCATCCAAAAATAGTCGTAATCATATACGTACTAAAATCTCCTGTCTTCAATTTTAAGTTTTGTTGGTTACCGCATCTTGTTAAATTTGGTAATGGTTGAAAATAAAATGATACTCTCAATTTATGCATATACTACTTCTAGTAAATTTGTAATCAAATACGTATTACACAGTCCATCTACTCATCTAGTCAATTTGGTCATATATTTATAGTTACAAAACGAGGCACAAATTGTACGTATGATGATATCCTTTTGTTTTATGTAGATAAGTGAAATACAAGTGAAGGGGAAAATCGTACCTCTTAAAATAATTTTCTTTTTGGTCATAATGAGGCTCAATTTTGGCATGTTTGCAAAGATTAAATTTCTAGTCAAAAGAGTTGGGAAGATTATTATGGAATACATTAAAGGTAAAGTTTTGGGTGAGACGGACTCACCGTGAGTCCACCATCTCCATTCTCCAGTTCTCCTTCTTCCCCTTTTTCTCTCCTCCCGCCCATCAATGGTGCCAGGTCCTCCACCACTCTCTGCCTCCTCTTCCGTACCTCCAGCCAATTATATACTCCGTATTGATGGTTGATGCTGCCTAAAGCAGGGAATATAAATTTTTATTTAATCTTTACAGACTTATAGGTTATCTCCAAGATCGAAAAAATTTATGTTTAGTAGTCCACCAACTGTTCGAGGAATTGACCCAGTGAGCTTGTTGTTATTTGCCCTGAATCTTATCAATGAAGAATATTGTCCCAACTCATTTGGGATAGGACCCGACAAATTGTTGGATAATAACAACAATTTGTTGATAAATGAGAACAACAATTTCACGACTCTTGTTAGAGATGATGTGAAATATGAGGGTTCAGGAGAGAGAAAATATTGTAGCCATGCATGGAAGAAGAAGAGGGTCAGTGGTGAAGGAGAAAATAATGTCAGGTATTAGATTATTAATGTTTGATATTAGATTATTATTGTCAGGTATTAGATTATTATTGTTAGATATTAGAATAGAATATCCTTGTCAGATATATTGGACTCACGGTGAGTCCGATCTTAAGCAAAACCTTCTCTACATTAAAATCATTATAGAAGGCTTTCAAACAACGCTTGAATTGAATTACTGAGTTTTCAAATCTTTCTTCCATACAATAGAGTATTGTAGATATTTTTTTTAAAATGTCTTATATCACTCCGAACATGTCCAATATGAGTTTTGAACGTTTTAACGGCCCGATTTGATATTGATTGTTTATTGCCGGTCTAGTTTTCGACTTTTGAATAACCAAATTATCAATCCGATTGGTCATGGATCGGTGTGCAAGTGCACACATATATTCATGCATAGAAAAAGAAAAATTAGAGGGTTGGTTAGTGAGTGTAGTGACCTAATGTGATCTGAAGTTCTGAACGTTTTGCCTTCAATTAATCGGAGCAAAATTTAGTAATGTATTTTAGGGTAGCTTTATGGGAACTTTTTACAGCAATTTCTCATACCTAACTATATACCAACATGTCAATTTTGGCCGTTGTATTGTTAGTTTTGTTACCCAAAAAACACCAATATTTAAAAAAAGGTGGATAGGGAGGTTAATTATGATTCTATCATGTCATATAAACAAAAACATTGTATTTACCTAATATTTTCTTTTTTTTGAAAAGGAAAGGTGCACAAAAAGTTGTACTACGTAGTTCTTCTTCTTACCCATATATTAAAGGCAAGTAATAAAAACTTTACAATTATGGTCGATATTTACCACACTTAATTGTGCTTGCGAGATATAAACATAATACTCCATTCATAATTTCATACGTATGGGGAAAAACTTGCGTGGAACTAGTCCACAATAATATTATTGTAGACCCTGAGGTTTGTACGCATGCAACTAACGTTATATTGAACATAGTAACTTTAATTTTAGGCCAAATTAGAAAATAACACCCAATAAAAACCCCGATTTTGATAATAACACCTGTAAAAAAAAAAAATTATTATAACACCACCAAAAATCCCAAAATTTTGGTTTCACCACCCACTAACGGATTTGTGGATGGAAACCGTTAGTGGGGCCCACTAGGGACACGTGTCAGTTGTTTATTGGTTTAAAAAAAAGAAAAAAAAAGGAGAGAAAAACCCCTATACCCTAACCCAACCACCGGCGGTCGTGACTCCACCGCCGGAGACCCCCACTGCTGCCGGAACCCTTTCCTTCACTGGCGAAATCACTGGCCATCAACCCCACCCACCATAGCCCCTCCTTTACCGTCGAAACCACGATCCCTACACCGACGAAAAGGAAAAGTCGCCACCACCACCTCTTTTTCCCAATCTCCGTTAAAACCACACCAGCCACCAACAATCCTTTTCGCTGGTTTAAGGTTCGTGGATTCGCGTCGCCAGCAAGGGGTGAGGTCGCAATTGGATCTGGCAGGGATGCGTGTGGAATTGGGCGTGGTTTTCTCCGGCTAGTGGGTTGGGGCTGGTGATGGGGCTTGGATTTCGGCGCTTCGGCAGTTGTTGTGGTGATGGGGTTGTTGCTGTGATGATGGGGCGACGGTGGTGGTGATGTTGTGCCGGTGAAGGAAGGTGTTCCGGCGACAGTGGGGGTCTCCGGCGGTGGAGTGACAACCGTCGGTGGTGGGGCTGGTGGCTGGGTGAGGGTTTAGGGGTTTTTCTTTTTTTTTTTAATTTTATTTTTTTTGTATTTTTCTTTTTTTAAAGCAATAAACAACTAACACGTGTCCCTAGTGGGCCCCACTAACGGTTTCCATCCAAAAATCCGTTATTGGGTGGTGAAACCAAAGTTTTGGGATTTTTGGTGGTGTTATAATAAAACTTTTTTTTTGGCAGGTGTTATTATCAAAATCGGGGTTTTTATTGGGTGTTATTTTCTAATTTGGCCTTAATTTTAATATAGTAACCTTATTTTTAGCATAATAACTTTTATTAAAATATGTGTAACTTTTAATATTATTGTGAACTTGAAATATAACGTTATGTTGAACATAGTGACTCTAATTTTACCATAGTGACCTTTATTATTCATAGTGACCAGTATATAAAAAATTTCATAAAAAAAATAATTAAATTAACCTGTTATAGCTTTCATAATGCCACAATGACTTTTATTTCAACATATTAACCTTTATTTTAATATAATAACCTTTTTTTTATTAATAAAACAACCATGTTTTCTCTAATATTAGTGGTCTACAATAAATTAGTGTGAACCAGGTACATTTAAGAGTTTGTAAATTTTAAATTGGTATATAGTTTGGTAATTTTATGATAAAATTATGTGTCAATTGGTGTAATCAATAGTTAATATTTTTTTTATTCTTTTCTAATTGAAAAAATGTGTTTGAATAAGAAGAAAGTATGCCAAAAAAGCATGGTTAATAACATTAACTTGTTTTGTACTATAAACACACTTGAGCGGTTATTATTTTTCTCATTGTTCAGCCTTAGCTCATTTTACTAAGGCCTTGCTCACTTCACCTTATTCAAATAATAAATATTGAAACTAATTTTGGTTCTGTAAAATTAAATTAAGTTTAGTAAAATAAGTGTATTTCAATAATAAAAGAAAGTTTTAATTAGTAAAAAGCATTTTAAAAACAAATATAATAAAGAATCTGATAATAAAAATAAGTTTTAAAAAGTAAAAATAATTTAAGTTCAGTCAAAATAATTAAAGGTTTAGGCGAAAATAATATAATTTCAGTAAAAAAATTCATTTTAGCAAGTTTTAGGTGGAGAAAGAAGGGCCTAAACTAACTAGGCAACCGTTTTTATTTATATTTTTTTTTAAATGTAGAAGAGAGTCACAATGGGCAGTGATGCAGACAAGATTTGATTGTAGATCTTGAGTCAAGACTTTAATAAACTAACCTAGTAGACATCTACTGCACAATTAACTACTTATGCCCTGTTCCCTTCACCTTATTCAAATTATAATATTCTATGAAATTAATTTAAATTCAGTATAAATAAGTTGAGTTTAGTAAAAACAATATAAAAAATACACTTTAATAATCACAACTTTTTCCGGTTTACTTTTAATAATCCCAACTTTCGATTATTCTGCAATAATCCTAATTTTCACATGTGTTTTCTTTCTTAAATCTCAAACCAGTTGACAAAAGTTAATGACCTCTTATTCTAAGTTACCTTACACGTGTCTAGGCATGATTGGTCCAAATTTTTTTTTTTAAAAAAAAGAATTAAAATAAATTCAAACCACAGCCCACAACCACTGTGTGGCCAGCCTCCTCCTCAGCCCCACCCCAAAACCACCCATAGCCACCATTAACCAAAACCCTCGCCCCCAAAATCGTCCCCTTTCCCTCCCTCACCCCAAAACTACCCTTATCCCATAACCTAGCTATCGACACCACCTTGCCTCCTTCCCCCCAACCCAAAACCACCCAAAACCCCCTTTATCTTTCCTCCATATGCCGAAAAACGGAAATAAAAATGGGTTGAGGGGAATGTTTTCAACGTGGGGGGAAGGGAGGGAGGTCGGAATTGTGGGGCTTGGATCGAAGACGATGGTTCAGGGGAGGGAGAAGGTCGGCTGGGGAAGGAGGTTAGTGGCGGGTGGTTTTTGTTTTTCGGTTTTTTTTTTTTTTTTTTTTTTTTTTTGGATTTTTAATTTAATCTAAAATTTTTTTTTTTTTTTGAGCCAATTGACATGCGACACGTGGCAGATAATTTGTTTAAAAAAATTTAACCTTTTCATCAGGTAAACGGTAATCGAAAACAAAGAAAGAAAACACAACTGAAAGTTGGGATTATTGCAAAATAATAATCGAAAGTTGGGATTATTAAAGTGTATTTTTTCAAAAAAAATATGTTTAAATAAGAGAAAATCAGTAATTTTATTTAAAGAATAAATAAAATAGAAAATCAATAAAAATAAATCTTAATTAGTAAAAATAATTTTAGTTTAGTTAATATATTTAAGTTCACCAAAAAAAATATTTAAGTTCACCAAAAAAATATTTAATTGCAATAAATATAATTTCAGCCAAGTAAAAATAGTTTTAGTTTAGCAACACAATAAATTAAGGTAGGTGAAGAAAGTGAACAAGAGCTTAATAGTTTTTCTTATTTAATTAAATGAACCAAGCATGTTTTCTCATTTCATTTCACACAAAGGTGTAGAAAAATGTGATTAATTAAATGAGTATAAACGAAATTAACTGCCTCTAGCCATTTTCTGGCAAAATAGCCCAATTATATATGACATCACTTATCACAATAATTCTAATTTACATTAACGCTAGCTAATAAGGGAAAACCGTTAATAAATGATAAAAATGTCATAGATCACATTTTTCGGCTTCATATTTTGGGTAATAAGATGATTAATTAATAGGTCACAAAGATAAGATTAGAATGACATAAACTACATTTGGTAATAAGTGATGTCATACTTGGGCTAATTAACCAGAAAATGACTGGATATAGTAATTGTAAAATATAATTAATTTTAAGGTAGTAATTTACAACATGTTAAATTTTTAAGGAAAACATATTTGACACACATACCATTTTATTTTTCATGTTCTTACGAAAACATTCGAAATCAAATATGGAGTATTAGTTTTGGTTATTGTTCAGATCAAAACTAAATTATGGGTCAAAAATGCCAAGTATATTTGTATAAGAACCCCCTTTCATATGAAAATATGTTTATCTGCCAGAAAAAGGTCCACTAACTAACGAGGAAGCCCTTGTTAATTAATGTTTGAGATTAACAATCCAGTTTATCTCCTCTCACAACTTTATGCATTTGTTTTTGTGACACTTTACTATTTTACTTTTATTATTTAAAAAATAAAACAAAAAGATTCTATTGGATTTTCACAAATTGGATTTTCTCAGAGAGAGACTTGGATTTTCTCCTAACTATAATTGCCATACATATACTGTGGTACTTTTAAAATAAAAATAAAAATATGCGTATATGTGAAAATTCTTTCGCTACAAATTTACAATGGGACAAAATGGTTCATATAGATAATAAAAATTGTACACCATTTTATTATTTAGGGAAAAAAAAAACCTTATCCCCTTGAGGTTAAGACTTAAGAGCGATTCAAGCAATTTGAGGATTTTCCTTCCGAAGTATCAGGATGAAGTAACGTGGGTGTTATGATTTATGAACATGAATTGGTACTTTATTTAATTCTGCATCAACGTGAAAAAATTTCATGCATAATTGAGTGGAATGTGTAAGCAATGACATATTTTTTTTTTGGATTTTTTTTTATTTAAAAAAAAAAAGTTTTTTTGGTTTGACTACAATATGGTATAAGTTTGCTAATATACATCTTCAACCATTAATATACAACTTATTTATTACATTTTTGTTAAAGTTACAAAAAATTGATTTTGTTGAAGTGTTTATATTGAGACTAAAAAATAAGACCTTACATGCACATGTATTGTTTTTTTAAGTTGATTTTTTTTAAAGATCTCCACAAATTGTGATCGAACAGTGACAATAATCTATAAAGGAGCACCAAAAATGAAACATAGGAAATTTATCCTTCTTTCGAATTATTTTTAACTTACATTAAAGACCCTATACGTTAGATATACATGTTTCAGACGTGCTCCGATAACCCGTATCCAGGATTGATATGTGAAAACCCTATCGTCCAATCAGGTAACTACACAATCAATGTAAGTTAGCTAACCCAGGGGTGTGTCCGGGGATAACCAATCCGATGATAAAGTTATTAGTTATGAGTTCAAGAAGAAGATAAAAGAATAGAAGAGAAGAATGATAAGAAGAGAAAAGAGAGAGAGAGAGAGAGAGAGAGAGAGAGAGAGAGTATTTGTTACCTTGCAAATAAGCAAATTAGTGGCTATTTATAGGAAAATTGTCCGCTAGGTGGCTGCATGCCATGTAAGTGGTTGGTGTCCACTTGTTGGAAGCAGTCAGCCACGTGGTTGGTCTTGAGCAGACATAACCTATGCCGATATGGTCTTGAAGCCATTATGCTAAACTAGTGTCCACGGGCTGACCCTACCCGGGTTCGTATGGCAATGGCATGATATCGGCACCAATATCATCTCATACAACTAGCTGCCCAAGTGAGTGCATCTGAATATCTGCTTAATTAAGTGCGAGTTAGATAATGACTTGGTTGGTTTCTATCATTTCAACCTTTGGAGTGTATTTTGATTTAACATATTCTTGCTTTTCTTTCCTAATTTAATTTATGATGATATGTTCAGGCTTTCTTTTCCCATTTTAATTTATGATGATATGTTAGGCTTTCTTTTCCCATTTTAATTTATGATGATATGTTTGGGCTTTCTTTTCCCATTTTTACTTTTTATTTATTATTTATTATAATTGTAACATTGAGTTTGGCCAGCATCAAAAATCTCCGATTTGCCCCCCAAGTGAGCTTATCATCTATGTAGCAGATTTGCTCAGTTTGTTGAGTTAGGTCGGCTTCAAAAATCTTCGATTTACCCCCCAAGTGAGCTTATCTAAGTAGTAGATATGCTCAGTTGGTTGAGCTAGGCCGGCTTCAAAAATATCCGATTTTCCCCACAAGTGAGCTTATTTGTGTAACAAATATGCTCAGAGCTAGGCCGGCTTCAAAAAATCTCCGATTTGCCCCCGTAGGATGATATGTACCTTCTTAGATCACCCTTCCCATCATACTTGCATGTCGGCATCTTGATCTTTTCCATCGGTTGATCAAGAATTTCTTGAGTAAACGGTGACGCCCTGGGTCTTATAATAGCTCGCGCTACGTGTTGCCTTGTGCTCACAGGGGTTCTTTGCCTTTGAGACCTTGAGTCACTGATATGACTGGAAGACTGACTGCCCCTGTGTCTCCCTGTCGGAAGAAGAATGCAACCATATAGGTGATGGTTCTCGGGTTTGATGCCTTTGGGAGTGTGCTGCATTGTAAATTGGCTCTCCAGATTAACTATCGGTACTTCCTAGGTCTGTCCAGCCCCAGCCTGCCCAACGATAGTACCTCCTGCTTCCTTCCTTTTCTTATTCATGGCTCTCATTACCCTTGCTGTTATCTCCAATTCCTCCGGAGTAAATTCGGCAAGGGATCTGGTATATCAGCATTTCGCCGTTCAAGGGTTAAGGGCATGTTAAATTGATTTCCCATTATAGTATGGATTTTATCCTCTATCGTAACTTCTGGGATGTTAACATTATTACCCATAACAATATTTAACTCACCAATTCTTGGAGTTTTATTATTAATTCTCGGTATATCACTGTTTTCGGCCATATTTCAATCGTGTTAGGTTCTTAGGCGATAGAAGTA
This sequence comes from Chenopodium quinoa, assembly GCF_001683475.1. Lineage (NCBI taxonomy): Eukaryota > Viridiplantae > Streptophyta > Magnoliopsida > Caryophyllales > Amaranthaceae > Chenopodium > Chenopodium quinoa. The sequence continues at coordinate 2,314,974 of NW_018742879.1, forward strand.
ATCACTACCCCCTCCTTCTAGCGCCAATTGTTCCGGATGTGCTCCGATAACCCATATCCAGGATCTGTGAAAATCCTATCGTCCAGCCAGGTACCTACACAATCAATGTAAGTTAGCTAACCCTGGGGTGTGTCCGAAGAAAACCACTCCGATGGTAAAGTCAATGATGAATTCAAGAAGAAGATATGAGAACGGAAGAGAAGAGAGAGAGAGAGAGAAAGAGAGAGAGAGAGAGAGAGTATTTGTTATATCTTGCAAAGGAGCAAATTAGTGGTTCTTTATAGGAAAATTGTCCGTCAGGTGGTTGCATGCCATGCTAGTGGTTGGTGTCCACGTGTTGGAAGCAGCCTGCTGCCACGTGGTTGGTCTTGAGCAGGCATAATCTAGCTATGCCGATATGATGTTCTTGAAGCCGTTATGCTAAACTAGTGTCCAAGGGTTGACCTGACTCGGGTCTGTATGGCATGATATTGGCACCGATATCATCCCATACAATACAGAGTACAGTATATCCAAAATTAAATTACATTTCATAGCGAATTTAATTTTACTATAAGTTGCGTAGGTCTATCTAGCTAGTTTTACAATGATAAATTAGGTGTTCCCCTTGGATAGAAGGCCCTCCTAATTATATACTCCTAGTATATATTAATGGCGATTTTAACCTTTGAATTTTATTTTACACTATCGGTTTCAAAAGTAATACATTTGATTTCATAAATATCTTCAAATTGTTTGTTTGTATTTCTTGTACATTCTTTGGCAATAAGTATATCAAGGACATTCAACAACGGAGCAATAATAATTTTACACATTCAAAAAGTTTTATAAACATAGTTGGTGATTAAAAAAGCCATATATAATTGGTGTTGAAGCCAATTTTGTCTTAACTTTATTGTAATGACAACTAACATTTATCCATGTACTCCATGTAGAGAACAATTATTAATTATAAGCTAATATTATATTTTTTGGGTATAAAATTCCAAGTTACTATAATTGTAATGGTTCCTAAATCAAGGACTATAAGTATATCATAATATATGATTCAAATGAGGATGGAAAAGCATTGAATTGAATGATGAGCAATGTCTAAAATTATATAAGTATTTTATAAATTCAAATAGAATACAAAATGGCCAAAAATTAAAGTCCAATCACGCTCTCGATTGTGGGGTTTACAAATATAGACCCCAAAATGGAGCATCAGATTAATTAGGCCGCGAAGTACGTAGTAACACGTAACACAACTACAAAACAAATAAAAATGCACACATACATATTTTGGTACTAAAGAACTTAGTAGTAGATGATAGAATTCTGTACGTCCTTTATTCTGGAAATACCGTATGTAGTCCGCCCATTAGGGCATTAGGTAGGTTACCTACTAAGTAACTTTAGCAATGTTCGTTTTCCCGCCTATAAATTGAAGAACGTGAAGGTAATTAAGGGCACTTGGGGCCTCCCCTCTTGGTCTTCCAGTTGTTGTAGCAAGGGCAGAGATATTTGTAACCAAAGGTACCTGGTGGAACACAAAGGCATGTTCGGCAACACTTATTGCAAAAGAACTTGCATTCCTCAGTTTTTCGAGCTTTTGAGCACCTTTTCTTACATCGCCTTGGGCATTCTGTTCATTTTCATATCCAAATCATATTATTAATGTAACAAATATAAAGTTCCTTCCAAAAAAAAAAAAAAAAAAAAAAAAAAAAAATTGTAACAAATATAAAGTGTACTATAGAATTGTTAAGAATTTACTAAGGAAATAAAGGTATAAATCGTGCGTTGACATAGAAATGGTGATTGTTGTTGTAACAATAAATAAAAAATACGTACATTTCATAAAACTATCACAAATTAATTTACTTTTGTAAGCTTAAAGGTATAGGTGATTGATTAATGTGTGACATGAATATTATTTAAGTTTTAAGGTCATTAAAATACCTATGGTGTGTACTTGTATCAACAAATTGGCACTATTCTATTGGCTTTAGATTTCTATAGAAATATGTGCATGCATGTGTGAGTCATTTAATGAAATTTAAGATTAAAAAACTTTAATAATATGTAAGATTAAAAATCATTTGTGAAGGATGTACGAAATGTAGTACAGTATAATTATGTATATGAGTACATTTTCTTTGAATAAAACTTTTTTCTTTAGAATCATATTCGCAATTACTATATACCAAGTACTTTACTTTAGAGTCATATTCACCGTTACAATATATCAAGTACCTTACAATTTCAAACGCGCAAGGCAGACTTTGTTTTTCTATATAAAAAAAAATGTAATATTATTATACGTTTGCAATATTTTTAGTTTGTATTTCACAAATTTTACTTATATGTATCTGTTTTTATTGTGTGGTTGACATATACCAAATGAGAAGAGCAAAAAAGAATTAAATTGTCACATAAAATGTAAAACAGAACATTAATTTTATACAGTAGTAATTTACTTACGGTAAAGCCTCAAACTCCCATTTCCGTATTGGTAATGCCTTGCGAAAGCCTAGAAAAATGACAAAACACAACGTGAAACAACAAAAAATTAGCTTGTTTGTTTTTAAGAATGTACTCCATTTATGGAACAAATGCCTCAAACTAAAGAATAGATATTAACAAAATTACCTCAGTGGCAAGCATGGAAAAAACAAGGAGGGCCAAAAGCATAGAGAGGGCCTTCATATTGCCCATTTTGCTTCAAACTTAGGAAGGGAGGTTTTTGAGGGAGTTTTGAAAAAAAATTAACTAAAGTATTTGAGCTCACTTAATGTGGAATGCCTAGGTTACTGTTCTTAATGGGGTATTTATAGATTAATTAGGTGTAAATTAACTTAGTGTGGAAGCCCTATATGAACATACTATACTTATGCATTGACTTTTAGTTAATGGTCTTGCTATCAACGTTAAAAGCCCATAACTGTCCTTTGATTCTCCCGCAAATATCACTGAGCTTGTATTGTGAAGTTGTGAGGAGAAGTGTAACTTAGGTTAGTAACTATGTTGAAAATAAATAGGTAAACTAATCTTTTATTAATCATTATACAATCTAGTGTGTGATCGATTTACTTAAAATAAGGCAACTATGACTAATATAATATTGATCAGGTATAAACCTATATGAACTATGTTTTAGTTGGTAAGTAAAATTATATATTGAAAAGCTATTTACTGCCTCTGTTTCTTTTTATTCGTAATAAATAGGTATTTTATACATGACATAAAAAATTCATTCGTTGCACATAAAAAGCAATAAAGGTGGTATAATTCTTTTACTACCAAGTAAATCAGATCAGTATCATTCATATGTAAACTGTAGATACCTCATATATAAATTTTCACAAATAAACTCGAATGGATAATTTAAATGCGTTTTAATTGTACCAATGAGGCTAATTGGTCTTTGTCAAATAGTAGTAATTAGTAACATGTTTACCAAAAAAGAAATGACAAAAGTGATTTGATTAAATTAGAACCATTATAAGCATTGATACTATATATGTCAGTGATAGTGAGACAGGTTTGATAAAAGACATGTTCCATCCCCGACCTTGGTCTAGATTAAGTGGCTCAGACCGGTGCTGGGACGGAAATGGTAATAAAATCATACCCACTATAGATAGTGGGGACAGGAGTAGATCTTAGAATATATATCCATCCCAATTTGCCCTACCCCAACCCACCCCAGCCATTTCATCTTTACAATGAGTTTTAGTGAGCTTATTCAAGAATAAATTTATTTTTGTGATTTGTCAAATAATTAAGTTTTATCTACAGGAAATATACAAAATAAAAAAAAAAATCAACGAACCAGTCATAAGGATAGTGATGGATTGAAAATGGAAATTCTAAGCGAGGATGGGTAGGGGATTTGAAATACCAATCAACATTTGTCCTGCCCCGACCCATTGACACCTGGAATTAATAGTTAAAGCGTGTTGTTTATATGGTAAGAACAAAAGGGTTACTCTTACGGGCAAAATAAGGTTACCTTAATTAATAAATGTGGTTGCTCATATTAATAAAAAAAGATTACTTTTATAAACAAATGTGACGACAACATGTATGTAGTATGTGCAACTAGCCACACACAAGACATTGTTCAAGGGATTTTTTTTAAAAAATAATAAAATATTATGCCACTTAGAATCTTTCACAAATTTCACTGCAATAGTGTACGAGTAAAAACAATATCTATTGGTACATATTACTTCCTCTATGACTTTCTGCTTTGTTACGCTTTGACTCATAAACCTAATAAAAACAAACAAAATCAAGATATAAAATACAAAAGGAACAAAAATTAGGGCTATTTACGGGTAAATATTGATAGAAACACCTCTAAAACTCTACAATGGATACTAGGGCTTTAGAGGATAGTGAAAGAGATGTTAGGGGTTTTTTTTTTACTTTTAGATAAAAAGTTGTTAATTTTCGTTTTTCAATATTGGTATTAATTAAAATTTAGGATATTTCTAAGGAGGATAGTTAATAAAAATGTATTTGCTTCAACTACCTCCTATTGTGGAAATATCCTATTGTGGAAATATCCTAAATTTCTTTTAACACTACTATTTTTCTCAAACAAATGTACTTCATTTATGATGTAACATGTTGCATTAATGACATCACAGCAATAAATAATTAAGATGGTAAATAAATACCATGTTTCGCAGTCCAATAGCCGCTATATCTCTTATTTTATTTTGCGTTGAAATCAAATTAAGTCCTAGTGCAAATTGACAAATTGTAATGTGGGCAGACCATATCATATCATAAACTCCGTATGAAATAGTGCACCAACTAACAAAATACTCTCAAATCACGTTCACTATAAATGAACATGGCTAAACCGTCTTTGTAAAGATCTCTCGAAAGTTACTTTTGAATATACGCCACTTTTCTTCTAAAAAAAGAATGTACGCCACTTGAAATTACACTATATGATATACTAAAATGTTATGAAAGTTTGAAAGGCTAAAGCAACGAAACTTGACTCATGCTTCAGATCAAAAAGTTTGCACTGAAGTTAGTGGCAAAAGCTCAATTTGCTTTTCTTGCTTTGCAAGATGAGAAAAAGATGGGATCATTTGCAAATTGCAATAATTCAGTAATCCTAGTATTGAATAGTATCCGTATAAAGGAAAAATATTTATTTTTATTCATACTTTATGGTTGGTTGTACCTCGTAGGACTTCATATCTAAATTAAGTTACATTGTTGTTCTCGTAAAGGTTTGGAAACATGTGTTTAGGGCATGTAATCTTGTAATTGTCTCTAATCCAATTCGATACCTACAAAGGTATTGCATATCAGCAACCCTTGGGGCTTATTCGATTAAAACCGCTCCGATAGTCGAGTCTGTTTTATTCGATATGAAGATTAAAGGTAATTTGAGTACTTATAGATCAATATCCACAAGCAGGTGTCACGTTAGATGCCATGTAGAGATGGTAGTAGATCCTAGGACCCAACTCAGATCCATGAATCCAAATCCGTTATCACGGATATGGATCCTCAAATTGAACCTGGCGTATTCGAGTTCTATGGAGATAAAAACGGATTTAGGCAAGAGTTTAACCATAATACCCTTACTCGAACTCTTTTACCTGTTTTGGATTTATTTTGGACCTAATTCCGCATGATTCGTTGTATCTAAAAATGGATCCTCATTCTTATTATTTAACTCTACATAAGAATTTCTATCGTCAAATTTGTCAAAATATAAGACGGAGTTTCAGATGTTGTAAATAATACTTCCAAGTTGATCAAGCTAAACGACGTTATTGAGTATAGAAGCAAACGTTGAAAACATAATTAACCGATCACCAACATAATTAATTAAATATCTTATAATACGTAGTTTGTACTACTATAGTTGTACACTTGTACTTATATTAATACGGAGTGTTCCGTATGAACAAGATGGAGATTAGAAGTTAGTTATACAACTAACATGGAGTGCAAAGTGCAAACATGTGAATACATTTAAACAAGAGTCAAATAACGTAAACATTGGAAACCGTACATTTTTCAATTGAAATTTGATGGAAACAATGAAAACATAATGCATGTGCTTTGCCCCACATCACATGGATCTATCCACTACTCATCAGTGCGTGTTCCAAGCACAACTTTCATGCCTATTTACAATCTCTTGCTAATGAAAATGGAATTAATCTTAGATGCAAGATCTAATCTATTTGCATTTTTTATCTGAATTTCAATCATTGAACTCTTGGATATTTTTACAATTTATTCATTCCATAAATTCCAATTATTTAACTATTGCATACATCTGTTGTTAAAAACCATCCCTCTGTCGCAATTTTCCTATCCCATTTTTCATTTTGTGGTCTCTCTATGTAGGTGTGTTGATTTCGTTATTGCGAAGTATTAGTTTTTGTAATTTAGGGAATATTGTAATTCACACCTAACCAACCACGACTTTTTTCTTTATACCTTTTTTCTGTTGTTAAAAACCATGTCAATAGGTAAATTGTCAATTAATATGAGGTGAAAAATATGTACAACACCAACTTGAAAACTAATCAAAATAACTCTATATCGATCACCCTTTCGGTAATGTATATAGTTTATTCAAATTAGTGTTTTACTTCCTCCAACTAATTCATACTTGGGGTTAAGTGATAGTGTTTTAAGATATTTAATCTTGAGAAATTAAAGTTTTGCGTGAGATCGGACTCACCGTGAGTCCAATATATATTTGACATTAATAATCTAATATCTGACATAAATAATCTAATATCTGACATTAATAATCTAATATCTAGCATGAGAAATCTAATATCTGACATTAATAATCTAATATCTGACATTAATAATTTATTATCTAACATTAATAATCCAATATCCGACATTAATATTTGTAGGGGCTTGTTCATTTTCACAGCTCTCTTCCTCTCTCCTTTAATTTGATTACTTCTTCTCCATTCATCTCTCCTTACCTCCATTTCCCCTCTCATTCATCTCTGCAATTGTTTGCTTGCTCAACTCTTCATCGTTCCTCATTGCTAGTTGAATGTGACGCGGTAGTGCGGTACTATTCAAGATTTCTTGTTGTCTCGATCTTGCTGCGTTTCCAGCCAACTCCAATATCTATATCAATTTTAATTTACCAGAAATTTGTTAGAACAAACCCTAGAATCGCTAATTTTGGTAAAACTTGATTCAATTGAAGTGATGAAAAGCCAACAGAATCAAATTCATTGAATGACTAATTACAGATTAACCATGTATATATGATAGTCACATTAAGAAATTATCAATTATGCAGATTTTACAGTAAAATCGATTGAAATGAAACAAAATCAATTGGATATATATATATATGAAGAAGCAACGAAAATGAATGCTTTCGAACCGCAAATCGGCCCAAAGGTTGAGGATGAAGAAGCAACAACATTTGGATGAGCATTTAGGCTCTCAAGTCCCGTGAGCCCATTCTACACTATTTTTTTTCCCTTAAATCTTAGCTTGGTACAAATAAACAAGAAAACTAAAATGTCCTTTAGAGCATACTATATAATTAGATTCATAGGTTAATCTATTTCTACAAGCTATAAGTATTATTCCAGGTCCCACGTTAGCTTACTATCACACTGTCTATTTAAGTTCTTCCTAATTTAATTGTCACTTCTTTCAATTCTATGGCATGTATCTACATACTCCCTCCGCCCCTTTTTATAGTTCTCATTTATAATTTTGACACTATTTATAATGTGAGAGAATTTTCTAAATTGCTCTTAATATATAAGACATAACATAGTCATGTTGGGTCTTATTTGATTTGTCTCGATAAATAGATTATTAATATTCAATTATTATATTTTTTTTACTAATAAGCAATTAACGATATTTATGGTCAAAGTGTTGCATTTACAAACATGCACAATCCAAATGGGAACTATAAAAAGGGGCGGAGGGAGTATTACATTGTCTTTACATTCCCACAATTAAAAATTTATTTTTCCACGCTTTCATTTAATCTCATTTAATTAAAGATTCCCCTAGCATTATATGTAATTACATTTTTTTTCGTTAATTTTTTATTTTATGGCTATGGCTAAATTGGAAGGGAGGGAGTATTAAACCAAGTAAGGCCCATTCTTTTGGACTGAAGTTTGCTGAATTGAAATTCGCTGCGCTGAACTGAACCAAAATTTGCTGAATTGAACTAATTTTTTTTTAATAAGATTAATGTCAAAAGTAGGTCAGTACTAGTTATTAAAATAAAGCAAAATTAATAAGGCAAATTTTAACTATTCCGTCGATTGCTGAATTTAAATTGTTACCAACTTTATACTCAATATATATAAATTTACAACACTAAAATGTTCATTATTAGAATATGTGGAGGATTGAGGAATAAACAAGTTGCAACATGTTGGTTGCATAATTGCATGTGCCTATAACTATCAACCAAAAAAAAAAAAAAATGAATAATAATTAGTACAAGTAGATCACAGATCCAGCATTTAAGGCGCCAAATCTACTGCTGTTGCTTTCCTGCTGTTGCGTAAATTCTTTTTTCCAAAGATTGAATCCTTCAATTTTGCGCTTATCTCTGTCTACAATAACTCGTCTTTCTTTGACCTTTTTTTTTCTTCTTATCAATATAAGAAAGAATTTCTAATGCACAACTTGTTGCCAAATTAGGATCAACATACAATTATACGTTAATTTGATTATTAAGGATGGGATTAGAAGATTCAAATTAAGAGCATTGATGGGGACTAATGAGGATTAGAAGTAATCTAAGTTAGAGCATGTATATGTCCGTTGTTCGGCAATAGCATTTGAGTCAAATATTTAATTTCAGCAGGCCCGTTTTTGAGATTTTAGTAGCCTAGGACAAACAAATAAATCGGGCCCTAATTAACATTATTAAAAAAAAAATAATAATAATAATAAAAAAAAAATGGTGTGACAATATAACAAATTTAGTTGTAAAAATCGTGCATCGCACGAGATTAATCTAGTGTAAAGTATAAAATTATGAACTAAAACAATTAAATTTCCCCTCAAAAAAAAAAAAAAAAAAAAAAAAAAAAAAACTCTTAATTTGTTACTACCTTAGAATATTAGACAATGTTTGTTGAAAGTGTGAATATTGAGAAAGTTTCGACCAAATCTCAAGTTGAACGAAACACTCCAATATCAATATTGTAAGGAAAAATAAGATGAAACCAAAATGATGATTAGATATAATTGATAATAAGCCCAACTTTAAAAGTTGAAGAGTTATATCAGTGCTTTAAGAAAATTTCATCTTCCATTCCTTGATTTTATCAGGGATTTCTTTTGATGTTTTGAATTGAAAATTTGGAAGAAAAGAAATGGAACCTGTAGAATTGGAAAGACCAAAGAAATTAAAGAAACAATAGAATTATTATAAATTTAGAACGGTAGGTAGCAATAAAAAGGGATTCATTTAGGCCTTGTTCTTTTCAGCTTCTGGACAGAGCAGATTTTAGCAATATTATTATTATTATTATTATTATTATTATTATTATTATTATTATTATTATTCATATTATTATTTTATTTTAGTATTATTACTATTATTATCGCATTTAATAATAATAATAATTATTATTATTATTATTATCATTATTATTATTATTATTATTATTATTGTTATTATTATCACAAAAATAGGCAAAGTCATACAACCTACAATAAATTAGTGGGAAGCCGAGATACAATCTGGACCCCCACTCCTTTAGCTATAGCAAAGCCTACCCTAGTGAAGATATGAGCTGTAGCACGAGCCCCAATGTCTTGCGTCGTCAAGAACCTCTGAACCCGCTTCAACAACGCAACAACCTTCTTCTCTAATTCCCCAAGCGAAGAGAAGGAGAAGGGAATGAAACCATATCCAATCAGCTGGCAACTAGCTGCATACTTCACCCGCTTCCGATGAGCCGCATCGGCCACAACCCGTCCAGGAACAAAGTCAGATAGCCCCGTCTGTGTCAAAGGAGAAGTCCCTGTTAAGTCCACACACACATCGCGACCACGATCCCAGGAATAAAGTAACACATCAGTAGGTCTGAGGGCCCCGTCATTCCCACCAGACAACCCTATGTCAACCTCCTTTCTTGCTGAAATCCCAGATCTGTAGCAGGTATCAACAAGGGTATCCCGGACAATATTATGCCGATGTTTAAGACCCACAATACCAGCACACAACACCGCGTGATCACCGAAAATATCCCAAGTAAAAACCCGAGAACAAGCAGAGCACAGCGTCGAGATAGAGAACAATGGAACACCCATCCGGTAGCACAACACACATCGGTAAGTCTTTGCATTCATCGTTTTGTCCCAACCCCGAAATAGGAACCGCTCGAAGCCAAGCAGAGGTGTGATCTCCCTGCTGTGATTTCCACAATGCTGATTGACGAGGAGATAAAGAGAAGGTGGATTCTGCAGAATCGATAACCTTTGTGAAATATATATCTGCCAATTTCTTCATGAGTTTAGGGGCAGCGACCTCACTAGGATTACTCAAAATGTCAAACTCCACCGTTCTATTGAACAGGCTCAACTCATCCTCAAAGGCTCGACCAAGGCCACAACGCCAGCATGCCGTAGAAGCTTTGTTTGCAACCCAGCAGGCTGTAATCGCGAAGCAACAAAAGCATAATGACGAACATCACCTGCGGAATAAACACCAAGCCCGCCATACGCAAAAGGTAAGGTGGCAAGCCGCCACTGCCAATCGCCAACCCCAGGCCCTGAAGCAGCAACGATACGCTCCAAGGAAGATCGAAGAGCCTCGTCAAATGTGTGCCGAGCCTCCTTAAAAGTACTAGGTGGACAAGTACGCAAAGCAAAGTAGAGTTTCGAAACTCCGGTACAAGCCTAAGCAACAACAGCTCGCACTGTGGATCATCAAGCTTAGCAACCCTATCCATAAGTGCAATGGTCTTGGTAACCCTTTGCATCACAAGCTCACCTTCAAACCCAGAATCAGAACTAGCCGGACCACCAAGCAACTTAACACCACGCAAGGGCCGAGCAATATTAGGTGGAAAGACACCCACAAGCCTGCTTCGGGGGGTCTTCTATAGGCTAGAAAACTTCAGTTTTTTTCACGTTAAGATGTAACCCAAAACGAGGCCCTTCCTCCATAATCAATTGCAGAACAGTGCCATCATCCAAATACCAAGCCTGAAGACATACATCAAAAGTGTCTCTGATTTTACACACTAGAGGCTGTAAAACCAAAGCAAAAAGCAGAAGACCAAGGGGATCACCCTGTTGTACCCCCTGAGACGACCATAAGGTGTGGTCCCCGTAATACAATCTAGCTGGATTAGAGTAGCAGAATTCAACCCATCGCGAAAGGCCCGAACAACGACGACGAACTTCACGTAACATGACTGCACGATCAACTAGATTGAAGGCATTTTGAAAATCCACCAACAACATAGAAAGACCAACATCAGAACCATGATCCTCAATCAACCGATTCACAGCATGAAGAATCCCCAACACCTCCCAAAGAAGCCCCAACACCAAATTGGAGACCTTCAAAGTAACTTCCTAAAGACTAGCCAACCATAACAGCACCGACCTTCGAAACTAGACGCCGCCAAACAGTACCCACAGCTATAGGACGAATACCACCACCAGGCTTGACAAGAGGAGTGAGAGGAGCACTAACAATATACTCCCCTAGTTCCATAGGACATCTTCCAGCTAGAAATTAAAGAGATTAACCAACTCGAAAATAGAGTCAACTAACTCATCTGAGACAGCCACAACAACACCAGTCAAGCAATTCATAAGGTGCTGAGCACGTAAACCTTCCCTACCACATTATTATTATTATTATTATTATTATTATTATTATTATTATTATTATTATTATTATTATTATTATTATTAAGTGCATACCATTAATTTAGGTGAATGAAAACATAAATAGATGTGTACCATCTTTAACATGTTAATAGTAGAAAGATAAAAGACAATAGTTTAACATTTTCAAATTATTACAACCACATATCAAAATAGGAACATAATTGGATAAGAGTTTAACATGGTGGTGAATTAACCATCTACTTCCATATGATTTTCATTTTCCAATTTTAAGAAAATTGTATGGGTAATTGGAGATAGTATTGTGAATTGGTTTTGGCAACATTTGACCACAAAGATATTGGTTGAAACTTTTGATTAAATGCACTGTACAGATTTGGGTTGCTTTTAGATTTGATTATTAATTAATCCAATTTACTTTTTTCTTTTTTTTTTTTAAAAAAGGGTGACATATCAGTAAAACATATTACTTTTTACGGCTATTTCATCAAATGCCACTGAGTAATTTCGAAATTCACCAAATGCCATCGAACTTTTCCAAATTCACCAAATGCCACCGAGTTTTAACAAAATTCACCAAATGCCATTAATGACTGACAACCGTTAGTTGACCGTTAGTGGACCCCATCACTTGCCACGTGTCACTTTCTAATTGGTCCATTTTAAAAAAAAAAAGTAATTAAACAAAATTATAAAAAAAAGTTAAAAAAATTTAAAAAAAATTAAAAATAGTAAAATACTTTAAAAAATTAATAAATTAAAAAAAAAAAAACAACCACCAGCATCTCCCAATCTCCGCCACTCCCACAACCACCACGAATACCCTCTTCCTCCCCTTCCCCGGCACTTCCGACCACCATACTCCACTTCCCGGAATCGTACTCCCTCTCCTTGCCCAGCCACACCATCCACGCAAACCCCGTGCCTTAACCTTGACACAACCACCTCCCCAATTGCCTAGTTTCGAACCACCTTTGCCAGCCCCGAAACCACATCCCTTCCCCTTGCGCAGCCTCGAACTCACCCCACACACCTTGCCTAGCGTGAGCTTCAATGGAGCAATTGGAAGGGGTAAGGTAAATCACATTGAATTCTTATAAGGTAAATCACAATTCGACATCAAATTTGCCGAAATCGAAAACAAATTTCAATTCCTTAATAACCCAGATTAATTAATTCAAGGACTCAGGCGGTCATTCCTTGTTCATCTCCCAAAAAGCCCAACAAAAACTACGACAAAAATGAGAAAACCTTAATTCACAAACAAATAAATTAAAATCAACATCAGATCCACAAACATTAAAATCATCGAAAAATCAAAATTAACAAAAGAAAAGTTCAGGGGGGTGGGGTTTCGGGGTGGTGGAGGAAGGGGATGGGGTTTCGCGGGTTAGGGGGTCGCGACGGGATAGGGTAGGGGAAAGGGGGTGGCTGTTGTGGTGTTGGTCGGAAGTTATGGAGGAAAGGGAGGGAGGCTGTTTGGGTTTCTTTTATTATTATTATTATTATTTTTTTTTTAATTTTTTTGGTTTTTTTTTTAATTTTTTTGTTTATTTTTTTTTTTTTAAAACGGACCAATCAGAAGGTGACACGTGGCAATGGTGGGGTCTAACTAACGGTCAACTAACGGACATTGACGGTCAACTAACGGAAATGGCATTTAGTGAATTTTGTTAAAACTCGGTGGCGTTTGGTGAATTTGGAAAAGTTCGATGACATTTGGTGAATTTCGAAATTACTCATTGGCATTTGGTGAAATAGCCGTACTTTTTATATCATTACTTATTATTATAAAATAATATTTTAGTATTATTATTAAATATGAAGTATTATTATTCCCTCAGGAAAAAATATTATGTGTTATTATTATGATCAATATATATTTAGAAATTGTTATAAATTATTATTAATTAATATTATTATAGATATTAATAATTTTTATTGTGAATTTATTATTATTATTATATTATTTATTTTAAAGATATTATTAATCATTATTTTAAATTTAGAGCAGAGTAGGGCTCAGCAGAGAAGAGCCGCTCTAAAAAATAGGGCCTTAATCATTTATGAGGAAACTGAATATTAGGAGCAAAATTCAAGGGATTTAACAAGTTTGATTTATTGTATTTTGGAAACTGTTAGACTACTGCCTACGTGCCTAAATAATTACACGAAGTAGTTTTAGTTTCTTATTTTAATTTTAAAATTTGGGGCCCTTTTTTTAACCAAATTTGGACTTCACAAAATTGGGCCTAGGGCGGTTGCCCCACTTTTCCTGCCCTTGCTACGGGCCTGAATTTCGGCAACGTAGTGATGCACGATGTTCTAAAAATCAATTAAAAGTGGTGGGATAATAAGTGGTGAGTAAAGTCATTAATTAATCTAGCATGTTGGGTTTAGTCTTTAATAAATTGTCCACTAATCCGTACTAAGGACGGATGATTCGTCATTTACATTATACTAATTTATTATTGGCTGAATTTGATTTATTTTTTAATGTCGAAATTAATTATAAATCACTTACTATTTAATTTTTAAAATTCATTTATTAAATTTGAAATAATTTTTGATTTTTTTTTATTTATTTCTTGATTAATTTACAAATTACTGAAATAAAAAAATAATTCAAAAATTAATTATGAAAATATAAGAAAATAAAAAAAAATAAGAATAAGAAAAAAAAAACATTTATAATTAATTTTGACATAAAAAATAAATAAAAAAAATTAGCCAATAGAAAATTAATATAATGGTAGTCATCCTTAGCCATTTTAAAGATGACTACCATAGAATTTTCATTTTATTTAAAGAAGATACTTCGTATATTGTCATACGTACTGTCATAAAGTCAATAATCATCAATAACTGTATACTAAAAGAGATATCAAGGATGACACATGTATGTCATTACTTGATTAAAAATTTTACCTCCAAATGGTTTGTTTGTTTTTTTTTTTTTAATTTTTTTTTTGGGCAAATGTTTAGTGGTCAACTTAATTAAGGTAACATATTAAAATAATATCATCGCTTAAGTTTTCTAGGATATTATATATTGATTCTTTCTTTGGTCATATTTATCAGTTTATATTAATTTTTTTTTAAAAAATAAACTAAAATTATTTTGCTAATAGATATGTTATGTATAGGGGTGTCAACGGGGCGGGGCGGGGCGGATTTTGGCATTCCCATCCCCATCCCCGCCTCACATTTTCATCCCCATCCCCATCCCCATCCCCATGTCGGGTTTGAAAATAATCCCCGTCCCCGCCCCGGCGGGTCCAACTCTAAAACCACCCCCGCCCCATCCCCGTCCCCGCCCCATACCCGCCAAACCCCCACCCCATACCCGCCAAACCCCCGCCCCATCCCCGCCAATTCCCCGCCCCATACCCGCCAACTAAGTATTGAGAAAAGCAACTGTCTTTCAAGTTTCAAGTGTCAACTGAAACCCTGCAGACTCCATAGTAGACTAATGAAAAAGTAGCAGTGCATACAAATCCCATTAACTCAAATCCAACAAAAACCACTGCAAGATCAACCATTTTAAAAATAACCATTTTAAAAAAAAAAAACACTAACTCCAAATTGTCCAAAGTCCAAATATTAAAAATAACTACAAGTCTACAAATATTCAAATACATAACAAGAAATTCATTAGGCCTTGAATTATTCGGTGCAAAGTCCACTTGTTCCAGAATCGATATCACATGTTTCAAATCCTTCCTCTAATTCTCCCACTAATTTAGCATATTCATCATCCTTAAATTCTCCACAATCTGCAAATACAATGTGAATTAATTAAAATAAATAAATAAATAATATTATTAATCAAATAAAATTTTATTTTAGCTATTTACTTTTAGAAGCAGCCCATATCCAATTTTGAGTACACATCAAAGCTTCTACAGCTTCCGGTAAAAGCCGACTACGATAAGGATTAAGAACCCGACCACTTGTGCTAAATGCGGACTCTGATGCAACAGTAGAAACAGGAATGCTCAATATATCTCGTGCTATTTGCTGAAGAATGGGATATGTGCCTCCATTTGTCTTCCACCAGTTAAGAATATCAAAATCTTGGACTAGAGGCACATTAGCAGCATCTAAATACTTATCCAAATCTGATATATCATGACTTGAGTCCTTATCTTGTTGTAAAAATTCAGCAAATTCTTGCATAAAGGTCTCTTCATTGGATTTGCTACTACTACCCAAATCAAAATCTTGTTGGTTGCTACTACCTTGAGTTTTACCCATCTTAGACCCATATTCATCAACCAATCTTCGTAGAAGATCACTAATTCTACGAACCTCAATTTCAAAGTCATGCTCATCAAAAATTTTTGCAAAATAAAAGCGAATAAGAGCCATTTTGTATCTAGGATCTAGTATTGTTGCCACTCCCATTAAGCCATTCACACTAGCCCAATACTTGTTATATTTTTGTAACATAATGTCGGCCATTTTCCTTACATAATCATGAGGAGATAAAAGCCAACCAGAAATAGCAATTCTCAAAGCACAAATTTTAGGAAAATAAAGATTGGCCGTAGGGTAATTTGTTCCTGAAAAACTAAGGGTAGTTTTACTAAACACTTCCAAATGTTCACATATTTTCTCAACTTTTTCCCAATCTTCAGGGGTCGGTGGATTCTTATATAAATTATTACGAGCACTTAAAACAACAAACACTTCTTTATAACTAGTAGCAATAGAAAGCATTTCATAAGTAGAATTCCACCGGGTTTTGCAATCAAGTGCTAACTTTCTACTACACTCAGGAGTTATTTGCTTAGCCACTTGTTCAAACCTTTGTACTCTCTTATCAGAAGCAGTCCAAAACACAACACTATCCCTAATTCTTTGAACACCATTTGATACCACAGCACTTAAACCATCTTGAACAATCAAATTTAATATGTGAGCACAACAACGCATATGAAAAAAATCACCTCGCAATAAAAGTGAGCCATATGGAAACACTCCTTTCAAAATTTCCATCATTGCATCATTAGTTGAACAATTATCCACGGTTATAGAAGACAACCTAAGATCAAGATTCCATGATTGAATGCTTTCTTTCAAAGCATCAGCAAGAACCTCAGCAGTATGAGGGGCGGGGACATATAAAAACCTACCAAAACCAATGAAAATAACATATATTATTTGTCTATTCAATACTATTGTGGATATATGGGCTCATTATTATCATCCATCATCACAACTTATAATTCTTATGATTTTAAAATTCACACAAAAAACTATAGCAATACAAAGACAACCAAAAAAAAATAAACAAGTTATAAGTAACCAGAAAACAATACCTTATGATCCGACTTTGCAACTTCCATGTATTATCAATAAAATGTGAGGTGACCGCCATATAACCTTTTCTCTGGTTGTCAGCTGTCCACATGTCAGTAGTTAAGGCAATCTTACCCTTTGCTTTCCTCAACAAGGTTGCAACATTCTCCTTCTCAAGCTCATATCTTTTCATAATATCTTTTCTAGTTGTGTTGCGAGACGGCACTTTAAATCCAGGTTGGAGTGTCTTGCTATATTTTCTAAAACCAATATGCTCAACCATGCTAATTGGATACTCATGCAAAATAATCATCTCTGCCAAGTCTCTTCTTCCATCTTCTTGGTGGAATTCGTAAGGAGCCAATGTCATCGTGTCATTCTTATCATTCAAGTTTTTTTTTGTACCAAACATTCTTGTTTGTCGAAGATCTTGACATACTCTCTTTGGACATATTTTTATATGATCTTTCAAATGAGTAGTTCCTGCTTTTGACCCACCAGCAAGTAGCTTGGAGCAATGGTTGCACTCAGCTTTTATCACATCCCCAACTCTCTTTCTCTTAAAATCAGACCACACTGCCGAAGTATGCCTACTAGTAATTGGTAGGAGAGAAGGATCGGAATTAGTCTCTAGAGGACTTTCATCATCATCTATTGCAATTGGAGTATTACTAGCGGAAGTGGGAACACTAGCGTTATTTGACATCTCAGACAAATTCTCCCCTGTAAAAATTAAATAAAGACAATTAATGCCGAGAAAATGTGTACAAATTTGCAAGGACCTTGATCACATTCCATTTAATTTGCATTCTAATGGCAATCATAGAATTAGGTTCATTAAAAATTCTTACAAATTTCCAAAAGATTTTCATTATGACAAATACTATTTCAAAGGATGCATCCAATAGAAGCAGATATCAGAATATACCAATGTCAGACAGAAATCTCTTTCATCACATTCATCATTAAATCATTTTCATCTTCAAGTGCCCTGTTCATTGCTTACCTGCTCACTCTTTCTCCTCTAGAAAACCACTCAAACTTAGTAATCTAGCATATCACTTGAATTTTACTTTACTTCTTACCTTAATCATTTTCATCTTATAAATTGAAACTGACACCTTAATCAAGTTCTGGACTTTCGGGTGTTGAATACAAAGGGATCTTTATATGAATTATCAGCATTAAGACATCTTAAAGGTCTTTGATAAGGGTGTAGCAGAGTTTTAATAAGTTCAGACCAATGGTCTTTGATACATCCTTGTGGAGGAAACCTCCTGATGACCTGAATGATTATACTATCTTAAGTCATTATAGTGCATTAGTGCATGTCAATCCTACACAAAACACATTACAGTCTTCAAACACAAACCATTCAAAGAATTGTTAAATAAGAATTTAGCTTCATTTTATTATCATCTAGGAGTCAAATATAAGCTAGACCATACTTAAATATGAATAAGCCTGTTGATTATAGATAACTACTAGTTCGCACACATATATGATTCAAACCACAATATAATACACCATGAACACCCAAACAACATAGCAACACAGCAATTCGAGACACATTAAAATAATAGTAACACTTACATTTTCTCGGCATTTGGACAAAATAAAAAAACAGTGTGTTAAGTTAGTGTGTACTACAGAGATTGATCTTAGTAAATGAATTAAATAAAAAAAAAAAGTAACTAAATCTATAATGATCGAATAAGTGGTCAAATGACATAATCCGAATTTAGTTATCACACATAAGCTAAAATAATAAACAATTTCTGGGAAACGGGGCAAAGGGTAACCACTCACTCACCGTCTCTTAAACGAATAATTCACCACCAACAATCAGTGTTCTAGCAAATTAATCACCTCCATATAGATCAAAGCAAACCACTAATTAAAACCCAAAAAGGGCTACAAATCCTAATTCATGCAGTCTTTAAACAGCATTAAACCATTAATCATTCTTATCTTTGTACATTATTCAGTCAAAATCATATTTTCCAGGACCAATTAATGACTCTTTTAGCTAAATTGAAAACTAATGAAAAGTACTCATTCTGAATACTTTTTCTGATCAAAATTTGACCAGCACATACGAATTGAAACAAGAAACTCAGCTTACAATCACAACAACACCACACAAATGCAACAATTAGGAGTGTTTCAAGAATGAACCAAACCAAATTACAAATTAAAGTCACACCGAACAGAAATCAACGGCAACAAATGTTCTAATTTATAGCAAAGTACTAATGTAAAATTGTTAGAATGGTAATTTAAGGAGGTGTATATGAGCAATATGGCAATTGAAAAAAAAAAGTTCAATAATTGCATTAGATTGAAAGTATCATACAAATATAACACGAAACCCTAGCTCAATCAAATGAAATATTGAAAACCGCAATCGAACAAATCATAAATAAAAGACGAATCACATACTTTCAATCGAAAACCCAATTAAGAAATTCTTAATTGAACATATTGAATTAAGAAAACTCAAAGATAATAATGCGAAAACGTTTACCTAAATTGAATGAGTTGCAGCCTTGCAAGATCGAGGTTGAAGAAGAAGGATCGAAGAGATTTGATTGCAGACGAGGACCACGAGGTTGAAGAAGAAGGATCGAAGAGATTTGATTGCAGACGAGGACCACGAGGTTGAAGAAGAAGGATCGAAGAGATTTGATTGCAGACGAGGACCACGAGGTTGAAGAAGAAGGATCGAAGAGAGGGGTTTGAGGCTTGAGGAAGAGATTCAGCGCTTGAGAGTTGAGACTGTGAGAGGAGAGAGTGAGGCAGTGAGGTGAGGCTAGGGTTTTTGTTTTGAGAATGAGTGAATGACTGAATGAGGGTGGGTATTGGGTAAGTGGGTTTCGTGTCTTATGCGGGTATGGGGTGGGTATAAAGCGGGTATGGGTCGGGTATGGAGTGGGTCAGGCGGGGCGGGGCGGGTACGGGGTGGGTCAGGCGGGGCAGGGCGGGGCGGGTATGGGGCGGGTCTGGGCGGGGCGGGTATTACATAACAACCATCCCCGCCCCATCACCCATGGCGGGTATGGATTTTAGACCCATCCCCGCCCCGCGACCCGCCAAAGCTAGACCCATCCCCGCCCCATCGGGGCGGGGATGGGGCGGGTCTCCTACTAGACCCGCCCCAGTGACATCCCTAGTTATGTATATAGGATATTAGGATGTATATTTCTACACTTGAAAAAAGTTGGTACACAATTAAAAAAATTAAAAATAATATTCAATGATTTTGTTATACATGTTTCTATTATATTTTTATACGAATTTTAAGTTATTCTTTTTTCATCTAATATGGATATGTTATAAATTGTTTTAATAATGAACCCATCAATAATAACTTTCGAGAAAGAGTAAATATATAAAGTTATTACAACTATATTTAGCATTATTGACAATGCAACTCTTTTAAAGGATGTAATCATCTTGACTCCTCAATCAAAGAATTTATAATTTACGGGTAACATGAATATTGTTTATATCTTCAATAAAAGTGCATAAAGATTTAAACTACTTCATTTATATTTATGTTTAAAGATTATTTAATTTAAACAAATTCATTTATTGGTATCACTTACTTTGCAAAGAAATAAATAAAAGTTTTTCAATTAAGATAGGATTGCATCACATTCAAAAAATCCCTCCATAGAGCTCTCCCTTTGTTTTATTCAAAATGCGAACAACCCCCCTGTGAATGGTCCTATCAACACACAAATGTATAACTCCCCGGAAATTTCAATTGCGCTTATATTCATCTCTAGGAAACTTGGATAAAAATATCCACTAACTATAATATTCAAAAAATAAAAAAAATAAAAAAAATAAAATACCCCAACTAGTTCAATTCCTAAAATAAAATAAATAAAAGACAATTATATTATTGTCTAAAACATTATGTTGATCAAAGTGTGTCAACTAAAAGGCCAATTATATTTAGGTTATTACCTGTGCAATATTTCTCAACTATTATAGTAAATCATGCACATAATATGAAACAAAGGTAGTATTAAAATATATATCCCTTCTTATTTCAAAAAAAAAAAAAAAAAAAATATATCCCTTCTTAACCTATTTAACAGCAATTTATTAGTTGATTAGAAGAAAGAGGGGTTTTGGCTGTCATTTTCTGGGCTATTTGGTTTGGATGGGCTCGGATCCTTTGCATGATTCATGTGAGGAACCACCTTTGATGGGCTTGGGAATTTGGACAGATCCAGCGGGCCTTCTTGCATGGGCTTGGGCTTGTTTTGATGAAGAACTAACTAAAGGTTGTAATTCATTATAAAATTTTGTAAAAATCGCACGGTACCTAAGCTAGTGTACTATAATTGTTGACAACTATTAAGGTCTGGTTCATTACTTTGATTTTTACAAATTAAAACTAATTTAGAGTGATTGAAACTTACCTAATTGAAATACATTATTTTTAAGTAATTAAACTTGAGGTTTGTGCCAAGTCTATCAACTGACAACTTCTAAAATCTAACTGCAAACAATACATAAAGCATCAAGTTTTGTAAATAACATTCTTAAATTAAGCAAACAAATTTAAAAGAAAATAATGAGATGGAGACTACATTAGCTTAAATGAGCCCATATACTAGGCTTTTAAGCTTATTACAGAAGTGAGATGGATATAGGCCATAAAGCCCAGTAAACTTACCTCAGCCCAACGTAGAACTCTTCATCAAACCAACTTTGAAGCGTTACTAATACGACCCAATTTAATAAATGGATCGCAAATGGGCTTTTGATATTGATAGAATTGGCAGATTGGGCTTATATAGTTGTATTACATTCTAAAGACTGGTACTCTTTCTATTTTTTTTTTCTTCCCAAAATTGAGTCGGGCCTAAATTGTTGACCCAATATTTCTTTCCAGAACTGCTGGCCCATGGGCCATATTTTATCGTTTCTAGATTATAATTAATTGTGTAGAAATTTTGAGATTTCATACTCACATCATGTGCATATAAATATAGTAGATACACAAACTAATTAATCAACCCATCAAAAATTTCTAGAAAAAGTATGTACGTTGCCTATAATTTTGGTTCCTACACTACTTTTTTAGCAGAACTTAATGCCTTTCATAAATGGTCTTCTGTTTTAGTCCTTTAATGTAATATGACCGTGAACAATATAAGAAAATGATGAATCTCAAGTGCTACAAGCGGAGAGTATAGTAGGCATACGGAACGAAGGTGCCAAAAGTGGCACCAATGCGTCTACTGTGCCTTGCCTTTGCATGGCCTTGCCAAGGATCCATAGCCTCAGACATTTTCTGTCTTCATACTCTTTTTTTTTTTTTTTTTTTTTTTTTGGGAAGATTTCAGTCTTCATACTCAACAACCTATTTAGAGTCAATAGAGGCAGATCCAGAATTGTTTTTTTTGGTGGAGGCGTGGATGAACTAATTATCAATTCAATGCCGCATGTCTTATTATTTATTTATTTTGCGTTTTTGTCACAAATTAAAGGTAACACTCGCATAATTGGTGTGGCAAACCTAGTAGCCATTTAATTTGCAAGGATACATGATAGAAGGTACTCATTTTAAGACCATAATACTATGCTAAAACACTAAAATTTAAGCGAATACACTATTAGCCTGATTATTAATGGTGTGTTTGCTATAGGTATATAGCCACACAATGTTGATTAGGACATTTGAAAAAATGATAAGTTTTCCTGCAAACTCTTTAATACGTAGTAATAGATTAAATAATTTGAACTTTAATAATGGTCTCTACAACAAATGATATTTTTGAAATACGTCTCAAGACAAATGCATATGAAAATGTTTTTTTTTTGGGTGTTTAGCTTAGAGAGCTATATGGGCAGGGAACCAAGATGGAAACTTGAAGTATCTAAGCAATTTCTCACTATCGTATATGAAAAGGTTTGTTTTACTTTGTTAGTTGAGACGAACACTATAAGAGGGATGGTGAATTGTATGTGAGTTCCTATTGACTACTTTTGCAGAATGAAAACAGAATATAAAAGGAAATTAGCAAAGCACACAGGATTTTACGAGGAAACCTTTCAGGACCCAATTGGAAGTAAAACCTCGACCTTCCAAGGGAGAGTTTGTCCTATTATAATTAGACATTTACTCACAAGTTCCAGTCTGAACTTTCTACACAGTAGAACCCTATTCTACCCAACCTAAGTCTCTGACTTAGATTCACTCGGTACTCCCTGAATGCTCTCACACTCAAATTTAATCTTGAAGCCTACAATCTGTATACAATACGCTTAACTCTCCCCCCAATACCAAAACAATACAAACTTTTGACTTTATTATGTGATTGGAAAGCTACACATGAAATCCGAGACTAATATGACAAAGTTTAGACTTGACAAACTTACACTTTCAAGCACTCTTCAGATTCTTCACGCATAAACTCACACCTTGTGCTAATTATGAATTCTCCCTTATATACAAGTTATACTCGTATGTAAAGTAGGGTTTTCAAAAGATAGAAATTACAAAACTGTCGTTTTCATAATCACACGTTTATGTAAATTTTTTTGGATGAAAATCTTTTTAGAAAACTTTTCAAAAATATAATTTATGAAAAGAATAATATTTTGTAAAACCGGATTTTATAAAATAAAATCTTTCAAAAATCTTTTCATAAAATTAAAACTTATCTTTTATAAACTTTTCATTTATAAAGCCTGTCAAGCTTTGTCACGCTTCTAATAAATTCCATGCATAAACTTTCCTAACACATTTACAATAATCCTTAGATAAATAAACTTAACAAAAAGACTTATATTCTCGAGCCGAATTATTTCATCATACGCTGTATTGTTAGGATACTTGGGCTTCACGCAGTCCAGGACTAAGTTTCTGCTGTGCTTCGTTCTCCAGCTCCTTGCTGGAACTTCGCAGGCCAAGTTCTTATAGAACTTGCTATATTCAACGCAAACCAAGTCAATCTTCTCAACTTGCTGTCAAGCTCCTATTAGGGAACTTCTCTTAGTGTTCCTGTTAGGGAACTCAGTTAGTTCCATTAAAGAACTCTTCTTGTACTTTCTTTAACTTTCCTTAGGATCTCCTTGAATCTTCATATGCAGGTTACTCTTCCACTTTTAAAGTCAACTTCACCTGTTCTAATCACAACACTTTGAGAAATCGCATTAGTTGAAGTTTGCTTTTATTCATTATCATCAAAACTCTTAAGCTTCAACATTCTTATACATTACTTCGATAATAATAATATACAAATGAACAAATCTGAACCTCTAGTTATGTAGCTCATCAATTTTGCATATACCACTTATATATAAATCTATTATTAAAACTTCAATTTAAATATTTTCAATCATAACCTAACAAAATGCTACCTCATGCATCGTCATCGATCTTATAACAGTTATAAGACAGGTGAGAACATGTATCAAGTGCGACCTTTCAAAATTAGCAACTATACTGTTTATACAACTAAATGAAGCTAATAAGAAAGTCAAGTTTCTCCAACTTGAATTATATTAAATCTTGGTTTAGATCTCATGTTATCAATCCTTGTCATTATCAATTGTTGTGTTGAGCTCACGTTTACTATACTCAAGTCTCATCCTTTTGACAATTAATTCATTCATGCATATCCAAAAAATGTATAATTTGCAATTGCTTTTCAACCAATCAACTTAATACCTAATATGAGCTATATTTTATGGAGTACCGTTGAACGTTAATTATAAATCCTTGCATATAGTAATAATGTAATATTGCCCCTTTATACATTAACTTATTTATGGGATAATATCTAATCAATGTCATAATAAAACAACTATTTGAGCATTTTTTTCTCCCAGAAAGGGAATTCTAAACCAATATAATCATCATACTAATAATCAATAGTCGTATCGATCTTGTTCTTAGTGTAGGGCATCTTGCTTTAATCTATTTTTCTTCTTTCTTTTTCATTACATTTCACCCATTCGTGCATTTTTAATTTATAACATGGTAGTCTAATCACATTTGTCTTGTTGTAACAAAACGCATATGAATTTGCTTTATAATTTATTTGCATTCACAATATGTATTTCCACGTAATAACTTACTACTATATGATAAAGTGTATTAATTTTTTTATAAATTGGCAAACATTGAAGAGACCTTTGTAGGGTCTAATATGTTCTCGAAAAGAAATGATATCTACTAAAAGAATACAGAAATCCTTTTTATTTCAGCTAATCATATCAATAAACATTGACCTCAAAACTAAAAAAGACAATGACATTATACATGATGTTGAACCTAAAAGCTATTGCCTTTTGGTTTACTCTTCTTAATTCATTTCCCACCATATGATATGAAAATATGCGTTACATCTTCTTCTTCCCTTAAATCCAACTATTAGTGGACAACATTCGGTTTATCAAATTAAAAACAAACGTTTGAAAATTAGCAAATTTCAAAGTTTTTGATATATAAACCAATTTTGTGCTTTAACTATCGGCTTAAATTTTTGGCTAAATTGCTCCTTTAACATGATATCAAGAGCTAGCACGACACAAAAGTCATTGGTTGTTCAAATCTCATCCACCCATCATTTTAATTAGATGGAATATATTAAGCAAGGTATAGCGAAATGTTGCATCCACATTCCAATCCCAATGAACTCTCATGTAAGGATGCGTAATAGAGTATATAAATTAATTCTTTGTCTTCTATTAAGTTTTTGATTGAGATGATCCTCTAACAGTTTTCCAATGATGTGTAAGGGATAAACAACGAATTTACCACTTTGCTCTTGGTTGATTGGAGTAAGTTGGTGAAAGTTTTGGAGACAGTTTGTCAATTTATCGTAACAAATTCACAATTATGATCAAACAATATCAGAAAGTGCAACCAAAGTAAAACTTATGTACCGAAAGTGACGAGGCGAAATATAGGGACAACTCAACACAACAAAAGTAAGAAATATTTGTGTTCTCCATTGTTATTGCTTTAAAATTGTATCACCAACATATATATCATATGATGTGCAATACGAGATGCGCACTGTTCGGTTCTTGGTAGACCAAGTTTATAATGGTGCTTACTTGGCATCCATTCAAAAGTAAAATGTAGGAAAAAAAGGTTAAGTTGATTGTGAGTTTTGCGCAAAACCCGGGAAACTATCATTCCTAGCATATAATCGATTTTCTCCTTTTTGTGTATGGTAGTTCCAATTAAGCGAATATTACCAATGAGTCTCAACTCTGAGTTAGAGAAAATAATCTATAATTAGTAAGCTTTGACATTTTAATATCACATAACCCTAAGACAAGTACCTAGCTATTTGTAAATCAAATAATTATCAACAATTGTTGACTAAAATTACAAGCTTAAGAAGATGAATAGGATCCCAATTTGCGAGAAATTATTTTAGTTAAAAAATAATTACTTGTTTGTAATCCAAGATGGATTGAACAACTTGGAACTCATCATCTTAGGTTTTATTTACTAAACAAGGGATTATGATGTTGTTCATGATAATTAAATGGTACATATATATCTCTCAAATTTTAATGAGATTGTTTTTTTATTTTTCAAGCCGGTGGAGGCCTAGTCTATGTTTGTAATTAATATAGAGTTAAGGTAATTTTTAGCATGTGTAGCTTTCTTAAGTCAAACATTATTACAATATAGTACGTTCAGAAACTATAACAATAATTTTTTAAAAATATTTTATTATTGTTTAGGAAAGACCAAACAAGCCTAGCTATATATTTGTCATCATGTACTCGTATAAAGTACCAAATTAGCGCAAAATTGGTGACATTAAGTTAAATGTAGCCACTCGAGCCATGTTAGTGTTCAACTGGCTTAGAGCCTTAGGGTATAGAAAACCATGCTCCAAAGGTTTTGAATGGCGGTACGTGGACATGCGTACGCGCGTAGCAAATTGTGTGATCAACTAGCTAGACCGTTACCTAAGGATCGGAGCACGATTTTCCATACACATACATGTGGTTAAATAAATTTTCAAGACCAAT
Organism: Chenopodium quinoa; assembly: GCF_001683475.1. Taxonomy (NCBI): domain Eukaryota; kingdom Viridiplantae; phylum Streptophyta; class Magnoliopsida; order Caryophyllales; family Amaranthaceae; genus Chenopodium; species Chenopodium quinoa. The sequence goes on from NW_018742879.1 coordinate 2,342,163, forward strand.
TGCGAATCTCATGCTCTTTGTCTACATTCCATGACCAAACAATTTCTGATGCATGAAATATATTACAATATTAACAATAATCTGTAGTACTCTGAATTTACTCCAACAACTATAATCGATGGATATTGGTTGAGATTCTAAACTAGTGGAAACATTGTAGATAAACTATTGGTATATGACAATTAGATAAGATATCTAGATATGGTATTTTATGTACCAATTCATCATCTAGCTAGCATATATCATATAAATTTGACTAAAATTTGTCTTGATATCAACATTTTCTTCCTAGAAGAGTGTACATTTTGACTATATATCATATTGCTTTCATTTCTTTCTTTCTCTTCCGAGAAGCATCTTTTTGAAAACATAATGTCCTTTGCATTATTGTTTCATTACTTGATACGCCACTAAAACATGTGGAAGATGAGTACATCTATGGCAAAATTAAAGAAGCAATGAGATGCCGAGAAAATAATCCTAAAATAATCTCACGACACTCAACAAATTAATTTCCTTTTCCCCTACTCGCGTCCCCACTACCTAAAGAGCTTTATACTTGGTTATAATGGAAAGCAAAACAACGACCTCTTGCGTGAAATTTATGTACAAACTAGTCCACTTCCGCTTACAAAAGATTCATTCGATCCCATAACTTAATTACTTCATAGTATTTCCGAATGAGCCAACCGCGATCTTCAAAAGATATCAATGATCTAGGAAACTTGTACAACATTTACTTAATCTCTGAAATGTAATAATTTACAAATAAAGTTGATCTCAATCAGTGGCGGACTGGACCTTGTGCCTGGTGGGTCAAATGACTCACCAGGGCCCAAAAAAAATTTTAAGTTTTTTTTTTTTTAAAAAAATAAAATAAAATAAAAATCTAACTTCAGGTCCCGACACTTCCTCAAGCCCTAGCCCACTGCCTCCTCAGCTGCTCTTCCCTCTTCGCCTCTTGACTTCCTCTTCGCTTCATCTTCACCAGACTGCCTCCACCCAGCCACCCTCCAGTCGCCTGCTCTGCCTCTGCTGCTTGCCTGCTTGATGCTTTCCTGCTCCGTCTCCGTGGTCACTGCTCTTCGCCTCTTCGCAATCGCTTCGACGCAATTGCTAATTCACTAGTAAGTTGATTTCTAATTTTTATTTTTAATTTCTTATCTTCAATTTAATTCAGTCTAATTAGTTAATTTTAATAAACTTTGGTTGATTTGTAGTTAACGCTTCCTCTTCGCTCATCGGCTCACGCCTCGTCGCCTCCAGTGCTGGCCCTGCTGCTCCGCCTACTCGCCTCAATCAGCGTCTGCCGTCTGGCAAGGTAATCATCAATTTATTCTTTTTTTTTTTGTGAATTTCTGATCAAATTTGCATTACTTGTTGCTTAAAATTAGTATATACGATGAATGTTCATTGAATTTGCATTATTTGTGTTTTGACTGTTAAATTGAACTTATTAGTTTATGTGATGCCGGACATTGTATAAGACAGCTATTAGTGTAAGGAGGATTATAAATTTATAATTAGATTACAGTGTGGACTGGTTAGTGGTGCTAGTCGCATATTCGGCTGGAAGTTCCGTATAGACTAGGCGGATTCAGGAATTGTAAAACATTGTGTCTGAATTGTGGTTACATAAACCTTAAATCATTCTTAAGTTTTTTCTTGTGATTGTTGCTGTGAATTGTTTAAACTGTTATTACACGGAGAACAGTAGTTAGGGTGTTTATTAGCTTGTTAGTTATTAGTTTGTTAATTTTAGTCTTGTAATTTCAGAATGAAGAGAAAACGCATTCCAAATAAAATGCAAAACATTACTAGCTTTTTTGCTAAAAAGAATCCTACTCCAACTTCTCTTCCACATCCAACACAAAATGAACAAACTATATCTCAACCTCAAGAAAGTGAACAACATTCATCTCCATCTCATTATTCAACTTAAAATTCCCCTCAAAATGAACAAGGCCAATGTTCTCCTAATGCCCCAATCTTTGATGAAAGATTAAGTGAACATGAATTTGCTAATCTTCCACAAGATCCAGGAAAGAGGAGAAAGATGAGTGAATTTCATAAAGATGATAGAGATTTAGTGAGAAGAATTTACATTCAAAGAAAGCCTTGTCAGCTCAAAGACTTTGTATTTCCTCAAACTTCTATTTTTGGCAAAAAACCGTCGCTTTTGTGCTAAGTGGTTTGGTACTTGGACTTGGCTTGAGTATAGTGTGGAAAAGGATGCTGCCTATCGGTTGTATTTTGTATTGTTTGAATATTTGGATGTATTTTTTAGTACTATTATTTGGTTGTTTGGTAAAATTTTTTTTTTACATATTTGATTATCGATTGTGACTCACCAGTCGGAAATTCCTGGGTCCGCCACTGATCTCAATGCATTTGATGTCATTATATCTCATATAACTACCACAGTATCTCATTATATTGCAACAATTTCAACTAGATTGTACTCCATGTAATAATATACATCATGTACAATAATTGAAAATTTTGCCGCCCATAGACGAACTAAAAATGACATTTCCACAAATGATATGAAATTGGAATTGGAATTGGAATCGACACGATTATTCACTCGAATTGATCATCACAAGAGATTGCACCTTTAAAAACAATCGAAAAGGAAAGGATGAATAATATTACAAATCTGATAGATTAATTTACAACAGACTCATATAACTTTGTTTCCTTGTATTAATTAGGAAAAACCCATCTCAATATCTTATCAAACTAGGATATAAATTGCAAAGCAATCTATCAATTTAACAATTAAAAATCTTGTTTTTCAATCATTAATCATGCACAAATCTCAAAGAGAAAGTATCAATCAACTTCCTCTATAATATATTTTTTTCCCTATGAATTTATACACCTCAAATGGACTAATAGTGTGTAATTAACCAATAAGATGAATTAAGTAGGTGAAGAACTCTCACACACTACCTCAGCATCCACCTCCTTCCTGTGGAAATTTCTGTGGCATCCACAAGCGGCACATATAAGCGCGTTGCTTGTTCCTTCTGCACCACTAGCCATGAACTCTCTGCACCCATCTACCGCGTAACCTCCTATACTCGCCGCATGATTCTTTTGACACTCGCAATATCGAATGGTTGAAGAATTGTTGTTTCTTCGCGATCCTTGATCTCTTTTAACCACCACTTGCCTCTTCTTCATCATCATAGAGTTTTTTTTGTGCTTACCCTCTTCTTCACTTTCTTACCTAAAGTATGCACAAAAAGAAGCATCAAATTTCAAGTAAGAGAAAAAATAGAAATAAAAGAGGGAAGTACTTGGAATATTTGTACAAAACCCTAACCCTAGATTGCATTTATATATAGAAAAGATGATATATGGAGAACTAAGAAGTCAAGTATGTTAAAACTAAAAAAGTGGCAGCTTTTTTTTTCTTTTTTTTTTTTTTTTCAATGCTTAAAATCATAAGCTTAAATACTTTACTTTTTTGAAGAGTACCCTAAGGACAAAATCCTATATGGGTAAGTCTTGCTTTGATCTCATGAGGGTGTGGATGCCGTAGAGAGCGCGGTACGATTCACAGCATCATCATCAGGGACCGGATGATTATAATGATATGATCTTAGAACAAGTGAGAAAAATGTGAAGAAAGGAACAAATAATAAAATGTGGGCTCATAAAAAATGGTTGAAACACTAGGTGAGGAGGACCATATACATCATTTCATGATTAATAAAAACCCTAGATAAGAGGAAATGATGATTTCAACTGCCCTACAATGGGGTCAAAAGAGGAAAAAGGAAAAGTTTGAAAGGTAAGAAATTTAAGGGTGACCCTATAATTTAAGGGTATGTATACCTTTACATTATGGGTACTCTAAAGACTTGGAATTTTGGTTGATTGGGTTAGATGAATGGCCTGTAAAGTTGGGCTTCTTACAAATATTGTTTAATTAAAAAAATGAAAGTGGGCCCAAGTTGGTACTAAAAAGAGAAGTCAAGATGGGCTGTGTCAACAACCCATTGTCTATTCCGTTGAGATTCTTTGATTTCTTTCATAGTTAGGAATAATGTTGACTATATATGTATAATAATAAAGTCTAAATTAATATAATTAATAATTAATAATGGATGATGTGGCCAAAATTTCCACCTCATTGTACAATCAGTCAATCATGCAAAGTTGTGACAAAATTGTTCTCGAATAAGAGAGAATATAAAGGCCTATTAACCTCCTATTGAGGTATAGCATAGCCCCACATTTATATGGCTTTTACTTGTGCAACCACAACCACTCTTGAGAATGAGTAATTGGTTTTTACTTTCAATTATTTTGACATCCCATATTTAGGCTTTGTTCTGAGGCCATTTTGGGTTGGAAATTTATGACTTTCTCTTCGTCTTTCAAGTACGGATTTTCACAATCTTAAATAATCAGCCTATCTTTTATGGCATTATTTGTTTAGTTACATTTAAAATCTTATAAACTATTTTTTTTAGTTAAGTTACAAGTATATCTGTTGTGGAATTTTATGATAATAGCACTACAACCATGAGTGTATGGGTTTAAGGGAATTATACCTCCATGATATCGGTATTGAGACGTGGTCCTATATAAACTTAAGTTCACAAAAGAAAAAACCTTAATCACTAAGCTTAGTAAAAGTATTCCGACTTTATACGTTTTCTTGTCATATATAGTACAAATTAGGCCTTATTTACCACTTGATTGCTATATTATTTACTTTGTCATTAGTTGGTACCAAATCTTCATCATGTTGTTTAACTTGTAATGATTCTAAAGGTCATTTAGCAAAACCTCTATAACTCTAAGTTGATCATTACAAGAAGATAAAATCCACATTTCTTTTTCCATCATCAAATTAAATCAAAGTGTCTCATCGATTATGACAAGAACAACTTTGTTGAGTAATTCGCAGGACTAATAGCATAACTTCTAAATTTAGTTAATACGTCAAATTCTATCCCACCTTTAGAACAAACAATCACGGCTACATTTATGTTTTCAAGGAAGTTAGGAAATAGAGTCACTATTCTCTAAATTATGAAGGCATTACAACCATAAATTTGAGAAATACCCCCAATAATAAAATGGCTGAAATGGATGAAGAATAAGTTACAATAGAGGTTTTTGGTCAGAATGGAATACTCAAGGTAAATCATACGATTGGGACAATATGACTATTAAGCAATTTCCATATTTGTATCAAAACACCAATTATTTGCCAATTCATGGGTCCATGGGATACACACACTATTAAGCAATTTTCATATTTGCATCAAAACACCAATGAATGGAGTTAGCCAGCTAGGTTGCTAGCCTACAATAGTTGAGAAAAATCTAACCTATTAACTACTAAGGCTAACCTTTTAATATCTCTTAACATTTCCTTAGTGCTTGTCTAGAAGAGCTCAAAGAGTTTGTAAATTAAGGGTGAAGTTTAGCAACAAGAATACCCTAGCTATATGTGTAGGATAATGGCTAAATTTTTCTCATTTAGAAGAAAAAAAATTCACTCTTGTGAAATTGTGTAAACATTTTAAATCCTAATCTAAAATTTACATGTATTGTAACCTGTAAGAAATAATGATTCGACTATTAATATATCAGTCATTTAGAACTTCTTTTTCTCTTACTCGTATTAAATTATCTAGAATTTTTATTAAATAAAAATATTGATGGTGGATCTACACACATTTATAATTTAAAAAGACAAAAAACATGGTAGAGTTTGGAACAAATCAACCAATGATATCTGTACAGATATATTGGGGCTTTTATAAAAATTGACAAATGATGGACAAGCCATCAATCATGATTAGCCGCCACCATGGTCTCCTAATAATTTTTAATCAACCTAAATCAAAGGGAATACATTGCAAATGCTGTGGGGGCGACAATTTTCTCCTTTCTAATTTATCTTTTATCTTTCCCAATAACTAGTTTTTAGTGGAATTAAATCACCAATTTTATAAAATAAAATTTAAATAGATACGCTGATTTAATTTGATCTTAATATGATATACTAGTATTTTGATGAAGTTACTTTTTATGTGGATTGCTTTGTTCATCTTTAAACTTTGTATACTGATTTCTCATTTGATGGCTTTAGTTGAAAAGGATACGGAGTTTCAATGAGAGTAATCATTGCACCCACTAGAAATTGTGACCAATCAAGCCTTATTTAACTTTAGTGTACATCAAATATATAGGGTTGTTAAAAATTAGTCCCGATTCCGATCAAGAATTAAATAAGATCATACTAAATAGACTCCAAATCGTATTGGAGAATTAGAAAAGATCGAACTGAATGAGTTTAGACTAGATTGGAGTGAAGAGACCAATTTATTCCCCAAGTAGAAATCTATAACATACCAATTGTCGTTTCAGTCTGCTCCATAGCATTTGAAAAAATGATCATGACTAACCTAGGTTATACTAGAAGAAAATGTTACATAAAAACTTCTACATTACTCTTCCAACAGGTTATATATATGCTATTAATTTATGTAAAGCATTAAACTAGCAGTTTTCTTTACATAACTATCTCCATATAAGTGATAACTAGCTATCTCCATCAATCTATCTATAATTGCATGCATATATAACTTTTATAAAACATGCTTGTCAATTCATACATATATAACTTTAATCAAAGATGTTCTAAGAGGTATATTATTGTTCATTTTATAAATTTTGCTCAAATGAAATCTTCAAATAAATAGACTGCTACAATCTCTAGATATATTTGTGTGCATAATAGAAATTCTAAATTATTTATACGAGATTTGAGTCGATCTATAGTTAAGTGGCAATTTTAATAGCTTTTTATTACATATAATAATAAGTACATCCGCAAGTAACGTTTTTGCATGTTCATGCAACTCACATAAAAACTTGCATTTCAAGTGGTATTCTAAGCTAGCTATCAAAGTATTCAAATATAAATATCCTAAACTATGGGCATTATTAATTTTAGCGAGAGGATGATCGACAAGATAAGAAGTATTGACAACAATGCGAGGCTGTTATTGGTAGATATTGAAAGCTAACGACTCATTGCTTCTCACCAACCGCACCTCAACTCGTGATAATATAATATTGTATATTCTAATTTATTTTGATTATGGAAACTTATTATATTAATCCTAACAAATCACACCCACTTCCCTTATTAATATTTTTTTTTTGGTTGATTTCTTTCTTGATCCTAGGTTATCACGTCTTAATTATGAGGCCAACCATAATTGTTCATTTGACTTGTGTTGATTAAATTATTAATTAGTTATCTAACTTATTTTATTTTCTATAATTGGTAACACTATAGACTAACAAATTGCTTCTTATTTCTTATAATGCCTGCAAATTTGTCTTTGTGATTTAAAGATAACTTAAAGAAACAATGTAGGGATCGAATATGAGCACGAGTTGTCTAGTATCCCATCAAATAAATACTTGTATATAAGTATTCTAGTTTGAACATATAAAGCCCAATATAGAACTTATTGGTAATAGACTTATATTATGAAGTCATTTTCCAACCCAATGATCCATCATCTTCCACATTTGTTCAGATTATATCATAATAGAAAACTTCTGAGAGTGCATCCTTCTTATCTAGTTATCTGTATTTGTTTAATGTATTGCCAAATAACGAGGTAATTATAAGAAAATACATATGAAATTTAAAATATTTATAAACATCAAAATTAATGAGAACTCGATGATGATAGTATGTGGATGATTATATTATGAACGGGGTTTATTTTAAAATTGAATGACAATAGATCGGTTGAACACCAAAACTAGCTATATGTTTATCATTCTCACATTAAATAATACAAGTATTGAGTCACAATCCCCAACTCCTATACCATAATAAAACTTTATTAAATATGTTGTTCAGAGTCTAAACACTTGCAAGCTCTACAAGTTCCATCCTAAAAAGAATTACAAATGCATGATGTAACCCACGCTAATCATTTTTGAAATTCTTTTTATTATTTTTATTTGCTTGATAAAATATTAGTTGTAATTCATGATGAAAATCTTTAAAACTCGAAATTAGGGTGCTCAATAATCAATATTCAATCCAAAACCCTTCATAATATGAGTCTAAGCCAGAAAGATTTTTTCTTTTTTATTTAAAATCATGCATAAAAAAAAACCTCTAAAATGATATATTTTCTCCTTATATATATGTAGTATTTGTTAGGATGATTACTTTATTTTGAGCTATTTTCCCATATAGTTTTATATATAGTGGGACAACAATAAATTTTATTTAATTTATACTATTGTCATTATAAAACATAGTAGAAAAATGTCTTATGGTGGTCCTTTGGACTAGTTTTATTGGTTTAATCTGAAATTCAGTCCTAGTATAAGATCTTCATAATGTCGGTTTTGAATACCAATTGCTTGGTATAACCAAAACTACTTTGTTGTCTACGTGCTTGAACCTTGTAAGCATAAGATCAAATGATCAAAATGTCAAAAACTGTCTACAAAGTTTCGAAATTGGCAAATATGACACCTAGTTTGGTTCTTTTGAGTTTGTGTATAATTTTTTTTTGGTGCAAATGACATAAATGATACTATCAATGTGGCAGTCCATATAGATACAATCCCATTGTGCTTGCAAGTTGCATGTTAGCCTTTAGTAAAAATGCAGGCCCAAATTTTTTGGGCCATTTATGATTGAAGGACATAATCTCATTTTAAAGGAGTGGCTGCGGGCTACGGCTAGATTAATGATTTTTTCAGATAAATAATAATGAAAAGAAAAAAATAATAACAATAATAATAATAACAATAACAATAACAATAAAAATAACAATAACAATTATAATAATAATAATAATAATAATAATAATAATAATAATAATAATAATAACAATAACAATAACAATATAATAATAATAATAATAATAACAACAGCGATAACAATAATACTAATAATAATAATAATAATAATAATAATAATAATAATCATCGTAACAACAACAACGATAACAATAATAATAATAACAATAGCAATAACGTACAATAAGCAAAAAAAAAAAAAAAACATCCGCCCAAATTTTTCGGAATATAAATGGAGGATCCGCCTGAAATTTCCGGATCCTCCACAGGAGATCCGGAAATTCTAGGCGGAAGTATACATCCGCCTAGAATTTCCGGATCTCTAGTGGAGGATCCGGAAATTTCAGGCGGATCCTCTATTAAAGTTCCGAAAAATTTGGGTGGATGTCCACTTAAAAAAAAAAAAAAAAAATTCAGCGACATACATATTCTTCTGACGAAGCCTCCGGCGTACGATCGTCGCCGTCGTTCATCGTCCATGACCAGTCGCTACACCTTGATTATTTTTTCCCGGTAAACGGATTAAGATTTTTGATGGTGAGCTCGGGATTTTTGGGGGCAAGTGATTTTTTGAATTGAAGTGGTGGGCTCGGGATTTTTTTAAGGCAAGTGGTGGGCTCAGGATTTTTTAATGCCAAATGACAATTTGGTGGAGCCATATATAGGCCAAAATCACATAAGGGAAAAAAGGTCATTTCCTCCTAAAATGGGAGCGTAACCCTGTAAATTGGGAACGACGAATAGCAGTTCACAAAAAAATTGATACCTCACTTTCAATTTTCCTTTTAATGAACGGTTTTCTACTTTTCGTCAACTAGTATTTTCACATCTATATCTATACTATTATTTTAAAAGAGGAAGTTGGAAGGACACGTGTCCACTTCCTGTTTTTTCTGATTAAAAAAATATTTAACAAAAAGAAAAATAAAATAAAATAAAATAAGCTCGTGCCTTTACAAATACCTTAATTTTCAAACTAACTTTATACATGAAAATTGATCATGCCTTCACAAATACCTTAATTTTCAAACTAACTTTATACATGAAAATTGATCATTCCTTTACAAATACCTTAATTTTCAAACTAACTTTATACATGAAAATTGATCATGTCTTTACAAAAAAAAAAAAAAAAAAAAAAAAAAAACTAATTTTTTTCAAACTAATGTAGATTTAAGTTTAACTGTTATTTAAAAAAAAAAATTGTGTGAATAAAGTGTTCTCTAATTTACAAAGGTGTCACTTTAGTTCGTTTTAAAAATGTAAATACAGGATGCTAAACCCAAAATTAGTGTCTTTTTTTTTTTAATTTTTTTTAATTTTTTTTTTATTTTTTTTTATGAAAGATTAGTGGTTTTTTTTATAAAGGGAAGTTAATTGTTCATAGACCCATCACCCTATTGAAAATAGTAAGTTCCTTTCTGTTTCGGGGTTTTTGGAGTTCCTCGGGAGAGTTACAATTCCAAGAATGCGCGTCGACCTTCTGTACCTGCAAAACCACGGAAACTCCGATTGAGTGGAGTTTCGCCTCCGACGATCAAGTTAGAACGTATCTGGATGTATAAAAGTGCGGAATGTAAAGGTTTTTCCTCTCGAATTCCGAGAGAATTCTGCAATTAATATTGCTCGGGTTTTGTGTGTATATTTATGAATATGCAATAAATGAGGATTTTCCTCCATTTATAGTGTGAGGGGATTAGTACCCCTCTCAAGGGTTGGAGTGCCATGTGTCACCAGAGGATAGGTTCTCTTGGAACCCTCTGAGGCTGACACGTGTCAGCATACGATTGGTCCACGTGGACAGGGTAATTTTATCCTAAACATTTGCCCCTTACAGGTGGCACGTGGCTTGCCACGTGGTACCTGTAACAGGTGTCATGCTCCGAGGAGGTGACGCTTCATCTCCCTTTTTATTTTTATTTTATTTTATTTTTTTTTGAATTTGAATTTGGAAGGTGACGGTTCGCCTTTTGGGGTTCTCTATAAGTAGAGATGCCCCCCCTCATTTTCAACACTTTGTCATTTTTTGAGAAATTTTCCTGAAAAAGAGAGAGAGCTCTGATACCGGCTGCTAGTTCAGCCCAACCGTCTTTCTTTTCTTCACTCAACCGGCTACCGTCTGAGTGGTCATCACCCAAAACACATTAAAACCGCCTGAGGGTCCCTGGACTGATTCCCTTTGCTTTCAATACACCCACAACCGGTCAACCGTCTGGGGTATCATCAAGCAACGCTTCAGAGGAACGTTTGGGTTCAACAATTTTCAGTTGCTCTTTAAGTGGGTACATCCGGGCAACCGTCTGGGTATCTAGCAAGAAACACAGAGATTTCCGGCTGCTGATCCAGATAGCCAACTTTCCCCACGCTCAAAGCATCTTCAAGGTATCGTCTCTACCCCTTACAACTTTTTGAGTTTTTTCCGGTTGTATAGCTTGTAAAGAATAATGGACTCACCCAACATACACACGGCACGACCTAGGACAGTTGTTAGTCGGCCACCGAATACAGCTGAGTCTAGGATTGGGGATGCCATCTGGGGGTGTTTGGACCACCCTTACTCTTCTGCGAATCTGACCGTCTCTGTTCATGTGCAGGAAATGGCTCGGACGAGACGGACGACTGTAGACCCCAAATACCAATCAAACGGCTCAACCGAAGCTTCGGCTGACATTGTACATTATGACCATCCAAGTGTACCTAGCACGCCCGGTGATGATATCTTGGAAGAGTCTGAGGATATAGGCGGTGAAGAGACCGTCCAACAATCAGACTCTTCAGAGTCTACCTTGGAACCGGATGTCCCCCAAGAGGATGAGGAGGCGTATAAATGGCCCTCTGTCAATAATCCAACATAGGCGCACATGACCGCTAGGGATGTGGTCACTCTAAACGCCACCTTACCCGAATTTTTACAGGAGCGCCCGGTTGGGAAAAGATGGGAAATTGTGGTGCCGCCTGTAGAGGAAACCGTCATCTGGGATGACGACCTTGACCATGCCGACGACTATTTCGGTTGTTATGAGGCGACATTCAAAGACGGCCTCCGATTCCCCTTCCATAATACAATAAAATCCATTCTAAGAGGCTACGACCTTGGCGTTTGGCAGTTAACACCCAATTCTTGGGTGAATATAGTAGGAAAAATTACCGCCTACGAGATGCAGGACATAACGCCTAGTTGGGAGGCGTTTGCACATATGCACTACCTCAGTTGTGCCCCAGGCGGCTGGAATGCGTGGTATACATTGACTACGCATCCGGAATACATGATGAGGCTTGACAAGCCGTCAAAATGGAGCAGCTGGAAGAGCAAGTTTTACTTGGTTTCTTCCCTATCGTTGCTTCTAAACCACTGGCTGCGTCACTACAATACGCACCCGACTCTCCTTGGGAAGAAATGCACCCTTCCTAAAGTACCGGAAGAGGCTTGGATGTAAATAATGGAGACGGGGCTCTTCAAGAAGACCTCCCTGCCTTTGGATGATGAGACTGAAGGGACTGTCCCCAAGAACTAGGTCCCTCATCCGGACTAGCTAAAGGACGAGGCTTTCCTTTCCGCCTGTGACCTTAGCACAATGTTTAACAGACGTATGTTAACTGATAACCGACACTTTATGCCGTCTGTATCATGCTTGAATGGATTTTGACTTTGATTTTATTTGCAGAGAAATGATTAGAAATGGTGCCTCCAGAGAAGACGCCTGCTAAGTCTGCTACTCAAATCCCGAAGGATCAATTAGAGAAGAAGAGGGCCCAACTGACGGCCAAGGATGATGGGGTAAGCTCCGGCTGATATTACCGTTTGTGTAGTTTGAATTCAATCCTGATATTAACCGGTTTCTTTGTTTCTTTTTCAGACGGGGATCAAGAATGTTCCTCACTCCCTAACCAAGACGCTAAAAAGACCAGGCGAGGAGCTCTCCCAGCCTCCTTTTAAGTCCAGGAGGACTCCGACTGCCCTCTCTCTTCCGTAAGGCCGCCTGTGCCTGAAAGGCCCACCTCAGCAGGCAAAAGCGTGAAAGACCTTGGCCTAAACACAAGGCCGACTGAGGTTGAGACGAGGGAGCCTAAAACTCCCTCAAGCTGGCCGCTTGTTGTAGCGACCGCTTCCAATGCAGCTGGGGGTGGGATGACCCCTCATCTTGAAAATGAAGGTATGGATTTTACCTTTGATCCCCCTTTGCCGCTTGGGCCTATGCGAGTCAAGTCCCAAGCTACCCAATCAGGGGATTCTTCAGGCAGCCGGCAGAATGTAGGTGCCGCCTATGCTCAATACTTATCAAATAAATCTGTTGATGCAGATGCCTCTTCTCGTTGGCCTGACCTCCAACAATATGCCAAGAGGATGCTCAGGAGCCTCACCCGGTCCGAAAGGAGGTGGTGCCGGGTGTGCACCAAGTCAGCATTAACCACATCAACTCGCTTCTTGCTGAGATAATTGGCCGGTTGGGGTGCTTTTGTACAATTTTACTCTTTTGCCGGTTGTAACATAATTGAGAGACTAACCCTTTTCCGACTAGTTTTGCAGGTGATGTTAAGAGTAGAAGACCTCAATGTTCCCTTGAAGAAGAAGTAAGAGGAGGTAAGAGACGCCAATAGGCGGGCGACTGACCTTATTGACGTTACTCAATACAACACTTTAATGTATGAAATACAAACTAAAAGCCAGGAGATGAAACAAGAGGAGAAAATCAAGGAGCTCACGGATGCTGTTGAAACGGCCAACAAGAAGGCGGCTGATTTTGAGCTGCAAGTTAAAAACCTCTAGGTGGACGTCAAAGCGTTGGGTGATGCCAACAAGGAGAACACCCAACTGAGGGAAAACGTCTCCCGGCTGAAGAACGAGCTGACCCAGACGCAGGCTAATCACAAAGCCAAGTTGGAAGCCGAGCAGGACTGGCTGATTGCTGAGAATGAGCGGGACTGTGAGGCTCGCATGAAAATGGCCTGGACCCTTATCCACCCGGACACCGAATGGGAGTTTTTCGAGTTGAGGTACAAATACGCCACCGAGGTGTACGACGCTCAAACCCTTGGGCTTGAGAAGTCGGCTCCCTTCAAGGAATGGGCTGACATTGTCGAGGAAGAAAAGGAGGAGCAGGTGGAAGAACGAGTGCCGGGTGTGGCTAATGAAGCTTAACCCCAGCAAACTCAAGATGCTCCTCCATCCGGCCAGGGTCAGACGTCTCAGCCTCGTCAGCAGCAGTGAATCTTGATTGTTTTTCTTTCTTTCTCCGGCCTGTGAGCTGAGTATTTCATGTATTCTTCTTTTCCTCGGACGTAGTTTCGGCTGACAATGATATTTAATTAATATAATTTGCCGAATGAGTCGGTTTTTCCTTTGATATAATTTGTCTCAATTTTTGCAATTTTTCTATTATGCTCGTACTTGCAATTTTTCTTTTTGCAATTTGACCCAGCACATGCGGTATGCCGGACGCATTTTCTTTACTTGCCCCTGGACGATTGTTTGCTTAGAGTTGCCTAACCCTAAGCAGGCAGCCGTCCAATCAAGCATCCGGACGGATAGACAGACGATCATTGACCATATTAAAAGTAGAATTATTCTCCAAGTTGGATTAGCAGACGGTGCCGTCTAGGGCCAACCTAGATTATTCGGCTGCGAGTTACCCTTTGGGTATCGCCGTTGTTAGGATGCAGGCGGCCATTGGCCGGGCGTAGGCATATTAACTAGGTTATGAAATAATTAACTGCTAAGGTTTTGACCTTCCTTATTTGGGTTTGTAACTGGCTGTAGTGCCTTTGGGCAAAGACGTTTGTGTTGCGTTGAAGCAACGACCGGTTGTATCTAGGTTTCAATTGATCATTCAAACGGTCGTGAGTTATCTTTAACCTAGATAGTAGGTTAAAGCCGCTTGAGTTATGATTTTATAGAACGATGTACCACCCAAATGGGAGATGCTCTTTTCGACGAATTCACCCAAATGGGCGTCGCCGGTTGCCTGCTCAAGTTGGAGCAGGCGGTTTGAAGTCTATCCGGCCGTTGGCCTTATAAATAGCTGCTAAGTTAGAGACTTAGCTTATATCTACTCAATTTGGAGCAAATGTATGCCCGATTGTGCATTGCACAAATGGGACTGTACAAAAAAACATAAATAAAGCATCTTTTCATTAATGTACTCTATTTACAAAGATTTACAAGTCTTTAGAAGTAGTACTTTTTCAAGTTATCTACAATTCAAGTTTTGGCTAGCTGCCTGTCGTCTGGAGTTTCCAGGCGGTAGGTGCCGTCTCTAAACTCTTCCAAAATCCGGTAGCGGCCTTCCCAATTGGGGGTCAGCTTTCCTTGCTCATTGGCCCTACCGGTGACCTCCATTTTGCGTAACACAAAGTTCCCCACTTTTAAGGGCCGTTTGTGCACTCTTCTGTTGTAGGCTCTCGTCATTCTCAGACAGTAGATGTCATGATGCAAGGCGGCATTGCCCCTGTGCTCCGGGAGTGAATCCAATGCTAGACGCATGGCCTCCCAATTGGCCTCTTCATCATAGAGCATGATTCAAAGTGTTGATTCGTAATGTTCAATTGGCAGGACGACTTCAGTGCCGTATGTCATGAGAAACGGGGTTTCATCGGTTGCCCCTTTTTCAGTTGTTCTGATGGCCCATAGGACATGAGGCAACTCATCTGCCTATAGACCGCCAACTCTTTCAATTTTCTTTTTAATGCCGTCTGAGATGAGCTTGTTGAAAGCTTTAACTTGGCCGTTTGCTTGGGGACGGCCGACTGATGCAAAAAAAATGTGAGATCCCTTGATCTCCCAACCAACTCTTGGGGTAGGTGTTTCAAACTGCGGGCCATTGTCAAAGACCATAGACATAGGTACCCCAAACCGGGTGATGATGATTCTCCAAATGAAGAAGATGACATCCTTTGTCTTAATGCCCTTGACCGCATCTGCCTCAACCTATTTGGTGAAGTAATCTACAGCAACCAAGATGTACCTCCATCCGCCTGTAGCAGGCGTATATGGACCCAGGATGTCCATGCCCCATTTTGCAAATGGAACTGGGCTGTAGATAGCCGTTAAATCGGTGGTCAGACGGTGTATGAGTTTGCCAAATCTTTGACATTTATCGCACTTCTTCACCTTTTCCATGGCGTCTGCCTCAAGAGTGGGCCAAAAGTAGCCCTATCGCCTAGCCTGTTTTGCTAGAGTTTTGTCACCTATATATGATGCACAAAAGCTCGAGTGCAAATCCTCTAGTACTTATTTCATCCTTTCAGGGGTCATACATTTCAACAGCGGCTGGAGGTAACCCTTCCTGAAGAGTTCTCCATTATAGACCTCAAAACTTGTGGCCTGCTTCTTTAGTGCAACCGCTTTTGAAAGGGCATCCGGCAAAGTACCATCTGCCAGATAAGTCCGGATGGCATCCATCTAGGCCGAGCTTCGGTCAAGAACTCCAATGGGATCATGTTCAATGCTTCTTTTTTCCATGACTTCCCAAAAGACTAACCTAGGCGTATCACAAGAGGCGGATGATGCCAACTTAGATAGTGCATCCGCTTGATTATTTTATGACCTGGGCACCTGACTTAGATGAAATTTTTCAAGTGTCCCGGCCTCGTCTTTGACCGCCTGCAGATATTTGATCATAGCTGGATGGGTGGCTTCGTAGTCACCATGGTATTGGCTAACGATCAACTGAGAGTCAGAGCAGGCGTCAACCTTTCTTGCCCCTGCCGCCTTACACATGCGGATACCAGCTAGAAGGGCCTCATATTCCGCCTCATTATTTGAGGCTTGGAACTTGAACCGCAGTGCATATATTTGTCCCCTTCCGGAGACTTGCAAATCACGCCTGCACCATAGCCGTTCAAACTAGAGCTCCAGTCTACATATAACTTCCAAACCTGATCAACATTTTCTCGGTGAGCCGGCCTTATCATTTTGACAATGAAGTCGGCGAACGCCTGACCTTTCACTGCCTTTCTTGGTTCAAAAGTTATTTCCAGACTTTGCATTTTAATGGCCCATTTGAGCATTCTGCCGGATGACTCCAAGGTTGTCATTGGCCGCTTGAGGGGTTGGTCGGTGTCGACCATCACCGAATGTGCCAAGAAGTATGGTTTCAACTTCTTGATTTCCATGAAAAGAGCAAGGCCAAAATTTTCAACCAAGGGGTACCGCAACTCAGCATTTCGAAGAACATGGCTAATGAAATAGACTGGGAGCTGAATGTCGTCTCTCTCAGCTAGGAGAACAGCGCTAAGGGCATGGTTTGAGACGGCCAAGTAAATATAGAGAACCTCTCTTGCTAGAGGGCTGACCAGCCGTGGCAATGAGTGGAGGTGCTCTTTCAATTTCCGGAATGCCGCCTCAACATTTTCCCCCCATTCGAATCTAGTCTTCTTTTTTATTACCTGGAAGAAGTAGAGGCACTTGTCACCTGAATGGCTGAGGAATCTCCCCAATGCCGCTAGGCAACCTGTTAACTTTTGAACTTTTTTGACAGTGCGAGGTGACTTCATGTCCATTACCGTTTGTACCTTTTTCGGGTTGGCCTCTATCCCCCTTTGATCAATCAAAAATCTGAGAAATTTTCTAGACTCAACATCAAAGACACACTTCTTGGGATTAAGCATGACCTTGTGCCGCCTGAGGGTGGTGAAGGTTTCTCGGAGGTCAGGAAGGTGATCCGTCTGTAGCTTAGATTTGACTATCATGTCATTAATGTACGCCTCTACATTCTTCCCAATTTGATTAATGAAGATTGTATTAATCCTTCGTTGGAAGGTAGTAGGCGCATTCTTCAACCCAAACGGCATCACCGTGTAACAGAATAACCCTTGATCAGTGACGAATGCCGTCTTCTCTTGATCTTTTTTCCACAAGGGTATCTGATGGAAGCCTGAGTAGGCGTCCATGAAGCTCATCAAGGCATGACAGGCTGTAGAGTCGACTAGACTGTCGATGTTTGGAAGTGGATAGCTATCCTTTGGACATGCCTTGTTCAGATCTGTGTAATTAACACACATCCGCTAGGTACCATTCGGCTTCTTAACGAGGACAACGTTTGCTACCCAATCCGGGTAGTAGCATTGCCGAATGAACCCAACATCCATCAGCTTCTCGACCTCGGCGGCAGCCGCCTGAGATCTTTCCTCGCCGTGATTTCTTTTCTTTTGCCTAACCGACTTCTTTTTTAGATCCACGACGAGTTTGTGGACAGCAAGATTCGGGCTAACGCCTGGCATCTCTCCCACTTCAAAGGCAAAAATGTCTTTGAATTCTTTCAGCAATTGATGCAAATCTGCACCCAACCTGGCAGAAGCAACCGTCCCCACCTTGGCGGTTCGTTCCGGACGGCTGTCGTCAAGAATAATGTCAATATTTTCACCAGTCGGCTGGGGACGGAGATCATCTGACTGTTCCCCGATTAGTGATTGCTATTGCTTCTCTTTTTGACGGTCACCAAGTGGTCTGCCTTCCTCTTTTTGTCGGTTGCTTTGGGAGCAGGCGCGACTTCCTTGAAGTCATCAAGGTCAATAGGTTCCTTGCCTTGGCCGGATGCGACCACAGTAGGCTTGACGTCTGAGAGGTAGCACTCCCTTGTCGTCTTCTAATCCCCATTCAGGGAACCCACTGACTCATCATCCCTCTCAAATTTGATTAGCATGAGGGATGGGATGATGACTGCCTTGGACTCGTTGAGGGTTGGACGACCCAAATCAGATTGTAGGCGGTCAATTCCTCAACCACCAAGAACTTGACGACCATGTGTCGTCCCTCCCCCTTTTCTCCTAGCCGGATGGGTAGGTCAATCCTCCCCACCAGATGTACTACTCCCCCCCCCAAAACCAAATAAGGGGTGAGAGGTTTTGTGCATGCTGCTAGGCTTGTACTTGAGTTTTGCCAAGCACCAATAGCTAATAAGGTCAGACGAGCTCCCGGTATCAATGAGGATCCGACCCACTCGTTGGTTGACAACCTTGCACTCGATGACTATGGTACTGGACCGCCTGACCTTGCCCCGGTCCTTCTCAGAGATGATGACCTCAGGGAAGGTGTCTTTCGACGCCCAACCCTCATCCACTGAGTTGACCTTTAGATTTCTGATGTTGTCCTTGGTGCCCCGGATGGTAGGACCCCGTTCCGCGAAACCGCCTGTTGTGTTAAAGATTTGCTCTTCATCAATGTCAGAGCTTATAGCAAGGTTGTTAGGCTTCTTGGATGGCGTCCACTGTTTGTTCTGGGGTTACCCTTGGACTTCAGAATATAGGACTTTGAAGCCCCTTCACCAGCCAGACGGTCCAGTAACCGCCTGAGGCTATAGTAGCCATTGGTGTCATGGCCTATATCCTTATGGAAATGACAGTATTTACTCTTGTCCCGGCTTTTGATGGGACTTTTCATTGTATCCGGTTTCTCAATGGTCAATTGGTCTTTAATCTCCATGAGGATGGAGGAGCAGTCCTTGTTAAACTTGTACTTGGGGACGTACGACTTCAACTCTTTCTTTTTCTTCTGGGACGGCTGACTAGAATTGTCCGCCACCCAGACTTCTTTTCTTTTCTTGCTCTCTTCTTTTTTAGCCGACTGAGCTAACCGGCTCTCTTTTTTGTCGGACTTTTTAGGGTCCGACGGCTGCTTGATGGCACAAAGCTCTGTCGCCTGTATATAGGCTTCGGCTTCCATCAGAGCTTCTTGGAAGGTAGCCACCCTTTTTCTAACTAAGTTGAATTTGAAAGTCAACCTGTCTTTCAAACCCTTGAAGAAGTTTGTGTAGGCTATTTCGTCAGATAACCCCTGGATCTGAATTCTCATCAGATTGAAACATAGGACCTTAGCCCTTCTCTATCTCTATACTCAATAGCCTCCAAATCAAGACTTGTCTTTTTGGCTGGGATGTTCAAAGAGAAGTTGGACGCGAACAAGTATGCAAGCGTCTTGAAGTTGTTGATGCAACCGGCTGGAAGATTACCAAACCATCGTCGGGCTATTCCCTTCAACGTCGCTGGGAAGCATCGACACCAAGCTGCGTCATCTAACCCCTGTAAGTACATGAGGTTGGTGTAATCCATTAGGTGGTCTTCCGGGTTAGTGGTACCGTCATAGGTACCAACCAACATATTCTTAATCTTGGCCGGCTGAGCCGCCTCGGTTATCACCTGGAGAACGCCGCCGTTGTTACCTAAGGTTTAGCAGCCGGAGCTGCCAGTCCATGGGCTGGACACTTTGTGCCGCCTGACCCCCAAAAAGGGCCGGCTGCACGTAGGGTGATCCATACGGCATGTATGGTTGTTGGGGCACATACGAAGCTAGATGGATAATCTGAAGGCCAGTACGTGCGGACATGCCGCGTGACTGACTCTCTCGGTTTGTTTTCGAATACCTCATTGATGTGTTCCGGAAACTATCTGGGTAAGTCGACGTTGAAGCCGACTCAGACAATTGTTGACTTCTGTTCTGGTGGATTAACATCCGGGCATCCAAGTAAGTCTTTTTTTTATCTATCCGGCTGGATCTGCCGGATGGCCTTCCTTTTCCCTACTTCAGGGAAACGGAATTTTGAAAGGTCGATCATGGGCCCATCCGCCCGATTTGGTTTAGGGTGACGAGTAGGCACACGATCCTTAACGTGCTTCTTCCTTGAAGGAGAAGGCTTCTTAGCCGACTGACCCTTGTTGGTGCCAGTAGACTTGTTTATAAGGTCCTTGATTTTCCCTTTGAAACTCGTCATGAATTTCATGAGTTCGTTTGTTGTAACGGGGGAAGCACCCTCTATCTCTTGGGCTGTCCCAGCCGACTTGACGGTTGGGTTTCTTGGACCAGCTTTATCCTCGCCTCGTTCCCTTGTTTCCTTGGAACGGGTGCGTTTTGTTCCGAATGACCCGATTGGGGCCACATAGGTGTCGACCTCAAGGTCGTCACTACTATCTTAGTCCGTGTGGACCTCAGCTTCGACCGTAGGTCGTTTGCCTTCAGCAGGCGGTACAGACTCAGATGCCATCTCAGAAGTACTCTCCCCACAGACGGCGCCAAATGTTTCGGGGTTTTTGGAGTCCCTCGGGAGAATTACAATTCCAAGAATGTGCGTCGACCGTCTGTACCTGCAAAACCACAGAAACTCCGGTTGGGTGGAGTTCTGCCTCCGACGATCAAGTTAGAACGTATCCGGATGTATAAAAGTGCGGAATGTAAAGGCTTTTCTCTCGGATTTTGAGAGAAATCTGCAATTAATATTGCTCGGATTTTGTGTGTATATTTATGAATATGCAATAAATGAGGATTTTCCTCTATTTATAGTGTGAGGGGATCAGTTCCCATATCAAGGGTTGGAGTGTCACGTGTCACCAGAGGATTGATTCTCTTGGAACCCCTCTGAGGCTGACACGTGTCAGCATACAATTGGTCCACTTGGACAGGGTAATTTACCCTAAGCACTTTCTACTTTTCATTCCATTATATATGTATCATATTTTAAGTTTCATTTATGTTAATATATATGATCAATTTGTTTTTCAAATTTAACAAAACTGTTATTTTTAATTTGCACAAAGGTGATTGTGGGTCAACAGTGAAAGTGAAGATTAAAGCGGGCTACAAATTATGTTTAGGTGAGCCTATTTCTTCAATTTGGTGTATAATGCATTTTTAATAACTTGGAAAATTTTAATTTGTAGCCCTCTTATGTATATTGTACCGGGGAATACATGATTTTTTTGCATGCATGGTTGATACTGCATATATATGGCAGAAGAATGGTATAGTTAGAGGCTCAAAACTTATCTACCCTTATAAGTCACAATATTGCATATGGTAGAAGAAAAAGAAAGTTAAAGAAACCTTACATATATGCAATGCATATTATAGAATACTAATAATTAGAGAAAATTAAAGAATATTAATATTGAAAAATAAAATTTACAAGTTCGACTAAACGACTATAAGATGTAGTTTTTCACGATAAGACATACTTTTATTTTTATTTTTTTGTAAAAGTTTTGATAGACTTTTAACTATGTTTTACTTTTAAAATACTTTTTTTTTTTATTAGTTCTTTTTAAATACGGAGTTCTTATTTAACACTACTATTAAAATGTTTTTTACGGAGTACAATTTTTATATGCAATTAAAATACTAAGTAAAAATACAAATACAAAAACAATTATTATAAAACATTAAACAATCGTGCATCGCACGAGTTTAAGACTAGTTTCTAATTAAAATTGACTTATCACCTACTAATATAACAGTACTCGATATAATCAAGAATTTTTTTAATTAGAATCTCAATATTCTTTTTTTTCTATTTGCTAAGCTAGATGGTGTGGTTAACTGGTTATGTTACATTGTTACCCATTCATTCCAAATATGTTTATTTTCCTTTGTTAAACGCATTTAACTTTGTAAGTGCAACGCATGGTATGTCGATTCACTCGAATAAATGATTAGTTTGAAGTGAAGTTTCATTACCATGATTTAGGGTGTGTTCTATTCATCAGATTTTTACTTATTTGAACTAATCTGATCTTATCTGAACTTATTAATTATAATTTATTTCAGTTATAAAATGAATTTGGGTAGCCCTTATTAACCCTTATCATAACTTATCTGAACTTATTTTTCTTGAACTTATCTTATCTAAACTTATTAACCCTTATCTGAACTTATCTAAACTTATTTTTCCTAAAATAAGTGAAAATAAGGTGAGTAGAACAAGGCCTTAAATCTAACTAGAATGAACCCTAGCTCCAAATGAATGCCACTTCTTCCTTCATAAAAAAAATGTGAATGCCATTTCTTCCTTCACAAAAAAATTGAACGACATTTCTATATAATTCTTGATTGAGTACAAGATGTATTTTATACATGGCTAAAATTTCATAATTAAGTTCAAAATTTTATTATAAGAATTGGAAAACTTATCTTTAGCTTGAATTTTTTATTTTTAAAAAAAATAAAAAATTACAAAACACTTCATTTTATTAAAAGATCAGACATCAAATGATCTCCTTATAGTTGTAGAAAATAATAATTCATCACTATAGACGTATAGTGAATTAAAAACATGATTAACACCAAATTTCATGTGTATAATGCCAAGTTGCATAAAAATTGAGCCACCAGTTAAAGAATGAACTTTGTACTTGTTCCTTGCACATATAGCTTTCTGTCTGTCCTAATTATTTTTTTAATGGTACTTGACTTTTCATGACAATAAAGTAAATTAATCATCTCATTAAAAAAAAATTGATTTGTAGGAGTCACAATCTCATCATAAATTTATGCACCATAAATTGCCACACTGTTGTTCTAAGAGGTTGAGGCTAAGTTAAGATACACAATCTTTCTCCATCAAGAGTTTTGTTGAATTGTCTAACTACCGTTTTTTAATTTTTAATTTTTTTTACATTAATTGTCATTTGGTTTATTTATTTATTGTTTGAAAACCAGCCGACTAGATGAGTATTAAAGTAGTTCGTATATGACAACCTGGTATATATAACAATCTAGTATGTTGGACACTAGAGTCTAAATATAAAACCTCTACATTATTAATTAGGAGTAAAAAGTAAACAACAAAAAAGTATATCTTAAAGACTTACAATCATATGGAGTACAAAATACTATAGTCAAAATAACTACAATTCCTATATCCAATATTGTTTTCCCCCCTCTGGCTCATTGGCAATCAAATTTCGCTTTTTTGGACTAATGTAATATATTGTATCGTTAATCTTTTATCTAATTCAACTTATAATATTAATAAAGTTTTTTTTAAGGCCTCGAAAAGTGTCTTAACAAATCAAAATAATCCTACACATTACCCTTTTAAAGTGAGAAATGTGAGAAAAATCACTACTTTTAAAGTATCCCTGATAAACAAGTGAGATTACGGATTACCCCTACCTAAAGATTAAAAGGTAAAAGACTTTACTACAATCCATCTCAACTTTAACGTCCTACAAAGGGTTGAGTCAAAGAATAATTCCGGTTATCAAAGACAACAACTCGTATAGATTTGGCTTGCCTCGTTAGTTGGATTGCATTTCTTACATAGTTAAATGTCTCCTATGTGTACGGTGTACCGTGGGTTTGATGGGTTAGGCCTAATGGCTTATGTACATATATCTTGGCCCATACGCTTACTTAACGTAGTATCACATCCTAAAGGTCATGCATGCAATTATTCAAATACATAAAAGATCATATCAACGTACTCCTTTTGTTTCATTTTAATTGATATGATTTGACTTTTGTAACTATTAATATGAGTTATTTTGATTTTATTTTGTGATTCAATTTTTTTAATTTAAAAAAAAAATATAGTCAAGTAGGGTTTTGTTTGATTCGTCTCATCTCTATTTTTCAAACATCAAATTTTATAAATTTTTGTTGTACATAATTAGAGTTATTATTGTTTGAGGTTATAAATTGACAAACGTGCCCTAAATGAAATGTGTTAAATAATATGAAATGGAGAAAGTACATAATTATATATGAATATATATATGACTACTCAGTAACAGAGTACATGATGAGTTCCATCTAATATTCATGTTGATACAACCTTGGTTGAAATGAACTTTCTCCAGATAAATCAAAGCAACACAAATTTCATTTAGGGCACATTTGTCAATCAAAACAGAGAAGAAGCAACACAAGTGTGTTATCATTTTGAATGTTTTGAAATATAAGTATTTCCTTAATCTATCTTTAAAAGTTCTTCCTATTATTTGATCTTTTTTGAAAAAAAAAAAATCGTCCTGATAAAATAATTTGCAGAGACGAAGCAACGGAGTTATAATTATACTCCCTTCATTTCAATTTACTTGTCCTCATTTTTAGTATATGGGTTGTTTCAACTTATTTGCTCCAAAATACATTCTTTTTTAACAGATTTTTTCCCTCTACATACTTATTTTTCTTAAATTGGATTTTACACTCACCAATCCATTTTTTTTCTCCTTACTTTTTAATTTGAACTAGTATTTAGCTCGTGCGATGCACGGGTTACATTTATTTGTATTTTTTTTTATGGGAGGATCAAGTTATGTCTGCCTTTAAAGACAAAAATAGAGGAAAAATTAACAACGAATATATTTATGAAAAATAATTCCTTAAAAAAACAATAATAAAAAAAAAAACCAAAATATAATTATGTAAAATACAAATATCTGCTTGTAGAGTAGAATATAAAATTTAGAAAAAGATAATTTTTATAAAAAAAATCAAACTAAGAATTAAAAACGAAAAAATTATAGATAATTGAAAAAAATAAGCGAATTCAAACACCAAATTTATCAACTTTTAAACAAAAGTTTGGATTAGATCTTTAAAAAAAACACAATAACATTTTTAAAACCATAAACTAATACAAAAAACTATTTTAAAATGTAAATTAAAAAATTATCTAAATCCATAAAAATAGTTTGTGGACCTAATTCAATATATAACCATAACGTACAATACTACAAATTAAAAAACCTTCTAAAACGAAAAAACAAACAATGTTTTTTTATTTTTTTTTATATTTTTTATATATAGTCCAAGGTAAGAAAATAATAAACCATAAAAATTTATTTTAAGGAAAACCATATAAAAATTAAAATATTAACTTAGATTTTTGAAAAAGCAAAACGAAATTATAGAAGCTAAGAAATTGAGGATTGAAAATAAAAAAAACAAATAGCAAATCTTATACATAAAAAATATAAAAAGATCTTTTTAGAAAAGCTAGATGAGATTCTAATGCACAATTCATTTAAATCATATAAAAAAGATAAAAAAGAATTTTCAGAAACAACTTTGTAAAGAAAAAAAATATCAAAATCAAATTTAAAATTAAAAAGCGTGCTTAAATAAAAATGAAAACATAAAACAAAAATAAAATAAATTAAAAACTACAAATCTAACTTTGAAAACGTTGAAAAAATTTAAAAATTATACAAATTTTGATAAAATAACCATACAAAATTCTAAACAATAATTTGCTTTGAAAGATAACTAAACACAAAGATCATTAAAAAAAAAAGCATTTTGTACACAAATTGGAAAAAAATATATTAAATTTAAATAAAAACCATGATGTTAATGTACAGGAAATATAAGTGACGGAATTAAAAATAATGTACATTGAAAATAAATTAAAAAATATATAGACACTGAAAAAGAAAAAAATTTACACAAACATTTTGTTTCAAAAACAATTATGCAGACCTTTTGTTTCAAAACACAAATTATACAGATCTATACAAAAAATTCAAAAAATAAAAAATAAAAATAAAGGAGAATTCATTTAAGAAATAATTAAACATAAAATTATCAAATTTAAAAATAAAAAACTAATTTCGAAACAAATTTGAAAAATGAAAATTTCAATTAAGTTGTAAACAAAGTTGAGAAAATTCACCTGTACCACCATTTTTTCTTTAATTTTATGTAAATGTTGAGATCGATTATTTAATCTACTTGAAATAAATTACAATAAAAATTATAGTTTGAGGGTGAAAAAGAGGAGCAATAGAAAAAAGGAAGAAACAAAGAGGAGAAGGGTGACGGGGGAAAATAAACTAATTTTCAACATAATTCTTACATTGAAAGTTACAGGAACCAAGAGAAGCAAGTGATTTTTTTTAGAGAATTGAACTTTAAAGCGTTTGAGATATAAAAGAAGATTTATTTTAGTTTATTTTTGTTGGAGGAAATTGAAATAAAAAAGAAAAATAACTATACTTCGAAAATCCATAATTAATATACATGGGAATTAAAGATGCTTGAATGAATTTTTGTCAAATAAAAAAATAAAACAAATTATTTTATAACAGGAATAACAGGAAGAGGACAAGTGTCCTTCCAACTTCTTGTTTTAAAATATTAATATTGATAAAAATCATGTATACATGGTATTGGACAAAGAGTAGTACAATACTATAGAGTATAAGTACCTTTTATTGTCATTTTTTTGTGTGTGTATGTAAATTTTAACTTCTACAGTGAAGTTGATATTATTAATTATATTGATAAAATTCTCAAATCAATAACTTAATCAACTAAGTCACACATGATCATTATGAAGATATTACCACCTTATCCTAATTCTCCTATAAGTTGTTATACTCTCTCTCTCTCTCTCTCTCTCTCTCTCTCTCTCTCTCTCTCTCTCTCTCTCTCTCTGTTTTGGTTTCATTATTCACCTATTTACAACTTAAAACTTATAATTGATATTTATCTTTTAAGAAAATGTTATTACTCGTAATATCTTTAATTATAAACTTTTTATGATTGTATATAATAAAAATCTAATGAATTGAACACGAATATATTTATCCTTACACATAAAACATAAAATATAATTATCAAAATGATGTGAATTGTACAATAGTCAAGAGATTGGTGTAATAACGGAGATTACACATAAAACATAAAATTTAATTTATCAAGATGATGTGAATTGTACAATAGTCAAGGAACTCCAGGCCAATTGGTGTAATAATGGAGAAATTATAACACATTACTCCATAATACTAGTAGATCACTAGCCCTAAATTTTGACTTCACAACTATGCATTGCATTTGGTACGCACAAACTTTTCCATCACAACTTGCTTGAGTAAATGGTAACATAATTTTATATAAAAGGTAGACCCCATTTGATAAAAAGGATAACATTGCATTTGAAACCTTGTGTAGCTAAATAAGGCAACACACTATGGTGAATAAATATTGAGGTACCCAATTATAAGATCAATCAAAGCCATACTTCTCATCACTCATACAATTTCACTAATTTGTAAGAATCTATCAAATCATTGGGAATTTTATTGTAGAAACATGAATGATTTTAACATCATTGGGAATTTAAATATCACATGAATAATAATATTAGGTAGGATACCAAAATCTTGTCCGAGGTGCACATGGATTATTATGTTTTGATAGGTTAATATTTATGATATGAAAAAAGTCTCAATTGTAGATTTTTAGAAGGGTATGGGTCTATACTCTATAGTATGAAGAAGTAGAATAATCAAAGATTGACCATATAAATATATAATTGTCATAAATTTTCACTATATAAATGAATGTACCTACTTACGTATCTAGATAATTGGCTGACAGTTTCTTATGTTGCATCTACTTACGTACCTACATACGCTTCCATTTTATTCGGAAAATATGGTCCAAGTGCTATGTCCTGGATAAAACTCATTTCATACACATGCACATAAATGATATGGGACATTTAATTTTGTAACATGCGTGCTAATTAAAAGCCTCTTCTTATACTAAAATCACCATACTAGATGTGTGGAAGGGTGGAAGCTGTGGAGCGGTGCATAGAGATCGGCATAGATACCAAAAAAAAAAAAAAAAAAAAACAAAACAAAACATTTTTTACATTTAAATTGATAGACAAATATGTACGGTGTAATAAAATGTATAAACTGATTTAAATGAAGTATTAGTATTGTTAAGAAATATGGGTGTGACTGTGTTTGATTAATGCAAACCAAGTCAATGAAAAATAAGAACAAGAAAAACAATAAAGATGAACAAATAACACAAGGATTTACGTGGTTTGGTCATATTAGACCTACGCCCACATGTAGGGGATTCGAGAGTTTCTTCACTATAATGGAGACAGAACGAGAGAATAGGGAGTCTTAAAATCTTAATGCCTTTCGAAGGTATGATCTAATTGATCAACTAAAGGGTCCTTTTACAACACAAGAAAACCCTAACAAAACCCTAAATTGCTCCCAAAGTATACTCAAATAGCCGCCATGTGGAGATAACTATTCTTTAGAAACTTTTCATAACTTGTGCTAAGCCTTCAATCGAATGAAGATCATTAAACGCACGAGCGAGCCCTTGTTTGCCCGATCGGGCATGCAATCTCCAATACCAAAATGACCCATATTATGAAGCTTTCCTTGTTCGCCCTGTCGGCAGCCACGAAGAAAACATATATACTTTATAATCAATTCGTGATTCAAGGCATATTTAACAAGTATATTTCCTTCGATTTTTATTAGATGGATTACTTTTGAAATTGTCTACTCCTAGACAATTTTTGGAGTAAAGAGAGATAGAGAGAAAAAATAAAGAGGACCCATGTGATATAGATCATATAGGAGAGCGAGAAATAAAGAGACTTTATTGATTAAAAGGGAAAGTGATGCATGTAAATTGAAACTTCCATATATAGAAAGTGATACATCAAATAAAAAACAGAGAAAGTATATAAAATGGAGGTTATTATTTTGATGCTTACGGCAATTAAGATAGTGTATAGAAAGCAATTAAGATAGTATGGCAATTAAGACTTTCTTCCTCTATCTAAGACCACTCTTATTTTGATGCTAGTATGGCAATTAAAACTTTTTGTTACAAATATAAGATATACTACCTCCATTATGTTTTGTTTTACTCAACCATGTTCCATGCATAACAGAATAAAAGTCGATAAGAATAAGTTTTGTAATCCATCGTAATATAGATACAAATCAGTAACAAATTTTGTAATTACTTATAATCAGTTTTAATTGGTTAATATTAATAGGATCTTGCTAACAAGCGTTCCACTGGGGCGTTAAATAACTAATTAATATATTACTTAAAATAGTATTAAGTTCGGAATGCATGACAAAATCACGTATCGATCGGTGTAATTAATATTAATTTTATTTTAATATTTCCACATTTAGCTCTCTTATCTAACGCTTACGGGGCATTTATTAGTGTGGCCAACCACCATCATGGGGGTTACTTCATTAGTGTTATAGGGGTTACTCGGTTAGCGTTACAAGGGTTGCTTCATCAGTGTTATAGGGGTTACTCGGTCAATGTTATAGGGGTTATTTTGTTCTTTTACAAGCTATCTAATGCGGAAGCAATAGTCAATATGGGTTTTCTTGAAAATTCATGGAGTTTTTAGAAAGCCTACACTATCTTTTAGTTATTATTATTAGGAAAATTTGTGTAAAAGGACCTTTTAAGTATTAAAAGGACATTTTAAGTGAAATTTGTGAAAAAAGACCTTTTGAGTTGTATTATGTTGTGAGGGGGTCCTAGGCTGAGTTTTCCGGGTGGTCAATAGCGGAGCTCCAAAGTTGACTTTCACTTGGGAGTTACGTGACTTTTAAAAAAAAGCCCACACGTTTTTTTAGGAAGTATGAAAGGGGGAAAATAAAATGAGTAATTCGAAAAGGAGGGAAATTTGGGGGAAAGGGGAAAAAAACGTGTGGGCTTTTTTTTAGAAGTCACGTGACCCCCACGTGAGAGTCAACGCCGGAGCTCCGCTGTTGACCATTCGGATCGAAAAACCCAACCTAGTACCCTCTCATAACATAATACAATTTAAAAGGTCCTTTTTCACAACTTTTCACTTAAAAAGTCCTTTTAAATAAAATCGACCACTTAAAAGGCCCTTTTACACAAATCTTCCTTATTATTAATTATTAGGATTTGCCTATGGGTTTTTACCTTTCTCTTGAAAGGATTTTTCCTATTCTTAAGCTTTAAGAGTTTTAGTCATTAGCATATTTATTTGTTTAATTTATCTATGTTAGGATAGATGTATTAGTAGTTGGTTACAAATATGATTAGGAGATTTATTAGGATTAGGATTCTTCATATTATATCTTATTTTAGGATCTGATTATTAGTTTCCTATCTTATCTTTGTACGATTTTTCACCCTATAAATATGTGCATATCAATAGTGATTTTTAATGAATAATAATGATGAGAGATTTGTTTTGGGAATTAACCCTTTGAGTGTTGCTCGTTTGATTGTTAATCAAAAACATCACTTGTTGCGACTCGTGATTATCTTCTAGTTGCGACTAGGAAGAGTCCCTCTATTCTTGCGAGAATTAGAGTATTATCCTTTTAATTTTTGTGTAATTTCTTTAGTTCTTGTTAAAATCCGAAAATCCAATGTTATTATAGCTTGCGAGCGTTGTGAGAGTTTTGAGAGATCCACATCATTATCACATGGTATGGCCAGCTGCACACAAAATACGTTGAATAAATAGTTATTTATGTGAGTATATGAACAAAAAAAAAAGTGAGTGTAAAAATAAATAAAAATAAAGGTAGTACTAAGGATTTTTATTACGACCCTGTTTGGCGGTAGCGTTTTAGGAAGTAGTTAGCGTTTGGACCAAGTTAAAACACTAGTAGGAAAAAATAATTGTGTTTGGTAAGGTAGCGATTCATGTAGCGGCTAGTGGTAGAGGTAGCGTTTAGGTAGCTTTTATTAAACGTTAATAATATTAGCGTTTGAAAGATAGCGGGTAGCTTTTGACAAAAATTTTTACTTTTTAAATATATTATGTATCTTGACATTTCAACCACTATTTTTGCCAAACACTCATACTATTCATTGACAGGTAACCTCTACTCACAACTAATTAACAGCTATTCGCTACTCTAACAGCTACTCGCTACTCTACCACTAAAAGCTACCCGCTACTGCTAGTTTTGCCAAACAGAACCTAATTCGTTCATTGAATTCGATAAAATAAAAATGATAAGTGTTTTAAATAGACAATGAGAAATAGATAATTCGGCTCGAGCTTATCGGGTTGAGCGTGTAAACCATTTAATAAATAAGTAGGGTTACGTTGACTTTTCTAACATATTGCTTATCACTCCATACCAAATATCTGAAGTTCCAAGTATTTACAGCCATTGTAAGCATAAACAAGTGTTCATGTTCTTGACTCCTTCGCAAGGTATCATATACGCAGTACTTCCTCTCTTTAATTAGTCGCTTCATATTGATTGGACAAGTCTACTTACCCATAAACTTTACCACTAATAATGTTACAAATTATCTATATATAACTAACATTTATTCAAAGTTAATATTTGAAAGATAAAGACTTGAATAAAATCGATAACATATTACACAATTACATTTAATTATATATATTATTAAAATAAATATTAGATCAAAGTCAATTAGGTAATTAATTAATTAATGATAGTCAAAAACTCAAAATGGTACAATTAAAGTCGTGTTCTATTCATTTGATTTTTGTTGAACTTAAATTATTGTTGTTGAACTTAAATTATTTATACAAAACATAATTAATTTTTTTTTATAAGGTGGTGAAGCGGACAAAGCCTAAAAACAAATAAAAATTCTTCATTATGAATTACGGAGTACTATATATATGGACTTCATCAAAGAAAATTCCGGTCTTTAGCTTAACCTCCGTAGCCTATAAGGGTAATTAAGGTACCAAAATTAAAATGTTTGGTTGACTTTTTTAAGACTTATATTAGTTATATATTTATAATTGAACATATGGTTTACTTTGACTTCAGAGTAGCAATTAAAGTGCTTTAATTTATATGGCCATGCAAATGGCAATTGACTATAGTCATTACAACGCTTCTTATAATTTCTTGAATCAATTAGACAATTACCCTCCTCGAATGGCCATCGTGACTTCGTGAGGGCCAAGGGATGATTGTTTGATTTTCTGTTTTTAGACGTAATTTTGGTGCATTTTATTTTCTGTTTTGGGAGCATTGTATAAATTTCAGAGATTTTAACCTAATCACCTATGATTCACTGTTAATCCATTAAATTTGGGGTTAACGTTTCTGTTTTTGACACTGTTTTTTGTTTTTAAAACTCAAACTTTTGTAAAAAAAACTTCAACAAAATTTGATCATGCATATCTACAAGGTTTGGAAAAGTTTTGAGTTACTCAAAATCGAAAACGATGTAAGATACGGAAATGTTTACCCGAAGGCCTAAACGGAGCTTCCATGCATCATATGTACTTTATAGAAGATTTGGACAACGAGCTTGTAGTCGAAACACTCATATAAAGTATGTTATATATATATATTTACTAATATTTTTTTTTCTTCATATATTTACAACTTTATACATTACATTAAATTCTTCAATCATATGGAAAAACTTGTAGGTATTGGAAAAACTCGGTGCACATATAATTTATTTCAGAATATATAAATAGTTGTCTTTCATTGTAGAAAAGAAAGGTAAATAACCTACATACATATCAATATTGGTTTACATAGTCAATTTATAAATCGATTTGAAATAAAGAGTGACAGAGCTATATGTGATGAAACTCAAACTCTTCCGCATTGTGAATTTCATTTATCCCAATAAAGATGTGTCATAATCACAACATGGACATCACCTATAAACTCTACTTTTTTTCGAGGTGAACAAGTCAAAAAATAACTATTCATGATGACCAATATATTCATACCATATGTGATATGGCATCCCACAAGGGCATCACATATTCACATTATCTATATTAAAGGCCATTAACTATTGAAAGCAGACTGCCCGTAATCGCCCAATAAATAGAATTTTACAATAAATATTTGAAAGAGATCATAAAATTGATGCTACATTATATAATCTCGATACTTCCATTCCGTCTTCAAGTCAATAACATGAAAATTATAGCACTACATTATGATCTTTGTGTTTGATATCTAAGGTAGCTAAGTCTATACTATATGCATTTTAAACATAGATATTTGTCCAACTACATATTTTTTTATTTATTTCTATTGATGAGAGATTGAGAGGTATTAACATTATTAGAGTGTTTATATATTCTCAAGGAATATGTAAGATATAATGTGACTTCAAACCACATCAATACTAGAGTGTAAATATATATTCCAAACCTAAGATATAAAGTGACTCCAAATCACGTTATATGACTTTTTTAATTCTTGAAAGGGGTTCAATTCACTTAATATAAACGATTAACCTAAAATATTTTAACAAACATTATTTTATAACTTATATAAAAAAGAAAGAATAATTTAGCTATGCATGAGCTGAGATTTTGTTAAATAGATTCATCTAAATGGAAATTTATTTTTTAAAGGACGAGAGTTATAAGTATTTGTCTGTACGTACATACGCATGCATGCAACATATATATTTCGTGTCTTAAAAAAAACCCACCAAAATTAAATTGTTTCTTGGTTTGGCATGTACCTTATTATGTTGGGTTTCTCATAGGTGTCGATGACATTAACATGCATGCCCCCATCAAAGTGATTTCTTTTCATGAGGTTGTGGAATGTATATATAATCGAGGATGTTGAGCTAAAATTATGAAGATGGAAGACTACACGCCACATATTTCTTTTGGTAAACTTGCAACATCACATGGTCACATTCTTTTGGTTTCAATTCGAGTTATTAACATATACTTAGTACGAAGTACATAGTGTTGAAACACACACACACAATAAAAAAAAAAAAATAATAAATAAAAAAAAAACAAAAAATCTACTATATAGTCCTGAAACTTCATCACATATTCACATGTAATAAGAGCTTTGATTATGTGCGTGGCTTCTAATTAGAGAATAATTACTATGGTTGTTACGATTGAGAATTTGAGATCATACGTTGGATTGATGACGAGATATGGATAGATACATATATAGGATCAAATCATCGGTAGAACCAAATTGTATGATCCGGATCAAGAAAAACCATACATGTCTTCAAATGATTCTATATAGCATTGTTTTGCTCACATAAAGTTGGCATTTAAATTAAGTTAGTATTTGATTATTAATAAGTATAAGTTATAAAAAGTAAATATTAGAAAATTATATAGTACATTATGACAATTTCAACTAGTATTCACAAAACTACTCCCTCTGTATCCATTAAAGTACATCACTTTGATCAAAAAACGTGCTACGCACAACATTATTGACCATTAAATTTTTTTAATTTTGTATAAGTTTAAGCTACATATACAAACTTGATATTATGAAATCATACATTGTAACCAATCCAATAAAAGTTTACATTACATAATTTGGTTTTTATATACTATCTTCGTTACTTTATTTTTTAGTTGCAACAAAGGGGTATTTTTTGTGAGATATGAAAAATTCCTTTGTTGCAACTAAAAAGTAACAAACGTAATATTAGTAAATAAACAGGTCAATGTTAGTATCCCAATGGTACAAAAGTCAAACTGATGCACTTACAAATGAAGTATATATATTTAAAA
The DNA here is from genome assembly GCF_001683475.1 of Chenopodium quinoa. NCBI lineage: Eukaryota > Viridiplantae > Streptophyta > Magnoliopsida > Caryophyllales > Amaranthaceae > Chenopodium > Chenopodium quinoa. Next base: position 2,377,064 of record NW_018742879.1, read on the forward strand.
TTTTGTATAAAGCACCAATGAAGGTGATCAATGTGATGTATATTAATAGTGCAAAAATCAAAATGTGGCATTTAATTTAAAACTGAGAGAGTAATTAGGTTGCTTATCAATCACCATTAATATCTAATGGTTTGATTTGAGTTCATCAAATTTCTAATTATTACTACCTCCGTTTTCATATTATTTACAAATTGAAAATTTTATATCTTGATTACAAATAATACTCCAAAGTTACAAATTAATATAAAACGGATGTAGTATTAGCTCATTTATTACAAATTTGTATATGAATAATACGAAGTAATAATTTTGATTGGTTGTAATCCCTTAGCTTAGTTCAGATTGCTGACTTGGCACATGTCTTATATAGACAAGTGTTGTATTAGGAGGTTTTGGAGTTAGTGAAATAGGTCATCATGTACCAAATTTAATTTCCTTTCTTATCCCAACTTTTGTTCGTGCAGTGGACTCAAGTTTGATATTTAACCGGACCCCATCGAGAGGAAAGAAATATACTCGGGCATGTTCGGTTTACCTTATTTTTACTAATTTTAGGTCTAATAAATTCAAATATGATAAGGTGTAATAAGTTTATATTAGTCTCGATAAGTTTAGCTCACTATAAGTCCACTTATCCAATACATAAAATTAAAAAAGAAAAAATGTCTAATATCTTGTATAAAATTTTAATGTAAAAACTTATATAAAATGTCAAATAATGCATACCCGTCGCATTGTGAGTCCGAACTCACGCAATACTTTCTAGTAAGATTATAATCCCTCCGTTTCCAAAAGAAGGTTACATTTGATGGTTTTACACGTTAATAAGAAAAATAAGATATTGGAAAAATAATGATTAGATATCATATATATCAAGTATTAAATCACTAAATTAACTTTGAAAATAGAAATATTTGCATTGAAAGTGGGTGAATATTTTTGTAAATAGGAATAGTTGTATTGGGAGTATGTAAATATTTTGATAAATGGGATAGTTGCATGAAAAATATGTATGTATTGAGAAAAATGTGTAAAAAAAATAATTGAAACGCAACCATTAAAAGCCAAAAAGTGCAAACGTAACCCTCTTTCAAAATTGAAGAGAATACTTCCTACAAAAACACAAATTAAATGGTTATAATAAAGATTAAACCCGAATTACTGAGGGAAATTACAAGAATGTTACAACCACTTGTCTTGGATTAGGTTTTGAGATTTTTTTTGATTCTTCGTTTAACCCTTTTGGATTAGTAGGTCTCTTCTTATTTGGCTTCGAAACATACTAAAGAAGAAAAACTCCAAAACACGAGGTAACCCAATGCTTGTATGGAGAAAAAACGAAATAATATCCTAGAAATGCAATTAATATGATCTATTCTAGAAGGAAATACAAGCCTAGCTAATGACCTTTATAAGTGAGTATATATCAATGTCAATTGAATATCATTGGACATATTGTTAATCATACGAAGTATTATTAAAAAAATCGCAATACAATGCACTAATTCCTCAATTTATATTTATAACGTGTTATTATTCAAGATTTTCTAAATTAAACTCAGTACATAACCTAAATACCAATATCAATTGAATATCATCGGACTTATCATCATTCATACGGAGTGTTATTCAACAAAATCGCGACACAACACACTATTTTGTCAATATGTATTAATACCAACGTCGTATTATTAAAATAAACTTGTACATAACCAAGGCCAGTCATAATTAATTAAGCAAGTGCAACTAGAGGTATCATGTCAGGTACTTGAGTCGGGTTCATTAAGGTCGGTCAAATCGGATTTATATCAAAGTTAAATTATGCTAAATTATTGCGTTCATATGAGTAAATATCTAAATCAGGTTAATTTGAAATAGAATTGAATCGAATTAGTCAATTTTTTATACCTTAAGTGCTACCCACTCAATTTCATAGGACCAATAACAAATATATTAAGGCTCCAATTTATAATTTTTTTTACTACCTCTATTTCTTATTATTTGTAATAAATAAAAGGGTATATTTGTAAAACATAACAAAAATTCCTTTGTTGCAAATAATAAGAAACGGCGGTAGTAAAACAATTTGTTGCAACTACATTACATATGATATAAATTGATGTGATCAGACATGCATAGTGGTAGTCGTGTGAAGTTACGCTAATAGTCATACAGTCATACGGAGTAATAATGAAAGACTGAAGTGAAGTGGGTTTATAATTTTTTTTTTCTTTTTATGATTTTTTTTATTTTACCATTTCAGGTAATCCATATTTTCTTTATTCTTTCTAGATTGTTTCTAGCAAAAATTAATTACGCCGTGGTAGATATAGATTTAAAAGACAGAGAATTAATTTATGCAACAAACGTGTTGATTTATTTGGCTGATATGAATAGCTTATATACTGTGATTGTCTACTTTAATGACTTTTGTACTTGCACAGTTGCATTAACTAAAAAACTTTAATTACTTAAAAAAAAAAAACTTTAATCAGTCGAAAATTCAATTCAAGCAAATGAATTGAAGTGGTTATTTATTTTCACAATTAAATTGTAAGAGTACAATTTTTACGCCAAAAGGTCAATTTAATTAATTTTTTAAGGGTCCAAAAATTTATTAGCATGAAGGCTTTATAATGTCTGAGGCGGTCCTCCTTAAATAGTCTAGTCTAGTTGTTTAAACATATGAATTGAATTAACATACTAATTTTCACACTAAGGTTTTACGAATAGCTTTTTTTATACCACCAAAAACATTCAATATTAGTACATTTTTAGGGCGCCCTAAATACATTAGCACAAAGTCTTTAACATGTTTGAAATGGCCTTCCACATAATCAAAACAAATGATGAAGAATACATAAGAAACATAGGGAGTAATAATGTAGCTTCTACGACGAAGCTACACAGTATCTTCTAGAGGTGATCATTGGGCAGGGCGGGCCGAGCTTCGGGTCGGATTGGTGCCCAAACCCGCCCAAAATGGTCGAGTCGTGCAGGTTTTCGGGTCAGGCCTAAAAAATCAACTAAATATGCATAAAAACGCATTTCCAAACCCGTCCAAAAAAAAAATCAGGCCGGGCCAGGCCCAACCCGATTCCGGGCCAAAAAAATCCGCCCAAACTTGGGCCGAACTAACTTTGATCACCTCTAGTATCTTCCAAAAATTGAATAGAATGGGTTATGAAATTCAGTACTAAGGTAGCTTAGATGAGCATATGAAGACTGAACAGTGCAGTCGTAACATAAAGAAGTGCAGCATCATCATCTGAATTCTAAGAAAAAGATGATTATAAAATTAGAAAAATTATGAAAAGTCAAAACTTAATTCTCGTTTCTAACAATATGCTCCCGAAACTATCTAGGCCTAAGTTCCAAGATATCTATGTTTTAATGCTTGATTCTAGATGAATCTTATGTCTCGTGTTATTCATTCATTCAGGTCTACCTAGTTATTCCCTATTAAGGTCCACTCTACTTAAAATTGAATTTATTTTTTTACTAATTGGGATTTTTTTGCAATTTATATTTTTGCAATTTATATTTACTAATTGGTTGAAAAGCTAAGGTATTTTACTAGTGTAATTTGCAATATCAAATTGATTAAAAATTGATTTTTATAGCCTAGATTGATAATTGCATCTTAGGGATTTTAGTTCATTTGTGTCAATTTGTGATATAAGAATTCTATATTTATATGATTTTACTAAAATGTAGTTAGATATACTACAACGTATTTTTGATTTTTGATTTTTGATTTTTATTTTATTTTTATTTTTTTTTATTTTAAAAAAAGGGCAAAAGAGTGAATAAAACAATTTTAATTTAACCATTTTAGTATAACAAAGGTAGAACATAACTACTCATCACATCAACTGATCAACTAATTAAATATATTTTGGTATTATATTTGCCATTTTTTTTTATAACTATTTATGTTTAACTAATTTATTCCAAACAAATACAGAAAGTACCCCATACTGTTGCATTAAAATTTTCTACCATGGCGATTTAATTACTAATTTACTATGAGTTATACTCCCTTGAAAATAAGTAGTCGTTTTAGCTCATTCCTTGTCATCGAAATAAATAATTGTTGTATATTAACAATGCAACATTAAATGTCATTTATAATCACAAATACAAAATTGTAAGTCATTAAATATCATCCATATAATATTAATGGACATTACAATTCCAACACAAGTGAAGTTTCCTTACAATTTACCATTCCAAAATTGTTGCATAATTTGCGATAGTATTAAGCAGTAATCTTTTTTTTTTTTTTTTAACAAAAATTAAAGAATCAAATTTTTACTATTTGCATTATTTAGTCATTCAAAAATTATTAAAAAAAAAAACAAAAAACAGAAGTTAATTAACAAATTCTTGCAGAGATTAAAATAAAAACTATGCAAGTCATAACATCATGAAAAATGCTTAACACAATTAGCATTAATTGGATCTTTATTTTTATCCAATATTTAAAAAAGACATAATTAAGCATGATTTATATATGTATACATTTGGATGATAAGATAATGATGATGATTAACATAGTCACAAACTACTAATAATCCTCCTTAGTAATTTACACTTTTTGATATTTGTTGCATCTCACCAGTAAGTGATTTTCAATCTCTTCTTCATTTAAACACTAAGATTAAAAAAAAAAAAAAAAAAAAAAAAGAGCCTCCTTGATATAATTTCTTTTTAATCTTCTAGAAAAGATCAGCTCCAGTGTCATCATCTAAATTCATGTCCATCAAGTTTACATGGTCATGATTAATAACCCCTTCTTCAAACAACCATTTCTCTAGTAAAGAAAGTGGCACTTGCTCCTCCGATACCGCTGCCGACAACCCTAGCATTGGCTTACTCTCGTCCTGGAACACTTCAACCGACGCAGACACCTGCGAGTTGTTGTCGGTAGTAGTCGAGTTCGAGTTCGAGTTTGAGTTTGAGTTAAAGCTTAAGAGTGACTTAAACTCGTCACGATCATTGTTATTATTACAAGAGGTAGTTTGGGTGGAGTCTTGAGGTGACTTAGGGGTTGGCTTTCTCCAATTCTCGAGCAACCGAGCTATGTTCTCGGTGCTCGAGGCGTAGATGGATGATTGTTGGTTAAAACTCGGGTTTGGGATCGAGTCGGTTCGAGGGAGGAATTCGGGTTTGTCAATAGAAAGGGCTTCACAAAGGGCTTGTTTAGCCATGTGAATATCAGTTTGAAGCCTCCTTTCCCATTGCCCTTTGTTAGAGTTGTTTGAGGAAGAAGTGGATGATGTTGAGTTTGATGAAAGCCCTTCTTGTGATGATAAGTTTTGACCATCTTGCCCTTCTTCTTGCTTCTTTAACTTCTTCTTTAGATGGGTATTCCAGTAATTTTTTATATCATTGTCTGTCCTTTGTGGTAGGTATGATGCTATTGCTGCCCATCTATTAGGGAAAAAAATAAAATTAATAAGAATAAAATTAATAATAATAATAATTACTACTACATGCAAAATTAAATTTGATTTTGTTTTATGTGTAACAGATCTTATAACATGGACAAAATGTGTAATAAATTGTTCAATTGTATTGGGAATTTGTAAACAAATTAAATAATGTAAATTTAGTTTCTAGACTTTATTATTAATTATTGAACAAAAAGATCTAATAATATGAAGTTATTATGGTACTAATAATAAAAATTACTTTAAAAAAAAATTACCTATTTCCCAAAAGGGCTTGAAGATGAATAATCATCTTTTCTTCTTGTTCAGTGAAATTGCCTCTTTTAATTCCAGGACGAAGATAATTAGTCCATCTGAGCCTACAACTCTTACTGCATCTACGTAATCCTGGAAAAAAAAACCGGAAAACATATAATTATACAACCGTCTCACACAAGAATTATTATCAATTAATTAAGCTGCAAAACATATAAACTTAAACTAACCCTAGTAATGATAACAATAGTTTTAATGAAGATCATGTAGAAAAGTAAATAAAAAGTGAAAGCTGGCAGAAGTAGCAGGGAGTGTATTTAATACACAATTTAATGATCAAACCAACCCAAAAGATGAACAACCAAAAGGTCCAAAACCACACAACATGAATCTATACTTTAAAGTACCAAAGAAAAATATCTTTAAATAAAATTAACTTAGGTTATGTATAAAAAAATTGAGTAGGTTATTTAAGCTAGGGTTAAGCCAAGGGAATAATGAATGAGAATAAAATAAACGAATTGAAAGAAAAGGAATAATACCAGTATTAGTAGGAACAGCCCTCCAATTACCAGGACCATGTTCTTGAATATAAGAAACTAAAATGATATCTTCTTCAGGAGTCCAAGGACCTTTTTTCACACCTATTTTATCACAACAAGGAGGTCTCCCCATACTCGATTCTATCGATCTATATTTCGAGTAATTCTTATATGAGACGAGTGTATGTATATATACAAAAATATAACAATAGCGATCGAGTGATCTATTAACTTAGGGTGGTATATATGGTGGTAGTAAGGTCGCAAAAAATTCTAGAAGAAAACTAGGTTTATTATTTGTTGTTAGAGAGAGAAGTTGGATTTAGAGAAGAATGAAGGAAAGAGGTTAAAGACAAGGGTCCAAGATGAGTAGGGATACCCTTATAGTATAGTCTATATATAACTTAAATAATACTTAAAATAATATTAATAATAATAATTATGTAATAATATTAATAATAATGAAAAAATAATGATAATACGCTGACCAAGAGAGAGAGGGAGAGAGAAGGACAAGAGGTTCGAAGAGTCAAAAGGAGACAGCAAGAGCATTAACTACAAAGAGGGGTTTGCAAAAGTCAGCTTTGCTTTGAGCCTCACCGAACCGCGTGGCATTCAATTCATTGTTTTTCTTTTTTCTCCTTTTTTAAGGGACCTTCTTACACCTATACTACTATTTTTCATTATTTTTAAATTTTTTAATTTAGGGTAGTGAGTAAGTGAAGTGAGTGAGTAGTGAGTGTAAAAAAAAAAAAAAAAAAAAAAAAAAAAAAAAAAAAAAAAAAAAAAAAAAACTAGGTTTATTTATTTATAGGAGTGGTAATAGTATAAGTCAAAATATTCTACTAGGATTGAGTAGTCATAGTATTAATTTATGTTGACCATTTCAGAGACTCCCTTCCTAGATTTCCACTTTCCCCATAAATACAAACAAGGAAAACAAAATTACTGCTTTTTAGGTTAGTTGATTATGTATCACGTACCATTTCACCTATTCAATCTAGAAGCTAATTTCATTTATAGTAATTCTTGTATTAGACGGATGTATTATGATAATAGTTTGTCCACCTTTTAAAGTTTAACTTGATATTGGCCCAAAATATTTTTGACCTAACTGGATTAGTATAGCTAGATTAGCTAATCCGCAGTAATCAATACGCGAAAGAGTTTCAGGCTTCTTATATCCTTGTGACACAAAACTCTACTGATTATATAAAATAGTCTAATAATAAGGCCCATTATTAACCTTGCCTCTAGCTCCATAAAGCTCGTACATAGTATAACTAGGCCTTGTTTGGTTCACCTTATTTTTACTGATCTGTCTGGTCTGGTATGATCTGATCTGATTGTTTGATTTGATCAAACTTTGACCTTAAGTGTACAATAATCTATAAAGAAAAAATATATCAAGTGGGATCTTGTTAGATTCGTAATAATGTGTAGTTTATTAATATGTAATTTTCACAATTTTTTTCATTACGAAATTAAGAATATTTAGTGATAAAAAACCGCACATAAAACGATGTTATGATCTGAACTTATTTTTTCTGATCTGATCTGATCTGAACTTATTTTTTCTGAAATAAGTAAAAATAAGTTGAACTAAACAAGGCCTAAACCCAATTACAAACTCTACTTTTTTTATAAGATGAAAGGACGACTTCCATTATACACAATAAATTATAGAGTGACTATCATTTATAAACGTTTTTTCATATGATATGAAACTATCTAAATTCTTACTTTAGTTTTTACTCCTTTTTACCATTGACTAATACTAATTAGAGAACAAAGCATTATAATATCATATATTCAATAGTCGAATCGTTTCATGAAAAGTCATGATATATATGACATATGTACACCCTCAATTCAGAACTAGTCGTTGTATGTCCCCTTGTTCATTGTAAATCTTTCGTTATTAAGAGTATGCCATACCTAGGAATATATGATCTTATGACAGTTGAAGCGATCAACTCTAACCCTACCAATTTTTACTCAAAGTGATGTTGCATGTCTATTGGAAATCATAATAATAAACCATATTTGTAAGTATATATATACTTATTGTATACTCGATACGTATAATGTGACTATAAATTCTAGATACATGTATGCTCCGTATATATAGTATTAGTTACAAAGTATTTCGTAAAAGAATATTTATGGTTAGAATTTATTAGAAGGTTCATTATTCCCATATGATTCTGCCTATTTGCAATTGGAGTTCTACAAAGTTTACTCTTGCATTCCCTATGTATAATGTATGTGGACTTTGGAGCAAGTAAAAGCACAACTTTATCTTATCTTGGATTAGCTAGCGTATTACTTGTAGTTGTCCTATCGTTGACTTTGACATTCAAATAATCTTCTTCAACTTCCTGGAATACTAGCTTTGCATGCCATGGGATAGTTTTATTCAAAAACAATATGATGAATTTTATGGTACTCCACAAATTTTATTGTTCTTTTTCCCTTTTCAAAGGTTGTATTAACGGAATAAAAAAAATTAAGTTCTAGGACTTTATTTTGCATGCTTAGTTTAAACTCCATGTCCATCCAATGTCTAATATGTTTGTATTTAATGAAATTAAATGTGTCCAAGTTAGATACAAGTTTGAGTATGATATCCCACATCATTAGAATGTTCATCAACAATCTTACACAATTCAAGCTAGTTGTACTAGTGCCACTTAGTTTCAGGGTGGAATTACACATGAGATTTGTTTATGGGCGTTTCATTATCTATCCTTTATTTTTACTGAGTGGTATCAGAGCCAACTACGCTTCAAATTAACTTTCTACACAAATTCAATTTATAAGCGGTGTTAGTGTTGGGTTTGTGATGCTAGTCCTCCTTTATTAATGGTCTGCTTAAAACATACAGAGTATTACCAATTGCCACAAATTAATTAGATATAGCCTTCTCAAAAGAAATGAATGGACTAATACTAGTGAAGGAGAAAAATTGTAGGTCCTAGCGTGAGTTCATATATCTTGTTCCATCATAAAATTAAAGTTGAAGTTGATAGTCTTAAACTTATTATAACTCTAGTGCTTTAAATTTACTTGCAATTAGTTTTAGGACTTTATTATTTCTTTGTGGTTTTGTTGGTGAAATATTCACCCTTGCTTCTTCTTCATTCTTGACATGCTCATACATGAAGACTTTATTGATTCTCTATGCCAATTGCAAAACAATTAAGCACACACAAGTGTACAAATGTATGTATGTATGCAGAAAGTAGTAACTAATGAAATAAATCTGTTAAATTAAACTAAGTAATTGAATTTGTGTTTGGAGACAATTATACTTTTTCACAACATATTTATATACAATTATTTATTTTGCCACAATAGTACATCTAATTTCCTTAACAATTAATTACATGAATGCCTAGCCTATTTAAGAATTTATTTGTATTGCCAAAATTATTAGCATAAAATAATTTACATCACACCCCTAAGGCCCTAAGGTAAACTAATATAGGACAATGGTCTTTTTGTACTATTTTAAGACATTGACATGGAAATTATTAAGATTTTGATAAGGCATAATCAAATCAAGGATTTTTCTTGGGGGATTTTCCTTTTGTCTATACTAGCACACTTGCAATGTGTCTTTTTTAAAGACATGTCACAGACAAATGTAACTTTCGATTATAGGCAATGTAAATCAAAGTGATAATGTAATGGACCAGGTAAATCTTTCTCTACTTGATTTTGACTCATTCATAAACAGGATTTCCTACATACATGTATAACACTAATCCGCGGCAGCCTAGCTAGGAATTTAGGAAATTAGTGTGCTACTTTTAAAAAAAATATCTAAAATTGAAAGTACTAAAAATAAAAACCAAAGGGGGTTCTTTCATTTTTAATTTGGACTAGTTAGCTAGGTGTTTGGCTCGTGCGAGGTATGAGATGAAAAAAAAAAAAAAATACCATAACAAACCTAGTGATGACGACTAGCTAGGTTTCTAATCCATTTTTTTTAAAGTAAGAAGAACAAGACCTACCCTACGTTCAATAGGCCATACTTAACATGTTAATAAAATCAATTTAGAGTGTTGATCCAGTACAATATGCAATAGCCCCCTTAGACATATAAAGTAATTAACTCTCTCTTCCTTTTTCAATGCAGGAGACTTACATATGTTACTTGATAGGATATACTTCAACACTCCCCCTTACATGTTCAATTTGGCCCAGAATACTTAATGCCATTATGGGTCCCATACCGTGGGTCTGACTCTGATACCATATTAAATACGAGTCTGGGCCATCCGCATATTAAGAGAGATAGTCCATTTCTCAAGACCAAAGGAGATTCCATCCCAATACCATATGACGATAGGAGGAGTAGTCCCTTAGCCTTATAAAATGATTAACTCTCTCTTTTTATTTTCAATATGGGAGACTTTATATGTTATTTGGTAGGATGCAACATTAATTACGCATATATGTTGTTCAATTTTGCGCTATTCTCGTATGTACTTGGGTAAATACCGACAAGATAAAGTTAATATACTGTAACAAGATACGGTTAGGGCATGCATGAATATAATGCATGATGCATGAACAACACTTTATGATGAGGGAAGCCCAAATTATGGGAGACCTGAAGTGAAATACATATGCCTCCTTTGTTATTTTGTAAAACGGATTTAAGGCACTAAATCAGAAAATTCTTATTACTATTTACTAATTATTTAAAAGGTAAGAACAGTGCTACTAGTTTGAAAACCCCACACGGATCAACTTAATCCAAGTTAATTAACATACTAAATATCATGAGAATGGTGGAGGTCGGAGGGTATATATATAGGATCCTCTCTCAAAGTGTCTCTAGAGGAAGGTGTAATTCTTTTTATTAGACTAAACTTAACTTAGTAATTTAAGGAGCTGTTAGAGAGTGAAATGGGAATGTAAATTTATGTAATAGATATAAAACGAGTTTTTTTTTTTTTTTGTACTATGATGCATGTCATACATACATAATAGACCGGCACCCATATTAAGGTAAGTTGTCATTCCATAAGGAATTGTTCCCAGCCCGAAGGGTTTATTTCATTCAATCAGATCATATCATATAATCTTTTCAAAGGCATTCAACTACAATACTACATGCTTGGGCAATTGTATGGTTTGTGTCATTCATTTTTGTTTTTTTTTTTTTTTATAACATAGGGAATCTAAAGTTAAAAACTATAAGAATAGGTTTTTTTTTTTTTTTTTTTTTTTTTTTTTTTTTTTTTTTTTTTTGTTTAACTTGTTTGCGACATGGCTGACATCCTAATTTTGGAATAAAAAAAAAACTTTTAAAAGAAAGCATTGTATGCATGAGTAATTGGGTATAATTAGTATAGTACCCGTGTAATTGCACGGTTTTGAAAGTTCAAATATTAAATTTCACAAAATAGAAACCAAAGTTAGCTTAATACATTGTATCATGTATATATGTTGACTTTGGTAAAGTGAATACTCAAGGAAAATATTCCCAAAAAATTTTCATCTTTTTAACAAAAAATTGTATCACATAAGATCAATAAATTTATATTTTGTTGGCAAAAATATTATATAAGATCATTTATTTTATTCTAGTACACGAACTGTGATATTTTTATTCTATTATAAATATACGAATTAAAAGGAACTTAAAGGACTTAAGGAAATTAAAGGAGTTAAAAATATATAGTAAACTAATCGCTTTATTTAGGATAGCAAAAAAGAGCGGAAAATTTTTTAATGAGAAAGTGACAGGTGGAGCTTTTGTTTTGAGTGTCCTCTGTTTTAGTATAGTTATAGATAGATAGATTATTATATTTTTTATTTTAATTTAAGAAAACTCATTCAATAAGATAATAAATAACTTTTTTTTTAATAAAAATAAAGAACAATATTTTAATTTTTTTTTTCTTTTGTTAAAAAAAGACCATGTTTTCCTTACTTACATACGTATATAATTGGAAGTACCATTAATAAATTAAGGGGAAGATAAACCCTAGCCGCTCTTTTCCTATCTCCCTTTTCTCTCTCTAATAGCTATATATAGTCAAATTTCTTCGGAAATTTGGCTATATTTGACACTTTTCCTTATTTTCCTCAAGTTTAATTGTCTAAGTTTAGTGTAGTACAAATTGTTTCATGGATAAAGATTTATGCGGAATCGAAAAAGAGGTTAATATTTCAATCAAACAGATGAATCAAACGAGAATTTCCTTTAAGAGTACAACATATCCCTTTAAGAGTACAACATATCGATAGATCCCTCGCATAAGAACGCCGTAAATCACAACGATATTATGAAAGAGAGCATGAAATATTATACAATTTGCAACAACGATCGATATACATACATACATACATACATACATACATATATATATATCCGCCCAATGAAAAAAAATCCTAGATCTATCTTTGAAGCTAGGGGCTATACTGTTTATTCTCACATGATTCTAAGATTGAACCTCTTTGAAGGGTTTATAAGTGGACTCTTTCTCTTTCACTCCTTTTGATGGGTACAACTCCTCAACCCACATTTAACATTGTTGTGCATGTCATTTGATCGAGTTGGGTTGGATTAAGTTGTCATATTTCAATATTGAATATAATTCGAGTTTGAACTTGATCCTTAACTTTGTAAGTTCTACTTAAATTATTATTACTACATCATTGGAACACAATCAAATACAGAGTATGTAGCTTCCGTAAGGAGTTTAATTTGTGCATGCATGTTCAATCTTAAAGTAAATGCACTACAACGTACATTTTGTCTCAAATGCTCGAGATAAGATTAACCAAGTTTTCACTCTTCTTATACTTTCATACATATAGTATATGTAATACTATCTTTGTATACAAAATAATAAATTGCATAAAAGTTTACTATAACCTATTACTCCAATTATGCATGCAATACTTTATAAAGTTGATATCTCTTGTTTTGTAGCACACATTTTAGTGGCGGGTTCTATGGAGACTTGAAACAGAACTCGCGGCTATATTAAGACTATATTCTTTCACAAGTGATAGAGGACAAATTACAAGAGATGTAAAGTGTTTTTATGTTTGAATCTTATGTCACATTCATGTGACTATATCATGAAAACTTGTGAATTGCATGCTTGCACTACTCTTTCACACTTTCCTCACTTCCATCGATCTTTTCCAAGGCCGATAAGATCACTATCAAACTAACAAGAATCTATTTCTGATGTGTATTTAAACCCCTTCACTTAATAAAGAATCTAAAATCACACAAGTAACACAAGCCTTTTGAATTTCCTAAGAAAATCGAACAACTTAAGAACAATGAACCGGATATGACTTTGAAAACGACCACTCCTGGAACGAATTCAATGCCTATTCAAACTACCTAGACCAAGCCTGAAACTAAGTATTTTGATGAACAAAACTTAGACTACTCCTAGAAATAAGAATTGAACGTTCTAATTATCAAAACAACTCCTTGAATTGAAAACTAGCAAAAGAATTTGTAAGCAGTTAAGCAAAACAAACAATAAAATTGTATTGAAATTTTTGGTTGTAAATTTTCTTGAAAACCCACGAAAAAAAAGTAGTTATAGGCCTCTATGAGGTCTCCTAGTCCCCCTAAAAGTAGGATATCTGACCTAGATAGGATTCTAATAATCCTACATAAGATAGAATACCAATCCCATTAGGAATAGGATTGCTAGGTATTTTATTTCTAATCAAACTCTAATTGAACTAACTAAAAGCTTTCCTAAAAACCTTAGGAAGTTTATAGCAACTAAATAACAGAAATTTAATCTTATCCTTAGTGCTTAAACCAAGAAAAACCCTTTCAAGTGAAAGGTAAAAACTTGCAAGCAAAAACACTCTAGAAATGAACTAAGTATAAAATATCATCCATTTCATATCGCCGTCGTTCGACCACCACACGCGCCGCCTCTTGCCTCACGCGCCGGCTCAGGTTGTAGCTAGGTTTAAGGTGGTTCCAGGAAGGTGGCGCGTGGCCTATGTAATTGCCGTTGGAAGTAAATCGCTCCATTTCTTCTTCCTTGATGATCAAGCTTCTTTCTTTCCCAATTGATCTATTGACCCTTTCCTTGTTTATTTCCTTGCTTGGGCAGCCTATAATGGAGCTATTTGGACCTTCTAAAAGTGTCTTGGACCCTTCAAAAGAATTAGCCTCTTGATTCACATCAATTTCGAAATATTTGCACCCCTTTGATGACTTATATATTATTTATATATACTAATTTTAACTATTAAGGAGTCTTAAAAGTGCAAATTTAATGTAAATGTTGTTATGTGAAAAAACTATTTAAATATTCTTAAATTATATTTTATAACTTCTCAAAATATAATATATATATATATATATATATATATATATATATTCACACACGTAATGTTAACTTTTCATGATTTTATGAAAAGATTGAAGATACTTACCATGAAGTTTATGAATTGGCGGCAAACTTAAAAGTTAAATTAATGCAATTATATATACATATTTAGAACAGGATAAGTCTAGCATATATACATGGAACCACAAATGATAATGATGGAGTATAAAACATATTCATGGGCTTTAACAATTACCTTAAACTTTTGGTTGAGTTGGTAATTTAACATGGTATTAGAACAACAATCTTCTTAGGGGTTTGACATCCTATTGAGGTAAATCTTTATCCAATACCAATTAAAGGCCTAGTTTAAAAGATACCTGCAACCCGAGCTCTGATACCATGTTAAAAGTTTGAGATAATATGAAATAGGCCCGGGCAACCCAATTAAGGAGGAAGAGAGTTCTGTCGACAAACCTCTAACATGGTATCGGAGTTAACGTGACACAATGGTAGCGGGTTCGAATCTCATCACTCCCTTTTCAAAGTGGAATATTAAGTGCTGGTATGGTAAGGCCCATGCTACATCCACTCTTTAAGCCCAATGGACTTTCGCGTGAGGGGGCGTGATGATAGAATATAAAACATATTCCTAGCTAGGCTTCAACCATTACCTTAACCTTGTGATTGAGTTGGTGCTTTAGTAAATAAAGATTTTAGTACAACACTTGAAATTATAGGCGTATTGAAGTCTTTTAATGCTCTTTACATAAGTGTTTGTTTTCACGATCCCTAATCCAAATGAATTAAGCATGTTGAATAAAAAAGACGATGAATGAGCCAATTGACCCTTCATGAGTTCCCTCAATCCAATCTCTCAAATGATGCAACTGAAAGTTGGGAGAGTGGTCAAAAACGATAAGAGGATCTCTCCATCAAATTCCCAGGCCAGTTTACCACCCTTAATAATGTATGTAGCTGGTGAACCTTAAAGCTAAGTCACAGGTGTGAATCCACCACCTATACAATCCTACTATACATAAAGCAACCATAGTTTGGTTCTTTTAATATTTTATTTATTATTTTGAGATATTAGTTATTCTATCTTAAATCTTGATGTCACGATGTAACATACTCTACGTATCAAAAACACAACAATTTTGGTATAATATATGAGTTTTCCTTCCCCATGTAACTAAAGGTAAGTTACATATATAGAAAATAGTCCTTCTATAGATGTGAGGAACTCCTAACATAATCATATTGATACCCTTGTCAAGCTAGCATAAAGATGGATGTATAAGATTCCTGCAACTACAAAGGTATAAGGACGTTGATTAGACAGCTTTAACAAGCAACTATAGACTCTACCAATTCAATTCAGAGTAAAGTTTTATTAGGGAGGGAAAAGGCCATAAAGTAGTTTGGAAATGGGGCTTAGGAGCACAAACACATACAAGGAGTATATGAATACAATTATACACTAGTCGATTTTAACACATACAATGTATATAATATAATGAAATTGTAGAGATTAAAAATTAATTTAACTTTAGGTATAATATATCCATCACACACCGTTTTTTATAGAATTTCTTAAGTTTAGAATTGACAATGAGGGAATTTTTAGGAAAAATCAAGCAATAATGGTGATGATTATCATATATGCTAGTTTTCTTTTTATTTGAATGGTTATAAAGTTGTAGCTTGATGTATTTTTGTACCTTCTTTTTTTGGTAGGTATAGTGAAGTATTATATTGTCAAGTAGATTAAGTATATGAGACATGTCCCTATATGCTGATCTAGATGTGTCTATAAGATAAGAAAAAGAGATGGCATGTAGTGTGATATGTTAAGGATGTATGTATCAACATATATTTCAAACGTGTCAATGTTTGATACATGTCGTACACCCGTACAAGACATTATTGGAACAATACATGTAACTTATATGGAGAATTCGCGTAACCTAAATTTTATAAGTCCACTCAACTGGATTAATAATTAAACATTTGTGGGTTTTTTTTCGTATTTCAATAACGCTAAAAATTGTAAACAGCCGTTAATTAATTAATAGTGTGGCTAAGCACTTCTTAATGAGTGAACATTACATAAGTCGCGAATTCTAGCTACTTTTATGTACTATATACAAAGACACAAAGTATGTATGTGTTATTCATTCATTGGTCGTTATAAACACTATAGTGCATGATCTTACTTTTACTTAAGAAGTCCGTACGATTTAATCCACATGTCATTATCATGTCCATCACCACCATCTTGGAATTCTTCATACAAGTAGATATATACTCAAGATACTGTTTTATGAAGTATGAACCTCCAAAATTGTACTTTGGATTATATAAAAGGATGTACAGTACATTGAAACAAAGGATTGAAAAAATCGTTAGTCCTCCACACTATCGCACGAAAATACAAATGAAAACGCACTGTCTTAAAACCAAAATAGCTGAAACGTACACTAAATGACAATAGTTAACAAGGAGAACATTTCTGAATACTGCATTAGATGATAGTGGAAAAAGGAGTGTGACTGCAAATATAGGTCAAAAGATGTAGGCCTTTGTCAATTGTCACACAAACTTTGACATAGTTTAGTTATGACATTAACTTCTTTGATCATGACTAATCCAATTGTTACATATATCTATATTGTGAATGAGAAATCAACATAATTATATATTTATATAATTTTTTAGAAATAATTAAAATATCACTTGTATTAAAAAATTTCCTATCATCAAATGGTGACCGTTGTGTTTCACCGGACCATCTTTTTGTAAAAAAATTGCTTTTGATATACTTATAAAACATTGTACATACCATTGGCAACTTCTCATACGTTGGTAACCATTTGTTGGGCCCTAGGGTAAGACTCGCTACAAAAGAAGAGGCAATCCACATACAAGTTAAGTTAGTAACCCACAAACCATATATACTAGTCATCTTTATATCAACAATTTGATGTGTGGGATTATATTTCATCACACATTCAGGACACAAGAAATTTTCAGGACGCATTCTCAACAACCTTCCCTTTGAAGGAGAGTACCATCACAACTCCCCCTTAATTATTGTTACACCATGGCATTCAAGTCATAGTATTGAGAGCTTACAAAACTTCTCATGACCATCATGAGAGCTCGGCTCACCAATACAAAGCCACAATAAGAGACTTCATTCTAAGAATTTGTTAATGACGATTTAATATATGATGATGATTTGATTTGATTTGCTTAGGATATTATTAGTCGGCAAAAGATAGAATTAAGTTAAGTTGTGATATTAGCTTAATATTCTTGACGTATTTATCTTGTACATGTTTATATATATTGCAGCCAAGAGCCATGAATACAAGCTAAGCAATTTTTCTCCATTATTATTTTTACAAGGTATCGGAGCAGGTTATTTTTTTTAACCTAATCTATAGCAAGCGACATATCATTATCGTCGCCTGTTTCTCAAACTTTCATAGCAAATAAATCGAAGATTATTACACCTATGATTGGTAACACTACGGTGTCAGATAATAGGATGAATGGTAAATTCAATACTAATTTTTGGATAGTTGATACGGGTGCCACACACCATGTCACGGGTATCGACACTTGGTTGTTTGATACAACGCCCATATTTGATTGTCTGGTTGGTCTACCAAATGGTAAGATCGTTCTTGCAGAAAAAGAGGGTTCAGTTCGTTTATCGGACTTAATTGTGCTTAAACATGTCCTATATGTTCCCAAATTGAGTTGTAATTTGATTTCAGTTTCTCAATTAAATGATGATTTGCATTATATTGTCAAATTTAATTCCTCTATGTGTGCTATATGGGACCAAAAGGGGACACCTTGGAACGAGAGCTAGACGAGATGGACTTTACTACTTTGGAGGTGATTCTGTGCAACATATTTTGGTGAATGGGGCAAAGTAACAGTTGGAGTTATGGCACAAACGACTTGGTCATCCTTCGGAGAAGGTAGTGAAATTACTTCCCCTTAATAGCCTCATGGGTAGCTTAGATAAAAATTGTGAAGTTTGTTTTCGGGCTCAACATCCCAGGGAAAAATTTCCTTCTAGTGATAATAAAGCGAGTCCCATGTTTGAAAAGATACATTGTGATTTGTGGGGTTCATATAGACATGCTTCTTCTTGTGGAGCTCGTTATTTTTTAACAATAGTAGATGACTATTCCCGTGTTGTCTGGATTTATTTGTTGGATGATAAAACGGAGGTTTTCCGTGTGTTTATGAATTTCATTGCAATTGTTGATCGTCAATTTTCTCATACTATTAAGATTGTTCAAAGTGACAATGGTACGAAATTTAATTGCTTGCGTGATTATTTTGCTGCTATTGGGGTTTTGTTTTATACTTCTTGTGTTGGGACTTCTCAAACAAATGGTCGGGTTGAACGGAAGCATAAGCATATTTTAAATGTTGCTAGGGCCTTGCGATTTCAAGCAAAATTGCCAATTTATTTTTTAGGGGAGTGTTTCCTAGCAGCCGCCCACTTGATTAATCGCACTCCGACTCCTTTGTTAGATAACAAAAATCCTTTTGAGATTCTATTTGGCTATCCTCCATCATATAATGCCATTCGGACTTTTGGTTGTTTGTGTTTTGCTCATAATCAGAAAACCAAGGGTGATAAATTCGAAAGTTGAAGTCGAAAATGTGTATTTTTGGGGTGTCCTTTCAGAAAGAAAGGATGGAGATTGTACGATCTTGATAAAAAGGAATTCTTTGTCTCTAGGGATGTGAAATTTTTTGGGGGCGTGTTTCCATTTGTTGATACGAAAGAGGTGAACATTAACCCGAGAAATATTGTTTCTATGGGTGATGATGTTTCGGTTGATCCGGATTTTGATGAATACTATGAGCATCAATATGAGGAAGAAAAGGTTATGGGAAACAATGAAGAAGAGGAGGTGGGTGTGCAGGTGAATGAGGGAGAAAACACCGCTGCCCAACCCACCAAAGGGCAAGCAGCAGACCCCACTGCCCTGCTAGGGCAGACCACGCAAGGGAAGTCCACCCACAGCCAAGTAAGGGGCTCCGCAGCCACTCTGCGGCACACAACAGCAGACCGCAAAGGGGGTGCGGAGTGCACTGACGTGCAACGTAACCAGCAGCACTGTGAGAAGCAACACAGTCAGCAACAACAACATAGTCAGCAGCTGTACAGTGAGCAACAGCAACACAGTCAGCAGCATAGTGAGCATAGTGAATAACAGTTGGGTCGTGGTTTTCGCGAGAAAATCCCGTTAGTAAAACTACGAGATTATGTGACTCATACATTGATAGCAAAAATTCCATCTCCATCAACGTCTACTCTTTTTCCAAAGCGATCCTCAGGTACCCCGTATCCTATAACACACTACATTAATTGTGATAATTTTTTTGTCAATTACCGTAAATTTTTGGCAGCTATAATTTTGGGTGATGATCCAAAATCTTTTAAGGAGGCAATGAGACATGAAGGATGGAGAAAATCAATGCAAGAAGAAATCCGAGCCTTAGAAGATAATGGGACTTGGACATTGGAGGAGTTGCCACCCGGGAAACGTGCTCTTGGTAGTCAATGGGTCTATAAGACCAAATACTTGTCAAATGGTGATATAGAACGACTGAAGTCGAGATTGGTGATCTTTGGAAACCATCAAACGGAGAGCATTGATTAAAATGAGTCTTTTGCTCCGGTTGCAAAGATGACAACTATCCGAGCTTTCCTAGTTATTGCTGCCTCGAAGAATTGGGAACTTTATCAGATGGATGTGTACAATGCTTTCTTACATAGTGATCTTGAAGAAGAAGTGTACATGAAATTTTCCCCGGGGTTTAAAAAATCCAATCCGAAATTGGTTTGTAGATTGCGGAAGTCACTATATGGTTTGAAGCAAGCTCCGCGTTGTTGGTTTGCTAAGCTTGTTACTGCTTTGAAAGGGTATGGGTTTCTTCAATCCTACTCTGATTATTCTTTATTCACATTCACTAAGGGGCTTGTTCAGATTAATGTTTAGTCTATTTTGATGATTTGATTATTTCTGGCAATGATTCCGCTGCGTTATTAGCTTTTAAAGCTTATTTGGGTGACTGTTTTAAAATGAAAGATCTAGGGCCCCTAAAATATTTTCTTGGCATTGAGGTCGCACGAAGTGCGACAAGATTATTTTCGTGTCAGCGTAAATATACGCTAGACATTATTTCTAAGGTTGGTTTGACAGGTGCAAAGCCTAGTGGCTTTCCGATAAAGCAAAAGCACAAATTAGGTCATGCGAATGGTGATTTACTTGCAGATCCGGAAGCATATTGCCGTCTTATTGGTCGGTTGGTCTATCTTACTGTGACACAAACGGACCTAGCTTATTCAGTGCAAATATTGTCGCAGTTCATGCAGGCACCTCAGAAAAAGCATTGGGATGCTGCCTTACATGTGGTTCGATACTTGAAAGGTACACCCGGGCAAGGGATTTTGCTATGGGCAGATAGTGATTTGACGCTACAAGGATAGTGTGATTCAGATTGGGCGGCTTGTCCAATTACTCGGAGATTGTTGACAGGTTGGTTGGTGTTTTTAGGCTAATCTCTAGTATCTTGGAAGACAAAGAAGCAACCTACGGTTTCAACATCATCAGCAGAGGCAGAGTACCGTTCTATGGCATCCATAACTTGTGAGCTAAAATGGTTGAAAGGTTTGCTATTGAGTTTGGGTGTACAATATCCAAAGGCTATTCCATTGTTTTATGATAGTCAGTCCGCTCTACATCTTGCTAAACATCATGTGTTTCATGAAAGGACTAAGCACATCGAAGTAGCTTGTCATTTTGAGCGCGATGCGATTACGGAGGGTATTATTGCTCCATCTTATGTTCCTACATATTCAGAGTTGGATGACATTTTTACAAAGGCGCTTGGCAAACGACAGTTTGATTTTCTATTGTCCAAGTTGGACATTCTTGATCCTCGCCATGCTCCAACTTTAGGGAGAGTGTTACAGATATATTATGACGATTTAATATATGATAATGATTTGATTTGATTTTCTTAGGATATTATTAGTTGGAAAAAGATAGAGTTAAGTTAAGTTGTGATATTAGCTTAATATTCTTGACATATTTATCTTGTACATGTTTATATATATTTCGGTCAAGAGCCATGAATATAAGCTAAGCAATCATTCTCCATTATTATTTTTACTGAATTCTAACACATCACATCTTACTAATGCACCATTCCTGTAAGCAGTGGCGGAACCAGAAATACTTCTGGGGGGCCAAGATCAATTATACTTATTTTAATCTCTACATTATTTTATTTTATTTTATTTTTATTAGTTTGACAGATCTCTTAATTGTTTTTTTTTTCTAATCAGAGAATTTATAAAATTTTGACCCACTACAAAACATAGAAACAGTAAAGTGTTTGACAAGAAGGTTTTGAAAAAATATTAAATTAGGAGAAAAATTAATTAAAAGAATAAAAAGTGGAGCATTCGTTAAGCCCAACAGTACAGCTAGAAAAATACAACAAAAAACAAAGAAACTAAAGAATTGAGTGCAACAAGAATCAGACCAGTGTCACGCATGCAAAGAAATAAACTCAATTTGCAAGTTTGGCCAGTTGATCTACCCACCAAGTATTGTCACTAACAACACACAAAAATCTTTTATATAAAATCAAGGGGGTGGCCATGGCCTAACCCAGCCCCCCTGATTCCGCCCTTGCCTATAAGGTTGTAAGTCAATGCCAAGCAAGCAAGCAACCAACATTCATGGTTTCGCTTCATGCTTACAAGTTGCAACTAGTATGTTTCACTCCTCTACCACATGATTTTACAATAACCAAGGTTCATCTATCCATCCTTAAGAACCATACAAACTCAATCTAATAATTAAACGCACACCATTTAGCTCCAAGCTAACATTTGGGTAGACCAATAAAGTCCAGCGTTTACACGTGTTCGCTCTCTCTCTCTAGGATTTCCTTGTTGTCTAGCTAGTTGTCATGTCCTTCATCAAATATATGACCGATCACAATCTATATGCATGTATTGTACAATATTGGGAATATAATTCATTCTTAGCCAGCTCTGATACCAGCTGTTTTGCCCTAGGTCAAGGCCCGTTATAGGATGATAATTGATATATAATTAAGTGAGTTTTAACCTAATATTGTAAAATGATGGGAGGGATAGCCTACAACCTTAAATACTAGTCATCTTCCTACTTACCAATTATATATCAACGTGTGGCAATATTTCTTCAAACGTACATGAAAAATTTCCAATGACATTGCTCATATAGAGATAAATTATATTCTAGGAT